>NC_143563.1:5920000-6545000 GCF_054136105.1 Typopeltis vanoorti
TGTGCCACCCAAAGCCATTCTTCTAAGGTTAATACCAATGGGATTCCAAAATGAAAATTGAAATCTCTCTTCTAAGATGGAATTTAGTAGTCGAAACCAAACCGATAAACAATTCGAGATGGGTACTCAAGAATACTGGATCGCCATACAGGCCGCTGCTGGAGAAATCCTCGAAATATCGACAAGAAAATGTACGACTCACTTGACTTATTTTTATTTTCTGATCCATACTGTAGGAAAGATTTCGAGATCAGATCCTCAACAGTACATAGCAAGAAGAAAGCAGGAATCCGTTGTAGTGCGTTTTGAACAGCTGAAGGTCTTTGGGAAGACAGAATGAGGGAGATTATTCCAAAGAACCGAGGGAGACGGAAAGGAGTCTGACAGTGAATTGGTTTTGTAAGTTTGAAGTTAGACAGCAAATGGATGTTGCTCAGCAGATAATTTTGTTCCTTCGGCTGTGCAAGAAAGTGCAGGAAGGTACTAGCGAAGGTATTGGGTGGATTTGGGATTATTAGCAGTTCTACTGGTGAAAAAGTAGTGCCTTGTGCGGAAAATTACATGGAGTTTTTTGGTGCTGCAGAAACCATAGTTGAGTTTTGTTTGTGCTGTCAAACACATCTCGGCTAGAGTTGGGGAGGTGCACATCAGCCCGGGAAGAGAAATCTGATCGCATCTGGAGATGCATTCATTATCGCAAGGGAAACTGATGTGAGAGGTCTTTCTTGGCTAGAAATTAGACAACATCATAGATAGATCAACACTGCAGCGAATTTTCAAGATTTTAGACCTGTTTACGTACAATATTCAACTAATGCATGGAGTGCACGCAAAGAAAAAAAAAAGTCAATTTGATTTGAACCCGTCGATTCTTTGCTTGAACTTGTAAACCAAGAAATTTTAATAAAAAGTTGATCGTATTTGTTGACAAAATTAAAAGTGTTGTCAATAAACAGAACTGTCGATTTTGGCCGTCGGAAATTTCTCAAACAATTAGTCAGTGACAAATGCATTCTTTTTGATTAACAGTATTCGGTAATGTTACCTTTGAAAAGGACTTAGAAAAAAACAATTCGCAGAACGCGAAAATTAATGCCTTTTTGAAGGGTTTCCCCACTTTGATCGGTTCCTGATTTATGACATCATAGCTTACACGAACATCACCCGAATTGATTATGCGTGTGCGCGGAGGGAATTTGAAAGAAAGAACGTACTTCAATAAGTTTCAAGTACTAGTTGACGTATAGAATAATATTAGAAAAACGATCGAAGTATTAACACCACCAGTTTCAGCAGTAAATTTTGTGAAAAAGCCAATGGGGACTTTATGGACATACTTAAGTAAATAAGACATTATTTATTTAGGATAGCGTATCCGCTCTCAAACTAACAAATCTGGGGTTCGAACCTCATTGCTGTCGTTGATCAGTTGGGAATGTCTTTAGGTGGGAGATGAATTTTATCGCCCGGTGTGAGACCACTTCCCCGTTTATAGAAAGGGAAGTGGTTCCATTTAGTTTCTAGAGCAGATTTTCTTAGCTCACCTTATAATAATGTAGTAGAAGATTATAACAGTTGAAGATGTACTGCAGTTGTCTGTGAGTGGATTCACATACAAAAGATGAGATGAGATTAGAATCCAGATAGGGATCCACTGTATTAAAACATCAAACTTTATTTAAGAGCGTTATGAGATCGACTGACTTGCCTTTAGCTGAGGTTTAGAGCTGATCCTTTCGTCACAAGATTTTCAGCCAATTTTTTTTTAAAATTGATAGGTGAATGTTGCACCTCAACTACCAGAAAGAGCACATGTGCAGAAGTGCTAGCAGAAACAAGATTTATTGAAATATTACCTCGTGTTTTTCATGAAAGGTCTCTTGAAATAATCCTGTTATTGTTACAGACCAAAGTATTGATGAAGATGATGCTTGGCATGTTCTTAGAGCACCTATCGGAGTCGTTAGTTGAAATGATTTGGATTCAAAGTCCGATGCACTATTAATGGAAACTTTGTTAAGACTTCCTACTTAAACAAAGTAAATTTCTACTGTTCTTCCGTGAAAATTGAACAGTCGAGATGGTGTTATATCTGGAAGAACACTTATTGTCGATTCCTAGGCCTTTTGGATAAGAAAATTGGACTCATCTGTCAGTCAAAGATCTAATTATGCTATCACATGTTTCTTTTATTCCTTGATTTTGAACTCTGTCGACAGAGTTGAAATGATAATACATTGAAATATAATAGTCTCTGATTCAGTCCATATATCAAAAGTCCCTGAAACACATTCATTGTACATACATCATCACGTATCGCACATCACATATGTCGAAGCTGAGTCGTTTACCCTCCAGGTATATCCCTATGTATTTAGTGCCGGATTGCAAGGGATGGCGACGTTGAACATTGTTATTACGCCTTGCTGGGTTGTTTTCTTTCTCGTGAAGAAGATTGCAGAGTTTTTATCAGCGTTTACACCAATTCTCCATTCTCTAAACCAGTTTTCAAGCTTTGTTGCGCCGGTTTGTAGCCGTTGAGTTACTAGGTGCGAGGTGAGCGATCTAGTGAGCACTACCTTGTCATCGGCGTAGAATTCATGGTCGAGACTGTACGCCGAATGCCTGCTATGTAGATGTTAACATAGTAGGGGGAGACAGCAAGGAGATTTGTGGAATTCCTGTTGTGATTCTTCGTTCGGTGAATTTGTCTTCGTAATTTAACTTGTAGCTTGTCTTTTAGGCGAGGAAGTTAGTAGCTAGTAATCGGTAGATGAGGCCGTTGTGCTAGACTTTGTCAAAGGCCATAGCAATATCGATAAAAACGGCGCCTGCGTGTTGTCTTCAATTAAATCCGACTATGATATACCCGACTAATCTGTGGACTTGGGTTGTGCAGTGGTCTATGCGGAATCCACATTTCTCATGTTGTATGATGATGGATTTATTTGTTGTGCTTTGTAATCTGCTGAGGATTGTTTCTTCGGCTACTTTTCCTAGGCATGAAAGGAGACTGATGGGCCGGTAGTTCTGGTATTGTAGGGCTTTACCAAGTTTTGGGATGAAGATTATGTCTGCTATCTTCCGGTGTGGGAGGAAGTAGCTGAACCTCAGTATTGCGTTGATGATGGAGACGATGTGCATTATAGCTTTGTGAGGGAGTGCCTTTATGACTTTGTTTGTAATTCCATCGGGTTCAGGAGCTTTTATGTTGTGGAGTTTCCTGATGATTCCGTAGACTTATTTTGGTAAGGTTTTCTTTCTGATGGTTGGGTTGGGGTAGCGTGAGTCGGACGTATTGGTGAATTTCAGCGATGAACGTCAGGTTCGTATGCTTGTAGTTCGGAGTGCGCTTTAGTTTCAAGGCATCGAAGAAGACTTCGGCCTTTTCGTTATCTCGATAGACGTTGCCTCTTTCTCCATGTATTGGTTGGATGCAGGAGAGGTCAATGCAGATAGCTTTAAAGAGCTTCCATACGGATTGGGCTTCTGATTTTAGGCTCTTGGAGATCCTGGGGAGGGTAGAGTTTTATGATAAAGGCGTCTGATTTTGGTTTTGGAACGGATTAAGATTAAAATTTCATTTGGAAGTTGATTGACTTTTACTGGGCCTGCAATGGTGGTGGCTGTTGCCAGTCCTGTGTGCATTTTTTATTTTTTTTCTAAGTTAGTTATTGCAGCTTTGATTTCCGCGGGAGTAGAGATTGGGTATGGAGCCTATGAAGGTGAGGAGAGCTGCGTTGAACTTTGTGAAGTTTGTGCGAAACTGATTGGAGATGAGCTTGCTGTCCAAGTCTAGGTTTAGCAGTACCGTGTTGAGGTGGGAGATTAGGTCGTTCATTGCCTTTAACTGGAATTGGTGTGAGGGAGTATGACTATGTCCAGTGCGTGAGGTCTGTTGTTCGATCCGAGTACGTTAGTTCTGTTGAGCCTGCGATAGCTATGTTTCTCATGGTGTCGAAGTTGTTAAAGATTCTGCTTTTTTGTTATTGTTGTTACTTCTGCTGCTCCATGTTGGGCGTTTCGCGTTCAGGTTTCGCGCTAAGATCACTGCTTCATTGGTATCAGAGAGTTAGGAAAGTTCCGAGGTCAAGAGGTGCTTACCGGGATGGCGGTATACTGAGTGGAGGCTTCCTGTGTTGTTGGTATGGATTTATATTCCTGTGGCTTCTAAGTTAGTGGTTGTTGTCTTCTTGATTTCGCTGTGCTGGATGCTCATTTTTACAAAGATAACTGTTCCCCCCTTCTCTGGCGTTTCCGAAGATGGTGTAATGCCTGAGTTTGGGTTATTGGAAAGGTTTAGGTGGGTTTCTTTGATTAGCAGGATGTCAATACCGAACCAGGAGACGAATTCTTGAAGCTCGTGGATTTTGTTCATGAGGCTGTTAGCATTCCAGTACACTATCTGTAAGGAGTTGGTTGAGGAATTGGTGTTATTCATCATTGAACATTGAGAATAGGATTTGTGTGTCTTTCATAAATTCTTTGCGCCATTCTGGTTTTGCTAAAGGCTGTTAGCGTTTCTCCCAGGGTAGCTGCTAATGTGGCGCCGGTGTTTTGGCTGTTATGGTTGGCTTCGGGCGTCTTTTCTATTGTGGTGGATACCGAGCCGTGGGATCTTGGTGCTGTTGCCTGAATCGGGATGTTTACTTCCGTGCGCGTTTTTCGATGCTGATGGTGTTCCCGCTTCTCTTTGTCTTCTTGAAGTTGGTCGGGTGGTGTGCAGTCTTTGTAGTTCGCCTCCGCAGTCGCATTTTGCGGATGTGGTTCGTAGTTTCGATGTGGGATGCTTGTCCCCGCACTTGACGAATCTGTGTTCTGTTTTACAGGGTTTTCTTGACCGTAGAGGCCGTTGGCATTGGCCTGATGATGATGCTTTCCTTCTGATCGGTTCAGTTTTGATCAACAGGTGGGAGACCGCTTTTATATCGTAGATTTCTCGCTGTTCCAAACAGCATGGGGTGTTTATCGGCTGTGCATATGTGGGAGACTTTCATGGGCTTTATGCCTTGATGCCTTAGGGCTGTTGTTATTGATTCGATGAGTCCTCTCAGTACTACTTTTATCTTCTTTACCACATGGGTGTAGGGTGGGATTTCCAAGGCGTCTAGATGTTTGGTGAGTTTGTGGTAGTCCGATGTCTTTGCTGGCTGGATGCGGACTCCTTCACCCTTGTTTTTCGTGGAAGCGAATTTGACCATGGTCTTTCGCTTCGAGAACTAGGGGGAGAGATGAATCCCTTATTCTGGTCTTCTGTGTCCATTGGTAACCCTGGTTTGGTAGCGAGTGTTTCCTTTCATATCGTTTTTCTGCTGATTACTTGGTATTCTTCGGTATCGTTCGAAGAGAGGTCTCGATTGCCAGCATGTGGTTTTGGAGATCGCTTTGTGGGGGTGCCAGGAAGGAAATCGGGAAGTTGATTTCCTCGGTTAATACTGCTGGTATCTTGTGGAGTTGGACTCTGTCAGGCCATTTTCTGTTTAACGTCATGTCGACTTTCCTGAATATTGTGAGAAGCTGATCGTAATTTAAATTCGAAGGGCTTTCCCCATTGTGATCTGGTAGTCAGGCTGGTTTCTGGAAGCAAATGGTTTTAAAAGAGCACAAATAATACACTCGTAGCCAATACCTCGTTTTTACACTCAGAATCATGCCAATAATCAAAAATTAAAGATAATTAATTGATGCCGCTAGAATGCGCTGTCTGGACGTATGAACGCAAGACGCAGGACATATATGGCGCAGAGGGTGAAGCTTGACGCTTTTTATATTCCCTGTTGTCTGTTTCGGGAGCAGTGATGGGAGAGATTTGTGAGCTATTTTAGCTCGCCCTGAGTGGGCAGAAGTGGTTATTCGTCGTTGAGTGTTAGGATGGCTTTCGGTCTTTTATGTTTCCAGTGGTCATTACCGTCATGGTTCCCGGCTTTGCTGTATTAGTTGGTTTGGATGCGTAGATGTCTTCATAAAGAATTTTTCTGCTAGGGAGCGTAGTAGTGGAGAGATGTAGGGGATATTTATGTCCCGGTGGATCTGGGCGTTCCTGATGAACCACGGGGCGTCCAGTATCATTCGCAGGCACTTGTTCTGTAGTCTTTGTAGCTTGAGGATGTTTGTCTTGGAAGTATGGCTCCAGGCTGGGGAGGCGTATATAATTGTGGGACGGATCACTGTCTTGTACAGTAGACCATAACCCATTCCTACTTCACTTAGGGAACAAAGGCCAGTCACCCCCCCCCAAACCTCCATTGTCTGGGAGAAACTTAAGAAAGTGCTATTTTACATTGGCCTGGTTCCCCATATAAAAGCCAAAGAAGAAATAGACATGGCAATAAAGATCCTCACCAATCAAATCAACAAAGCCATCACAGCAGCCACAGTATCCACGATTACCCACAAACAAAACCGTCTCCTGGAAGAAATTATGGACTTAATAAGGGAGAAAAACAGACAAAGAAAAAGATATCACAACACTCGTGCTCCCGAGGACAAAACAGCCCTGAACAGACTAAACAAATCTGTCTGAGAAGCTCTCCAGAACCATAGGAATCAACAATGTGACAACAGCTCACCTCCATCTCCACAGCAGATCATTCCATATAGAAATTCCTAAACAACCTCAGGAACAAGTGCAAATCCCCCCCCCCTCTGCAAGCAGAACAGCACCTTGCATACACAGATGCTGACAAAGCCGAAGCCTTAGCAAGAAACCTAGAGAAACAATGCAGTCCTGCATATGAGAACCTAAACATCAGCCATGTATACAAGATCTATCGTAAAGTAAAGTTAGGTTCAGTAAATCGTCCCCATGTCAATCTAAGCTCTATAGTGCCTACCTCACCTACCGAAATAATCAGCATCATGAACCATCTCAAGATCAAAAAAGCCTCCAGGTCCTGATGGCATCACTAACAAAGTCATCAAGGCACACCATGCAAAGCCATAGCACATCTGGTAAACATCATAAACTCCATCCTCAAATGGCAGCACTTCCCCAAGTCATGGGAAATAGCTGACAACTTCCCAATTCACAAACCAGGCAAAGACCCACACCTACCTGAAAATTACCGTCCCATCAGCCTGCTATCCAACTTAGGGAGAATTGCAGAGAAAATCATCCTCAATAGGCTCCAAAATCATGTCAACCAACTAAATATTATTCCACAAGAACAATTTGGCTTCCGTCAAAATCACATCACCACCGAACAAATCCATATACTGGTAGAATACATCACCACAGGATTTAATTGGAATCAACACACTGGAGTAGTCTTCCTAGACATCTCAAAGGCCTTCGATAAGATCTGGCACCAAGGCCTCCTCTACAAACTTATCATCGCTAACCTTCCACTAAACATGATACGCCTGATTAAATCATACCTCTCAAACAGGAGGATGCAAGTCAAAATCAATGAAACAGTCTCAACCCAACAGAAAATCCTCGCTGGAGTTCCTCAAGGATCACTGCTAGCCCCGATCCTGTTCAACATCTATATGACAGACATCCCTCAAAATCCTCTCAAATCCACCATCGCCCTTTATGCAGATGACACGGCTATTCTAGCCAGATCTCGCCAACCACATCTCGTTACCAAAAAACTAAAAGACACCATCCTGAATCTAGAAAAATGGTTTAAAGACTGGCGACTACAATTAAATCCCCAGAAAAGCACAACGATACTCTTCACAAGAAGACAAGCAACCCCCAAAGGAGACATCACCCTGTTCAACTGTAAAATTCCTTGGAAAACTGAAGCTAAATACCTCGGAATACTTCTCGATAAACGATTATGTTTCAACAGCCACATGCACCAAAGAGCACATGCACCAAAGCTTCAAAAGTTATCGCCCAGCTATACCCATTGATCAACAGACACAGCAAACTAAGCTCAAGAAACAAAATTCTACTGTACAAGACAGTGATCCGTCCCACAATTATATACGCCTCCCCAGCCTGGAGTCCAAGACAAACATCCTCAAGCTACAAAGACTACAGAACAAGTGCCTGCGAATGTGGATGCCCCGTGGTTCATCAGAAACGCCCAGATCCACCTTGACATAAATATCCCCTACAACTCTCCACTACTACGTTCCTTAGCAGAAAAATTCTTTATGAAGACATTTACACATCCAAACCAACTAATACAGCAAGCTGGTCAACCAGTTGAAGTGTTTAACTGAAAACTAGCTAATTGTGCGAGATGAGTTACTTTGTCTTGTATCTCTTCTATTCGTCTGAACTTGGGTTTGTGTTTTGTGGGGGATTACCTGCAACCCGTGGAGCAGCTGTGAATCGATGGGATGTGTTTAATGCTGGGGATGAAGTATAACGATGGAGTTGTGCATTCCTGATGAACCATTGTTCATATAGGGTAGTATCGCGTAGAGACATTTATTTTGACCGGTCTGGATCTTTCCGATGTTGGCCAGTGACTACATGCTGATGAGCCACATGTCAGAATCGGTTCGATTGCTGCTTTGTTCCAGTTTGACGTTCTGGTTGCTTGTTCATAGTTGTATTCCACTAGAATGTATTGGAAGATTCTTTGGACT
The DNA here is from genome assembly GCF_054136105.1 of Typopeltis vanoorti. NCBI lineage: Eukaryota > Metazoa > Arthropoda > Arachnida > Uropygi > Thelyphonidae > Typopeltis > Typopeltis vanoorti. The sequence continues at coordinate 5,928,551 of NC_143563.1, forward strand.
TAATTTCCTGCGCTGTGGTCAGTGAGGAATCCGAACCATTTCTTTTATTACTGTCAAGGGATACTTTCTCTACTGTTTTCCCTAAGTACGGGAGAAAGCTAATTGGTTAGTAGTTCTGTGTGAATTGCGCTGCCCTGCCGGGTTTGTGGATTAGACCTGCTGTTTTTTTAACGAAAGAGGTTGTTTATTACTTGTTAGACATTCTGGACAGAATTTTCAACAAAGTGTACATGTTGGTGCACTCTTCTCACGAAGTTTAGATTGGGGTGTTGAAACTGGGGTTGCATTGTTAATCTAAGTTGTATGCAAATGCCTTCTGCTTTCTCCGCTTCATTGTATTCAGTGTCTTGCTTGCCATGAACTGAGATAAAGGGAGGGGGATTAGCCAATATCGAAAATCTTGAATAGTTTCCATAATGGATGATCCTGTGGTCGAAGAGATGGGAGTGTTCTTTCCTATTGGTGGTTTCGGTAATCTCTGAGGGTGTAAGTCTAGCTGTAACAGGACCAAATTGCCCCTTTGCTGTTCCAATTAGGATTCTTGGCATTTAGTGATATGTATCTGTATTTTGAAAAAGGTTTGCACATGTAAAGGAAATTAGAATTAATATAAATACCTATTTCTCTCCTTGTAACATGAGCATCATTCAGGAGAAGAAAGACTGGTAAGGGTATGCAAAATATGAGTCACAGCATGAATACACTTCTCTGTCGCTGCTGAATGTAAAAGAAAATGCACCATTCGAATTCAAGGATCCAAGTAGGGCTCTATAATTCAAGATTAACTAAATTATGGGTAAAACAATTATGAACAGTTTATGGTGATTGCTTTCCAGGACTTTGAGAGAGACATACACTTCGATGACGCAGTTTCGCAAGTTCCAAGGAACTGACAATGGAATTCAAATCAGCTGCCGTGGAAAACCTTGTTTGATCACTTTTTTTCCAACTCTGTGCTAGGTGTGGGAATCAAGACCAAAGCCTGATGAGTCAGAAATTCACGGTGCTCCATCAAAGGCCTCTTCAGGATCTAAACAGCATAAGCGAGTATCTTTTCTGTTTTCTTTTCACTTACTGATTGAGTGGGTGTAAATTTGGTTGATTAGAAGAAGCACCGACCCCGATTCCGTTGTAATCTTCAGTCTATTCTCTAATCACGTCATAGATTTTTCCTGATCTAAGAAAAGAAATACCTCTGTTATCCTCTTTTTCGCGATGATCGAAATGTTCTATCTTTTGGTGTTCTTCTTTTCATTCGGAGTAAGTCTTGACACGCTTGAAAATCACCTTTTGTAAGTCTTGTTCATGTAATTTAACATTTCATGGGCTATCATTTTCGTGTCTTGGTTATTTTCAGGTGTTTATTTTATAAATAGCCACATCTTCTTCTCCGATGACACTGTGATTATGATTTTCTTCAATATTATTTTCTCTGTTTCTAAATGGGAAATTGTTTCGGTTTCAATAATAATCGTGAAGAGTATTCTTTTTCATGCGTTCATAATATCTTCTTGCTTAGTTAGTACTTTGTTTATCTTTTCCGTTAATGAATTCTACCTGGCGTCCCTTGTCTTCTCCGAGATTTTTCTGCTTTCCAAAACAACTTCCAATTATCTTTACTAATGTTCCACAAGAACATTAGTAAAGATGGGGTGGGTAGAGTCAATAAATGTTCGCAAATCAATTTAGTGTTTGAATCATCTTCGGAGAATAGTCCATATTGTGGGCAAGAGGGTGAATTGGTGTGAAGATTGCGTGTGCGAATAATATGTCATAATGGGTGCACAGTTTTAAACCGCAATGTCATGATGTTTCATGTACTCTTTTACAAGATTATGAATATTTTATATTTATCTTTGAAACAATAATGTATGTTAATAAAAATTTAATAAACAAATTTAAATAATAAATTTAATTTTTTTAAACAAAATTCCAAATTTATTTTAAAATTATTCAGACATCTTTAATATTTAATGTTAAACATTTCTAAATAATACGCAACATGTTCAAATGCGATCTCTAGCAAGAAAAAAAAAAAAATGCAATCGACATAGCCTTGCTGTTGTGACTTCGATGAATTCTAATTGGAGGTAATTTTTCTTCAATTTCATCGAAACTATGCAATAATAATTTACGATATGGTAGTGTCGCATACAAATGTAATAGTAATTTAGCGTTTTTAAGAGAACCATGCGCGCGCTCTAGTGAGGAATTGCATTTTTTTTGGGAGACAATGTACAGGGCAGGCCATAAATTATCTGTGGCTAAAAGTAATACACGGAATGAGACCACATTTTATATTGAAACTTTCGAAGACATGGGGAGATGAATTCCGCGAAAAAATGATTTAGTGCCAAAAGTCGCCGATAGGTGAAATTTTGGCGCTGGGGGAGCCAAAAGAAGCCAAATATTTGCGATAAGCGCAGGTAAATGGATTATGCAAATTTTACTGTGGGTACGTGAGAGCATTGCCACCAATTCTACTTAAAAAGGGATTGGGAACGTTCAGGCAGTTATTCGAATGACTGACCAATTGAGCTCAATATGCGTCCTACCTTGCCTCAGCTTGCTTTACTTGTTAAGTTGTTTTACCTTAAACTATTCCATCCTAAAATTATTCCATTTTATCTGCCTTTAATGTAATTATCTGCTTGTTTTCGGCTCCTTTAGAGCCAAAATTTCCCTTATCGGCGAATTTTTTTACTAAATCTGTTTTACGCGGAAATCGTCTCCCCATGCCTTCAAAGTCTGAATATAAAATTTGGTCTCTTTATTCTTAAAATTTCACCGAAGGAAGATTTTGAATCCAACAGAATCTGAGTGGCATAGATAATTTAAAAACGTTGCTCTAAAGGAGTCCAAACATAGAAGCCATTTCCGGTCTTCAGTGTGCTAAAAACATTCCAAAGTTTAAAAAGTCGCAGTGGGAATCCCCCCCCCCCCCAGCTTTTTGTCTGTAAATTGTGTGTGTTCTCCTGACTGGACTTGCTTTGTGAGCTTTTTTTTTTTTTAAGATATTCAAAACGTGTTAAGATGTTGTAATCTAAAATATTCGAAAGTGTACCATGAACATGTTTTGGCTTCTCACGAATATCTTATAGTCTTATAAATAACTTCTATCCGTCATAAAATAACAGTTTTCAAAATCTTTTCAGACACACACACACACACACACACCCTCCCTAAAAGGCTGCCAGAGACTCTTGACTTCACCAATAGATTCTCATTCAAAGTAAACGAAGGGGTACACGCTTTTTAACAATAGTTTTTTTTTTTTTATTTAACTTATAATTTTGACGTATTTCTAGTTTAGAATAACTCAAATCGTAAAAGAAAAGTTTTGAAATAAATGATGTCCGAGTAAATACTAAATCAACCCACTGTTCCTTCCTTGGAAAGAATGCAAAAACATTTATTTTGTTCGTTTCTACTCTTTTTGAGTTGTTGGAGTTGTAACCAACCATAGGTTCTACGATTGGTACAACATTGACCAGCTAAAAAAATAAAACAAAACAAATGCATTTGTAATTTATGAGAGAGAAAAAGCAAACAGTGTATATTTGAGCATGACTGCCATCAGCCACATCCTGCACTGCAATCTTGTCCATACATAAACGGTGACCGCCAGAAAGGCGTTGGCTGGGTGGACAGCAACATCCACAACCAGTACGTTGTGGGTCTTGAATCTCACTGCGGGCACGAGCCTTTAGCGTGAATGTCAGCTGGCAGATGAATTTCATATCCAAGTGCGATGCCATCTTGCTTACTGGAGGCCAGAAATCCTATAGGAATCTTAATACGCAGGACCCAATAAATACGTTCGACCACTTGCACGTGACGAGTAGATTTTTCTAGTGGCGAGTGGTCGCAGACTAGAAGGCAAAATAGAATATTTTTAATCAACAAAAAAATAACTTCAACCCCAGAACAGCAGCAGTGATCACTTTAAGAAATTTCTGTTGACTTCTTTGGGTCATAAGTATTGGTTTTTTGCAAAAGTGTGGGTGTTGAAAATGAATATTCCAACCCTATTTTCTATTTATACAATAAACAGAACAGACTGTTGACCTCCCGTTGTCAGAAGTTGGGAGGAAATAAGGTTCGTGCTACCTGTATTGAGTATGGCTATAAGGCATCCTGATACAATATACCGAAAGAACCAGACAGTAGCGACAATATACAATTATGTTATTCTCTTTGTGTTTTTAAGGTATCGCTTTGAATTCACTGATTATTAGGTAATACGATGCAGTGGCTCACACTCACAGAACGCTGTTCTTAGTAGGCATAAACTGCAGGTTTCGGAATTCGTATAAATGCTAACTCTATTATACACGAGTAAATTTAATCATAAACAAATAAACAAAGTCCCTACATCGCATAATAATTTGCATAAAAATAAGTCTGTTCGTAATTTGTTGAAGCATGTCATTTGTTCACTCCACGTTATAAATATTAGGGAAAAGATTTAAGTAGAAAAAAAAAAAAGAAAAATGGTCCCTTTTAATTCTTCTTCTTTGGTCTCTTTCAATCCACTGCTGGATAAAGACACTCATCTTTCCAGTTTTGTCTGGTTTTAACCAAAGTCCACCGTTTTAAGTCGAATCTTTGTAGATCATCCCTCCGTCTTCTTCTTTGACGACCTTTCTTTCTCTTTTCCTCTATAGTCTATAGCAGGGGTGTTCAACCCGTCGATCGCGATCGACCGGTCGATCGCGGAGCGATTTTTGGTCGATCTCTTGTGTATTCCTCTTTACTTACAAATTTAATTAAAACTGAAAACATAATATTTTATTCATCATTATTTTGTATTATTTTTAATTCGCTTTAAGTGTATTGCTATTGTTTATTTATTTTTCGTTAAAATTGTCAAATCCGTAAATTTCTTATTACTGATCCGGGTAAATGAATTAATTTGGATCAGTGGAAGTCAAACAGCGAGCCGAGTGAATACGATTATAAGCAAAGTGTAAAAACTCGATTGTAGCTTAAATATTCCAAAGCACATTACATCGATTTTTTACTTAGGTTAAGTCCCATGTGAATATTGTAAAAAAATAAACTTTGTTTGTCTCGGTATAGTTTCGAAGCTGTACATGGGGGGGGAGGGGCATTAGAAAGATTGTTATTGGAACTTGTATGTATGAGAAAGGCTTGCAGGCTCTAAGTGTAAACATCTCCGAAGTCAGTCAGAAAGAGTTCAAACAACTTTCCGATGGCCGGCAACTTACAATCAAAAGAAAGTGGAGGAGAACAAAAGGCGTGCCGAACTTGAAACTTAAGATGAAAGACCTATACCGATTCTTTGGGGGGTTGCCAAACTTCATGCGAGGTCTCAGTGGAGGCCTAGTAAAAAGGGACTGAAGCAAGCAGAAGGGATCGCGGTTCCAGAATTGCTGTCAGAGAGGAGGCTGTCCGGTCTAGAGTCGTCGTCAGAGAGACTGCCCGGATCCACGTTGCTTGAGGGAGGAGTTTCCCGCTTCCAGAAAGGAGCTTCTCGGTTCGAGACGTCGGTAGAGAGAGACTACTTCTAGGCCGCAGACAAGGTTTCAAATTGCCGAAAGGAAGAATTCCAATTGGCAGAGAAACGTTTCCAGGCCAGGTTAATGTCAGGCATTCACCAGTGTGTTGCGTTTTCATTACAATTTGATGAATCAAACGACTTCACTGATATTGCTCAGTTAATGGTATTTATTCGCATGGTATTTCAAGAGTATTCAAGTAAAGAAGAACTTTTGAAAATTATACCATTATTGGGAAGGACTATGAAATAAAGCTGGCTTCATTTCATTATGTAAAAACGATGACAAATATCCAGATTTTTTAACGTACCACTGTATTATTCACCAACAAGTACTGTGTAGTAAAAGATTAAACACAAAAGATGCTTTGGATATTACATTTAAAATTGTAAATTCTGTTCGAGGAAAAGCCCTGCAACGGCGTTTATTTAAATTACAGGCAGATGACGATAGGGAACTTCTGTTGTACAATAATGCTCGCTGGCTCAGCAGAAGTCCAATTTTAGAAAGATTTCTTGTATTAATTAACAATATAAAAAATTTTCTTGATGAAAAAGGAGATATTTATCCACAATTGAGTGATAAAAGATACCGATTTTTAGTAAATTTCTGTACGAAATTAAGCAATTTAAATTTAGAGTTACAAGGTAGAGATAAAAATTTAATTGACATGTTAAGTTCAATAAAAACTTTCCAACAATCCTTACTTTTATTAAAAAAATATAAATGACCGCGAATTTAGACATCTCCTATATTTATTAAAAATTTTTGAACAAAATCAGGAAATGCTTCGCTATGATTTAAAAGAATTTATTCGTGAAATAGAATTAGTTGAGGAAGAAATAAATTCAAGATTTAAAGATTTTAATAAAAACTGAAATGATTGTACTTTTATCAATAATCCATTCCAAGAAAACTTTAACATCACAGAAATTTCAAATAAAATTAGTGGGCTGTTTGATATAAACCAAGCTGAAGTAGAACTTGAGATAATAAACATTCAGAATAGTTGACATTTAAAATCAATAAACAATGAAGTCATGTGGAAGTGTGCACATGAAAAATTCCCAATATTAACTGATATTGCGCTAAAAATTCTGTCGTGTTTCGGATCGACATACTTGTCAGAATCCTCTTTTTCAAATATGACCGTCATAAAAAAAGAAACCAAATTACAAATGATCATTTGGATGATTGTCTGCGATTGGCCACTTCATATTAACTTGACTATGAAAATATTGCGAGGTCCAAACAATGCCAAATTTCACATTAAGTTTTTTTTTCATTTAATCAACCAGCATTTCCTGTAACTTGTGAGTTTGTAATCAATCTGTTGTTTTTTCTAACTTTGGTTTTCCAAAATAGAGAAATAAATATTTTCTCTGTATATATATATATATATATATAAACAAATTTTTAAATACACAAATAAAGTTTTTAGTTGCGTATTTTTATTTATTTTTTAGTTGTTTATTTGTGCGTAATCAGATATCTGGTTCGGGGAACGTGATCTTCTATATAAGCGAGTAGATCGCCGAATAACTTTTAATAGAAAAGTAGCTCGCGTAGTAAAAAAGGTTGAACACCACTGGTCTATAGGAATCCACTCAGTGCTTAATTTTTTTCCACCTTTCGTCTGGCAGTGTGGAAATATGTCCACCCCATCTCAATTTCCATGCTTTACAACACTTCACAATATCTTGTACTCCAGTCATCTCTCTCTCTCTCTCCATAGAATTTTAGTATTTCTTCTTCTATCCTTTTCTGTTACGTGGAGAATTCTTCTCTTCAAGGCTGTTTGGGCCACACGCAGCCTGTCTTCCTGTTTTTTAGTTGTTGCCCATGTCTCACCCTCATACTTTGGAATAATGCATATTTTAAAGAGAGGCTGTGTAGCTCAGTGGATGTGGCGTTTGCACACCACGGCGTTTGGGCGCACGAAGGAAGACTTGATTTCGAGTCTAGTCAGCGACTAGAGGAAATTTTTTAAGCCTTTTTTCGACCTATTCCCGAGTAAGTCGATCTCTGGCATGGGTAAGCGGGTTTTTCGTCCCGTAAACTCAAGAAAATCGACCGTAGAACCCACATTATTAAATTGGAGTGTTGGGGTTAGGGACAATGAGATGGCAGCACTTGTTGAGCCGTCACTCTTCACTGCGTGCCGCTTAATTAGTGATAGCCTTGGGCCAGCTATATCTGATTGGGTACCAGTAGAGATTGAACTGTCCACTCAGTCTCCAAAAGTTAGATAGGGCTAAAAACTCCCTATATACGGGGAATAAAAAGGCGTTAGCTGATGATATTTTAAAGAGCTTTCTTTTTAGGCCTACAGCTAAATCTCCTAACCGATGATATTTATTGATGATGATTATATGCAGCCAATACGATTTTTTCCTTGTGATTCTTCTACTTATTTCTTTATCATGTTTTTCCCTAAAACGTACTATTTAACCAAGGTAAATATAGTCCGTAATACTCCACAATTTCGATAAAATTATAAAAAAATAAATAAATCCGCCAACGCCATTTTATTCCCGTATAGGGAGTAGGAGAGGCCATTTAGTCATATCTAACTTTTGGAGACTGAGTGGGCAGTTCAATCTCCACTGGTACCCATTCAGAGGCAGATGGCCCAATGCTATCACTAATTAAGCGGCACGTGGGGAAGAGTTTTCGTCCCGTAAATTTTCTTGAGTTTATGGGACGAAAAACCCGCGTGCCCGTACCAGAGATCGACTAACTCGGGAACCGGTCAAAAAAATACTTAGAAAAATTTCCTCTAGTCGCCGACTAGATTCGAAAGCAAGTCTTCCTGCGTGCGGTCCAGCGCCGTGGTGTGCAAACACCACATCCACTGAGCTACAAGGCTCCAATACGATTATCTCTTAATTTTAGTTCCCTCTGATATAAATTTGTCATCAGTTTGGTTCTACTTAGATTAATCTTTGTAACTTTTTTTTCTTCTTTTTTACTTTCTCTGTCCAAGTCATTATCATTTCCTCAGCTTCTTTTTTTTATATTTTGCTAAAAGAACAATGTCATCTGCAAAAGTGATTGAGATTTTTTTCCATTGATGCTAATTCCATAGTTCCCATGAGATATTCTTAAACAGTGGCCTTACTCCTCTCCCAATGCCAAACTACTTTCCCTGATGTTCTAGCTTTATGCTGACTGTTGAGTTTTTATATACAGTTTTTAATAATTATTAAAAATTTTAATTATTAAAAATTAAAATTTTTAATAATTTTAATAATAATTGGGGTGGCTTGTTGTTTTAAGCTGCTTATTATTTCTTAATGATGTAGAGAATCAAAGACTTTTTCAATATCTAAGAACAGTAAATATGCAGGAAGAATATATTCATTTGTTTTTCTCTCTTAATAGGTTAATAGTGTGGATATGATCTATTGTACAGAAGACTAAATCTTGCTGGTTCATATGGCTGTGCATCATCCAAAAACCTCGTGATCTTATTTAATACAATCTGTTGTGACATGCAATTGAACATATCCAAGTCGACCTTATGAAACTGTGAACCTTCTGATTTTGTGTATTCTATTAAGATGCCATCTTCCCTAGAATTTTTATTATTCTTTGCTAAATCGAGGACATTCCATAATTCTTCTATTACAACAGGTGGTTTTATATCAGCTTCATCTAAATGCAGTAGATAATTTGTATTTGTTTCCTTGCCTCTGTACAGGATCCTATAAAACTCATTACATATTTTCGTTATTTCTTCTCTCTTGTATTGTATTGTACTTTTAGTTGCTTATTTTTCTATTTCGGAATCCATATTTTCCTTACAAGTAACCCTTCTTTGATCATTTTCAGAAATTGTTTGTTTTCTATTATACTCTATGTTCTGAATTGTTCTTAGATTATACACTGCTTGGAAAGAAGTCAATGGACACCATAGTGTGAGGAACAAACAGCCATGGCTCCCACTTTAATAGATATTGGACCTCCTTTAGCTTCGATGAGTGCAGCAGTGCTACAGTGCATACTTTCCACAAGCGATCAATGGGAGTTTTGGACCATTCTTCCTACAGGCATAAAATGCAGTCCTGGACTCTTGTGGGTTAGACATTCCTTGAGCTCACCTGATGTTCCAGTTCATCCCACAGATGTTCAATAGGATTAAGATCAGGATTCTGAGTAGTACACTCGAGTGTGATGACGTTCATGCAAGTTACACCGAGAGAATTATGACACGGTGCATTGTCTTGCTGAAGGAGACATGGTCAGTTCCATAGAAACGCCACAAAGTAGGAAGCAGTGCATTCTCCAGAATGTTCAGATACCTCCGGGAGTTCAGTGTTCGTGGCATCACAAATAGAGGTCAGAGGCCAAACTAGGAAACAAAGGATCATACCATCACTCCGCCACCCTCGCACTCGCCCATCTGCTCGGTAGAGGATGCAACGTGATTCGTCTCTCCATAACACAGCTTTCCAAGCTTACACGTCCCATTGTACAAGCTCTTTGCACCACTGAAGAAAACGATGAATGCTGGTTCGGGTAATGTCGGTATTGCGTTTTGCGGTCCTCCCATGGAAACTCATGTTGTGAACCTCGGTTATGAATTTTATTTTATTTTATTTTAAATTCGTGTTCCAGTCGATGATCGGAACTCCACTTTCAACGTGTCGGCCAACGAATGACAAGTATTTCATTTTATCCTCCGTAGCACTCTACGATCACGTTCGGCGAGTGTGGTGGGTCTTCCACTGCACTTGCAGTGGACTCCTATTATCAGTAAACTTTTCGCATTTGTGTCCAAGGGTCCTTAGTACACTGAAAATGGAACACAATACAAAATTACATTTAAAGAATCATTTTCGAAAACTGCCACGAGAGCGTTAATAGGAAAACAGTCGGTCAGTAAAATCCCCAATTATTAAAAAACATTCAATAATATAATTATCAGGGATTGCGTAAAAATGATGCAATGATGTTTACCATAAAGGGGATAACCGAAAGCCATCAGATCTGTTTAAGTTTGGTCTGTGTAGAAAGATCTCATAATTCTCTTTACATAATCCTCTATAGAGAATCTACTTCTATAAAAAAAGAAGCTTAGTTTTCTTTAAAAAATAACTCTGTTTGGTCGAGAGAGCATGTTCTGCTAAGCGACACTCTTCCGGTTCGTGGTAAAGGGTGTAAAATTTATATTTCTCACGACCGATGGCCACTGACCTTCCAGACTGTCCAAAGTAAGACAAACCACAGGAGCTTTGGAAACTGGTAGACGCAGATTGAGTGGAGAAAGCTTGTTTTTAGGTAAAGTAAGAAAGGTAGAAATCTTCCTGATAAGACGAAAGGACACCAGAATATTAAAAGATTTTAGGCGACTACCAATTCCATATTCGAGAAATGTCAATAGATTTTTTTCTCAATCCTAACCTGTCCCACACACGGCAGTGATGGGTTCTTCTATAGGTTCTTCTACCTCCCGTGTGGATAAATAAAAATAAATAAATAAATGAACAATAGGCCGAAAACGAGATTAGTTTATTATACGTGCATTTGTATATACAAAAATTAATTTAAAAGGTTCAAACGATAAGCATAATGTTCTAACTTAGCGTGTTGTTTAGACCTTATCTCTTATTTTGAAGATCAATTTTTGTTCTAATTTTTGTAAATTTTTTGAATATATTAAACCTTCCACAAAATTAATTTTCCGGTATAACCTATCTGCCATACAGTGTAGCCACACCATCACAGTTAAGATGTTCTTAACGGTGAACATTATCATCATCACGAATCATGGGCTCACTGCCCGTTGATGTCTGATGCCTGTTTCACTATCTTCTTCCACCTTTCTTTGTCCAGTGCACAGTGTCGCAGTTTTTGTACACCCATTCCACACCAGTCTTTTATATCGTCTATCCATTCTCTGTATGGTCTACCTCTTCTGTTTAAACCATCCAAAATACCAAACATAAATGTCTTTATCTTCCGGTCCTCACTCATTCTACAGACGTGTCCAAATAATTGCAGCTTCCGTTTTATAATCTTCTGCATTAGATTCTGTTTTGGTTGTATCTTCTGATAGAGCTCTTCAATTGTGATTTTCTGTACCCATCCTATTCTTAGAATCTTCCTGTAACACGTTCTTTCAATTGCCAAAATTCTTTTTCTTGATTCCTTATTTATTACCCACGTTTCGGATCCATACAGTACACCGGTGAAGATGCATGTTTCCAGTACTCTTAGTTTTGTTTGCAAATTGATCACTTTACTTTTCCAGATGTTATCCATGGACTTCAGATTTGTTCTTCCCTTTGCAATCCTGGTCTTTATTTCTTTTTTACTGTCCAAATCATATGTCAATTTACTTTAGAAATATGTGAATTGTTCTACATTTTCTATATCAGTTCCATCCACTTGTATCTTTTGTTTCATGTTCTTCTCACCAAATACCATTGTCTTTGTTTTTTCCAAGTTCATAACAAGTCCAAATCTCTTCCCTTCCTCATTTAACAGTTTCAGTGTTTTTTGTAGTTCTCTTTCGTCTTCTTCAATAATAACAATGTCATCTGCAAATCTCAGATTGTTAATTCTCATTCCGTGTACAGATATTCCTTTGGCATCTTCTTTCATTTTATCCATTGCTCTTTCTAAATGTGCGATGAAAATGCTTGGTGATATTTGGTCTCCCTGTCTAGTACCTCTGCTTGTTTTAAACCATTTTCCCAAATCATAACCTATTCTAACTGCTGCAACTGCATTCTGGTAAACATCTTTTAGTATAGCTATTAGTTTTTTTTTCAATTCCATAGGATTCCAGAACTGCTAATGTCACTTTCTGGTCAATACTGTCAAATGCTTTCTGAAAATCAACAAAGCAAGTATATATGTTTTTGCTTTTTCTCCTAGCTTTCTCTGCTATTAACCTCATTGTCAAAATCTGTTGAATTGTAGTTCTGTCCTTCCTAAATCCTGCTTGCTCGTCTGCAAGGTATGCTTCCAATTGTGTTCTCAATCTTTCTGTCAATATGATCATCATCACTTTACCAAGGTGACTTATCAAGGCAATTGTTCTATAATTTTTACATTCTAGCTTATTTCCTTTCTTGTATAATGTTACTAATATTGATTTCACCCACTCCTCTGGCATTTTTCCTTCTTTCCGTACCATATTACAGAGTTGGTGCATTTCTGTAACCATACGTTTACCACCAAATTTAATCATTTCTCCAGTAATGTTATCATTACCAGGACTCTTGTTGTGTTTTAGCTGTCCTATTGCTTTTTCTACCTCTCCTCTTAAAATGTCCATATCATGCTGATAACCTGGTGGTTATATCTGCTTTAATTCTTCAGTCAGTTTCCCAACTCTATCTAAATCTAGTTTTTCTTCATATAACTCACTGCGGTATCTTGTTCACCGCTGTACAATTTTTTCTTTATTCATCAATACTTTGCCTTTTTCATCTTTAATTGTGGTCTGTTTTGGTTGCCACTTTCTATTAATGGTTTGCATACCTCCCTTGTTTTATGCTCTCCATAGTACTGTTCTATATTGTTGCATTGGGCTTCTAAACATTTCGTCTTATCCATTCTGACTGCTTTTTTCACCTCATTACACTTTCTCCTATATTGCTCTTCTATTTGTTCTGATGTATCCCTTCTTATCTTCAACATTCTTTTCTCCTGTACTAACTTTAGTGTTTCTTGTGTAATCCATTTCTTCCTGATCTTCTCTTCTTCTGGTACTGTTTCTTCAACTGCATCTTCTATCGCCTTCATTACTCTTTTCACTATTAGATTCGAGTTTTTTTCTTCTCCACACTTTTAAGTTTCTCTGCTAACACTGTTCTGTACCTTCTTCCTATTTCTGCTTCACTTATTCTTACTGTATCTCTTCTATTCTGATGTTGGGGTTTATATTTCTTTTTTAATTTCATCTTGGTGTTTGATGTTAACGGTGATGCACAGCAGTATAGAACCCATGAAGTCAATTTTGCATCCACACTCATTTTTGGAATCAAGAAATATTCGCGAAAACAATTTCATAAATCGTTTTGTGAGGAATCTAAAACTGCTATTTAGATTAAAATCAGCTACTTTCTATCTAGATTGAGAAACTGTTTACCCTTTGCTAAGTTTCGTGAAAGAGCATTTTATGTTCGATATAAGATTAGGTGAAGATGAGTTTCGTAGCAACGGGTTGGATGAAGTGTCTTGAAAAAAAGTTATAAAATTAATAAAATTACGACCCGTGGTGGGATACGCATAACAATAATTCATTAAGATCCCTTCAGGAAATTGAGTTGGCATTCCACAAAGCGATTCAACTCAGAATTACTTACTTTTCCTCTTTGTACCTCAGGGCACTTAAGACTGTGATACACTTCTTGCAGAAGCCTCTGTTAATCCTGAGCCATCAATTAAGCTTATCTTCAGCTCTCCCAACCAGCTATTCTTCTTCTTTCTTTTTCTGTCTTTCTCTGCCAAGTTAGTTTAGGCCTAAGCTGTACGCCAAAATCACTCCAGGAATCTCTCTGCTGTCCGTTTTCAGTACCAAATCCATTTGCATTCTGTTTTTTTTTTTTTTAATTTCACTTGTGATAATTTTTGCTCAATCAGTCATCGTTTGTTATAAGCTGGGGCCCAAATATTCTTAATACTTTACTTAGCCATTTTATTAGAAAACTATCGAATTTAGTTTAGCATTTTTTGCCCATATCTCTTCATATCTCTGATCGTATGTTACATGATCAGGGGCACTGAAATTCTTCTCATGTAACAATATGGCCTTAATATTGCTGTTGAGATCTTTATTTTAGATTTAATATGTGGAAGTTTTTCATATATTATTTGATTTTCTGAATTGATTTTTGTATTTGCTTTTGTCAATCTTTGCATTGCCACGTTCAGTAACCAAATTTGCTGTCAAGTATATAAACTCTCCTTCTATGGCATTCTAATTGATTTTGATCTCTTTGCGGCATTTGCTGTTCAAGTTTACTTTAGTCACCTTTACTTTACTTTTAGAATCTAACTTAAAGAACCTTTGCTATAATCATATTTATTTTCAGACCAACCATTTCAGCTGTTTTATACAAGTCTTTCGATTTTTCTTGTCTATCACTCATCGTGTTTTGATGATACCAAGGACTGCGTCGTCTGCATAATCCCGATTTTCCAACGCGAATATAGGATTCCATTGAATTCCCATTCCTACTCCTGTAACTTTTCTCATAATCCAATCAATGACTATATTAAAAACAATAATCCAAACATTACATAATCCTGTTTGACTCCAGTCCTTATTTCAAACCATTCCAATGTTGTTTGTGGTTCAATATCACAACTTTCACTTCCTTTCTACATTTCTTTGATTATTCTCACGTATTTGTCAGGAATTCCATGGCTTCTAATAATAAACCAAAGCGTTTACCTATCAATACTGTCAAATGCTTCTTTGACAAAATCTATAAAATTTAGGTATAATATGCTTCTAAGCTCTATACTTTGTTCAATGATTTTTTCTTAAGATAAAAATGTACTCCCACCTATTCTAAACCGGCTTCTTCATGTCTTGAACGATAATACTTAGAGAAGGCCACTACGTGGCAAAAGTCTTGCCGCATAGTGGCGAAAGTCCGTGTAGTTAACATTCCTCGAACATAAGAAAGCACTCCAAAATTTGTGCAGAATAATATCAACAGTCCCATTGCTGTTAATTGCACACAAAAAATCTAAAAATCTATTTGGTCTAATACAAGCTAAAATAATTGAGTATAAAAATTAACAAATATATCTGACATAGAATCCAAACCCATCTGAATCTTGACAACAAAGAACTGACAATTGACAATTGACATCAATGGCTTTAGGGGTGAAGCAAGATGCTTTTCATTTACCCCGCTATCTCTTACGGCTACAGTGAGGGAAAAATTTTATGAGCAGTGTGCTTGCCCTGAACGGGCAAGGAGGTTATGTATCGCTATAGGAGACTAATATAGCTGTTGGTCTTTTATGTTTGAATATATCCGTTGCCTCGTAGGCTACAGCTTGCTGAACTAGATCGTTGGGGTGTATGGACGTTTTTAGGAAAAACTTTGTTGCTAAAGATTGTAGGAAAGAGAGGAGATAAGGAATATTTGTATCTCGATGAAGTTGATTGTTTCTGACGAACCATGGTGTTCAGGATCATTTGCAAGCACTTGTTTTGTACACGTTGCAGTTTGAGAATACTAGCGTTGGAGGTATGGCTCCAGGCTGGAGAAGCATAAATGACTATGGGACGAATTGTCAGCTGGTATAAAAGCAATTTGATTCTGATGTTAGCTTGCTGTTCCTGTTAATTAGGGGGATAGATCTAAGCGATGGCTTTAGATGCCTTTGCACACGAAGTCTTGATGTACTTACTGGTTAAAAGTTAATTTTTTGTCCAGCACGGCACCAAGGAAGTAGTTTGTTTCTGTCTGCCAGGGTATTTTAGTATTGAATAGTAAGACGTCGCTTGCAGGAGATATCGATCTTTTCGTGAAGAGAATGGCTGAACTCTTTTTGGGGATTCACTTGTAGTCTCCATTTGGAGAACCATTTCTCTAACTTTAAGTTTTCTTGAAACTTTTAGTAATGAGATGTGGTCGAAGAGATCTGGCTAATAATGCTGTGCCATCCGCATATAGGGCCATGATGGATGACATTGGGGTGTGCGGAATGTCTGACATGTATATAGAGAACAGCAATGGAGCCAGTAGGGATCCAAAATCCTCAACTTTGTTCCCATGGAGATAGATCCATCCTTCCACATTTTAGACAGGTCTCTGACTGTTGTTTTAGCCATTCCTAACCTTTTCTGACATCTTCTGAACAGCAATTCTTCACATTAATAATGGATCCCAGGTATCCGAACTTGCTGACTTACCCAATTCTTTCTCCATTAAGATAGACTTGTTTCTCAAGAGCTTCACTGTTTGCATTTCCTTTGAGAACCATAATCTTTGTCTTGTTAGGATTGAGTTGAAGTCCTCTGTTATTATTACTGATCTTGTTAACTTCGTCAAGAATTAGTCCTAGTTCTTTCATGTCATTACAAAGGAGTACTGTATCATCAGCATATCTCAGATTACTGATCAATCTACCTCCTATCCTAATTCCTGTCTTGAGCTCATCCAATGCTTTACGCATGATGTCCTCCGCATATATACTAAACAAGTAAGGAGAAAGTAAACATTCTTGCCTAACTGCTTTTCCAACTTGAAGCCAGTCAGTCAATCCAACACATGTTCTTACTGTGGCTTCTTGCTCCTTATACAAGTTGGCTATCAACGTTGAGGAAAACCCATTCTTTTCATTACTTCCCACAGTTTATCATGCCGTAAACAGTTAAAAGCTTTAGAGTAGTCTAAGAACTCCATTACTAGAGGGTTTCTGAATTCTTTATATTTTCTTCATAAATTTTATGAATACTTTTCATGAATTCTTTATATTCTTCGTCGATGCCACTTATAAATAGTCATATTCTTTGGCCAGCTATCTAAAACGGCCTCAAATATTCTCTATAAAGGAAAGGCGCTAGATGATATTTTTTTTAATTATTAAAATAATTTGTAAATATCAATTGTGTTATTTCTGTATCTGGAGAAACCAAAGTTAAATATATGAATTTTAAATATAGCTATTAAGATATTAAACTTTTTAAAAATCCCACAGCTTGTTATATGCATTTTTGTAAAAGGACATTACATAATTTTAATATCTTTAATTACGGTTTCTTCCGAGAAACAGCGGCAAAATATGCAGTAGTTTTAAACAACAAACTCGAGTTGTCATTAGACAAAAAAATAAAAATAAAATAAATAAATAAAATAAAATAATAATAATAATTTTAGTTTCGTATTCATAAATTTAGCTTACCATCTGCAGTGTCTTAGAACGACACCATGAGAATTGTGCATCACGGAAGTTTAACACAGAAAAAAATGCAGTAAAATATCCAGGCAACAGCAAATATTTATTCCACTTTGTACGAAAAACATGAAGAGATCACTGAAAGATGCCGATACAAACCAATACATGACTCAAAATTACAACTTTAAAAATGCTACAAAAATTAATAAAATGTGATGCAGTAACTTGATTTCTGCTGATTATTAAAATTTGTAATTACGTTTATCCTTCTCCCGGTAAATCGTACTTTGTAATGTGTGACTTTAATGCAAGTATACTGAGAGAAATATTGTAAATGAAATGTTCATTGGAATTATTATTATTATTATTATTATTATTATTATTATTATTATTATTATTATTTAATAATCCAGAAAGTGCCAATTTCTGTTTACAAAAATGAACATTTCGAAGTATTTATATCTGAATTTTTAGAAGACAAAAAAAAAAAAAAATCAGAATTCATATGTAGTACGGAAAATATTCACGTTAGTGCTTCATATGTGATGTCATGTTATTAACATTCAATCCCCATTAGCACATTCAAGCACACAAAAAGTACCGAGTTCATCAGCTTGAAAACATGTGCGAAATATCAATGGACGGCTTTTATCCTGGCACTTATTAGTATAGCGTAAAATAAGATTTGAATAATTAAAAAAAATAAAAATAAAAACTTTTCTTAGTATAAGAAATGCGTGTTTAATTGAAATCATGTTCGGAAATCTCCTCAACCTTAGTAGAATTTGTTTTGTATCTCCAAACGACATTTTGCTTTTACTTATGAAATTACCATTGGAAACAAATGACGTAACTCGTTGTCTAGGCGACGGCCTAGTACTGTGAATATTTGAAAACTTAATATGCATTGCTCTATCGGTTGTTCATTTTTATTATGTTATGAAGCCATAAACGTAATTAGGTACCACACTGAGCATTTGGCTGCGACTCTTGAGAAAGTGCTAAAAGTAAATGTCCTAATTTAATTATCTTATTAAAGAAATATTACAACAAAACTACTGACGAGATATATCGTTTGATTCAAAGCAAGCAGATACTTCCATAGAAAAATATAACGAAACTGACTCCAACTGTGATTGTTGCAGCTCACTAGAAAATACTGTACATGTACACTGTACATGGCTCTGCTCTTTTACGAGTTATTTTAATCAAATCGCAGCATACTTGAGGTTCACTCAGTTCTTGAAGTGATTACATTTTAAAATGTATAGTATTTGATAAACTGTACGAAAGACATCACGTGTTAACAGCGTTGATTTCTTCCTCTTCTTCAGGCAGAATATCCTCGGACACTGGCTTGGGGAGCGGGGCTGGTGACACTGAAGATTTTTTGTAGTAGTCGGCACTGCAAAAACACGTTTTTTTTTGTTAAGTTTTTTTTTATTTATACAATATAACACTATACTAATAGTAATGTATACACAGTAATCATGGAATTAATTCTTGATGAAAATGTTCTTCCTAATTTAATATAATAATAATTATTATTTTTTTTATTACTTTACACACTATTGGCATATACCCTAACTACTACTATTACTACTACTAATAATAATAATACTTTTTTTATTTCATATGATACATACATTACATACATTTGATTACATGTGATAGGTACATTACATGCTTTTGATTATATATGGTACATACTTTTTAAAAATCTTGGATGAGATGTAATTTCTCAGCTTTCATTCTCGAAGCTTATACATGTAAGCTTATCTGAGGATGACACCAGTTGGTTATTATTTATTGGTTTGTTTGCTGTCTTGGGAAGCTACGAAATCAAATCTATGTTTAATAGGTTGATTTCCACTGCAGCCGTTGATTGAGAAATTCTCACACACACACGCACGCGCGCACACACACACACACACACACACGCACGCACGCACGCGCGCGCACACACACACACACACACACACACACACACACACACACACACACACACACACACACACACACACACACACAATAACTTGGAATGTCTTGATGCATAGCTGAACTGGAAGCCTGAGCGAATATATTGTGTTTCATTAAGTTCGTATGGTGTTTTGGGTGCGTGTTTCTTGTTCATAGTAGGTCCTTAGAGCTCTTTTCAGGCTATTGTAGTTTGTAAGGTTTCTGTATTCGATAGGTAATTTGTTTATCATTTCTAGGATATAGAAGTTTCGGGTGGCCTTTGCGTAGTGATTGTTGTATTTATATGTGATATAATTAGTTGTCTGAGGTCTTGTTATACGGTATGCATTTCTGACTGTCCTATAATTGGCATTGAAATAATGTTTCGGCAAAGCTGCATAGTGACATAAATGTTTTGCTGTCAGTATTTTGTGTTCTGACATTGCAATGTTTATAAGGTCGTGATTTTCTCTTTGTTCTCAAAAGATCAGTTTTGTCATTTTGTACTGTAGCGACATTAATCTATTTAATTTGTAGGGTGCACAGAAAGCATACGTTGTTATAGCGTATCTTAGTACAGTGTTTCTCAACCTGTGGTCCGCGACGATGGGACAGGTGTTTCGCAGGCAGACTTAAATTAATTAAATAAATTTTTTTTTTAATTATCGAAACAAAACAAATTAAAATTGAATAAGTATGTAAAAATCATTGAAATCAAATGGAGCCTTAAAAATACCAACAAATAGCGTCAGAATGTTCAAACGCGGAAGCAATAAAACAATATTGTTTTTCACTTCAACCCTCTTTTATTATTCGTCATTCTGCCACTATTTTAATTTGTAGCTGCAGAATTACGAATAATAAAAGAGGGGTGAAGTGAAAAACAATATTGTTTTATTGCTTCCGCCTTCCCTTGCAGTTTTGTCAGATTTAAAGTGGACATGTGTTATCCACATTTCAACCAATTGCTTGTTGTGTATTGATTTTTATTATTGAAGGTTTCCTTCAACCAAGGCTCAGTATATCTTCGGAAGTGCTAAGTGATACTTGGACAAAGTGTGTCGTGAGTTAACCCCAGTATTTAAATATTTTTCGGAAACATTTTTTAATAATGGAAAAGTGGATTAGAACTAGGACTTTGAAAAGAAGGGCAAATGAAACAGATGATGCTAACCTTAATTGTGATACACGTGTTGTAACGGTGAGTAAATCTGATACTATTAAAGTTGAAGAAACAAGCAGTTCAAAGAAAAAATACAGTAGGATGTAGCAATTCATATTTGGAATTCGGCTTTATTGGTGTGGAGATGGAAGTGAACAGAAACCTCAATGTGTTTTGAAGTGTTGTCGAACGAGTGCATGAAACCTGCGAAACTCCGACATTTAGAACTAAACATTGCGATGTGAAGCATAAGCCAATTGGATTTTTTTAGCGACGCTTAGGGACATTAAATCATGGGAAAGATATGGTTTCAGCCATGGGTTCGATTAATAGCAAGGCACTGGAAGCATCCTAGCTCTTAAGTTTGCGCATAGTGAAAACAGGGAAACCTCATTCTATCGGAGAAAATTTGCTACTTCCAGCTATAAAAGATGTGGTAAAAACTATGTTTGGCAACAAGTTACTAAAAGATGTTGATTTGATTCCTCCTTCAAATGACACTGTCGGTCGCAGAATTAAGGATATGTATGGCAGGTGACGTAGAATCTCAGTTAATCGAAAGAGTTAAGAAGAGCTCTTATGCGTTGCAAATAGACGAGACTACTGATGTTACAGATGATGCGCAGTTAATATGCTACGTAAGATATGCGCGTAATAACAACATTCATGATGATATTCTGTTTTGCAGAACTTCGCAATCCCCAACAACTGGAGAAGAAATATTTCACAGTCTCAATAATTACATAATATACAAAGGGATCCAGTGGGAAAATGTATAGGCTTCTGTTCGAATGGAGCTCGCGCCCTTACAGGCAGGCAGGCATAGTGGGGTTGTTTCTATGGTCAAGTAAGTAGCTCCGGATATGAATTGAGTACATTTTTTTGGATCTCGTCTTCAGTGAGAAGTGAATTTCCGGAATTATCTGAAGAAGCATCGAAAATAGTTTTCTACAACCTATCTTTGTGAGAAAGGATTTTCATCGCTCCTTCAAATAAAAACAAAATACAGAAATCGTCTTAGTGTGTGTGTGTGTGTGCCGATCTTCGACTGAAGTTGACCAATATTGAGCCAGATATCCAGTAACTTTGCAAGGGCCGAGAAGCTCAACCATCTCATTAAAAGTAAGTAGTAACATAATTAGATCATCTTATTTATTTGTTTAATAAAAATTAAAACTTTGTTCAATGATGATACACTTTTAATCGTTTACTTCCAATTTAATTAATGATGTTGCCATATCTTTCAAAACATGCTTTTAGATTTCTTTATGTTATAAATGGCACAGTTTTTCCGAAATGTTGACAATTGCTATATAGATTTTTTTAAAAAATTACAAAAAGTCAAAACGTCGTATATGGAAATAAATTAAAAACACTATGTCTATTTTTGAAGGAAAACTTTAATTCCAATTTTAATTCCAATGTCGAAGCCTATTTCATCAATCAGTTGCTGTTTTAGACAGTAAGGCAAGATTTCATAAACGCCAAAAAAGGTGCCGCAAGGGGAGGATCTACCCCATCCCCCCAGCTACGACTCTGTAACGTACTAGTCCGCAGAATTGTTTTAGGCATTTTACTGGTCATTGGGCTTAGAAAGGTTGAGAAACGCTGTCTTAGTATATTTGGGCATAGTGCTTTGTGTATTAGTGTTTTCAGTGGGAACTATGTCTTTTGACCTGTAGAGTTTGCCAGTTATTGTTCGGAGTTTGTTGTGTAGATGGTTTATGTGGCTATTCCAGTTCATATCTGCATCAAAGTAAATTCCTAGTTGTCGTATTGTTTCAACCTGAGTGATTGTAGTGGTTTTGCTGTTCTGTGTTTTTTATGTTGGAAAGTGGATGTTGGATGGTTATATATTTGTTATCAACTGGTCGAGTCAGTGGATTTCTGAATATCATTAATTTTGTCTTTTCTGAGATGTCATGTTACATATTTGTTTGGGCTAAGCTTGTGTTATTATGGATGGATATTATAGCTGTATCGTCTGCGTATTGGAAGATCTTACCTTTCAGTGGTAGCTGATTAATATCGTGCGTGTAAATGTTGAATAGAGTTGGGGAGAGTACAGCAGCCTGTGGCACACCACAGGTTACTGGTAGCTCTCTACTTTGATTTGACCCGATTCGTGTGATATGCTTTCTATTTTGGAGGTAGTTTGTAAACCACCTGTGCAGAGGCCCATCTATTCCAACGTGTCTCAGTTTTTCTAACAAGGTTTGATGTGTGAGTGTATCGAATGCTTTAGTTAGATCAATACAGACTACCATGGCAATTTTGTTTTTGTCTAAGGCGGTATTAAATACGTCTATAAAGTCTTCCAAGAGAGATGTTGTTCCCTTATTTTTCTGAAAATCATATTGGGTTTTGGGGATAATATGAAACTCACAGCATATACCGAGAGTTTCTTCAGTGTGATCTTCTCCATAATTTGATTGATAATTGGTAATGTTGCTATGGGTCTGTAATTGCTGATTTCATTTCGATTTCCATGTTGTATATGGGTGTGATTATGGCAGTCTTTAGCATACTTGGTATCTGTCCTGTTTTAAATATTTTATTTATTAAATTTAGTAGGATAGGACTTAAACTTGTTGCATGTTGTTTTATATCTTTAGGTCTCATACCATCAATTCCTGGGCCTTTGTTTGGTTTGATTTGATGTATCGCAGATAGACGTTCTGAATTCTTTTATGGTTGGGAACCATAATGTCTGTTTTGATTGTGGTCCAAGTGGAGGGTCACGTTTTGTGATTGGGGGGTTATTTCTGTTCAGTTCTTGAATGGAGTCTGCAAAGTATTGGTTAACGTCATTTGCTAGTTCTTGGATAGGTTTAGCGTCTTTCATAAAGCTGTGTTTTATGGTTTCGGAGGCGGTGGTGTTGGGAACACAATCTAGTATCTCGTTGATCAGATGCCAGGTTTGTTTCATGTTGTTTTGTGCAGAGGTTAATTTGCCTCTGTAGTAGTTTCATTTTGCATTTCTGATTTCTGTTGTAAGGCGATTCCTTATTATCTTATATTCAGTTTTTAAAACTGTGTTATTTGAATATCGCTTTAATTCTTTCCATAAAGCGTCCTTTCTGTGTATTTCTAGGATTAATTTTTGTGTTATCCAAGGATTTTGGGTTGCTTTTGAACGAATTCTGACTTTCTTTGCAGTTTTCTTATATATTTCCTCCAGTGTGAGTTTAATGTTGTTGTTGTATAAGATATCTGCTGAATCTGATGTCATGCGTTCTCATTCTGTTCTTCTTATTTCGTGGTTGATTATTTCTGCGTCGATTATTGTTTTGTGCTGCTTTTCATATGCAGAGCATTGCATGGATATTGTCTTGGTGTGCAGGTTTAGAGCGGTGAAGTAATGGTCTGCTATTTTGCACTTTATGACTGATGCAGTGTAACTGTTTGGTGGTGCTCGGACGTTTATGTGATCAAGGTAGGAAGCAGTGATAGTATTTCCGAATATTTATTCTCTAGTACATGATGTTATTGTTGGTATTAGATTATACATGGATAGTGTGTCTAGGTATTGTTCTTCATTTTCATTTTCGCTTCACAGATTTGAAAACATTTTTTTGTTTCTGACGAGTTTGTATTTGATATGAATTCTGCTGTTAGCTCATTTTTTCAGTTTTTTTCCGTGAAATCTAATTAAAGATTTCCGTAACTCGAACACCCACTGTCCATTTAAATTAATCGCAACTTATTATTGTAATATTACAAAATGATCCCGATTTAGTGAGTCCTCCCCACCCTTCTCACCAGGTTGACCGCGTGTGTTGTCCGTAGTGGTTGAAGTTCTTGATTTTTCCAAATATTGGACATCGCTTCGTCCATGTTTCAACTATTCACCACACAGATTTATCATGTTACGTGTTAACATTTGGTGGAGAATTTTTATATGTGTAGGAGGGGAGTACAATAAATGTCAGTTGGAATAACAAGCCGAGATATAAAAGTTGCACAACACTTCTTTAGGTTTCTGGCACCGATATGGATTGGGGATTTGCCACGTTTGGAATATCAAATCAGGCAGTTCAGCGTTTAAATCTGATCAAAAAAAGTTATTAAAAAGGCATTAAGTTGTCAACTTTAATTAATATCCTCTCTCTCTCTCTCTCTCTCTCTCTCTCTCTCTCTCTCTCTCTCTCTCTCTCTCTCTCTGTGTGTGTGTGTGTGTGTGTGTGTGTGTTAACATCATGAATAAATTGTATGTGCTATTATATGGTGTAAAATGAACATTAAAAATGGCGATATTGGCCTAGTTTTGAGTTTGTTTATTTGGTTTGCTTTCTTTGCAATCACGGCCAAAGCTAGTAAGGCTGTGAGAGCAGTGAATTGTGTTCAGACTGGTTTTGCGAGTTGAAAAAGCCGAGTTTCCTAGATATAAACCCTTTGACTTCTGAATGAGGCCTGCTAACTCACCTTCAGTTGAAAAGACCCAATAAAGATTCTTCGTATCCTACATGGGATTTGAACCCATTCTTTCCAATCAAGGAACATCGTCGAAATCTACTTAGTTGAGGAGACGCGAAGGTTAGTGCGTTGCTGAGCGGTAGTTCAAGGGCGCACAGGAAAATGTTCTCATGTGATAGCAGATATAAGATTTTACGCTATCTCCGCTGTTCTATAAATAATATCGTCTACACAGGGTATAAATAACCTTTTATAGACCACATTATTAAGGAAAATGATATTAAAACGAATTTTAGAACAGGAGTGTGAAGCTTAATTCTTTATACAGTGATGATGTTATCCTCTTCAATAAATCAACTAAAAGTGTTTTTCTTATTTAAATAATTGTTAAAAGAAATTTCGTATAAAGTCAATAATAATATGGCTAAAACTATACAATTAGGCAGAAAAATGGAAACTCTCAACGGTTCCCTCAGTACTAAGGACACCTTACATATTTTAATTATTTGAATAAAAACATTTAGGGAAAATGTTTCATCAAATATGTACGTAGATAATAAAATGTGTAAAGCTGGTATCATGCGAAACCAAGTTAATATTATTTATATAGAGCCACACATAGATCGGCCACAAGAGCGATCTAGAAGACATATTTAAATCAGTTTAAACCCTGTAATATTAAAAATAAATATGCAGGCAAGAGAAAACTCAGATTGTTTAACATTCAAGGATGTGTAAGCTGTGCTAATCTAAGATCGTGTGGTCACTTAAACAGAATGGAAGATAAAAAAAAATTAAAGGTGGGTTGTAATTAGAAGGGTTGTAATTACAAGTACTTTACAATGAAAAAGTGAGAACTATCAAATATCAAAAAACTATCAAATAAGACCTTAAAAATAATAAACCAGTTCAAAGATAATTGTTCATTGATATTATATTTCTATGAGAGTAGGATATTCAAAGAGCAAATCAAAGAACAAAAAAATGGCTTACCATTCGGGGACCTTTTCCGGTTTATCGCACTGCTTGGTGGCGCTGTTGTAGACAGAATACTTCGGACACCTCATCAGGAGCGGGATCCTGCTGAACAAACAAACGAAGAACTGGTTGCAATCCTTTGGATGAGGATATCGTGGGGCGATACCGTAAGGCTCCAGAGTTCCAGGTGTCTTCTCTGGACATCGGAATCCGTTTACAACTGGAAGCAAAATATCACCCACTTCGCTAAACTAAAATTTTCATTTTATCCGCCCCCCCCCCCCCTCCACTCCTTTCTATTCCTTAAAAGTCCAGTTAGGATTTAATCTAAAATATATTCCCGTATTAAACATTTCAGTTCACTGAATTTAAAGTTTTCTCAATTAAAAACATTAAATTTAAACAACCCGCCTCCCCCTCCATAAATTTCTTTCTTATTTGGTATACCCCACTTCTGTATATCGTCTAGTGACCAATAAATTCATTTACTATTCGGTAAATATAATCGTAAAGAAAAAGATGGTTTATCGGTAAGAAGTAATCATTATCGATCCAATTTATACACTTGATCAAAAATAAAAATACGTAAAAAAAATTCGAACTTGAAATTAAGTTTTATATATTCAAATTATGGTGACTTTTAATAAACAAAGTTAATAATGAATCCCACACCATTTATTTAATACGTTTTGAATTTTATTTATATTCGGAAGCTGTATAATGAATTTCGACAGTGAGATGCGGTGATTGATTCATTCAGTCCAATACCCTTGGAGGGTAATGGATGGCAATGCTCTAGCCAATGAAGTTCTAACTGAGGCTCGGCTATTGCTGTTACCCTCCTGCCATGATCAGAGCTTTTATAGCTCAATAACACCTTATCCCTACATTGTCCTCTACAGATAGCGGAGAAGATGAAAAGCATTCTTGCTTCGCCCCTTTAAGCCAGTCCTTATAAGGACTTCGTATAATGGATTTTGCTTTGAACTTTTGATGAGAACGGACGTATTATTTTACATTGAGTCTGATTAGATTTCGCACAAGGTTTTTCAGGAATCTCACATTGAACAAATTTTTCTTGTTCATTTTCTCTACTGCAGTCCATTGGAGTAACCTGTATTATACACAACAGTGCAATGGTATTTTAGAGAGGTAAGTTTTCACTCTGTGCCAAGTGAGTTCTTGACACTCCTTTCCCCTTTTAGTAGGGCATTACAAACTTGCTTTACTTAGCTAGTAGACTTCCGCGTGCGTCTACAGGATCTAGTTGGCTACAGGCCTACAGGATTGCCAAAAGAGGCATAACTGAACAAGAGGTATATCTACCAAGGCGCTCTTTATCCCAGTATGGACTTCACGGACGATATTGTTTAAGCCTTTAGCAAAGATCAGTTACTTGACCTGTTAAAGAAGATATTAAAATGGTTTGATACAGAATTCCCAAGATTTATAAACATATACGCCCGGGTCAATGATCAAGAAGGAGAGGATGAGAATACAGAGAGCGAATTCACAACGGTCCCAATGCCCAAGAACCCTCGACAGATCGACTCCCAAGGTGCACCGGCAACCAAAAGACGGAGGACCTCTGAAGATCTTATGGAAGAAGATCTAACACTACAAGCTTCAGAAGACAAAAAAGAAAAAGCCCCACCGGTGATTCTCCGAGACAAAGAAAAGTGGACCTCGGTTTCAATGACCCTTGGTGAACAAAACATCAACTTCTCCAGGGTCAAAAACACAGATGAAGGAGTTAACATTCATCCCGCTACTGTCTCAGATTATCGCAAAATGACAAAAATGCTAGACAATTCCAAATTTCCCTTCGCACTAGCAAGCGAGAAAATTCTAAAAGTGATCCTCGGAGGATTTTCCGAGGGCATCACAACAGATGAGGTCACTGCTGACCTCATCAGTCAAGGACTTACCCCAATCAAAGTTAGCAGAATGCTGATGAGATCTTGCAAAACGCCAAAATACCTTTAGTACTAGTAGAAATCAGAAAAGGATATATACGAAGCGACAGATATCTGCAGGCTCAAAATTACTACCGAGTCTCTAAGGAAAAGGCCATAGATACCAAATTTGGGCATGCCCAAAATTTGTGCAGAGCAGCCTACAGATGTCTAAAATGTGGTGAAGGACACACCAGCTCCTGCACCAAGCCAAGGAATACACCTACCTGTTGTGCCAATTGCAGAGGACCTCACCCCGCAAACTACAAGGGGTGCCTTTTCCACTCAAAACATCTTGGGTCAGCAAGCGTGAACCCTGCTCCTCCACGTAATGACACCACGAGCAACCAAGCAGGTTGCCCTCCTGTTCGAAATACCTCAACTTCTCCAGCACAAGAAGGCACGCGATCTTCATGCAGAGGCGGCTCGAACTCAGATTCCTTCATCACACGAGCAAGGAAGTTCCAACTTAACATCAGTTCTAACTGCGTCTCTTGCCACCATGCTGCAGGAATTCAGCAAAGCAAGCTCCTCACCATCTTCCAGAAAGAGATTTTATCTAGAAACCCAATCCATACCGACAGCACTATACAATGTATAAAAAAACTCAAACCAAACTCACGATAACAGCATAGAATGCTAGTGGCCTTCTAAACAAAATCCTTGAACTGCAAGAGTTCACTCACAGATTCCATCCTGATATAGTCTTAGTAAATGAAACACATCTCAGGCCAGCTAATAGCCCTAAATTACGAGGCTTCGTGATGTATAAAACAGACAGAGTTACCGCCTGTGGAGGAGGAACAGCCGTATACATCAAATATTATTTAAGCCATAACGTCCTGACCAACCCACAAACCAAGAACCTTGAGATAACAGATATTGAAGTTCATACTAACAACACCGGCAGACGCCGCATACAACCCACCTAGAATCCGACTGTTGGCATCAAATCTGGATTCCATTCTCGGCTCTACTGACTCTATTATGGCTGGAGACTTTAATGCCAAGCATATACAGCTTGGTTCAGCTCCACAATCAGTGGCAAAGTATTCTATTCTATACCATTACTCAACCCAAAACTCAATAGTTACAGCCGGACCTACAGAGCTCACTCATGACAGCCCAGCTGGAAGCTTAGATGTACGTGACATAGTCATCCTCAGAAACATTAGATACCAGTATCAGCTGGAAACACTAAATGAACTATCTTCCGACCACAACCCCATCCTGCTTAAGCTCTAGAATTCTCCCAGAGCACATCGGCCCAGCCCCTGTTATCCACAATAAAGAGGAGATAGACTTTGATGTAAACAACCTAACTAGTCAAATAAAAAAACAATAAAGTCAGTTACCCAAACTACAGTCTTTCACCCGCTCAGTCAGATCCCCAAGGAAATCATGGATCTAATCAGATTAAAAAGCAAAGCCAGAAAGACGTACCATAATACAAGAGTCCCGCAAGATAAAACAACTCTGAATAATTTAAATAGACAAGTCCGTGAAGCTCTGCAAAAACATCGAAACCAAGGTCGGGAAACCAAACTGACTAACCTAAACCCAGAGGACAACTCCATCTGGAAATTCTTGAGAACCCTCCGCACTAAAAGGCAACTTATACCTGCAATTCCACTGACAAAGAAAAAGCAGGAGCTCTAGTTGACAGCTTGGAAACTCAATGTAACCCCTCTTATGAAAATCTGAACATCAATCTTATCTACAAGATTCACCACAGAGTCAAGCAGGTCATAACACAACAAAAGGATAACTCAGAAGATATCACACCCACTTCTCCAGCAGAAGTTATAAATATCATAACCCATTTGAACAACAATAAGGCTCCGGGTCCAGATGGAATCACAAACAGAATAATCAAACTACTCCCCGAAAAACCATTGCGCATCTAGTCAACATAATCAATGCCATCCTCAGATTCCAGCATTTTTCCATAACTTGGAAGACGGCGGATTTCACGCCAATCAAAAAGATTGGAAAGAACTTGCAACTCCTCGAAAGATACAGCCCATATCAATATTCTATCCAGTCTTGGAAAGGTAGCTGAAAAAGTCATCCTCACAAGGCTTCAGACAGCAACGGATAAGTCAAGAACTATTCCGGACGAGCAGTTTGTATTCGAAAAAAAACCATTGCACAAATACACCGACTGGTCGAATATATTACTGCAGGGCTAACTTCTGGCCCCCCTGCTATTTTCTATCTACATAGCTGATATTCCTCAAAACCCAAGTTTAACAATCACTTTATTATATGCAGATGATACTGCTTTATTAGCAAGACCTCTCAGCCCCAAACTGGCTATCAGAAGACACCAAAGCAGAATTCATACACTGGAGAAGTGGCTGATGGACTGGAAGATCCGAGCAAAGGATCTTCCAGTCCATCAGAAGAGTTCAGCCATACTGCTCCCCGAAAAGAAGGTCCAGACTAAGGAGGACATACACCTGCTAAGAGTCAAGATTCCATGGGAGACTGAAGTCAAATCACTCGGCGTGATGCTTGACAAAAAACTCCAATTCACCAGTCGCATAAAACACATAAGCTCGAAGACATCCAAAGTAAACGCGCAACTCTACCCCGTGATCAACAGAAGAAGCAAACTGGACACTCAGAACAAACTACTCATATACAGGATGGTAATACGCCCAATCATCACTTACGCATCTCCTGCATGGAGCCATAACTCGGATACAAACATTCAAAAACTGCAGAGGATACAGTATAAATGCCTGAGAATGATTCTGGGCGCCACATGATTTATTAGAAACTCCCAGATTCACAAAGAAGTCAACATTCCCTACATCACATCCCTCCTTCATGATCTAGCAGAAAAGTTCTTCACCAAGACAAGCAATCATCCAAACCCGCTGATCAAGCAAGCTTCAGACTACAATGAAGCAGAATTCTACAAATACAAAAGACCCAAGTCGATCCTATGTTCAGCTGAATGCAGCTAATCTCACTTCCCTTCCAGGGCGAGCTTAAAAACTCAATAACTCTCCACTCAAAGAACTTCCCTTTCAGACAAAGGGGAATATGAAAAGCATTTATGCTTCAGCCATCAAACCAGTAACGTTCTACTTCGTAAAACTCCATCCATCCCTAACTGTACAGTTTTCGAATTTTGTACAGGATTTCATATCTGGGTGCATATTCAATGCGCGAAGCTCAACTCCTCGAGTTGCAATTAGTCACCATAATTGGTATAAAATAATAATTTATGACGCATTAATAGTTAAATAATCCATTCAGATTATTATTACACGTTTCATATTATTCTGTCAATTAATTTAAAACAAATTGCTGGAGTAACTGCAGAGAGTTTTATTAGACATTCATTAGAAAGTGTGAATTAATTATAAACTTAATATTTTAAAAGT
The DNA here is from genome assembly GCF_054136105.1 of Typopeltis vanoorti. Lineage (NCBI taxonomy): Eukaryota > Metazoa > Arthropoda > Arachnida > Uropygi > Thelyphonidae > Typopeltis > Typopeltis vanoorti. Next base: position 5,959,818 of record NC_143563.1, read on the forward strand.
TCAAATTATTTAAATAACTGCGTAAATTTTATCGTACATAATATTTTTAAAATTTATTTTCATTAATGATGGTTTGATATTTAATTATTTTTTAATAGTAAAAACATTACAAGCTTACTTATTTCCATAATTCATAGTATTCGTGTAATTAAAATTTTAAAAATTACTTTAAAAATACTTTTAATAAGAAGTTAGAAAATTGAAATATTTATTTATTTTTTTACCTTAAGCAAATGAAGAAGCAAATGAAACATACAGAGATCATAAGTGTGAAAACCCACTCAAATCCCAATGGGATGAAGGAATAGTATGCAGAACAAGAAGGCCTAAATGTGAAAAATAATGAAATTAGGTCATGCCCAGTAAGATTACTTAAACCTTTAATTGATTAGAATTATAGACACGAATGAAGAGTACCAAGATGCTAACACTACAGTAGGATTAAATCTCGTCTTCTATTTTTTTGAATCGTTTGAAGCCCTACCCCACCTTCCTAATCTTATTGGGACAGACTGTGTGCCTATTTATTAATAAATTAATGATACATCTATTTCCACGTCTCTGAACTGTAATATTGTTTCCTTCTACTGTACAGCAGCGACCGAGACACGTGATATTATTCGCATGCTGCATGACTCGTTCTTGTATTCAGATTTTAAATGTCACTACCAGTTCTGCCTTCTCCCGAATTAAGCTCGACATATTGAGCGAAATATATAGGAGTAATAAATTCTAATTATATGAAGAGCCAAAGGCTTCAATTCGGTGACATGACCTTATTTAAGTTAAGGGATATTACATCCCATATTGTTTCTTAGCCGAATAAGAAACTCAAAGAGTTTCATGCCGAATATAGAAACTATATCAAGTTTGGCGATTCCAAGCGTAAGCAAATACCTGGATAGTGCAGCACCTGATCCATTTGGTAGTGCAAACTGAGGCAACTCATAGTAAGGGTGGAGCAAGATCCGATCACTATTCTTGGTATTTACCCATAATGTGAAACCCAGCTCCTAGGAGCTGTATTACCGTCAAATTGAAGCCTTTGGCTCTTTAATTTATTAGGACACCTTCTTGGCAATTCTTATAATAGGGTATATGTAAGTTCTGTTTGCTACAAACTTGGTATTATTTAGGTCTACCTACTCACTGATGAGACCTCAATAAAGGTTGAAACCGGTCTGGGTAGTGACCTTCTCTCATAATGTAGAACAGAAATACAGCTCCTAGGAGCTAAGTTCACATTATGGGTAAATATCAAGAATAGTGATCGGAACTTGATCCACCCTTTCTATGAGTTGTCTCAGTTTGCACTACCTAAGAGATCAGGCGCTGCACCATCCAGGTATTTGCTTACGCTTCGAATCGCTGAACTTTATATAGTTTCTATATTCGGCTAAGAAACAATATGGGATGTAATATCCCTTAACTTAAGTAATAAATTCTGTTTGGTTTCCTCTTACATGTGTGAAGCTGTCATTTAAAACATCATACTATGTCTAACGTGCACGTCTGTATTAAACATCTAGTAATTTTTTTAAAAACAAATCTCTCAGCCCCAAAAATTGCGTAACACGGAAGTTTAGTTTGTGACGATTCCACCCTTGAACCTACGTTCAAATTAAGAAAAATAATTGGAGCGAATCTCTGAAACGGGAATGTATTAAGCAGAACTGCATCTAGCATTTTGGTGGAAAGGGGTTTGTGCATCACCCAAAATATGAGAAGGGTATTCTAATATCAAGTGGATTTGGGGTTTGCATAATGTTAGCGGGCTGCACTGGGGACAAGTATTTGAGAAGAAGGGGGACACCACGAGTTTGGCAGGATGAAGAAGCTAGGCAACATTTGATAGGATGGTTTGATAGGATGTTATACTGACGATATGGTACGATGTTAATTAGGAAGATATTCGAGTTAAAGAAAAATTTTGATGTCATCGAGAATTGAGGTAAGCACAGCTGAAGAGATAAAGAATACAAGAAACAATATTAGAACAGAACCACTTTAAGATGAACAGGGTAATAAGTCAAAAAGCAGTTTTCTCTACTTACTCTCTCGCTTCTCTTCGCATCCCTGGACCATGTGATCCCATTCGCATGTTCCCGACTTGGGGTTGAACGACAGTCCTTTTGGACAGCGCATGGCGTTGCCCACTCCATCGACGCACTGCCAGAAGTGGTTGCATTTGTTGGCGTCTTCGTGAGGAAAGATTCCGAATCTCCTTGGACAATGAGGGGTCGTGTGGGGTTGCTCTGAAAGTATTAAAATTACCATTAATTTTCTAGTACGACTATTGTGGGGCAAGCTAGAGATCATCCCTGGAAATTAAGTAAGAATGTAGTTAGCAAGGGCGTGAGGGTTGTTTATTTTGTGCTCAGAGAGTGGGGACTGAATAGAAGGAGTTACCACAGTCATTTGTGAGTGTGTGTGTGTTGTAGTGAACGAGTTCGAAAGGAAATATGACAGGGATTGTGTAAATAGCCGACTTAGCTCAGTTGGTTTAGACGAGCCCTTTAATTGGAAAGATCCAGGTTAGAGTCCCGTCTATGACGTGAGGAACCTTTTACCCTCCGGAAAATTGGGATTTTCCTTCCTTCAAAAGAGGCAGTCCGCTTCCGTGAACACACACACACACACACACACACACACACACACACACACACACACACACACACACACACACACACACACACACACACACACACACACACACACACTCCCACTCCGGGATAAGGTTAAGCAATGCATTCCGTCGGATTTCGGTTTCGAATTTCTACACGATGAAGTGTGGGTCAACACATAGCGCACAATCCTCCTCCTACTCAGGAGGAGGAGGAGGATTGTGCAAATGATAGGTAATATTTGTTTTCGGAATGTTAGTGAACTTCCCGCGATGAGTCTTCAGATTCCATGGAAGTCCCTATTTAATGGTAATTCTCCAAAGAGGTCAAAATTCTCAGCTTAAAAAGTTCTGAAAAAGGAAAGAAGAGAAAAACGATATCAAAATCAAAATGAAACGGTCTTCCACTGATATTTCTTCTTCTTCTTCTTCCTTTACGTATTAGGCCTAGTTTTCTGTTACAGTTACGTATTAGGCCTATTACGATTCGAAACCGGAAATCCCACTGAATAGGGCGGTCAATCTTATTCCAGGAGTGTCCTTTGTCAGTAGATGCGTGTGTTCACGGGGTAGGTTTGTCCGTCCATTCATATTTATCATTGTTAAATATATAAAAGTGATAATGTTTAATCCGATAGAAATAGAGCGTATTAAAGATCCATTCTAATTTCGCAGCCAAAGAAAAATTACAAGTTTAAAAAGTATCCAAACATTTGACCAGGAGGTTAAGGGAATACAATCCTCGGCATTAGTTTTCAACCGTTTCGAACGTGTTGGTTCTCATCAGAGACTAGGTAGAAGCATTAAGAGGAGAAGAACCCTCATTCAATACCAAAGCACTCCAATGTAAGAAAGTTCTATTTAACATAACTGAAATGATTTTTCTTCGGCTAAGAAATAAAAATGAATCTTTAGCCACCCAACTGGCCACACGCATCAAATATAACAAAAATATACGTTTCGTATCCACAACATGTATTCTATAATATCCAAAGGTTATACTGACTTCAATGGACACTTGGCCTCCATGTAAGTACGGACGTATACACGTCCAGACCAGTCTATTTGAACATCGCTGAAATGAATCCTTTGGCTCTTTTTCGAGCATTACAATTTACGCAAGAACCAAGTGTTCACTTATATAAAATACAACTCAAGACATTTGATTACTTTGCCATCGATTGAGAGTTTTTGCTCTCTTCGGCTTGGCTTCCACGGATGGAATGGCATCTATGGCCTCGGACCTCTGTTTATGGTGCCAAGAACATTGAAATCCGAGAGATATCTGACCATTCTGGACAATGTAATGCGTCCCATTTTGTGTTCTTTCTGCAGAACTGATCTTTGTCTCTTTCAGGAAGACAAATGTGGTGATGTTCTTTCATGAACATCACCGCACTTGACTGGCCTCTACAGACCCCTGATCTCAATCCTCTCTGTAGGATAAACTAGAGGTGGAGGTCAAGTGACGTCCGCCGCACAACAGTCCAGGACCTCATTACAAGCTTACAGGAAGAATGGTCCAAAATTCCCATTGATCGCTATCGTACGCTCATGAAAAGGATGCTCTGCAGTCATCGCAGCAAAAGGAGGTCCTACGGCGCCATGGCTGTTTGTTCCTTACTATGGTGTCCATTGATTTCTTTCCAAGCAGTGTATTTTCCTAAAGTTAGACGGAACCTTTGTTTTTCGTGTGGAAGCAGCAGTCCGGATAAGATGGAAGAAAAACAAACGCCAATGCTAAGAAGGCGAAATCATTTACATCTGAAAAAGATGCAGAAATTACTGACCATATTGAGAATGTGGTCCCTATTGGTGCAGATAATTGATGTTCATGATGAATCTCATTAACAGGCATCTAATTTTGTCCCCCAATGAGCAACTCCGAGTTGGGCAAGGGGAGGAAAAGAGAACTGTTTTCCAAAATGAGACTTTCCTCATAAATTAACTTTTTGCTTTGTTTTGTTTTGTTCTTATGAATGTATGAGATTTTGGTTCGTATAAATCTGCATACAATTATGTAGACGTCTACACTTCTTTGTGTTGGCCATGTCAACGTTCTCCGTTGCAACAACCTGAATTGTCCCAGTTTACGCCTTCAACGATCCTTTGCGGGCATCTTCAATTCTTCATCGCACGCCGAACACGATTCTTTCTGTGTTAAGTGGAGGCACTGATCTGTCCGGTATGTTTATTTTCCCGCAGCTTTGATCCCTGACAAGTGCATTATCCGCGATTAACATAGCTGGTTTCGTTTTGTTTTTCCCTTACCGATCAGGAGTTCATTACAACAGTTTTATTTCTTTGATGGGCCCCAATTTTCCGTGTTTTTTAGCAAGTGTGCAGCTTGAACTCAGTCTTTTAAGATTCTTTAGCACGCTAACGTCTAGTAAGTGGGCGGCATTCTTAAGGATTCGTTCTTTTTTGCTGTTACTGTTCGCATGTCACTGCCACTGCGTTTTGCAATCACAGAAACTCACCACAAACATTTGCAGCTATAAAACTGAGAAAGATCTCGTTAAAAAATGCAAAAAAAAAAAACTGAACTGTTAGTTCGGGTTGTTTGTATTTTGAATAAAATGTAATGAATTTTAACTTTAATTATTTAATACAAACTATTTGAAAAATAAATGCAACACTGCCGTTCGCTACTCACGTAATTCGGTTCTGGAGCCGCAGTCCACATTGAAGGGATAATCGCAACGCTGGTAAAGAGGGGAAGACGCGACAAACACCATACCGTCAGCACACATTCGGACCGACGAGACGCCGTCTCTGCATTCATAGTATTTGTCGCATTGATCGGGATCTGCGAAGTAACCCGAACTTGAAGGACACGTGAACTCTCCAAAAGCTGTTTTTCAAAGAAAAAAAAAAACAGTTCATTATTGGCACGTGTGTAGTTTGTCAGAAGTAAAACAGTAGTTGCAAAATACAGGAAAAACGAGAGGAGTCACTGAACAAGTTTTAAACTCACTGCTTGTAAAATCAAAATCAAACTCGTTTGGAATTTCGGTGGCCTTCCTCTCTCTCTCTCTCTCTCTTTCTCTTTCTCTTTGCAAGGTCCCTAACATGTTTTTCAATTCCGAATTTAGAGCCCTTAACTCAGAAGCCCAAATGAACAAACATCATTTTTGCCTCACACTAAGAATTGGGTCTGCTATCATAGGAAAATGCAGAATAAATAAATAAAAAAGAGTGGATAAAGAATAAGTTCAGAACGGAAAAGAAAATATAGAAAGAAGGAAAAATAAGGAAAGAATACACATCCGGAAAAAAAAGAGAAGAGAAGCAGGGAGTGAGTGAATGAGAGAGAATATGGCAAGAACGAACATTAACAGGGAAATATAAAAAGTGGGAAAAAAGAAGAAAAAAAGCGGAGAAGCAGAATAAATAACATCACAAGACTTAAAGAAAGAAGAAAACTGACAAAAATAAGGGATAATCGAAATTCCACAATTATACTGAGAAAAATGATTCTCTGATGTGGACTCATCAGTAAGAAGGCAAATAGAAGCCTGTTGAATGCGTCTCTGAAGGCAAGTTCATGTTGATTCGTTATCCGTGCTCTAAATTGAGTGCCGAAACCGGACCTAGGAGACGCATGCTCAAAACTATTTATGGTATAAACATTTTAGATTCAAAGCGAATTGTTTGGATTATCAACAGCATTTGCAACCTCCATCTAATCACACGCAAAAATTCAATGTAAGATATACGGCAGATCCTCAAGTCCTCGAAGAAACTTGAAAAGATGTTAAGAATTTTTCTAAGAAAACATTACCATGAGGAAACTTTAAAATAAAGTTAAAAAACTATTACCTTACATATAAAGGAAATACTTTCTCGGTTATCCATTTAAAAATAAGATCATGCTCACCACTTTGAAAGCCGACGCAAATGAACACCGTTAGAAATAGCTTCACCATGGCAACGCTCGTTGAGAGATCTTGTGTTACCGAGATATTTGCTTCCCCAATGAATTGTGGAATTTGTGAGTACTTCGAGAAGGTTATTTGTTCAAATCTCAGTGGCTGTACCGCGCATGCGTCTCTGACACCACTGGAGGGATTTTTCGAGGAACTTGTTTGCGACACTCGGATACAGAGGTGAGTGTGTGGAACTTTTTTTTTTATTTACTGGAGAAAGAAGTGGAGTCTGGAGGACGAGTTTTTTTAGCACTTCAGACTGGCGAGTTTCTCAGCACAGTCCGACTTCGTGATATATTTGCCCAATGGGAAGAATTGCCCACTTTTAATGACAAATGGATTTGATAGAGTATGGTTGAATGGGAATTAAAAACACAGATCGTAAACCTTTCATTTCGTTTATTTTATGTCCCTGGAATAGACGATTAATTCGGCTCTTCGTAGTACATCCTTTGGATAAATATGCAAACGAGGGTCACGCTGATTCGCCGATGACATTGATGTCGTACAGGAAATGCGACGATTGCTGAACACAAAGATTTAAAGCTCGTCAAAGACTTCATGTTTGGCTAAGGATTGTCATTTGAGGTCAAAAGTCATCAGCGTCGCCGACGACGCAAGTGGCCAAGGGTCAAAGGTCACCGTAGATGTTACCTTTAGCTACGTGTACTACAAATGGAACAACCGACTATTTCTTTTTTTTTTTTGTTTTCTTCCAACTCATCTCCGTAATCACCGACATCTTCTAGTTCATGACCTCCTTTTCGAAAAACAGGTTGTCTCCGTCACGATTTGCTCATTTACCTGCGGTCGTTTATTCTCATCTTTAAGGTCACGGCAGCGGCCACCTTCGACCCTCTTGAATAACTGGTTTGGCGGTGCTGTCCGCTACTTCTCAGCATTCCGTCGTGTGGACAATTCACAGAAGCGCAAACCGGAGAGCACGCTGACGTCCGCCGGCTGGAATTTTTTGGACGAATAAAGTGGGGCGAGCACATTCCGTAGTTGTTAAACTGGTTGGGCAATTAGATAATACCCACGACGTCACTCTAAAGAAATACCGAAAAAAAAAAAGTCTCTCACACACGCACACAAAATACTCTTAAACGATGCTACCAGAGATTCTAAACGGTATTCCTCGCGACACAAGCAGTATTCGCCTGCTGGTTATGTGTAGTGATCATGCCAGTGGCGTAAGCTACGTTTAGATCGGTCATTAACAGAAAACTCCAGAGTTCCTGACTGAGCACCATTTAAAGTCCAGCAACGCCTGTTTATCGGAGAAAGCAAGTGAAGTAACAGGAACAGTTAAAGAATAAATTGTGCAAATGGTTACATATCGATTGTAAGAATCGGAGAGAAAATCTAAAAATCAAGGATGTTGGAATTAATGACCAAGCCCTGAGAAGGGCTGATCATTACAAATATCCGAGAATGTGTGTTCTAGTTGACGAAGTTCAGATCAGGAAATATTAAAGAGGATTTCATTGCTTGAATGTTTTTAGCGTATTTTTGGCACAAAAAGATAGAGAAGTTCCATTCAAATGTACGTTTTTGATTCGTTTTGGTTACTCGAACACCTGCTCGCTCTTATGCAACAGAGATATGGCAGAGCAAATGAAGATACAACGGAAATAAAAGTACTGAAGACAAAATACTGTACAATACAGTACTGAAGGAATAGCAATCATTTAAATATGATTGGTTAGTTTTTTAGAAATACTCACTTAATAGCATGTCGAACCGACTTCAGACCTGTTGTGTTACACGGAGGACAGCATTGAATTCACATGGTTGCAGAAGCACCTCCCATAAAATCCTGCACTTTCATTAGATTTGCTTGTGGTCCATCTCTTTCTCAAGTGTCTTTTCACTTCCAAAGACCCTAATGGGACGGAGATGCGGTTATTGGTAGGTGGAGAAGGGTGGATCCATTAAGGTAACATTCAATATGACACAATTGTTACCATATCTGGATGACACATCTCCAACATCGAGTGTTTTCTATTGACACTCCCGTCATAAATGTTCAACATGAATGGGCGAACTGGCTCAGCCGTGATGTTCAGGTGGACCGCAATCAATCCTCGCTACCAGGATCAAGGAATGGTAAGGCCTTCGATTCATTGCCACACCTTGCAGTGTTGTCAAAAAGTTTGTTGTTGAATTTCCTGTGTCTCGTTCATATGGAATACAGCAACCAGAATTCCTTGCCCATGCTAGCTTTCTGTGGATTGTGTTATAGGTAGTGTAAAAGAATTGGTGTTTCACTTTGTTGGTAATGTCGTTGCATTGTCTTCTTCGGCTCTTGCTGTATGAGTTCAGATGTCAGTCAACTGTTTCCGAATACAGGATTTTGGACTTCAAAAATGGAAGGAGTGGGTGAAGGGAATGGTGACGCAAATACGGTGGGTTTATCCAGACATAAAAAATATCCACATACGTATGACACAATCTTCAATCATAAAATTTTAATTGTCAGTGAATATTGGAATTTATTACCCCTCTACTTAATAGAAGTAAAGAGGAGTTAACTTATCAGCCATGAGCTAGAGACAACAAAAATATTGCTGAAATGATGAGGACAGCAATGAAAAAGCAAGCTTCAATGGAGTAGTGGGAAAATGCCTTCACTTCGTAGAAGACAAGCGAACTAAGAGCACTCGAATCCCACAACAATTTGAATGTATACTATGCAAAGTATAAAGCCTATTTTCTTCTTCTTCTTCTCTCGAATACTATCTTAGAGACAAAGGAAAAGGAACACACCATAAATAATTTACTAGAAACGGGGCTTCATTTACAACTTGATTTAAAACCATTCCCCGAATTCTAGGAACAAGGAGAGGCACCAAGCAGACCACTGAGATGTCGACCAAATCTAAGTCAATTGCATTCCTCGGCTGCTTCCAGTTGGATTATAACGGATCCCTGTCGTGAATAGTTTGTTCCATTCCATCCTCGAAGGGTTTTCAAATGATGAGTGACATGCTTCACTGTTCTGCAAAAAGTAAATATCTCCAGATAACATCTGCGCACGTTACTACCAACAACTCTAAAATATGTCATTACATTGGTGGGATTGTGTTAGGATAATCTGATCAGGCTCAGGATCATGGAGTGTTAGTAAACAGGAAGTTGAAGTTCAGGACCATATGGCAAAGATTGCAAATATAACAAAATATAATTGCAATGCTGAAAGAACTTTCGCATGTAAAGATAAGGATGTCATTTTGCCTCTTTACAAAGCCTTGATAAGACCTCACTTGGACTCTTGTGCGCACGTCTGTCTCTTGGTTTCCGTTGTGATTCTGATATACTGGAGAGAGTACAAAGGAGAGTGTTAAAAATGATATCAGGATTCTGGAATACAGATTATAAAGATAGAGAGATAATTTGTAGACTGCAGACACTAGCAGACAGGAGAAAGAGGGCTGATATGATTGAGACTTACAAACCTCTGGAACGATCATACAAGATTTCACTTGATGGAATTTTTCAGTTTATGGAGGGTGGGGAAAGGACGAGAGGGCATCATTGGAAGCTGATTATGAAGACTGCTAAGGAGGGTGTGAGAGCTAGATATTTCTCTCAGGGTGGTTGGAATGGATTGCCTTTGGATGTTGTCAGTGCAAGCAGTGTGAATGAATTCAAGAATAAGTATGATAGCTGGTGCGTGTAGTATGTGGCCTCCCTCGATCAGTCTCTGATTCCCTGGAGGCCTCTCTTAATACTACTACTACTACTATTAATAATAATAATAATAATAATAGGCTGTGGTATTCATACCACGCTTCAGTGGTATCAAAGAATCTGATGCGGAATGCTAGGTCCATGGATTCATGCTGCTATTACCATATCCTGAACCCACCAATGTTGTGCTAGGATTTGTTGCATTCAGTGTCTAGTTCATCGTTCCCGTGCATACCAACCTGAGTTGCTTATCTTAGCTGATACAAATGAACTCAGTAACACTAACTGCCACTTATGCATGACGTCAAAGTTCAGACACATCGTGTATTACGGTCTGCTCGTTGGCAGACTCCAGTTCAGCAACAACACGCGTCATTTGGTCGAATGTGTCCTTCTGTTTGATGCATCATTCTAGTAATTAGCAGACCGCTGGAATCTCTCATTAAGATGTGGTCTCCACCGCAGGATTGTTATTAGTTGTGTTTCTGGTTGTTTGACATTTGTGAATCAGTTTTCGTGATACTTGCATTGGTACATCTGGCGCTAACTATTGTATTTTATAGCTTGTCGCGGTGTTGGTTTATGATAATGTTAAATTTCTCTCGCTCGCACCCGCGCGCACGCACGCACACACGCACGCACACACACACACACACACACACACACACACACACACACACACACACACACACACACACACACACACACACACACACACACACACACACACAGACTGTCAGCTATTGTACTCCATCCGGATGCCCCTAATACAACACGTCACCACTTCCGGAGACAAGTGGCCAGTGTCAAAACAGAGACTTATCGAAAAGTGTTACATAAAATTAACTAAATTTGCTAATAAAATCAACTTCCAGTCACTGTGATCTAACATAAATACTGTTATTATGTGAATTATACCGTATAGTGTTAATATACGTATATATAAAAATCTAAATGTAAATATGAAAATTGATACAAAAATATAAATGTAAATGTTAATCAGTACTTATAAGCTACATGTAATATAAGCATTGTAATGCAATAGAGCATGTAGGAATAAATTACCTGCTGGTAGGGTTACTACTTAGAGGAAAAAGCAAAACACACACACACACATACACACAGTCTATGTAAATTCTGGAACGGACGCTTCTCTGATCTATGATGATGATCGGTGAATTTCTGGAAAGAAGATCAAATGGACATATGAATTTTGCATTTCTGTTTTACAAATAAATTCACTTCCAGTTTTGTAGCTTCAGTAATTCCAGATATCCACAGCAGCGCATTTTCGAATTCTGAGCCTTGAAATAAATTTTCTTTTTCTCATTCAGAATAAATATTTGAAATGTTTTCGAACAAAACATTGAATTCTTTGGAGTGACGTCTTTGTTGCCGCGTACCACACTCTCTTGCCTTTATGAAATGTCACACATTTAGACCATCCTTCCTTCTATACTCTTAAAGTGTGACATCATTTAAAACGAGCTTTCGCCCTCCATTTTTATAGGGAAAGGTGTTTCGTTTTGGGCGTAACTTGATAACCTTAAAGTGTCATTACATCCACCTTAATTCTTTAACGTTTCACACGAAGATTAAACAGAAAAATCTCTAAATGCAGCTTATTCCACACAATCACCGATGGGGTCTCCTCCCCGGCATCATCCAAGACTTCTGAATAACTCGCTACGGAGTGCATCTTTTTCATAACAAGTCGGTTCACCTTTCACAGGTATGGCAAATGAAGAAAACCCACAGCGTTCATTTCTCATGACCCACCTGGCCTCGTTTCGAGTCTGTTTGTTCAAATGACATTTAAAGCTGTTTGCTCATCCAGTGATGCCAAAAATCTGGTAGAGAATTGCGTGCGTGGTTGTTGATGCTTAAAACTAGCGAATGTGAAATCGCTTATGGGGAATCCCTTTTTCAGAAATAAGACTGCAGCAAAGGAGCAGAATAGCATTTGGCTACTATTCTACTTCGCTAGTTCGGAATAAAGTTTCTTGATGAGGAGCACGTTTATCACCTCTTTATAATATGCGATACATCCCTTGAAGATTCACATCAAAAAGTGATATTGGTTTTCATTTACAGATGTCAAGTATGACATTATTCTCATCTCTTATGCTTTCCAGGGGGAACAGTTAGTATTCATTTCTTTTCTCAAATCTTTTGTTCTTGAGCTGATCATGTGTATTTTGTTTTTGACTAGCCCTTCTAAATAACATTAAAATAAATTCGAAATCGTTAGATTAATTTTCATCTACAACATGATCCTTTTACTTATGGTTTGAAAATATTTTGTCTTTAGTTTCTAGAGTACTATTTTGGGGTTATCTAAAAAATAAACAAGAAATACAAAAACTATAAACTTAATCAAAAATAGGAAAAATTCCAGAACTTGCCTGTAGTACAATGTACTGTAGGTTTATCTTTCGTGTGTGGATGGGCCTTACAAAAAAAAAGTAATTTGTGTTTATCTATGTTAAAAATACATCACAGTGCAGGAAAGATTCAAGGAAGAAGAGATTCAAGCTCTAAAACAGCGTTCCTTCACTAAAGTAAGCCAGTTTGTGTCGTGCGAAATGAGGTCCAGCATCGGTCAAGGGGATTGTGACACAATAAGTCCTGAAATTGAAAAGAACTTTTAGTTGGATTTGAGGATGTTGCGCGGGAAATGTTATTCAGTCTTGTGAATTAGGGAAATTGGTCAAGTACGTCTGCATGAAGTAGAGGAAGTGTTCTATAAATTTCAGTTTTAATAACACAGAAATTGCTTCTGTGTGGAGGCGTTGCATTGAGTGCACTCTCAACTATAGAGAACAACGTAGGAGATGGAAGGGTGATACTAAACATTATGCAAGGCAACTGCGTGCAAATTTGCGTTCTTACAAAAACAAGTAATGAAATTATTATAATAAAATAAAAATGAAACCGCTGTATCCATTCGGGGACGAATGATTCTCTGTCCTTGACAGGATTTTCCAAGAGGGATCAGACTCAACCAGAACTCTGTGTTTGATGTATACCAATGTACAGGGAGGCCATAAATTAACTTTCCCTCTTTGGAGGTATCTGTAGCTAAAATTAATACACGGAATGAGATCACATTTTATATTGAGACTTTCGAAGGCATGGAAAGATGAATTCCGCGGAAAAAAGATTTAGTACCAAAATTTGCCGATAGGGGAAATTTTGGCGCTGCGGAGCCGAAAGAAGCAAAACATTTGCGGTAAACGCAGGTAAAAAGGATCATTCAAATTTTAGTGTGCGTACGTGACAGCAGCGCCACCAATTCCACTTAAAAAGGGATTGGGAACGTTCAGGCAGTTATTCGAATGACTGACGAATTGTGCTCAATATGCGTCCTACCTTGCCTCAGCCCGCTTTACTTGTTAAGTTGGTTTTACCTTAAACAGTGCAATTCCGTAGCGGCCCTTCGGAAATTTAGAAGGATTCATAACCTGCATACAGGTTCTATGTCACCTGTAGCACTGAGAGCTATGATTAAGAAGTTTGAAGAAACTGAATCACTAGGAGTTAGACCTGGCAGAGGACGGAAAGCAGTGCAAGAAGAGACAGTGACAGACGTTGCTACTGCGGTGTTCGACGACACAGGGACCTGTACTGGTCCAAGCGCTCGTGCCATAGCTAGCAAACTTGATATGGGTTATGGTACAGTCTGAAAAATCTTATGGAAAATGCTTCACTTCTATCCGTATAAGTTCAATCGTGTGCAAGCACTAACTACCGCAGATTACGATAAGCCATGATCTTCGCGTAATGAGTGACGTGGCTGTCGCTTACACCGTCGAATTGTTATTATTCCATTTTATCTGCCTTTAATGTAATTATCCGCTTGTTTTCGGCTCCGCCGGCGCCAAAATTTCCCCTGTCGGCGACTTTTAGTACTGAATCTTTTTTTCGCGGAAATCATCTTCCCCCACGCTTTCAAAAGTCTCAATATAAAATTTGGTCTGATTCCGTTTATTGGTTTTAGCTACAGATACCTCCAAAGACGGATAGTTATTTTACGGCCACCCTGTATATTACCAATATCGACAAAGTGAGGGTTTTGGACCTGTAAGAGGAAGTACTCGGTAATAGACACATTCACAGAACTAGATCAACGCATGAGGATGAAACATACTTAAAGCAACATTCCACTACGCAACTCTTTCTTGATAGATCCTTCGTGGGTGGCGACAATTCCGGCAACAAAAAGTTCCCCTTCTTGCATTCCTGCTGGAAGCTGACAGGCAGTAATTTAATGGATGGAGGAGGAACAGAAGGTGAGTTTAAAATGTTAAAGGACTCGCATGAGAAACTCGTTCTTTTTTTTTTTGCTACCAAAATATCCTCGAACCAGAAGAAACAAAGCCAATGCTAATCCTTGCCAATCAATACGAAAAAGCAATCGCCCCCTTTTTTTTTCTGCAGTTCCACTTGGCGCAATAGTTAACCTACAACACTTTGACCATCTCTTCGGCACCATTTGAGATCTAAACTGCTTTGCCGTGTCATCTGACAGTGCAGTGTCGTCAGAATGGATGGCATTACTGTAGTAGCGAATATTGGTCCAGTGGAAGATCGATTTTAATTTCGGAAAATGAAAATCGTACGATTCATATTTTAGTAATTATACAGAACTGAAAAGCGTCTTGCAACATGAAAACAGAAAGTTCTGTTTGATTGGGTGGGATTGATTCGATCAAATTGACACAGTCCGAAGCAGACAAGGGCATACGTTAAAACAGCTAGAAAGAGACTTCCACTCAAGTGCTGCAAGTTAAAATATCTTGATAAATGTTTCTCAGCTGGAACTGGATTCATACGGAGGCAGCAGGGTTTTCCATCTCACAAAACAGATAAACCGGGTGGAATCAACCGACAACAATGCACTGCGTCATTGCTTGAGCTGTTTTGACCTTAATTCAACAACAGGTTATTAAAGCATTCCTCCAGCAACCATAGATGATCTCTGTTCTTCATGTCCCACTCCTCCTTCTCATTTCCCCGAAATAATCGCCAGTGAATCATTGCTGGATTAAGTAAAGGTCGATGACAGAGGAAGAGGTGAGAGAGCTTGCTACTTGGAAATGCTTTCAACAAAACTTACACCCCCACTGATCGATAAAGATCGTCAAGATTAAAGATCACCAAGGATACTTTATTCTTTCAAGACTGAAGCTTATTATTCGGTCTTCAGCTTTCCACAAGTAACATGGTACGATTTTGAGTTTTTACTCAAAAAATTCTCTCTTACCTTTGAAAAATAAGAAAAAAAAACTCTGGGAATCAGATTACTAGCCTCGTGCCAAGCTATTAATCTATAAATTATCGTTGTTTGATTTTTTAATAGTTCAAAGCAATCGTGTTGAAATGGTGAACTCTAATGAAGGCAATTATTCCCTTATTAATATAAGCAGGTTTATTTCTAATTATAATCACATTTGAAACTAAGAGACGTGTGTGCGAAAGAGGTTTGTGACATAGACGGGAGAGTCGCTGACTTAAGGGTATCCGAGAGTAGTGTAAGGAGGGTACCAACCTCAAGAAACAGCAATGTGACTGGTGGAGAACTGCACAGTTTGTTTTACGTGGGCTATTCTTCCTTGACTTACATATTAATGATATTGGTTGGTTCAGATAGTAGAACAGCTACAGTATTTACTGATTAGCATACAATTATTCGTTAATGATGGCAAGTCGCGAAAGATCACAACAGTATTTGATGAAGAATGTTCAGATTCTGATGGGAACAAACTAGTGTTATGAGCAAATGAAAACGAATCTCACTTTAGTGTTGCCAAGTGCAAGGGTGTGCCTTTTCAACTGAGGGCAAGGGTTTCGTTAATGATAGTTCATTTCAAGTGGTCAATGAAGCAGAGATAATGGCAAGTAGAGATAATCTGCTTGCCATTATCCTGTGGGATAATGGCAAGCAGAATTAGGAGCCACATTGATAAGATAGTCGAATCAAATAATTGCAATGTGAAACAGAACTAAATTCAGCTCTTAGCAGGAAGGGAGTGAGCTTGGGGGTAACCCCTAGAAACTGAGTAAGTACTGTTGGTGTTGTTCAAATTACTCAGATCTTGACTAAAAAAAAGTTTGAAGAAATTAGTATTGTGATCATGAAATGCTTTTGTAGACATTTAAAGTGAATTAATTGCTTCAATTGTCTAATGTTAACGGAAAATTTTAGCCTTCGTAGCTCAGTTGGTTTCGACAATGCCATCTGGCTTGAAAAATCCTGGTTCCAATCCCATCTAGGATTCGTAGAAGCGTTAGCAGGCCCTTTGAATTGAAGGTGAGTTAGCCGGTCACTGGCAGAGTTTGGAAGGGGTTTTTCGTCCGCAAAGCAGGAAAATCGGCCAGAAATTCCGTCCAGCTTAAGAAAGGAATCTGATGAATCATAGAAAACGCACAATTAAAAAAAAAAACTGTGAATTAATCAAAATTGCAATTAATTTTGTTCGCATTACAAAAATGTCTCTGAGATAAAAATTCCAAATATGATTGCTCTTAAGTATTAAACAATTATATCACGTGCATTTCCAATTCTATCTGTGCCACTGACAATGAAAACTCTAGTCAGTTTGTGTGAAATTAAAAAAAAAAAAAGAAAGAAAAAAGAATAGCTCTACAATCATATACGAAAACGAACAACCACATTTAAAAGTAGATCTTTTTTAATTTCTTTCATTGAGACTTGTTAAATATTAACTATACAATGTCTTTCCTTCACAGCAATACCAATGGTGGGATTAGGAAGTTAATTTGGCCTCCCCCACTCCCTTGATGAGAGTTGTTGCATTCTTTTTTTTTCCTGTTTAAAATGAATTCGTTCTCAATTTCCTGAGTGGTCCTTCAGAACTTTTGCAAGTGTAGAGTGTGTTGTGTAACGAGAGAAATCCACGATAGTTGTAGAGTTGGTGTTTGTAGAACAGGTTGGGAGAGGGTTAAAGGTCGGGTTACGTCGTTATGCTTCCGGGTCAGGACCTCTCTGCCTTCTTCTGGAGGCCTTTCGCCTCGGTGACTCTTGGGGTGGCTTGGTTGCCTCTGAAGGTTTAATTGCATCTCCGTAGTATTTTTCACTGGAAAACACAAAAAATTAGAAATGTTAGAAAGGGAAGTAGGTGAAGGGTATGCAGCAGTTGTTATCGTTAAGAGCAATTAAACACCACACCGGAATACCAATAGCAATTGCCCATATTATGTACAACACACACACACACACACACACACACACACACACACACACACACACACACACACACACACCATAAGCAAAATACACACTGTCCAGTCAAAACCACCTAATAGTTCATAGGCGTTTTTTTTTTGGACTCTATAAGAGCTTTGAACATTTCTGGAGGCGTATTGTACTATGCAGATTGCTTCTCATAGATCTGTAAGTGTTCTTGGTTGAAAATTCTAAGGCCATATCTCACGATCCATGCAATTCCAGAGATGCTTTATTCGGATACGGTGTATTCAGCAGCTCATGGTAACACCTGGAAGTCGCTGTTGTTTGGTGAATCACGGGAGCAATGCCACAAAGTGACACCGCTCATTATCCTGGAGGAACATGTCTGTATCATCTGAGAAGACAGTTACCATGAAGGGAAATACTTAATTGACCACTATGGATAGTTACTTTGTAGCACTCATAGTACAGTCTACGGGTATCGAAGCTTCAAGAAATAATCTTAGAAAAACATCCCCTATATCATAACGATGCTGCTCTTGGATCTTGTGTTTGGATTAGTTCTAAGAACTTCCTAAAAATCTTTGATTCAATGCAGAAGACACACAGAGAGAGAGAGAGAGAGAGAGAGAGAGAGAGAGATAAAGTGGTGTTGGTTACGGTACATGGTTCTTTGAAAGCAATCCAGTTGGATATGGTGATGACGTTTGACGATGATGCATTTTGTCGTACTTGAAGGTAACATCGTTTGAGAATATAGCTTTGCGAAGATTGGAATGAATCCCGCTCTTGAACGTTGTGGAACATATTTGTGGAATTTGAATGTCGTGTGTGAGTTTAGCGCATCTGTTGTGCGTCGTGAGTGTTTTTTAAAAGTTGTTAATGAGGGTGAATGACAGGAAAACAAGTTAATTTCTTACCCCCAACATTTTTCCGGTTGCAATTTGCATCCTGTCCTTGATTAATTAACGAAACAGCTTTTCAACGTCGAGCAGCAGAATCAGTTCCCCTTCCATTTCGCGAGTGGGGAATACCACACACACTGATTTCATCTCCACTGTATTAACCTAATTTCTCCGAGTTGCTTCCGCAATGTAATGCAAATACTGACCTGCAGTAGTTCCCGTTTCGCACGTTACAAGCACGCCTTGACCTAGCCACACGAGGAGCACACCACAAGTTTCCAGTGATTTATGATTACGGGACCAAGCAAACGAGCACGCCTACGGAGTTAGGAAAGTCATAGTTAATTTGGGTTGACACCCACAGTTTCCGGTGAAGGAAGCTCCATCTACAGGAGAAAAGATCTCCACATGATTGTAATTTCGGAGTGAAAAAAGAACAAAAAAAAAAAAAAGACTCCTTGTCATAAACATTATTCCCGAGTGACGTCATTCATAAAATCAAATAAACAATAAATTCTTTAACGGCTGACGTTAGAGGACGCTATTCATTAACAGACAAATTTTTGGCTACAGAAGAAAGTGGCCAAAAATGGAACAGAATGACACAGCACTGCGGATTGCATATTATTAGCCGGAAGAGTGAGGGCTTGGTTTCAAATCGTAGTAGACATAAACATTGATGGTATTAGACTCAATGGGCAAGTCTTGAAGCGTAGCTAAAACTTCAAGTATGTGGGAAATAGATTTTCTAGTGATGGTAGTTTACATGAAGAGATAACGAAGTGGATTTCAGTGGATCAAATATTTTTAAACTGTGGTGTAAGTCTTTTACTTTGGGATAATTAGGTCATACCAACCACCGAACTTTTGATTAACAGAACTTATTTTTTGTTCATTTCGGTTTTTTTTTTTTTTTTTTTTTTTTGTGCATCGGAGACAAATAGCAAAAAAGAGACATAAATAGGACACATGCAGTGAAAATGAATACAACATAACAGATAAATACTTTCAGATATCTTGGATGCGAATCATATGAAGGAGATAAAGACATAAAATTAAAAACTTTAAAAATTTTTACAGATTATAGGCCTGATAAATAGAACACTCAACCCAAATATAGTACAAAAAGAAACGCGCTTAAAAAAATACAATTATTGAGCAGTGTCCACATTATTATACGGCAGGGAAATTTGAGCAATAAACTAACATTAAAATCAAGTGAAATGAGATTTATGAGAAGAACTGCAAAATACACATTATTAGACCAAAAAAGGAACGAAGACATTTTCAAAGAAAATGTCTTCGTTAAAATCAAATTAATAGAAGAAAAACTAAACAAGTATAAACAAAAATGGATTGAACATGTAAACCGAATGGCCAACACCCCGACATCCTAAACAAATATTAAAATATAAGCCAATTGGAAAGAGAAGGCAGGGTAGACCTCAAACAAGGATATTGGATGGATAATGAGACCGGAACAGACCAATATGGTCTATACCCGTATAGACATAACATAGAACGAAAGATAGAAAAAGAAATGTGTACATTAGGAATGGTTTGATACTAGAAAGTCTTGAAGAAATCATTGTGAAATATCGCTTGAAGTAGTTTTGACATATAATGAGAATGAATTTAGAACAAACCCTAAATAGAATGTAGGAAATGAATTGGAGGGAAAAGATCGAAAGGAGACCACAAAAAAGGCAGGTTAACCAAATAACAGAAGAGCTAGAAAAATAAAATAAAATAAAACTGTGCCGGGACATTGTTCATGAAGAACGAAATTGGGAAGACAGAAGTGAAGAGCTTTGATCTGCCTGATCTGATAGTTTCTGTTGGAGTAGTTGTTGCTAAAGAAAGAAAATGACGTTTCTGGCTCATGCACTGTCCACATACACTCCGTTTTGGCTAATGTCCTTCGCGATGCGTCCTACATTGCAAATAACAAGGTTCCTGATTCATCCAGAAAAAAAGAAGTGCGGAATTCCTTCTTCTCCAAGTCCCAAAAATCTCTGAATTCTAATGTATTCATTGCACTTCACGAGGTGGTCACGTGGCTGGTTTTTAAGAATTAAGCACGACCTTTTTTTAGTCAGCTCGATGAAGAGTTTCTGGGAACTACCGTAAGTGGATCATGTGCAAAACTTTCCGTACAGCCAATAGCTGTTCCAGATTAACAGTTCTACTGCACAAATATAGGCAGCTTTCAAAAATAAAATTTCAGGATTATCCTTAAAAATCCACTCGATGTCGTTTCACCTCTTTACAAACAACCCTCTGATAGAAACGATTGAATGGCAACATAATGACTTTCCTCCTAATATTGCAATTTATTTGATTTTTTTCACTAATTCAGGATACTTCCATTGTCAGAACAAATTATACAAGCAGATAGAAGGAACAGTTTGGGGTCTCCCATTTCCTCTAGCTAATTACTTCATGGAACGTTTTGAACAACATATTCTCTCAAAGGTTTTTTCATTTGAATTTGGTACAGATATATTTATAATGCTTTTGTTTTCTGTATGGAACTCCTGTTTGTCCGATTCCCATAAATTTCTTGAGAAAATTAATTCAGCGAACCCGAGAATCAAATTTACCGTAAAAGTAGAAGATATCAACAATATTCCTTTTATGTACGTTGTCGTTCTACGTCAACCTAATGGCAGTCCACAGTTCTCTGTATGCAGAAAACCAACTCAAACTGGCAAAAGCATTAATGCCAACTCATATATGCTCATAAAATTTGTTCCACTGCTTCTCTTCTAAATAATGAACTGTCTGTGATTAGAAATATCTTCATCTCTAATGGTATAAGGCAAAAACTATCGATAAAATAATGAATAATTATGCCCTTCACCTTACTCCTCCCCAAGAAGAAGTTTCAAGAATTTGCCATCCAGATGTTAAAGGACTATTAGAAAAAAACAGCAAGATTTCTTGGCCCAATTGATCTACAAGTTTCATTTTGTCTAGTTGGTAAACTAAGTATCTTCCTCATCTCTCCAAAAGGCAATTATCGTCCTCTCTCTCTTATCCTGGGGTTCACAGAATCCCTTGTTCTTGGGACCTGTCTTATTGTGGACAGACTGGTTGTTCTGCTCAAATTCGTCTTGGAGACCATTAAGAATATATTTCACTTCAAGACCCCGATAAATCTGATTTAGCAAGCCACGGCTTCTCTACAAAACATAGAATTCAGTGAAATAATACTAAAGTTCCATACAAAAGTTATTTTCTTCTGGAAAGATTGTATAAAGAAAGCCGCGAAACACACCTTCACAATCTTAACAAAAATGAATGCATTAAAATTTCTCAAATTTGGGAGGTTATCCTAACTAATATAGTTAGTTAGGAAACTATCTCCTCGAAACTCGGTTTTTAATTCCGCGTACAGACAAATCGGCCTTGAGAACACGCAATCTACAGACCAAAAGATACTAGTGGTGGTGGTGGTTGGCAGTAGATGGCGTCATATGTAGATGATGATGATAGGATTAGCAGTTCTATATAATTGGAGAGTAGAGTGTTCTCCCTCGATGAGTTCTTGGATTCCTTGGAGTGCTATGCAATAATAATAATTGCCGCCGACTAGAGGAACTTTTTTCTGCCGGTTCCCGAGTTAGTCGATCTCTGGCACGGGCTAGCGGGTTTTTTCTCCCGGAAACTCGGGTTTTTCTTCCCGTAAACTGAAGAAAATCAACCGTAGAACCCACACTATTTTCAGACATTAAAATATTGTGTTAGGGTTAGAGACCACGAGATGGCGGCACTAGCTTGCCGTCTTCTTCACTGCGTACCGATGAATCGTGATAGCCTTGGGCCAGCTATCTCTCTGATTGGCTACCAGTGGAGATTGAACTGCCCATTCAGTCTCCAAAAGTTAGATAGGGTAAACGGCCCCGCCTACTCCCTCTACGGGAACAACATAGGCGTTAGCTGATATTTGATTTTTTTTTATAATAATCGCCATTCGTGTGTTTCAAAAAACTGTAATAAATTAATTATTTAAATTTCAAATATTTTATTTTATTTTTTTGTTTTATTTTTTATTTTGATATATTTCTTGATATCAATTAATGTAGATGGAGTTATCCTCTTCCAGTCGATAGTGCATATAATTTCACGCGCTTTTAATTTAATTGTTATTCGCTTTCATATTTATCTCTCTTATTGTAGTTGTATCGAAAATGGCTATTATTATTATTATTATTATTATTATTATTATTATTATTATTATTATTATAAAATAAATCTCCATGGAGGTTTTTTTACAGTAAAAAAATTATTATAACTATGATTCATCGTGGGAGGTCCACTATTATACACACAGTTTATCATACCGCGCCTTAAAATATTTACTGTCTCTACGCTCACCACACTCTCAGGCAACGCATTCCAATCACCCTCCATGCAAAAAACCTGCTCCTCACTCCCTTGCTCACACTTCCTTATACAGCTTCCAAGGATGACCTCTTGTTCTCTTCCTGTCTTCACCCATTCTGTGCAAAACCTCCACGACATTAATCTGGTAATAACCTGTTAACAGCTTATTTCTCCATCAAATCTCCTCGCCTCCTTCTATCCACCAATTTCTGCAAATTGCATTTTGTCAATCTGACTTCATACTCTACATTCCAGAGACAAGAAACCACTTTAGTCAATCGCCTCTGAACTTTTTCCAACGCATCTTCATCTTTTTGAAAACCAGGTGACCAGATCTATGCACAGTAATCCATATGTGGCCTGATCAAAGCCTTGTATAAAGGAACCATAACATCCTTACTTCTACAAGTCAATGTCCTCCGCATCATTCCCATTATCCGCTGTGTGGTCTTCACAATTTTAGTAACATGTCCCCGAAATTTTAGGTCCGTGTCTACAATCACTCCCAGATCTCTCATCTCCTCTACCTCTTCCAAGATATTTCCACCGATTGTGTTCTTTACATCCCATCTCTACTTCCCAAATTTCAAAACCCTACTCTTTGCAACACTGAATTGATATCCCACTCATTTACCAATTCAGCCAATGTATAGTTGTCCATTTTGAAAAGCCACAGCATCCACTCTACTCGGGATGGCTCTCCCCAACTTTGCATCATCTGCAGTCACCATTCAGACCTCTCCAGATATCATTTACATACAAATTAAACAGCAATGGACCCAAAACATACCCTTGGGGTACACCACTAATAACTTTCCTCTTCTGGGATTTCGCTCCCCCATAGACAGCTCGCTGATACCTATCAGAGAGCCCATCTCCATTCCAGCGAACAAATCTACTGTTCTGCTCCATCCGTTCCAATTTAATTACCAGCTTGTCATGTGGCAATTTATCAAACGCCTTTGCAAAATCTAAATATACCACTATATATGCAACACCCTTATCCAACGCATTTGTCACTTTATTATAAAAAGTAAGCAGATTGCTAAAGCACGATCTTCCTTTAGTAAATCCATGATGGCCGCCAAAGAGTATTTTTCTGCTGTCAACCCAATTCTGAATCTTAGTCCTAACTAACTTCTCTAATACCTAAACAACCACTCCAGACACACACAGACTAGTCTATATAGTCTAGTCTATAATTCAAAATCCTCCCCTTATCACCTCCCTTATTAATTGAAACAATTTTACTCACTTTCTACTCTTTTGGAACTTGACCCAGTGAGAGACTCATGTTGAAAAGATACGCAAAAGCTGTTAACTCTTTGGCACATTCCCTCAAAACACGTGGTGAAATAGCATCAAGTTCCACAGCCTTATTTACATCAAGTCTATTCAATTCCTCATATACCTCCTGTTCACTTACTAACAGTTCCTCCTCCTCCTCCTCCTCCTCCTTTCCCACTGCTTTCAAGTTCTGCATGATGTCACATTCATAAGAACGAATGGCTATGAAACACAGTCAGTCATTCTTATTAATAAATAAATAAAACATTTTACTTAAGTGACTTCCGTATTGATTTATTATTATATCTTACATTTACGCCTCGATTTTTAAATCAATTCCATGCCTGTAACGGTATAATAAACTGCACATCTGCCCAGGAAAATATTTTAATGATGGCTGAAACAGTTCATGGAACGTCGTGATTAGGTAACCTTCCCCCCCCCCCCCCCGGGAATGGGCTTAAGAAAAAGTACCATGTTGAGTTTCTCTTGGGCAGTTTTCAGATTATCTGACCCTTTAACCATAGTATATCCTGTCAGAAATCTCACTAAATAAATAAATAAATATATTACAATTATTGCATGTACAATAATTCACTCGAAAGCATTCACTCGAAATTTCAGCAGCATTGACCACTGAAACTTACCATCCTTTAACATTGTCGGGGTCTTGACAGTCGCTGGTGCTGGAATCGAACACGAGACCGTAATGACAGGAAAGTAGTCGAGGCCGAGGAACTCCATCCTCCCCTCCGATGCAAGCGTAATGCAGGCGACAGTCCTCGGCGTGTGCGTAGCGCAGATAAACCCCTGCAGGGGCGCTGGAACTGGGACAGGAAAATCCTAGCAGCTCTGAAACAAGAAAATTGACTTTGGTTATTCTGCAGACAGGAAGGATTGACAATTCTCTCAGTGCAAGAAAGAAGCTCTGTCAGGGACTGCTTACAGCGTTATCAATAAATTAATGATGCTTTGCTTGCTGCCGCACGAAGCTAAGCTGCCACTTTGCTGATAGGAAGAGTATTATGGGGACTTGAACTATGGAGATACTGATTGACAGGAAGAAAGATCACGTGGCAGGAAGGAAGTAAGCCTGGTGTAGGGCGATGTTATTAAGTTCTTTAAGCTCAGCTAACAGAAGAAATCATACCAGGTTTGACAGCTGCAGCTGAATTATCGTTCAAGTGGTGAGACCAACCAAAACTCACCGAGAAAGATATAACAAAACTCCTCCAACGATTTATGATTTTCTAAAACAAGCAGGTGGCGCTTGCTTCACTTACATTTTTTTAAATTAGAACCAACTAGTCTTGGCCTTTTGGAATGCCTGGCTTAAAAGTATAAATGGAAAGAGAATGCAAGTGACAGTTGTTGCCTTTTGTGTCATTAATCATAATTTGTATTACTATGTTAATATCGTCTGTTCAGCGGTATATTTTCAGAGTTTCTTCTGGGAGAATTAAAACTTATTTTTAACCTTGAGAACCAGCTGTAAATGGTCATCTAATTTTCAGGGTTTCCCAAGCTGTGTTCCGGGAAAGGTGAATAAGTGTTCCGCGAGAAGTTCTCCTGGAATTTGTCATTTAAGTTTTCTAAGCATTTTTCATGAATAAATATTTTATAGTGAAAATATTCTGAGGAGAATAATATTCGTCAATATGTTGAAAAGCTCAGACCCAGAACGTCTATTAACATCTGTGTATCGTTAATTTTCACACATCAAAACCTTTCAACATTTGGGAAACGGAATACCGCTGTTATGACCGGTCATAAAAATTGCCTGCAACCAGATTATAACAATGGGCGGCGTATTCTCTGTTCTCAAAACTGAAAGAAATAACATCTGTGTTGCAAATGTCAGTGACCAAGCTGCATATTTTTAAATATGGAAATATTCATGAATTATCGTTAATTTTTACATATCGAAACCTTTCAACATTTGAGATTGGGAATACCGCTGTTTATGACCGATCATAAAAATTGTCTGCAAGCCGATTACAACAATGGCGTCGTATCCTTTGTTCTCAAAACTGAAAGAAATAACATCTGTGTTGCAAATGTTAGTGACCAATCAGAAAGGAAGTATAAAGAAAATTTTTGCACTAAAATTGAAGATCGAGTTAATCTGTATCCGGTTCTCAAATCTAGTAATACTGAATACTTTCTGCACAACTTCGTATTGTAGGGTGAAAGCGCTTGTTTCGAAACCGTAGTGCTGTGATTTTTTAAAAGTAATAGGCCTACAGATTTAAATTTTAATATGAATAAGATGCAAGGAACTTTGTTTAATTTTGGTGTTAAGAAATCTCTTATTGAAGGTGTTTGTGACGGAACAGATAGTGAGTCATCCACCTGAAGCCTACAAAGATCTCCAGGATCTCCAAAAGGAGGGGGAAACTACCAGCACACAGATGAAAAAGTCAGCATTCACTCGTAAGTACTTATAATAATATTATAAATATATTTGATGATCGGAATGGGATATGTCAATGGAAATCAGCACAAATTAATTTAATGATGTTTATGTTTAATTGATGTTTAATTAATTATTAATTAATAATACAAATCAGCTAAATTACCAATTAATTATTAATTAATACATTACAAAATAACCAAGGTATTCCGTGAAAATTTCAGGATTTGCGAAGTGTTCCATCGTAGGAAAAGTTTGGGAAACGCTGATCTAATTGATGACTAGAATCAAGGTTTTCTCCTCACAATTACACAGAATGAAAGTTGGCGCCAGATGCGAAAACACTAGAAGTAATATTATATGCAAGATATGTTTAAAAAACAAAAGAAAAGCACAGCAAAAATAGCACATGCGTCTCCTTCAAATTCTTACATAATATTTGTAATAGCTATGTATGATTTGATGTTATTATTTTTTTAAGTCCTAGCTAAAATCCGTAGTACATTAGCGTGGTATTAATGCTAAATAATATACTATATGTTTAGCATCTTTAGTAGGGTGGGATCTATATAAAACAATTAATGTGAAGATTTTTAAAAAAAGTACTTTAAATTGTGCCACCATAAGCAACCACAAGTTTGGCGGCTGCAATCATTCAAGGTGTTACGTGAAGTGGGCTAACTTTTTTTTAATTTTTTTTTAATAAAAATAAAAATTTTTATATAAAAATTTATATAAAAATATATTTTTATATATTTTTATATAAATTTTATATAAACTTTATATAAAATTTTATATAAAACGATATAAAATTTATATCAGCTCCAGACACCAAATTTGGAACTTTCCAGGCCTCCTCTAAGCACGGTAGTCTTGCAGCTGGTGATGAAATCATTTTTCACTTAAAGACAATCACAAACATCCACACCCGTAGTGGGTTTCTGTGTGTGCGAGACCTTGTTCTGGTGGTGCCCTCTAGTGAGAAAGAGTTAAATGATGATAAAAAAATATATTAAAAAAACAGCGGAATTGGAATACAGAATGCAGTTGCTCTATTCTAAAGATGCTTGAAAAACGATTTCAACCGAAGCTTGATATTTGGGTCGACAGGAAGTTTGCGTTAAGTGAGGTGTGAAGAAGAATGTGCAGTTGAATTCGTATTAATTTGGTTCAAAAATAGAAAGCAGGTGCTAGTCAAGTTGCTGACTTCGAGTGTTTTTTGACGAAAATCCAGCACCTATAAATCACTTCCATTAAAATTTACTTACTAAAAATAGTTCGACATATATCATGATAATAATACGATAGTGCTACACTTTACTATTCTTTCAAATTGTTTCCTCAAGCAATATAGTGAACAGCATTAGTTTCAAGGATTTAGGCTTATTACAGCCATTTCCCCGCTTTCGTAGCTATCACTAGCCTCTCTAATAGACAACCTGATTTTTATTTTTTTCAGATAGTTTTATAGTGAAGTACATATGTTGAGGACCTTCCTATTTGAATATTCTTTAAATATGCAAATAAGAAGGTCTATGCATCATCCATACTCCTGCTCCACCCAATCTTGTCTACACTGCTTGGAAAGAAGTCAACGAACACCGCTATGGGCAAGATGCGTCGTGCCATGTAATGAGTCACGTGTTTGTAGCCAGTATAATTTGGAAGAATGCGATGCTCCCGAGTCAATGCAACTGGGTCCGAGTGATATGGCTGCGAGAAGGGAACTTATGGAGTTTGAAAGAAGCGTTGTGATAGGATACTATATTGCAGGTCTTTTCAACAATTTCAAATTGTTGAAAAATTGGGTCATTCCAGGTGAACAATCAGTGATACCATACTGAGATGGAACCACAGGGAGTCACCTGCAAGTGCTACCTGCAGTGAATGACCCACCACACTCAATGAACATGACGTAGGAAGCAAGGGAAGTTGTGTTATGGAGTGACGAATCTTGCTATGCCCTCCAATTAGCAGATAGAATGGTGACGGAAGCCCAATGAACGTCTCTTACCAGAGTGCGCAACCCCAACTATGAAATTCAGAAGTGTGATGGTCCTTTCCTGTTTCTACTGGTTTGTCCTCGGCGACCTCTGTGATACCACGAACATTGAATATATCTGAACATTGCAATGCTTACTACTTTGTGGCGTTTCTATACCCCATTCTACCCCCATTGTCTTTTCTGGCAAAAAAATGTACCATGTCATAAGGCTGTTGCTGTAACTGCGTAGTTTGTGGACACGAACGTTACCACACTTGACTGGCCTCCACAGAGCTTTGATTTCAACCCTATTGAATATCTGTGAGATGAACTGGAGCATCGAGGGAGGTCAACGGACGTCTGCTCCACAATAGTACAGGACCTCATTACAGGCCTATAGGAAGAATGGTCAAAACATTCCCATTGATCGTCATCTTACGTTTGTGGAACGCATGTCCCATAGGATTGTTGGAGTCATCGCAGTAAAAGGAGGTCCTACATCTCATTTGGGTGGGCACCACGGGTGTTTGTTCCTCACACTATGGTGTCCGTTGATCTCCTTCCAAGCACTGTATTTTCCCTATTAGTGGTTCTTGATTTTTGGTTATCGATTGCTGTGCCCAGACTTTAAAATAAGATCGAAGATAAGAACCTCTGGATGCCATGGGATGAAGACAATTAAGTGGTTTCGCTTAAAAGAGGAGAGTGTGAGGAATCGTTTTAGGGAGAGGGTGTTAGAGAGGATTTCGGATGGACTGGAAAGTGTACAAGATTGTGGAAACATAATTCAAAAGTAATCCCACACAATGAAAATGCTAGAAAGGGTTCTTGATGGTAGATTGAGGAAGGAGGTGGAGATTGCAAAGGAACAATTTGGCTTCATGCCTGGTAGATCAACAACAGATGCTATCTTTGGGTTACGGCAGATGATGGAAAAGTATCAAGAGAAACAAAGGGAGCTACATCTGGCATTTATTGATCTGGAGAAAGCATACGATAGAGTGCCAAGGCAAGAAGTCTGAGGGAGAAGAAGGTGCCGGAGAAATATGTCAGGTTGGTGCGGAAATGTACAGAAATGTGAAGACAAGTGTTCGGACCTGTCTGGGACAGACAGAAAGTTTTCAAGAAACAGTTGGCTTGCATCAAGGGTCAGCATTAAGTCCGTTTCTGTTTAATATTGTGATGGAGGTGGTAACAGAGGAGGTGAGAGAAGATGCGCCTTGGACAATGTTGTATGCAGATGACATCTTGCTGTTTGCAGAGAAGAAGCGGGAACTAAACTGGAAACTTGGAGAATAGTACTGGAAGAGAGAGGTATGAGACTGAGCAGAAGTAAGACAGAGTATATGTGTTGCACAGTGGGCGGCGGACAGGAGACAGATCTGGAGCTGGAAGGAAATGTCATCAGGAAGGTGAGTGACTTTAGATACTTAGGTTCAACAGTGGAAGAAGATGGAGGAGATGAGAAGGAAGCGGGATGCAGGATACAAGCAGGTTGGAGGAACTGGAGGGAGATGGCTGGAGTGTTATGTGATAAGAGGGTGCCAATCAATCTGAAAGGCAAAATTTATAGGACAGTAGTGAGGCCAGCTATGACATATGCTATAGAAACTGTGGCCCTGAGGAAAAATAACATCACAGGATGGAGGTAGCAGAGATGAGAATGCTTAGGTGGATGTGCGGTGTGATCAGAAAGGATCGTCTGAGAAATGACTATGTGAGGGGAACAGTGAAAGTTACGAACTTAGGAGCGAAAACACAGGAGGCAAGGTTGAGATGGTTTGGTCATGTGATGAGGAGGGAGGGCGAATATGTGTGAAGAAGGGTCATGCAGATGGATGTGCAAGGAAGGCGGAAGCGTGGGCGGCCAAAGAAGAGATGGAGGGAGCTGGTAGAAGAGGACTTGAGGATGAAGAACTTGGATGTGGTGACAGCCCAAGACAGGAAGGTGTGGAGGAGATTCATCAAACAGTGACCCCACTTAAGTGGGAGAAGCTGCAGAAGAAGAAGAGAAGAGAGTGGTTCTTGATTTACTTCATTCATTATTTCTTCTTCTTTTTTTTCTTCTATGATTAAATAGGTATTTTTGCTCTCATAATTCGGCTATTATTAACCTTTCTTTATGTTTATTATAGAGATTTATTTTCCATAAAATAGTATTCCGTACAGATAATACAAACTTCCTATTTTTGATTGTAAATTTGTAATATTTTATTGTAAAGTTAAAATTAGTGTAAACTTATCATCTAGTCGGTCACAGAATTCATTACTCGTGTTATTTTTAGACATTTGGCAGTTAGGAGAATGACAGGACTTCGCTTCTTTAGATTGTAAAACGCCTAAGTTCAATTCTCGTCATGAAAAAGAAGAATCTTTGTATGGCCTTTTTCAACTGGAGGTGAGTTAGCCAATCTCATACTGAGCGAGAAAGGTTTTCCTTCCAGCGTCTGTAAAATCGGCCAACGAACACACATAGTTAACAAACAAAAATGCAATTAGTGGGAAGTGGACAGCGCAGTGTGCAGATGGATGATTAATTGGAGTAGGCGGCGTGTTATGTGGAGAGGAGCGCTCTCGTGCGATAAATTCTTGCACTAGTAGATAATATCAGGGAACACAACAATCCCTACTAATTCAAGATGCTCATTCACACTTTAATTGTATCCATAATTCATATAAGTTAATAATAATTCTTAGAATATTATTTTATATTTGTCTTTCCTGTACTATTTTAAATAAAATGTTTATTTTTACCTTATCAAATGCTTTGGGAAAAATCTATAAATGTGATACGTGTATAAATGCCTAACCAACCCAATCTCCATCACTAATTAATTATCACCTACACTAGGGATGACCAACCTATGACGCATGCGCCAAACGTGACGCATTGGACCTCGACAAAAATAATTTAAAAGTAAACTTATTTATGCAAAAAAATTAACCAAAAACCGATCTGTAGACAAAAGCTGAAACTTAGTAATTATTTTTAGCGATTTTATTGTTTCGGGCACATCCTTTGCGCCTGTTTAATCCTGAGGCGCCAAGCATTAGCAACAGCAGTGAGTCGTAAGCTTTGCCAGTCAGTTTACAATTGATACTCGTGCGATACGGAGTTGTATTTTGTTCATCCTCTGTGAACACTTACAGTTTTGTATTTTATCTAAAATGAAGTCTTGATTTTATATTAATTCAATATATTATGTCTATATTAAATATGTCTATATTAACATATTTTATAGGGAGTTTTTAACGGTACAAGACTGTGTGACGCTTCGGAACTCGTAAGTGAAAAGATTGGCACATGGAACGTAAAAGGTTGGCCACCCCTGACCTACACATTTCCGAATCTGCAGTATCCCAATAAGCACAGATCTTTTTTTTTTTTTTTGTGTGTGTGTGTGTGTGTGTGTGTGTGTGTGTGTGTGTGTGTGTGTGTGTGTGTGTGTGTGTGTGTGTGTGTGTGTTTGGTTCTGTACTTTCTGCATGAGTTTTGACTCTCTGTTTAGCAAGAGGCAATAATGTGGATGATACCCGAGTTAATGAAACCCTACATTCCCTATTCGATCGAATTTCCAGGAGGAGAGAAAATATGGGGTCAGTTAAAAGGAATTCAATACAACGGAAATGATTGAAAAGGCAACCGACGATGTGTAAATGATTTCGGAGACGGATTGCGCGTATGATGGTACCTACCTTCAGGCTTACATTCTGGTACGAGATCAGGCCAATCGCAGGTCGCTTTTTCCTTATTGAACACCAGTCCTGGAGGACACACAGTCTCAGTGGATGCTCCATCGACGCATTGGAAGAATCGAGTGCAGTCGGACTTGTGGGCGTAGATTCCATTCTTTCGGGGACAGTTGGGAGAGGACTGTGCAGGCTCTGGAAATATGAATGAATAATTAGTGGTCAGTGTGGTTTGGTGCCGCATGATAGCGGTCATTGCAGAAGGAAACTGAAAACGCTAATTATCGACTTCATAATTTCGTAAATCTCAACAAAAGGTAGGAAGTGCATGCTACGGAAAGTGATTGGAATCGGGAAAGTACAAATTCCAATAAGAAAAGTCATATGGAAAACAAACGGTGGAGAATAAAACAGGATTATATTGATTAAATCACACACGATAATGATCTACAATAAATTGTTTCGTTTGCACACCACAGCACTTGACCACACAAAGGAAGACTTTGTTTCGAATCTAGTCGGCTGCTAGAAGAAATTTTTCTAAGCTTTTTTTCGACCGGTTCCCGAGTTAGTCGATCTCTGGTACGAGCAAGCGGGTATTTTCTCCCGGAAACTCGGGTTTTTCGTTCTGTAAACTCAAAAAAATCGACTGAAGAACCCACATTATTTCAGATATTAAATATATTGTGTTAGGGTTCAGGACCACGAGATGGCGACATTTGTTAAGCCGTCTCTCTTCACTGTGCACCGCTTAATTAGTGATAGCCTTGGGCCAACTATCTCTGATTGGATACCAGTGGAGATTGAACTGACCATTCAGTCTCCAAAAGTTAGGTAGGGCTAAAATAGCCTCGCTTACTTCCTATACGGGAATAAAAAGGTGTTAACTGATTTTTTTTTAATATAAATTGTTTCGTCATGCGTTTATTTAAAAGGACACAGAAGAACTGATGGGACGAGTTTACTCTGACTGAATACAAAAGTAGCTTGCTATAGACACAGGTAATCGCATATACACATCTACGATATACAAACTTGTACACAATAATAAAACTATCCGCATACTCAGTTGAGGTTACGTTACTCCTTCGATACTTTCATGGCAAACTTTTATCTACCTTGTAAGAATAAGATTACTACAATACACATATTATTGTGTAGTGTTCATTATTCATAGTGAATAAGTTATGGAGACACAGCACACGTGTTAGAATAATTATTTTACTTATCATTAAGAAAGTAACATTCGACGTTTCAACCTCTGCATTGAGGTCATCATCAAGAAACATCCATATATACAAGCTATATGACACGGTCCTATAGAATTTGTTTTATTTTTATTATTTCCTTCTTTATTTATTTTATCTTATATATATATGTATGTTTTCCTGATGATGACCTCAGTACAGAGGTCGAAACGTCGAATGTCACTTTCTTAATAATAAGTAAAGTAATTATTCCAGCGTGTGTTGTGTCTCCATAAAGTCTTCACTATGAATTTATTGCGTAATATTATTGTGTAGTAACTGGATGTCGAATCTATTCACATAGTAAAGCTGTACAGCAGTGTCACACATTTGGCTCTTCTTTATCTTTACTTGCTATTTTTTTTCTTTCTTGCAACATTCCTTTCGTGTTGTCACCACTTTTGCAAGCCCCTCAGCTTCTCTAAGGAAATGCTATGGATTGTCTTCTGTAAAGCGGGTTTTTCGCCATAATAACAAGCAGATAGG
Source organism: Typopeltis vanoorti (assembly GCF_054136105.1). Lineage (NCBI taxonomy): Eukaryota > Metazoa > Arthropoda > Arachnida > Uropygi > Thelyphonidae > Typopeltis > Typopeltis vanoorti. The sequence goes on from NC_143563.1 coordinate 5,993,677, forward strand.
AAACATACTCAATTATTACATGTAAAATATTATTTTCACAGCTTCAGTTGTATCGACCACAATATGACTAAGACTTCCACTGGTGATTCCAGTCCTCAGAGTCAGCTCCTATTGACGTCTGTTAAAGAGCCACTCAGCTATCCAATGCACAAACCGATTATCTCAATCCGTTTGTATACGAATCTACCATGCAGCAGTCTGTCAAATGGATTTTTAAAATAAATAATTACGTCTATGAGATGACAGCCGTTTTCTGAGAGAGAGATCTGGCTTGTGTTTTGCAAAATAATGTGAAAATTAGAAACAAATACTACGCAACAAAGAAACGAACAAACAGTAAGAGCTAAATCAGTCTAGATCAGAGGTTCACGAAGTGGGGGATGCGCCTCCTTTTGGGGCAGACACGACAAGTTTTCTGAGAGGACATATGTTGTTCATATAAAAAAGTGAACAAACATTTTTGTAAAAAATCCTTTGCTTGCTTGAGGTAGTTGAGATGTAACTGAAATTCAATCCCAGAATTGAAACTCACACCGCCTCAGCGATTTTAGACATAACTGACTTTCTCATAACCATTGCAAATGTATTTTTAAAGTTTGCATTCATCGACAAAAACGATGCTTTATAGCAAAACTTTATACGTATTAAAACATTTATATTTAGCTTCATATTACAATATATATTCCTATTTATTTGTACATGGCGGCCATAAATTTACTTCTCCCCTTTGGAGGTATCTAGCTAAAACTAATACACGGAATGAGACCACATTTTATGTTGAGACTTTCGAAGGCATGGGGAGATGAATTCCGCGAAAAAAAAAAAAATTAGTAACAAAAGTCGCCGATAGGGGAAATTTTGGCGATGGCGGAGTTGAAAGCAGTCAAATATTTGCAGTAAACTCAGGTAAAAAGGTTTATGAAAATTTTCAAGACATGCAAACTTGCATGTCTTGAAATAGAACATAAAACTGCTATGAACATCCAATCCGACTCCTTACACTTAGCAGTAGCGCATGTCGCACACTGGATGCAATTTGTTGCACATTGAAAATCGTGTATGTGGTCCAGGGGGACCCTGATTCTGATGAATAAAACATTATTTCCTGTGAGTTCAATCATTACATTAATTTCTGTGTCTCTCTCAAGTTGTTGTTTTAGTTTAATTATTATTATCATTGTAACCACCACATATCCAGCTGGAATGAGTGACGCGACTGTCGCTTACACCGTCGAAATGTTATTATTCCATTTTATTTGCCTTTAATGTAATTATCCGCTTTTTTCGGCTTCTCCAGCGCCAAAATTTCCCCGATCGGCGACTTTTCGTACTAAATCTTTTTTTTCAAGGAAATCATCTCCCCATGCTTTCAAAAGTCTCAATATAAAATTTGGTCTCATTCCGTTTATTGGTTTTAGCTACAGATGCCTCCATCTGTAGCTAAACATTTTTGGATGACTCAACGAGTAAACGTTTGATAATCTCCGATCTAGGCTGAAAGTGAACTAGACTAGATAAATCAACTGAAGAATTCACACTACAGTGCTTAGGAAGAAGTCAACGGACACCATAGTGTGAGGAACAAATAGCCATGGCACCCTCCTTAATAAGATGTACGACCTGCTTTCGCTCAAATTACTGCAGCAATCCTACTAGACATACTTTCCACAAATGCGTACGACAGCGATCAATGGGAATTTTGGACCATTCTTCCTGTGAACAATTGTGTGTGTGTGTGTGTGTGTGTGTGTGTGTGTGTGTGTGTGTGTGTGTGTGTGTGTGTGTGTGTGTGTGTGTGTGTGTGTGTGTGTGTGTGTGGGAGGGTGTCCCTTGACCCTACCCGACGCTCCAGTTCATCCTAAGATGTTCAATATGGTTGAAATCAGGGCTCTGGGGAGGGCTGTCAAGTGGGGTGACGTTAATTTCCACAAACCACTCAGTTACAGCAACAACCTTATGACACGGTGCACTGTCTTGCTGAAAGAGACGATGGTCAGTTCCGTAGAAGCACTGCAAAGTAAGAAGCATCGCATTCTCCAGAATGTTCAGATAGATCTAGGAGTTCATTGTTTGTAGCCCCACAAACAGGGGTCCGAGGCAAAACCATGAAAAACAGTACCATACCATCACATCTCTACTCGAAATTTCATAGTTCGAGTTACGCACTCTGGTAAGAGATATACACCGAGCATCCGTCACACCCACGTCCGTCCATCTGCTCGGTAGACGGTGTAACGTGATTTCACGCTCCATAACTTTCCAAGCTTCCATGTGCCACAGTGCACGCTATTCGCACTACTGAAGAAGATGATGAATGTTGGTTGGGGTAAGGTGGGGGCTTGCATATTGCGGTTCTACCATGGAAACCCATGTTATGAGCCTCGGTTCTGAATGTTGTTGTTGTTGTGCAGATTCGTGTTATAGTAGATTCTCAGAACTCCGCATTCAACGTGTCAGCAGACTTTACATGTTATCCTTCGTTGTACTTACGGTCGCGTTCGGTGAGTGAGGCGAGTCGTCCACTGAGGGTATCACTTGCAGTTCACCTCCTGCACTTCCATCTGAGTATGGTATCACTGATTGTTGACTTGGGATGGCCCAATTTGTCAACAATTTACCGAACAGATAAACCTGCAACATGGCATCTGATCACAATGCCCCTTTCAAACTCTGTCAGTTCCCTTCTCGCAGCCATTTCATGCGGACACAGTCACACTGACTTGGGAGCATCATATTCCTCCAATTTATAACCGCTAGAAGCACGTGACTCGTTACATGGCACCTTTGCCTATGGGATTGTTCCGTTAAGCAGTGTATATTTTTAACAACTATTTAAAAATAACCAACATGAGCTGTGGAGTAATATGCGACGAGCAAAGACAATTACTATATTTCTACTTATATAAAACCCCTATGGTAATTTGTCAAATAATTGTTTGTTGTTCTTTTCACGTCGTACTGTTTCCTTTTTATTAATATTAATTACTTGTAGTTAGAAAACAATTTAGGATTTTAATCAGGCTTATCTAGAATACATAGTTTGATGCATTCAGTACTTACGAAGATCTGGCCGGCTGCTGCAATCCACATCTCGCATGGAATCGCATCGGAGGTAGATAGGGGCGCTCTTATCATTAAACACCAGTCCGTCGGGACACAGGCTTTCAGTTACGCTTCCGTTACGGCATTCATAGTAGCGATCGCACTGCTTCTTATCCGGAAAATATCCGTTTGATTCTGTGCAAATTGAAGAGGAAGCATGCTGTTGTTTGCGAGTATCCTCCCGTGCAGGTGGAGCAGCCTGACGAACAGGAGTTTCTTGTCTTCTGCTGGGCTGTTCTCGAAGGACTTGGCGAACAGGAACTGCGTCTGGAGGAGAATCTTCTTGGGGGGAAGGTCTTCTTCTGGTAGGAGACTGGTACTCAGGAAGCTCTTGTCTTCTGTGAGTTCTCTGCTCACGAGGAGCCTGACGAACTAGAACTGGGTCGGGAGCAGAATTTTCTGTGGGAGGATTTCTTCTCGAAGGAGATTGGTACTCGGGGAGTCCTTGGCTTCTGGGGATCTGCTCTCGAGGAACATGACGAGCTGGAACTGGGTCAGGAGCTGCATCTTCTGGTGGAGGAATTCTTCTGGAGGGAAGTTGATACTCAGGAAGTTCCTGTCTTTTAGGAGTCTGCTCTCTGGTGACTTCTCGAACGGGAACATGATCAAGAATAGCTTCTTCCTGCGGAATTAGATATAAGGAAGGATCACGAGAGGATGGGTGATGGGAGGAGTCCCTCGATGATTGGCGTCTGGACTGACCCGTTACTGAAAACAAACGTACACAAAGTTAGTACTTTTCCCTCTGTTCTACCAAGTTATGATTTAATACTTAAGTAGCGTAAATTTAGAGATTAACCATAATTGGTTCATTCATTACTTTTTTTCGTTGCAGGCTTAGGTTATGTTTTGATCAGAAAGTTGTGATGAATTCAGATCTGTTTTAGAAATCTGACGGTTTGCCATTTAGCACATCAGAATGCTCATTTGGTACATATAAACAAATTAAATTTTATATTCAAAATGCATTTGTGTTAGTATCCCCATACACGTTTGAGGTCACAACACCCATAACATAAGAGTATCATGTATTCGAAAGCAGTTAATGGAAAGAAGGGACTTGTTGATATATTTCTTGAACAGTTCGAAGTTGTAGTCTTTCAGCAGCTGTTAGCATTTTTTTTTATCTTAGAGGATAGAAGAAGGAATAATGGCAGCCAATTAAATGGAATAGCACTGATGAATGCATTTGTGGAAAAGAAACAGGATGTCTATAAGAAAGTGTCTTGGGTCAGTGAAAGAAGGGTCTTCTATTAAATGGATTGACCTTTTTTGGATAGTTTCGAGCAAATTATGAATATTTTTGAAGCACCAACTCAAATGTGTGAACAGTATTCTAAAGTTAGGCAGATAAAAATAAATGAGCTAATGCCTTTTATCTCTTATAGGGAGAAGGCGAGGCCGGTTTAGCCGTATCTAACTTTTGGAGACTGGGTGGGCAGTTCAATCTTCACTGGTAGCGAATCAGAGATAACTGGCCCACGACTATTACTAATTATATACGACATCCGATGAAAAGAAGCGGCTGACAGGTGCTACCATCTCATGGTCACTAATACTCACACTATTAATGTCTGAAAATAGTATGTATTCTACGGTCTAGAATACACAATGTTTAAAGACGAAAAACCCGAGTTTCGGGGAGAAAAAACCTTGCCCATCCAGAGATCGACTAACTCTGAAGCGGTCGAAAAAATGCTTAGAAAAAGTTCATCCGGCCAGCGTCTAGCATCGACTTGGGATGCATTTTCTTGGGCGGCCTAGCGCTGTGAACGCACAGATCACTTCCACTGAGTTACATAGGCATTAAGTAGGCAGATTTTGTAATTATATAATGTTGAGAGTGGTGCAGAATATATAGAAGTGTTTCGAAAAGGGGTTATCAGACTTCTAAAAAACTTAAAGTTGGGTATGAATGCTATGCGTTTGCACCAGGTGTAAGTCAGTATGAGAAGAGAATTTGGATCTAGACTGGAGATCTCGGTAGCATCATACTAAGAGGGGAGTACGAGTAGAGATTTATCTTACAAGAAATAAGATGGGCGTTACAGTAACATTGAAGTTCACCAGAAGATTGTCTTTATCCTACTGGAGAATGACAAGGAGATCAATGTTTGTTTTAAATGAACATGGAATATCATGAATCGTTTGGTTACTATAAAGATTGTCAAAAGAATAAGTGGATTGGAGTTTACTTTCATTTGGAAAACCGGATCGGAATTTGAGGTGAGAAAGAGAAAGTCAATTAAGTAAAGGAAAAGAGTATTAGTTCTGGGGAACTCTAGCTTAGATGAAGAAATAAGAAAGATAACTATCAAACAAAACATGTAGCGAATGACCAACAAGGAAACTGGCGATTCAGTAGCAACGGGCGAAAAACAACGGTCCATCCTTCACAAAAAATAAGTTTAATTAAAACTCTTAGAGACAGAGCATACAATATCTCCGGCACACAAGAAAGATGTAATGAAGAACTAAAATACTTAACACAGATCCATCCTCCAACAGAATGGGTATGAAACAAAAACCATCAAGAGAATCCTTAAAATGCCTCCAACTAACAACGCAATAAAACAGGATTACAAAAAGGCAATCTGGCTTCCTTATATCAAAAATGTTACAGATAAGTTAGCCAAATTTTCGAACAAACGCAACGTAAAAGTAGCCTTCCTTCCTATGGAAAAAATCTCAAGATTCCTGCATCCAAAACCACCTCATCGTCGTCTTAAAAAACCAGGAGTCTACAAAATCCATTGCTCTTGCGGGATTTGCTACGTAGGACAGATAGGAAGATCTGGAGAAATACGCATGGCTGAACACCAAAAAGACGTACAATACAAAAGAGAACAAAAAACGGATCTTGCTTTCCATACCACTTCCACTGGACACGATGTACTCTGGCAAAACACGACGATGTTATACATAGAAAACAACAGTTACATAAGAAAATTTAAAGAAGCTGCTAATATGTAAAAAACCCAACCCAATGCAATAAAAATCAAGGTTTAATTCTCCATCAAGTGTGGTCAGCTCTAATAAAAAATCTACCTCAATCTGAGCTCGGACTGTATGAACGAGAACAAGAACACGTGACATCGTTCAGTATTGTTCAACGTCAATAACGTTATATATCTGCATTGCGTTATTTGAATTTTATGAATAGCCAGACGGCTATGATTTGTATTTATTAATTCTCTTGTTTAAACTTTAAGTTATACTATTTACCCCCTGAAGATGTAAATCCTACGATTTACGAAACTTGTCAGGAACTATTATTTGTACTGTATAGCTGAATAATAAAAAAAATGTGGTGTAATCACCGAAATATGTCTTTTGAAACATTTAGATTTGAAACTATGTATGGAGGAGCCTGTGTTGCTCAATGAAGTGCCATGTGCGCCCATCCACGGAGATAGGCCGCCTGATGAAAGAGCGTACCATGTTCGATTCTAGTTGCCGACTAGAATCCACGTTCGATTCTAGTTGCCGACTACAAGAACGTTTTCTAAGCCTTTTGCGAATTCCTCAATCTCTGGCACGATCAAGCGGATTTTTGTCTCCCAGAAACTAGGATTTTTTGTCCTGAAAACTCAAGTAAAACCACCGTACAACCCACACCATTTCAGATAGTAAAACATAGTGTTAGGATTTAGGCCCACGAGATGGCAGCACTTATCGGCCTTCTGTCATCACCGGATGTCGTTCATTATTAATGATAGGCTACTGCTGGTGCTTGAACTTCCCCCTCAATCTCCAAAACCTAGATAAGGCTAAAACGGCCTTGCTACCCCTAAAGGAGAATAAAAGGCATTAGCAGAATTAGAACTACACTGCTTGGAAAAGAGTCAACGGACATTATAGTGTGAGGGACAAACAGTCATGGTGCCGACTTTCATGAGATGTTGGACCTCCATTTGCTGCAATGATTGCGGCAATCCTATGGGCATATTTTCCACAAGTGTACTATAGCGATCAATGGGAATTTTGGACCATTTTCCTGTAGTCATGTAATAAGGTCCTAGACTGTTGTAGAGCAGATGGCCCCCGTCCTCACCCAATGCTCCAGTTCATCATACAGATGTTCAAGTTGTGTTCAGATTATGGCTCTGTGGGGGACGGTCAAGTGTGATGATGTTCATGGCCACAAATACCCAGTTACAGCAGCAGCATCCTTATGACATGTTGCATTGTCTTGTTGAAAGAGACAGTGGTCAGTTTCGTGGAAACACCACAAAGGACGAAGCATCGCATTGTCCAGAATGTTCATACAACTCTCGATGTTCAGTGCTCGTGGCACCACAAACAGAGGTCAGAGACCAAACCAGGAAAAACAGGATTACACCATTCCATCGCCACCTCCGAATTTCATAGTTGGGATTACTCAGTCTGGTAAGAAACGTTCACTAGACGTATCCACACCCGTCCATCTGCTCGGGAGAGAAATGTAGCGTAATTCGTCTGTCCATAACACAGCTTTCCAAGCTTCAGCGTTCCATTGTACACGCTCTGTGCACCACTGAAAACGATGCTGCATGTGGATTCCCAAATATTGCGGTCCTACCATGGAAAACCATGGTAGGACCGCAAACCATGTTGTGAGCCTTTGTTTTGAATGTTTTCGTGCAGACAGATAGGACTGCAACATGGCATTCCATCATAATGCCTCTTTCCAACTCCCTCAGTTCCCTTCTCAAAGCCATTTCAGCGCTGACTTGGGAGCATCATATTCCTCCAATTTATACAAGTGGCTCATTACATAGCACGATGTACCCCACCCATGGAGTGTCCGTTGACTTCTTTCCAAGCAGTGTATGTCTGCGAATGCTATAGATTAGTATTACTTTTTAAATTAGGATTATCTTGTTATAACTCATTCGAATGCATATTTTAGAAATCATGGGGTCTTTTCGTTTCTGTGTTTAGGGATATTCTCTCTCTCTCTGTCTCTCTCCATTTCTTTTCTGTATATTTTAGGGGTTCCGCAATTTTTCTTATCCAGAATGTACTGTGCCAAATGGAATTTTTCAGATTCTTAACTATCACAGTCGAGATGATACGTTAAAAGTTCAACTGAGCTCACAGTTTAAAAGATTTTCGGGATGCGAAGTTAGCAGAATTAGATAATCCTGCTGATTTCCGAAATAATAATAATTAAATAATTTTTTTTATCTCCTCGTTTATTATCTACCTATCACTACCATTAATAGTCTATGAAATGCAATTTTTAGTTCACCGTTACACATTTTGAATTATCTCTTGTTCTTATTACGTTTATTTGTATTTTCCCAACCTCATGCAATAAACTTACAATTTCTTTCGCTTATTTTACACCATGGTTATTACTTGTACATGTAATTTCTTTGAAAGAAAATAAATTAAATAGAATAAATAGATTATCTGATTATCCTAGAAAATCTGTTAATAATCTAGGATAAACAAAAAAAAAAAAAGAGAGAAAAGGACTTCACCTTTATGATTACTATATTCACGTTTACACTGGGTCACCACAAGAAGTTAAGAAACAGTTTTGTTAGCAAGTCTCCCGATAGATGGGAGCAAAAGTAAGATTTGCAAATATAACTAAATAAAAATAATATAATTAAAATTGCAAATATTTGTATATTTTTATTTATATTATTTTATAATAATTATAAAACTTTATGTAATTATTATCATAAACTAAATGATAATGATAAAATAGTTAATTATTTAGTTTATCATTCACACACCAGTTATAAATTTACAAGTTAACAGCCTAAAATGTGATTTTAGGTTGTTAACTTTTAGGTCGTCCCAGCGCCATATCTTTGCTGGAGTGCCACAGGGATCTCTACTGGCTCCATTGCTGTTTTCTGTATACATGTCAGACATCCCTCACAATCCGATGACTTCCATTTTAGCGCTGTATGCGGACGATACGGCAATACTAACCAGATCCCTCAGACCCCACTTCGTTACTAGAAAGCTTCAAGAAAACATTCTAAAGCTGGAGGGTTGGTTCTCTAGGTGGAGATTGGAAGTCAACCCCCTGAAAAGCTCAGCGGTTCTTTTCTCAAAAAGGCCAATGTCTCCTGCAGGAGATGTGTTACTATTCAATACTAAAATTCCCTGGCAGACAGAAACAAATTACCTGGGTGTAATTCTCGACAAAAAGCTATCTTTCAACCAACATATCAAGTCTGCATGTGCAAAAGCATCTAAAGCCATAGCTCAGATTTACCCGCTAATTAATAGAAATAGCAAGCTCAGCAACAGAATCAAATTGCAACTTTACCAGATGACGATTCGTCCCATAATCACCTATGCCTCTCCAGCCTGGAGCCACACCTCTAACGCTAACATTATCAAGATTCAGCGTGTGCAGAACAAGTGCTTGAGAATGATTCTGAACGCCCCGTGGTATGTTAGAAACAGCCAGCTCCATAGAGACACAAATATTCCATATATTCTCTCTTATCTACAATCCTTAGCTTCCAAGTTTTTTCTAAAGACGTCCACACACCCCAATGATTTGATTCAACAAGCTGCAGCATATGAGCCAACGGACATATTCAAATATAGAAGACCAAAAACTATATTAGCCTCCTATAACGATGCATAATCTCCATGCCCATTCAGGGCGAGCAAACTGCTCGTAAATTTTACCCTCACTGTAACCACGACAGATAGCGGGGAATATGAAAAGCATCTTGCTTCACCCTTAAAGACATAAATGTCAATTGTCAATTGTCAATAACTTTTAGGTTGATAATCGCACGGTAGTTAGGGTTTTCAGCATTTGGCTGCAAACGTTATTTATAACTAACGGAGGAATTTTACGATCGTCAAATATCGTGACGGTGGAAATTAATACACATCTTTTGATAATGTAAGCGAATCTTTGAACTAAAAGCTGACGGGTTTCAGTTATCTGCTGACGATCAGATTAGTGTTCCCTAAGAAATAGGTCACGACCATCCTTCCATCCAAAGCGGATGTCCTTCAGCTACACACGAGTGAGGGCAGCACATTTAATTCCAAGGTTTCTGCTTTTTCTCTCGGGCATGCGCATTGAAAGGTCTCGCTTACATAATTCGCACTGTTTCTTCCTATGTTTACTGGATTTTTTCCCTCTTTCCAGGATGCAATGGAGAAGACAGCGCATGCAGGAAATTACACCTTAAGGGAGAAAAGGAACGAGAAACGCTCGTGTTAAGTGGTGTGGAAAGAGGTGAAATGAGACGGTGCTTTGCCGTACCTTCGTCGTCCAAAGGAATTCCAGAACTTCAAACGAAAACTAATTGGTGAAGTTGCGGTCGGTTCTTGACACTTGCAGGAGACCGAGCTGAATAATGTTGGTCTTTTGGGAGAAAGAGGGGAAATCAGAGGGGGGGGGGTAGTTTAGTTTTTAAAAACTAAACATTTGTAAATGTTCTGTTTTTTAATTATATATTTGTAAGCCTCTAGAAACTCGTTTTTATATAAATATGTGCAATTATAAATACTCCCCCACTGCACAGTGGTTCTTAACCTGAGCGTAGGGAGATATCAAGCACACCCACAGTAGTCATTGGGATTGAATATTTCTTGCAAAGATTTCCATGCCGCGCCATAGTCGATTTTGGAGTGCTTTGTGTCTTAACTTGATTATTTTGAAAACTTTTCCCGAAGCCCAGAAAACAGGTAGCTTAAACTAGGGTTACATTTCCGCCTCGCACGCTCCATATTTATCTTTTCCGCTGCGATTTCTGTTCAAAAATTCACAGATTGAATCATACAGCTTAAAGGTTGATAATTCGCCACTTGAAAAAGTCCGAATAATAATAATAATAACAACAACAATAATACGTTTTTGAACTTTTTACAGGCTTTGAATGTACGAAACTTTAAAAAATACGATCATAGAAACAAATATTTATGCTTCTGAAGAAGCAGTTCGTATTGTTCTGAATTTGCTTGGAATTTAAAGAGAAAAAAAGTAAGTGCGTTCCTGCATTCCTTTGTAAAGATTATCAAGTGTTTCGGATCAGCATGTTCTTTAAAGTCATTCATTCTCGAATTCTTTAAATAAGTAAACAAAGTGCATTTCAAACGAACATTTTTATGATTTATTTGGTTATTTTATGATTAATGAAGATGCAACGATTACGTATGCTAATTTCTTGTATCACAACTTACCACGTGACCACTCGTTGTCATGACAACTGCATAGAAGTGTGAAATAATTTTGATTAAATAGCTAGTAAGTCATAACGCTTTACCGCTTACCTAGACCAGACGAGAAGGCGATTATAAGAAAGGCGATCAAGCAGCGTTCCATTTCGACGAAAATATCGACACAATTGTCGTCTGCCTCTATCAACGTCACCTGCAGAAGCTTTCCAGATGCAGAATGGGTACTTGTACTAGGTCAACGGGCTTTCTGATATTCTTTCCTGTAGGAGTTAGCCACGGCAAATCAGATGGGAGTGGTGGAAGAACAACTTGAAAAAGTAGGTCTTCGTAAACCAGTAAAATTACTGATTTTTTTATATATTTTTTATTTATTTATTTAAAGGTGGTCCGTGCCGCGCTAGCGAACAAGATTTCTAAAAATATCACGCCCTTTATGTACGACTTTCGACTATTCTTAAATCACAGTGAAAAAAAAAAAAAAAAGCCTACGCGCAAATTCTGATCTGGTTTAGAGAAGATGAAGTTATTTCGATTTAAATGCATTAATTCACGAGTGCGCAGAATTTAAAGTTAGAAAACAGTGAAATTAGCTATTCAGCTTCTATCAGTTCCTGTTTGAGGACCTTCTCAATAATATATGATTACAAACCCATGTATTCGATTTTGTTCGCTTGCCTTTTAATTTTAATTTCTGTCATTAAATTTTGTTAGAAATATTGACAGAAGACCAGACGTATCAGAAGACCAATGATAGCATAATTTTAAAAAAATATATCATTTGTTAATGCCGCGCGTTTGTATGCTATGTCGGGGATTGTAATTTGTCCTGTCGCATGACTTCTGTCATATCAAAGGTTTTCCTGTCTTATATATATATATATATATATATATATATATATATAATTCCATTTAATATACCTTCAGTACATGTGGAAGTATATTAAAAACACTTCCTGAAAGTTTCACTTCCTCATTTTTACACGCCTCTTAATAATACAAAGTATTTCCCCTTTTGCTTGGCTCTTTTTGATTTCACGTAGCTTAGAGCTGGTTTTATTGATTGTAATCTGGCTGCAATTATTGCGACAATTATCTTTCTCAAATTGCGAAACCTTGTCCGTTGCACTTTTAGCTACTTTTAAGATTCATGTGTAGAAAGGAGCTACTAACAGGTTTGGAATGTGGGACACTCAAATATATTTCATTTAAAACAACAGAACTACAAGGGTAAAATTTGATTTATATGCAAAAACATGAAATGGGAAACGCAATAACAAAACCAATGAAGGTAGTGAAAAGACAATGGACTCCATGGAGGCGCCTGTACAATAATGACAATATTGGATGGGACATCGATACGTGTTTGCTAAAGACTATATCATTTTAGGTACAAATTACGATAGTTAGGCATGATCGCAACAATCACTGAAGCAATGCTATTAAACCTTGGATTTTATAGTCACACACCCAGTGGCGCAATCAGGATTTAATCCTTGGGATGGGGGCGGGGGTGGCGAGTTGAGTAGACGATTTGAGAATACACACTACACATCGCATATAACCTATAACTGCTATATCTGCAATGATCGCCAATACATGAAGCCCGTGATTCCCCAGAGCTATAGGGTTTTCCCGCTTTATGTGACCGCTAATTCATAAGTAATATAGAAATAGAAGACACGACACAGCATAAATTAAAAAATTAATTTTAATTAGGAAAACATTTTTGGAAAATTTTCTAGTTTTTTTTGGGGGGGGGGGGGACTGCCAAGGTCCCTTGCTCCCTCCCTCTCTGGATGCACCACTAGTCATTCCGCTCCCTGTGATATATTTATATATCATTAAAATTTAGAGTATATGAAGGTTGATTTATAATGAACATTTGGGGATAATGATGTTTTCCCAAATGCTATGGACAAGATACTTAAGATTTTTTTTTAATCATCTGAAAATCCGAAAATACTCTTAACATTAGAAAAAGTATCAAACAATTGTCTGTCTTATCCAGGGGCGACTCGTGCATAGGCACTGCAGAACTGCAGCACCCCCAATTTTTCTCGATATATAAATCTATTTATTACTTTATTTATATTTCCTTGAAATATTTAATTTTATCATCAACAATCCTATACAATTGTCTTATTTTATATAAAAAATAATAAAAATCCATCTTGTAACACCTAGGAGGGCGCTAGCAGCACTGTGTTTACCACAGGATCATATTGCTACGCGCTCAAGCATACGCACGTTGTAGTGAGATGCGAGCTATTAGTGTAATACGGCACTGTCCGTCGCGTAGTTCCACTGTTGTTTATAAGCAGTTTGCGCCAGTAGTAGAGTGTTCGTAGTGCTTATCGTATTTACTCCCTCTCTTTCAATATTTGGACATTACAATTACAGACATAACATTTGTTATAGTTTTTATTTTAGAACATTATTGGAGTTATGATAATGGATTTTATTTTTAAGTAATTTTGAATTATACTAAACTGTATAAGTTTATCGATAATAAACAATATTGTTTCATGTTTGTTTGTTTTTAATTTTTACCATAATTTTGATGTTTTATCGAAACACGTATACACTGTACTTACAGTGTGTATGTATATTTCGAAAGTTGCAGCACCCCCACGATTTCAAGCCACGAGCTGCCAGTGGTCTTATCATGACGTACTGGTTATGTCTTATGAAACATGATCATCCAGTCCACCAATATAGGATCCTGAAAACATTAACGCAAAGCCAAGACTGTTGTAATGATGCATCTCTTGCCTCAGCTCGACCTTCGCCACCTGTTTTTTAGCCAATAACTACAGTCCCTATAAAATATTACAATAAACGTACGTACTAAAGCAATAAACTCGCACCGCGTTAAAACTACGCTTCAACCTAATAACCACCTTCTTTCACATCCTCTTGTGACTTTGCCTATTATGAACAGGTAGAAAGATCCTTCCTTGTGAAACACAAAAAACACATTCTGCACATCACGAAAGTCAGGCAGACCACACTTTGGACACCCCTTCACACAGGGTCAGACGGAAGAAATCATTGTTATCTGGAAGTTATAACAAGTCGGACTATTTTTAGCACCTGTGCATTAATTTGCCTAAAATTTGTAAGATAGTCAGTTTAAGACGGACTCCAACCAAACTAAGGACTTTGGGTTTTTAAACCGTTGATTCAAATATAAACCAGCTAATGAATATCTTACTGATTGTTTTGATGTTATCAAAATCGGTTCTTGTTAAGTAGATGGCCAATCTCCTCTACAACCAATCACATGCGTATTACGACAGCAGCTTTGTATTCTTTGACGTTTCTGTTAACTACGTTTGTTATCCTGCTCGCTTTCACCAAAGCTTGTGCAGTGGCTTTTTTCCCTCGCAAAAAAAGATTTTACTACTTTTCATGATAATTATTTAACAGAAGAGCAGATCTGCCTTCTCGGACTGACTCTTACTCCTAGCCTTTCCGAGCAAAAACACATCACCTGTATAACATCCATAGCTTCCAAAAAAACTTTGCAGCGTCTCGTGTGTGGAAGTGATAAGAATAAAAAAAAAAATCTACTGCCATATTAAATGATAAAATGATCCTTTTTATTTAAGAATACAAAATGCAATTAATATATTTACAATATTTATTTATGTGGCTTGATATAGTAATATTTGATTAATTGCCCATATTAACTGCCCTTTTCTTTTTCCAGCATAGATGGCGCCTAATTAGGACTTTAGTTATTATTATTAGCCGCCGTAGCGCAATTGGAAGAACACCGGAACATTGCACCCTTCGATTGGAAAAGACCTGGGTTCGATTCTCTTCGCGACGAGAGGAATCCTTATATGGGCTTTTTCAGTTGAAGATGAGCTAGCCGATCTCATACGGTAGTAGCAGGTTTTTTTTCGGGTTTTTCATCCTACGTACAGACAAATCAGCCTTCAGAACACACGGAATTTACAGACAAAAAAATACGATTATTGTTGAAGAATTAAGTAGTAGTGAAGAGGATGAGATGTATTTAGCAAAGTAGAGTAGTGTGCCCTCCCACGATGAGTCCTTGGTCTCCCTGGAGGTGGCACGTAGTAATAATCGTTATTATTATTATTATACGGGCACGTCCATGGAGCCCAAAGACTCATCGTGCAAGCAGTGGCATATTAACAAGTTTGAGCGCCCTGGGCTAAAAAATCTGGAGTCTTAATCACATTGGATTGAGCAATAATTAAATAATACATATAAGTAATTATATGTACGAGGGACGTCCAGAAAGTTAGTTCCGATGGGCTATCAGAAAAATAAAAATATACTTACAAAAAAACTTCATTGGAAATTAAAGTAGACATCTTTCACTACTTTTCTTCATAATTTCCGCCATTGTTAAGGCACTAATCACAACTGGGCACCAAGAGTTGTATACCTTCGTCGTAGAAGGTTGCCGCCTGTGACGCAAACCGCATATTGACTGCATCTTTGACCTCATCGTCGTCTTGAAACCGCCGCCCACCAAGGAAAGATTTCGGATGTTTGAACAGGTGAAAGTCACTTGGCGCGAGGTCAGGACTGTATGGGGGATGATGGAATTGTTCCCAGCAGGTGGTGAGAGGTTGTGTTACACTGGTTGTATGTGGGCCTTATCATGAATCAAAACAATGCCCCTGGTGAGCATGCCACATCGTTTATTCTGGATCTGGATTTAAGAAACGGATAACTGACCTAATTTCACATGCGGCGGGCGATTCGATTTTCTTAGACATTATGAACACACACCAAGAAGTGTACACACTGCGAGAATGTCTGAAAATGGCATCAACTCCTTGCTAACGAATCGACAAATTCAGTACCATTGCGAAAAAATTTAAAACGGACCTTACTTTCTGGACGTCCCTTGTATTATTTGATACATATATGGATCAATGGCGCCCCTGGGCGATAGCCCAATAGATAAGGAGGTCCTGCATGCAAGACTGAAATAATCAACACATCATGCCTCTCCTTGAATTCATTAACAGACAAAGCACTCACGACTGATTATGGCAACCCATTCCTTTCATTCACAACTCTCCAAACAAAAATTCAAGTCCTCACACCCCTACTAACTATACCTTTATTCAACTTCCAGGGATGACCCCTTGTTCTGGTCCCTCTAGCCAAGTGCTGAAACATTTCCCCTGCATCTATCCTATAAAACCCTTTAAGCAATTTAAATGTTTCTATCATATCCCCACTTTTTCTCCTATCAACCAACTTCTGCAATCAACACACCCGCGATCTATCTTCATAGGAAACATTTCACAGCTAAATCCTCTCCACTGCTTCCTTATTCCCAAGCCAGGGGAGCAAACTTGAGCACAATAATCCAGATGTGGGCATATCAAGGCCTTATAAACAGGAATAATAACTTCCTTATTTCTACTTGTTAATGTGTTCTTCAACAGCAAAATAATCTTATGGGCTACGTTAGCAATATGTCTCCTAAACTTTAACTGTCTACCCTCCTCTCCCTCCAAATCTCTAGCTTCCTGTATTTGGTGGAGTACAGTGGCATCAATGTGATACACAGCTTCAAATCTATTATCCCAAAATGTATAACTTTACATTTCTCCATATTGAACTGACATCCAATATCTTTTGCAGATACTGCCAACCTACTTAAATTAAGCATTTTCTTCTGCACCTCATGCTTAATACTATTATTCACTCATCCATCTAACTCCTATCCAATTAACCATCCTCATCCTAGGTATACAATTTAATACTTCCTCTAGATGACCTCGTAGCGCAATTGGAAGAACGACGGTATGATGCGCCCTTCGATTACAAATGGCCTAAGTTCGATTCTCGTCATTATGCGAGGAATCTTTGTGTGGACTTTTTCAATCAAAGATGAGTTAGCCAATCTCATACGACGGAAGCAGGATTTTTTCCCTCCCGGAAACTCGGGTTTTTCATCTTGCATACAGACAAATCGGCCCTTCAGAACATATGCAATTTACAGACAAAAAAATACTAGCTGTGGTGGTAGTTGTGGGCAGTAGATGGCATTGATGTAGGTGATTGGTAGTAGAGGTTCTGTGTAGTAATGGAGACGGAGAGTTGTGCAGTAGGTGTCCTCCAGCAATGAGTCTTCGGACTCCTTGGAGGTGTCATGAATAATAATATCCCATGATAGGGGTTTGATTAGTAGGGCTTTCTGCCAGACCTGTTCAAAGGCTTGGGGGTATCAAGTGCAACTACTTGAGATTTACCAAACTTCTCTATGGAATTTGTTCATAGATAATTGATGTATGAGTAATCTGTTAATTGGCAGATCAGTTAGTTCCTTGTGTTTGTTACAATTTTTTTTATTTTTAAACTAGTCCAATCCCAGTTGACATTTCAGACAAACTAGTTGATAAATCACAACAAGCGACACCAAACTAGATAGAATTGTTCGGACTCTCCCAGGACAGACAGAAGTGGAAAGAGTTCATTCGGCCTCATCATCATCCACATAGATGATGGAAGAGAGAAGAAGAAACTAGTCCAATTGTTATACCAAATTGTTGTTTTGCATGCATACTGTGACAAATTGTTTTTGTGCTCTGGATAGCAAAAATATATGAGCAGATAAGTTAATATTTTATTCTGTGTTGTCAATAGCATGAAAATAACTACTGTGAACACATTTCACATATACATGAATCATTTGCAAATATATGTTTCAATGCAAAGGAAGTATTTACTAGAACCCAATCTAAAACAATTATAATAAAATAGTAAAACAGATGTTCAAATGAGTCGTTACTTTGCAAAGCAAGTAATTTTTGTGCTTTATTCTTTTCAACTGCAAGAATTTTATATTTGTATTAAACAGATTAAATACTGTATTTTTAACCCTTTCTGACCTGAATTTTTTTTTCCAAGTGAAGAAAACTTTTATTTTGTCTTTAGATCTAAAAAAGCAAGAGTATCAAGTATTTTTCTGAAAAATACATTTCAGGATAGGAATTCTGAAATGATTTCAGAATTGGAATCATTTGTCACGTAATATGGGCTATGAAAGCCAAGAAAGTTGGAATCACTAGGGCAGAAAGGGTTAATATATAAACAAACAATACACACATGAAAGGTCACAGTACCTATAACACAAACAGTGTCATATGTGATTAAGGAGAAAGAAGGAATCTGTTAATACAGTATATAAAAAATTATGGAAACCTCAAGATTATATTCATTGGGTAAAACTGTTCCAAAGACCAGAGATAGATGGAATGGAAGAGGATAATAAATAGGTTCAATAAGTTTGGAGTAGAAATATGTAAATATGTTGACAAGTGATTCTTCCTATATGATTAAAGAAGCTGGAGCAGTGTTCATGAAAGTGCCTTTAAAAAAAAATGGTACAATGCAGAAATAGAATACCCACAAAATGACTGGAAGGAATCTGGGAATGGGAGGATATCCATTAAGCAAAATGATTCCATTGATATCTATGATGCTTAGGGAGGTTTGGAGTGCACCACACCAAATGTGAGAACAATATTCTAAGGGCAGGCAGGCAGAGTTGAAATTTATAAAGAGTTGGGAAGGGAGTGTTTGGAACAAAAAAATAATGCTATGTTTTTTGGCTGCATCATAGAGGCTGAAGGGACTATGGATGTGATGCATTTATGCCAGGGTAAGGTAAGAATGAAAGTCAACTCAAAATAAAACTGGATCTTTCAGGTTATTGGAAGTTTATCAAAAGTAAGGAGTGACATTTTTTGTTTGAGAAATAAGTGAGGACTGTTTTAATAGCATTGAAATTCAACAGATTATCTTCAGCCCCACTAAGGAGGATCTGAGAGTCATTCATCATGATTTATAATGAATGACCAGAGAGGAAGCTGGCAATCCAGTCACAAATTGCAGGGTGGAGACAACAACATGGTTGTTTGGTAAGAAGGTTGTGACGTTAAACACAAATTAAATGCTTTGGAAATATCTGCTGTCTAATATATATTAAAAAAAAAAAAAAAAAAAAAAAAAAAAAAAAAAAAAAAAAAAAATCAAGTTTTGTGACAACACCAAGGTAGCAAATTATAGTTTTATTTGTTTCGCCAATTTACACAGTAACAGTTACTTGTACTCAATTTTAAAAATACATAATTTAGTCCATCATTTGCATTTGTCTGGAATAACAAATTATACTTTTCACAAATTTACATAGTAACAATTATTCATAGTACTTATTTTTAAAAATACATAATTTATGCCATCTCTGCATTTTGTCAATATAAAGTTGGCATCCACATCACAAATACTTAATATTGCCTACTAATATTAAATTAGGCCATGCAACACACAAATGATGAAATGATAATTAAGATGGTTGTATAGTTCAGATAATCTTATTCTGCTATTAAACAAAACAAACAAAAAAAAAACAATATACATATAGCTGTTCTAGTGTGAATGTTACATGCTTTTCAAATGTCCAGTTGTGCGACTGCCAACCTATTTACTGAGGACATGAAGTGGCTTGAAAAAAAAAAGTGCAATGTTTGTTTGCTATAGTAGATTCCCAGCTTAAACTTGCAATCCACTGATAGTAATGTACAGCAAGTTTACAACTCCTGATAGGAGGAACTTATAAACAATTGCAAGTTACTTATGGAAATTATTTATTCTTCAAAAAGCACAGAAACCATTTGCTATTTTACAAAGCACATTGCCCAAGAGAAAACTCACCAAAAAAAAAAAAAAAAAATCAAGCACATAATTAATGTAATGGTGAATATCAAATTTGGTATGGTACTTTAAGCAAACTGAAAAGAATGTCTTTTCAATTGCAAAAATTGCATAACTTCCAAACATCTGCTGCTGCATCATTATAAAGTGTTTAAACAAAGATATCTTTGCTATATATTATATATATATAATAAAATACTTATATATATATAAACAAATACTTATATAACAAATGACTAATATTAAAAGTTATCAAATTCTTGAAGGAATTTGATTCTTCTAGATTTAAGGCAACATGTAATTAAGATACAATCAAAACCCTGCTGATTCAGTTCTGATTTACACAATTTTCCAATCACTAACATGCATTTAAACTGGGATTAAACAAAATTAGCTAGATTTAAGATTTTTATGTACCCATCAACTATATGAAGGAATGTTTCAGTTGTCTGTCTTTGAAAAAATCAGGCCTTTCTTATTGAAGATTAAGACAGAGAAAAATCAGAAAGTTTAACAATTTACAACTCTCTTATAAATTTCATGTTCTACTCCATATCAACTTTAATAAAGCATCATTATGTTTATTGAATTCATAATTTTGCTAGAATAAATGTTTAGTGTACAAATACTTTCTATTTTTTTACTGAATGTTTGGACAATTAAAGGACAACAGAGAATTAGGATTCTGAATGCACATGTTTAAAACTTGATCAACTATGAATGCTAAATGGTCATGCTCCTCCAGTGATTACTAGCATTCAATATGCAAACAATTTTGTAGCAGAGCAAATCTGAGAAGCCATGATCATTTAAACAGAATTGGAAATCAAAAATTAGAAAAAAAGTGTTTAAAGCAAAAAAAGTAGTTAAAACACCAAGACTCACATACACAGGTGTATGTGATCAAATCAAAAGACAAGAGCTAATAAAATTAGAGACTTGACAAATAAAGAGACCAGTTTAGAAGAAAGTTATTGAAAAGAAATGACTTGTGAAATATTATTCAGAACTATCATATCTTATACACTCCTTGCATATATACACATACCAGAAAATGATAACGTGCAACTGCTGTAATGTGCCAACAAGGACTTCAAGGTTTGACCACTTCATCTATTAAATCATCATATAACTCATTTCCATACTTCATCTGCTTGATTATTCAACTCTAAGTAATCAAAAGCAAAACACCAAAAATACAGCAATGAGTAAAAAATCATGAGTATTTAATAAACATTAATGGTTCATCACTGACACCTACAACTGTAAATTAAAGATGCCAAGAAATTATATTCTTGGTTTCATCCTTTCAAAACAAAATCTGCACATGAAGTCGCTTCACGACTGAGCTACTTGTATACAGAGGCTAATGACTTCACATCAATTGACTTAGTATCCCATAATAAAATGCACATATCCGTATGGATTTGTATAATGCTATGCATTATGGGAAAGGTCACTATCCAAATCAGTTTCAACCTTTGAGGTCTCATCAGTGAGAGCCAGACCAAAAAGCAATACCATCAGTGGTATCACTTCTGGGTCTTGAATTATGGGATACTAAGGCACAATTGATGAAGCCATTAGATTCTGTACACAAGCAGCCCAGTCTTGAAGTGACCTCACATGCAAATTTTGTTTGCTTAGAAATGGATAAAGGATGAAACCTTTATCATCTTTAATTTATAGTATAACCAAGTGAAAAAACTTTCAACACCTATTACTGTGTTTTGCCTTTCCTTTAAATTTAAAAATTGATATTAAGCATGGGATGATAGTCTATTTTGAAAACTAAAACCATGCCAGCAAAGGTTGGTCAATTGGTAGAGCCTCTGCTACTAATGGCTCATGCAAAAAGTTAAGCAAGTTTGAGCGCACCTAGTAGTTGGAAGGAGATCGATCGTTCGATGCTGTTGGCAAACACTCCCTCGATAAGTCTTTGGATTCCCTGGAGGTGTCATATAATAAGTTGCAAGTTGAAATCCCATTACAATGTGTTCAGGTTCTGTTTCAATAGTCATCCAGAGATATAAACAGAAAGAAGCAAACCATTACATGACTTTTTTTTTTTTTTTAATACAAAGGTGTTTTGTTTTGCATTTTATTTTGCTATATTACCCACAGCCATATGGATAAAATATATCAAAAGTACATGCTTCGTATTTAATGCTATCTTAGTAATATAAATAGCTATGTTAACTTAAATTAGACCTTGCATCCATGTAATTATTGATGTTTAAACATGTCAAGGCCAGTTTGTTAGTGAACTGTCAGACTGGCAAGGTTATACAGGGTCTGTGAGAGTTTAATTCCTTAGAATATTAATTAATGTGGAGAGCTTCTGAAAGTCAGTTTATTTTATTCTTCTGGAAATCTTTTATTAGAATTTTCAAGTTCTGTAACATGCTGACATTTTTTTAAATTTGTTTTATTGATATCCTTCTGTTAACATCTCATTTTTTTTTTTTTTTTAGATGGCCAGAAACAGAGATATTGCAATGTCTGGCTAACCATTTCTACAGTTTTCAATCATAATGAATATTATACAAAATAGAGGAATAAAATAATTATTTATTGAGTCACTAATGTGTAATATTAGTGATCTAATATTATTAGTGAAATATTAGATCATGCAATATCTAACCTGCATCTTGAAGCACTCAATTAGATTATTGAAGACCATTCAAACTGTAAGTGAAAGGTACTTATATAAGCATTCACACCACCCCAACAAGTATAGCATCCTGAACACACACAGAGCTATCTATTCTAACAACAGCACTTGGTACAGAACTTGATCTTTGCAACATTTTAGCCAATAGCTGAGATATCTAAAATAAAATGCTCTGAACAAAACTATTCTTTTCTGGAACAACTGAAATAGTCAAATTCTTTAGAATTTCCATGCCACATTTTAACCACATATCCAGCTAGCAACCTTCATCCATTCATTCTCTTGCACACACATCCTGCAGTGCATAAATTTTGAGAAGACTGCAAAATACAGTTGGTTTTTAAGAACAACTTCATAATCAGAATACTGGTTTTTAAAGGGAAGCTGGGCAGTTTTTTCTTTGTGATTAGACTGTAATCAATTAACTGTTGTGGATATTGATGCTTTTGAAAAATATTATTTACGTGTGTGATCTGTTGATGATATAGCTGATGAGGAATATTTATAAGCATTGATAAATTGTGTTAAAATAATATTCTGAAGACAAAATTTAGTGCTGATATTTGACTGTAAATTGTAGTCTAAAATTATAAATTATTTGATGGCTTCATTCACAGAAGCTGAAAAAAAATTGTGGATCAAGTTAGGTTAAAGAAGAGTTCAACAAGCTGCCACTAATGTTCTGGTTCAAGAGTCAAAAAAAATCTGAGCATAGATTTTTTTTTTTTTTTGTAAATTTGCAAAAAATTTGCAAAAATGACTTATGAGTGAAAGGATAACTGAAGTTTTCTTAGGATAACTTAGTTTTGTGTAAAAACTTAGATTTTGGTCTAGTATGAGCAAGCATTCCTAAAATTTTTAGTACTAGATATTCAAAACAAACTTGGATCAACAGGTTCAATTAAGAACATATAACATGGATTGTTAGCTTTTGAGAATATGGAGACAAAAACAAAGAAGACAACTCTGCGATATGAATGTGTGAAGATATAGCTGACAACTTTATGAATGTTGAGACTGTATGGGAATTTTAAGTCGTAAAATTTTTAGCATATCAAAAAACATCAATTATAATATGTATCATAAGCCTGCTGTCTCTATGTAATAGTAATATATCTTCATGATTGGTGTAGCTAAACATACCTAATGTAAACGTTTGTGTATATAAATATATAAAAAAAAAAAATAATAAAGAAACTAATCCATTTAACAGAGCTTAATAGAACATAGGGCTAGCCTTATATGCAGCCTGCAAGGCTTATCTTTCAAACTGACATTAAATTTGAAGGATATATTAACAGGAAAACTTGTCTGAACATCTTTGAAAGTTGATAATCATTTAGTAAAACATGCTAATTTAATATATAAAACTGAAAACCAAAAAATGTATTAAAAAGATCCAAATTATAAATGTGTACCAATAAAATAAAATTAAACATCAACACAGATTTAATGCATGAAAACAAACACTTGGAACAAAAAATCTGTAGTATATATATTTATGGCAAGTCAGTAAGGTTCAATGATGGTGTATTTTCATTTCAAATAATTGTCATCAGATTATGGTAAAAAGGAAAGAGAATGCTAGCCATAATGTTGCCATAAATTTAATTGATTTAAGAATAACGGAGTTATAGAATATTAGTTACCATATATTATCGCATATAATGTGAAAAATTTATGGTCTAAAATTAGGGGTTCGCATTATATGTGGATCTTAAAAAATATAACATCTTATTAGATTTGCACACATAATATATACTACCTAATGCCTATGCAACCAAATCTACTTGACCCACTCGCATTCAACGACCGAGCACGCATAAAGCCAGTAATGTAAGTAGTGTTAATATCTCGCCCCTTTGGCAAGATATTAGCACAGTTATATCAGTTTAACCACGTTTAACCACAGTTCATTTTAAATATTATTCGTTAAACAAACCTAGCCTGAAAATGAGCCAACAGAAACGTAAACGTTCATCTTTTGAAGCAGGATTTAAATTGCATGTCGTGCAGTTTGCAGAAGAACATAATAACGGTGTTGCTATGAGAGAATTTGGTGCAACAGAGAGTAATATTAGACTGGCATAAGCAAAAAGACAGTCTTGAAAAAATCCCCAAAACGAAACGTGCTCGTCGTGGAGATGTAGCATCCTTTCCAGAACTCGAAGAATAGCTAAATGAATGGATTTTGATGCAAAGACAAGATGGCATTATAGTAACAAGAAATGCAATTCATTTTCGAGCTCTACAACTCAAAAATGTAAATTCAAGGATACACTAGGTATTTCATCTTTTCTTGCTTTGCCTGGGTGGTGCAACAGATTTATGGAACACAAAGCATTAACATTATGCCACCAAACAAAAATTGCACAGCCGTTACCAAAGCAGCTTGAAGAAAAAGTGGAGTCCTTCCATAAATTTATCATAAAATTACAGAGGTGTCACAGATATGAACTTTCTCAAATAGGCAATATGGATGAGATGCCCATGTACTTTGATATGCCTGGGAATCGAACAGTAAACTCAGTTGGTGAAAAGAGTGTCCTCATAAAAACAACGAGACATGAAAAAATGCATTTTACCGTTGTTCTAGCATGCATGGCAGATGGAACCAAATTAAAGCAGATAGTGATATTTAAAAGGAAGACAATTCCGAAGTATATGAAATTTCCACCAGGTGTCTTTGTTCGTGCCAATCAGAAAGGTTGGATGGATGAAGAAGGTGTACAATTGTGGCTGGATCAAGTATGGAACATACGTCCAGGCAGCTTGTTACATCAACAAAGCTTGCTAGTCTGGGATATGTTCCGGGCACATTTAACGGAGGCAAGCAAAGAGAAAGCACACGAGCTACATAAAGACCTAGCAGTCATACTGGGTCGTCTAACTTCTGTTTTGCAGCTGCTTGATTAAGCCATTTAAAGATCACTTACATGAAAAATGGAGAGAATGGATGTCATCAGATTTGGTGAATATGACAAAGGGTGGGAATTTTCAGAAGCCTGAGATCGCCCTAGTCATCAGCTGGGTTAAAGAAGCTTGGAATTCGATACCATCTGAAATGATTCAACACTCATTTCTTAAACATGGAATAAGCAATTCAATGGATGGATCCGAAGATGACGTCATATACGAGGAAGACGCACAACAAAATGGAGATCATGATGACGATTAACAAATCGCATTATACGTGGACATGGCATTTTAGGGCTAGTTTTCAAACAAAATTTCTAGTTCGCATTATATGCAAAAATATATGGTAGTTAGTTTGTATAATTGCTACAGTTTCTGAGCGTCATAATTTGTTTTCACGGTCTTGAAAGTTTTTAATAGTGATCATATCAATTTCAGTGATATGCTTGTACAGCATGCAAAGATATTTCAGTAATGGGTGTTAAATAACTTGGGTATGGGTTATTGGTAATGTTTATGTAAACATGATTTAACCGCCCAGATATCCATGATGAATGAAACATATCAACTATATTATTAAACTCCATATCATTTCAATAGCACAGTTTGCATCTGTGTTTTACTATAAACATTAAGGTGGTTAAGAGAACAAAACTCAATGTACCATCATAGATGGTACTGTAGTAGGGCTGACAGTGAAATTTGTAAATAGCATTATGGCTTGGAATATGTAGGATGGCTTTTTTTTTTTTTTCTTTTTTTTTTCTTCACCACTAATTTCTAACTAGTGGTGTGAAGACAATTCTACAATATGAATGTTTGAAGATATAGCTGAGAACTTTATGAATGTTGAGACTGTATGGGAATTTTAAGATAAAATTTTTAGCATGTTATTTTGGGGAAAGGAAATATGATTTTTACCAGAATAGATAGTAGTTTATTAGCTGTTATGGGTATTGCATGAAAAAAAAAAAGAAATTTTTATGGCATGTGATTTCTTGGTTTAAAGTAATGGTTGTTGAAAAGTATTTCAAAAGGTAATAAACTGGGTTAATAAGACATATTTCTTAATAGGGTTGGAGTTGATGGATGAGAAGCACATGTAATTCAAAATATTTATGGATTTATGATAGTTAGGTATTCATATAGTGATCAGCTGTTCTAAGGGCTAATCAGCTATCATCTTCTATTCCCGTATATGGAGTAGGCAAGGCCTTTTAACCCTATCTAGCTTTTGGAGACTGAGTGGGTAGTTCAATCTCCACCGGTAGCCAATCAGAGATAGCTGGCCATTGATTATCACTAATTATAAGCAGCAACCGATGAAGAGATGGGCAACAAGTGCTGCCATCACTTGGTATACTTAACCCTAACAGGTTATGTTACTGTAAATAATGTGGGTTCTGCAAGGGTTATATTTAAAAGTTTGATTTTTCTTTTTCCATATTCAATTGTAATGTATGGCTGAGAGTACTGAGTGAAACAGTCCTATGTATAATGTTCATTGCCAATAACATAGATCATCACCAGCATATCTACCATAAGAAAGAAATGCCTATAGGAGATAGAATTCTCAATGCAAAAGTTTGAAAATAAGAACCAATCTTTGGTGATCCCATGACAAAAATCTAAAGAAACCATTGTTTGATCTAACAATGAAGGCAAAGTGGCGAAGATGTCTGCAAGGATTGAAAAATCTGAACTTCATAGCAGATCCAAGCTAAGCAAGCATTCTTCCTGAAAAGAAGAAATCATATCAAAAGTTTCTGACAAGTAAATCATGTGCCCTGAGAAAAAACAGAGAAAGATGAAAGAAAATGCATAAAAGTAGTGAAAGAAAACTAACAGGAAGACTTTGGTAAGATAAGATAAAGACTTCAATAGGAGATGAATTTCATTGCCTGATTGGTGTGAGACCACCAACTCTGCTTATTGGAGGCCTGAAGTGGCTTGAAAAAAAAGTTCAATGTTCGGTCTCTAGCTCAGGGTTTCCAGACTATGTAAAAAATAAATAAAACTACAAAAATATAAAAATTAATTAAAAAATAGGAAAAAAAAACACTCACACACAGTACTAATGTAATAATACAGGCTTAACCTTTTGTAAGTGGAATCACAAAAAAAATTACAAGATTAAACATGATAGAAAAATGGTCTAGAGGCTGCTGAAAAAAGGTTAGAAGTGGAGGAAAGAGTGCAGCAGATGAAATCAAGATGATAAAAGCAACATAAAAACAGAATGTTATACTTTGGATGTCTGGAGTACTTACGTTGAAGCTGTTAAATGATATAAAACTGACAGAAAAGCAGCAGACTACATGCATCCAGATATGTAAAAATAAATTTTTTAAAAATTATAAAAATTGCTTTTAAAAAATATCTTAGTCCATCCATGGTACTCATGCAACTATAGGTTTATGAACTTTTGTGGGTGGAAGTCACATAAAAACTGGAGAAAATATATGCTTAAGGTAAAAGTGCTATGAAAAACTTAAAATGTGAAGCAGCTACGGATGATATTCAATTCGACTGATTCATTTATGGAGGTATAAAAGTGTTTTACAGTGGCTATATTGCATAATTTAGATGATGGATCTGAAGGAAGGTCAAATTCCACATGTAAAAAAAAAAAGGAAGTAAAACATTGCCAGATTACCAGAGGAGTTTTTCTACTAAGTGCATCATGCAAGATTTATGCAAGCATACTTGAAAAGAGGCTAAAAAAAAACAAAAAATGTGGAAAAAAAATTTTGGGAACAACAAGCTGAGTTCAGGCCAAATAAGGATAGACTATAATGTTTCTTTCTTTTTTTTTTTTTTTTCTTTTTTTTTTGCGATAGATTTTTACTTTACAATAAATACCCATAAAATCATGGGAATATAAACATCTACATTTTGTAGATCTGGATAAGGTATCAAGAGGAAAACCGTATAGTATAAATGAAACATTGAGTAATGCATATCCCATATTAAGTGGAAAGTTAGTGGTTAGAATTGAAGGACATACAGAAAGGATTCATGTAAGACCAAACATAAGCTACAGCTGTATGGTATCCCCACTATCTCTGCATCCATAATGATGTGGACTACATCATTATGGATGCGGAATCCCTATGGACTATATAGCATCCATAGGAATGCTATTAATTTTCTTCATACATTCTGAAATATAGTTGTTTATGTAATTTATGTTTCATTCAGATTTAACATGCAATAACATTCCCAGGGCCAATATTGATATATCAGAAGAAATAAAGTTAACTGTAATTTACAAGCAACATTAGTAATTTGAGTAAAACTTGTCTATGCATCATGTTGTAAATAATTATTGTAAATTTTCTAATGTTTAAACTGTGGATTTTGTGCAATTACTTGTGTACTGCTGGGAAAAAGATAATCAGATTAGATAGTGATAGCCTGAAACTAAACACGTGCACCAAGTAGGACGTACACATGGGTTCCCTCTGTAAAGCACACTAGGGAAAAGTATGGCACTGGGTGCTGGAAAAAGTAAGGTGTCGTGGGAAAAGGGAGAGAGCAGGATGACGTGAGGAGGAAACATCGGGCACGTGATTTAAAAAGAGTAGCAGTGCTAGTTCGTGGCTTTTTTTCCTATTCACCCTGAATTGGAGTGGTTATCGAGATAGAGGTCGTTGGAGCACGCTGAAGTGTCTATGGCAAGTTCGGCGGTCAAAGAGTAGCACAGCGGAGCAGCGTTCCCGATCACCACGGAGATTGATAAGCCATGCCGAGACAGTTGACCTGAGAGCGGCGAGCCAGGTTTACCTTTTGGCAGAGATGTGTCTAGTCCGAGTCCATCAGTCGAATAGCGTAGATGAAATCAATTGAGAGAAGGATCAAGGAAACGTAGTTCTGTCGAGATGTATGTGAAGGTCGAATAATTCCCCAGCCTTTGGTAACGTATAATTTTGATCTGTTATATAATTTTATTGAGGGGAACAACCTGCAAAACCGTCAAAGAGTAGCACAGCAGAGCAGCGTTCCCGATCACCACGGAGATTGATAAGCCATGCCGAGACAGTTGACCTGAGAGCGGCGAGCCAGGTTTACCTTTTGGCAGAGATGTGTCTAGTCCGAGTCCATCAGTCGAATAGCGTAGATGAAATCAATTGAGAGAAGGATCAAGGAAACGTAGTTCTGTCGAGATGTATGTGAAGGTCGAATAATTCCCCAGCCTTTGGTAACGTATAATTTTGATCTGTTATATAATTTTATTGAGGGGAACAACCTGCAAATTGTAAAAAGGACTTTAGGTTTATAATGTTTCGATTAATGAAAGGACCTTAGAGATTATGCTAAAGGAATTAGAGGAACCTTAGGTTTTGGATGGAGGAGTTGTGTGAAAGCTCGTTGAGCTAACTCTGTTATTGATAAATGAATGACCTCTAGCATTATAACGTGTAAAAATGCTGGAGGTCATTCATTTGATATCAATATCAAACCTTTGATAGAATTTTCCTACTTGAAATAACGTTTTAACATATTACGGGAGAATTAGAAATTTTAGTTGAGTATACTCATTCCCTAAAGTTGGTGCAATTCTATGTCAGAATTTGTTCAGAATAAAGTGTAGTCTTAATGTATGGAAGCAAAATCTGGACAATAAAACAAGAAGACAAACAAAGATTAACAACAGCAGAAATGAAGTTTATGAGAAAAACTGCAATGTATACCCTATTTGATCACAAAGAAATTAAGAAATTATGAAAGAATTAAACCAAGAACCAGTAATAGAAAAAATATAAACATAAATAGATGGAACACATTCAAAGAATGAAAACAGAAAGATTACCAAAACAAGCTTTAAAGTACAAGCCATTAGGAAAAAGAAAACCAGGACATCCTCTTGAACGATTCAATGATGACTTCTAAGGCCAGAACAGGCCATGCTAGGCCTAAATCCTTGATACGCATGATGATGATGAAAGTGTAAATTGTCTGATTTTGTAATTAAATGTTTTTCTTTAGTATTAATTGATGACTTGCCTGATTTCCTTTCTATTGCACCGCTCATTAAGTTAGAACCAAGGAGGGAGGTAAAATACAAGGGAGGCTACGACTGTGAAATAAATTTTAGTTATTTGATGAATTTAGAGTTTAACGACAGCGCTTAAGAGATATTAGACAACGTACTAAACTGAGTTCTAGTTCCTTGATTTTGCATTGTTCAATAGTCTAGGATGATGCAGTATAATAGAAATTTTCTCTGAATATGAAAAGGAACTGGCACCAGCACTGAAACAAATGAATTGGCGCTAACCAATGGCAATCCCTTTGTCTTCAATCCACATGCACTACTCTTAAGAAAGAGTAACGGCCCAGATTAAATATTGAGACTGCATAGGAATTATAGTATATTAACTTGATGCATTAAGCAAAGAACTTTTATTGAAATTAGGCTAAGGAAATTATATGAGGGAATAAGTCAGGATTAAGATCATAAATAATGACGTTAGGAGAGAAAAAAATAAATATTAGCTGTTTACTGTATGAAGATTATACTCTTGAATAAGACTCCAAAATCTACAGGTCTTCAGGACTATTCACTAAACTGAATAACTACTGTAACAGATTTATATGAAAATCAGTAATAAAATGACAAAAAATATGAATAGGTAGGAACATGAAAAACATCAATTGCATTTTCAATGGAGAATCTATTAAATAAGTGAAATTATTCACCTATTTAGGCACAATTTTTTTTTTTAACCAAAGATGGCAACTTAAATACTAGATATCACAGATATGAAAGTTTGGAGAAAAATTAGGATAGTGAACAACCAGTATCAATGGCAAAATCATATTTTCTTATGTCTTCAATAGAATTCAAGAACGTGAGCAGAGCTAACTAAGGTGGCATGGTCACTTAAACAGAATGGGAGAGGAAAGGTTAGCAAAAGAGGTAGTTGATTTCAGGATGGAAGGAAAATGACCAAAGAAAGACTAAAATCTAGGTGGATTGATGCAGTTAGTGGTGCCCTAGAAGACCAAAATCTAAGACCTGCTGACATTAGTGATTTGACAAAGAACAGATTACTTTGTAAGAAAACTGTTCACTTTAATGTAAACGAATGAAAACTTTAATGTAAACTTAAGTCATATTTAAGTTTACATTACAAGTGATAATGTAAACTTAATTATGGAGTATTATCTGTATACTGTAATATCCTTTACACCTTGAGAGTACATATATTATGAACATTAAAACACAAGTTGAGAATAACCAATGTTATTTTTATCATTCTTCATCACTGAAATTTGACCATTCAAGATTTAGCCACCTTTATCAAGAATGAATCTCAGTTAAAGCTTAGTCTTGTGTGTGTGTGTGTGTGTGTGTGTTTAAAAAGACTAAATGCTTTAGTGATTAACAATCTCCCATATAGGTAGTAAATACCTATTTTTCATATTCTTCATATCACTTGGTACGAAGACCATTATTCTGTTTTTAGTGGCTAGAAAAAGCATCATATGTGATACTTTTTTTCAAGTGAAGTTGCAAGCGCCTGCCTACAATATTAGTGCACTATAGGTTTACAGCCTTTCATTGTGGAATTAATTAAAAAATTGAGTGAAACTATATATATATCGCAAATTTGATAAACAAAATACTAGCATACCAAGGAGACAATTATAAGCCATTAGAAAAAAGAAAACCAGGACATTGATGACTTCTAAGGCCAGAACAGGCCACTCTAGGCCTAAATCTTTGAAAAGCATGATGATGACCAAGGAAATAAAAATGTTCATCTGCATTTACTAACATAACATGCGTGATTCAAGCGTCAATTCTCACTTGGCATAAACTCAGCAAAAAAAAAAAAAAAAAAAAGTTATAACTGCATTTTAAATAGGCAGTTTCAGATAAATAGACAAATGAAATACGGTATATCAAATTGTCTGATCTAGATGAAAACTAAAATTGGGGGAATACACTTCAGTAAGTTATGCAACAATAAACTGGTTCAAAAACCTTTAAGTGATTTAAGAAAGGAAAAATGCAATTAGACAGATATATAGATACATGTTTATGAAAATGTACATTACCAGTGTCAAATTTAATACTGTTTTTACACGCATGCACACACACAATATATATATATATATATATATATAAAAATAACTCAGGAATATATTAACTGATAACAAAAAATGTAAGCATTATTATATACTATAATAATTTAATATTATAAATTTTTAAAATCTTTTTTCCAGTAAATAAGACTGAAAATATTATACTACATGTGATTCATTCATAGGTAGCATCATCAGAGTAGTTTCTAATATTGAACAGCTTGATTTAGTGAATTTCCTTTAGAATAGCAGTATGATTGAGGGGTGAACTTTGGCTGGGACTTTTTGATATCTTGCTGTATATTTGCTATAGTGAGTGCTCACAGTAATATTTTATTTCTGCAACATTTAAATGAAAATATATCTGATGCATTTCATAATATGGCTCCATAGGTCTGCATTGGCCATGCATAAATGACACTCCTTGTTATATTAACTAATTAAAAGTACTATATTAATATAGCACTTATTACTAAGCTGCTTAAAATTCCTATCACCGAACGTTCTTTCTCTGAAAATTATGAAGCATCGACTTGCCATTTAGACAAGGGATTAATGGATGTAAGAGAAATTACTTTTGTAAGTCATTGATATAATTTCATTAATTGCATTGATGTATATCTGCATATCTTTCCTTCTAACCAGCAGTTTGTTATGTTATCAATGTACTCTACAGCATTGAACAATAATACTATGATCTGAAATAATAACATAATCTGCATTTAGAAATTATATTACCTCTTTAAAAGGAAAAAATATAAAATGTGCATGCAATAATTTAACACAGTTAAAACTCTTATCACAAACAACAAGACTTAAAAAACATAACTGTACATTTGGAAACAGCAGCAGACATTTCTGCTTTCCCTTCAGCAATACCTGGCTGAAATAAACTTAGGATGCATAAATTTTATGCGTACACCACTGGGAATACATTTAATAATCTGGCTATGAGCAGAGCCTAGAATCTGTCAAAAAAGAATTTAAACACATGCCAAAATGTGTTTAAGTTTAATAATATTACTCATGCATCAAAAGATTATTAAATTGCCATTCATTGTATACACTTAATATATGCACTAACTTTTATCTTTAAAAAATAAAAAAAAAATAATTAAATTCTATCTCAAAAGAAAAAAACTTTATTTATTACCAATTTAAATCAACAATAAATTAAAGATACCAAGACATTATATACTTGGTTTAATCCTTTATCGAGTTGTCATATCACCTCTGGGTCTGCTTTATCACCTCTGGAGTTGCCCCAGTCCTAAAAATATTTCAGACACAAACTTTGTTTGCTTACACTTGGATAAAGGATTAAACCAAGTATATAATTTCTTGGTATCTTTAATTTATAGTATAACCAAGTGAAAAAACTTCCAACAAATCAATACGTTTCTATCAATACAATATTTTGAAAAACGGTTTTAGCTAAACTGCTAAAGAAGTAAAAATGATATGCTAGCACTAATGTTTATAGTATGACTTTAATGGAATAAATAAAAAGTAAAACAAACTATTTCTTTTCTTAATAGTATCATACTATATTACAGTACTTTGCATTATCTCCTTGCTCTTTGGATATGACACCCAGCTTTAGTATATGTGTGTGTGTATGTTCACTGCTTCATTCTGGGGCTAGAGGCTATAGTATTTGATCATTAGACATTATATGTGTGGCATTTACAGCTCTACAAGACTAATGTAGCGGTTTAAAAAAAAATGCACTGAGCAGATATAAATACCATTAATTTAATCTCAAGGTAATCACCAACATATGGATAAATCATTATAAATGTTTTCATGTGACTAATATTAAAGCAAATTGTAGTTTAAAACAAAATGAAAAGACAAGAATGAAATATTCCTTTTATATAAATAAATATATGAATGTCATATTCCTATCTTATCCCAAAACATTTGCAAATCTGGTTTAAATGACACCTTAAAACTATATTAGGTTTTTTTTCCCTTTCTCTTCATTCAACCTGTCAGCTGTTTCTCTTTATACGGCATGCAATAAATAATTAGCAAGTGTTTAGTAATTACTCATCAGGAGAATAGGAATATATATTGTAAAAATAATTTTTTAAAAAAACCTTAATAAAATGGTTTACAAATTCTACAGATTTTCACCGTGCTCAAAAAGCATGTCAAAGCTTTAAGACCTGCAATGCATATATTGTCCAATAAAACTTTCTTCCATTTGTTTTGATTCCAGTTTCCATGACAAAATCTTCTATAATGAAATTCACAACGATTCATGGAATGTGGCTACATTAAGTTGCAAATTCAGTCAAGTCTGATTTAATTTGGAGATTCAAAATACAGCCGCTCAGAATCTGTATCATAAAACTTGATCTTTAAAAGGAAAACCACTGCGATACTTATATATACCATTTGTAAATTAAAACCTTTTCTATTAACTAATGACAATGTTCTGTTACATCAACTACAGTTGCTTTTTTCCAGCCAAATAGAAAGTAACCAGCTCCAGATCCAAATATAACAGCAATGCACAACCAGACATTATAAGTCATGAAAATAAGCATAAGAAAATAGCTGATGATCATCTGGATGACATGAAGAAACGTTTGAAGTCCATGAGGCCAGCTTATCATGCGATTCCTGTAAAGTAAACAAATGCTATTAGAAGCATAAATAAATGTCCAACTAAATGTCATTCATTAAATCACAATTCCTTTTCAATATAGCTGAAAATCTTGACTATTCATTTTTATACTCCTAATCTCTTTATACATGAACTGTTACTTTCAAAGTTATCTGAATAATCAATCAATTGCAAACCTGGTTGGCTGAGTGGATTGGCATGCCAATCAACCAACAGGCTGCAGATTTAAATTCTTCCATGAACATGGATGTTTGTGAATGCCTTCAGAAGGAGATGAATTTTATCACCTAGTGTGAGACCACTATCCCAATTATTGGAGACCAGAAGTAGCTTGAAAAGGTTATGTGGTCTCCAGAACAAGGTTTCTGGATTATGTAAAAAAAATAAAATAAATATTAAATTAAAAGGTTAGGAAAAAGGCTTACAGCAAGACAAGATCAAGGTGGATTGATAGTAAGGGGTGCCTTAGAAAACTGAAACACAAGATCTAACAGTATTTGAGTCTTTATAAATAACAATTTGGAGAAAAACTATTGACAGAACATTACCAATGATGTAAACTTTTCATGTAGTGTCATAATATCCTATACGTCCCCTGAGGGTATATATCAGAAATTTGATGAAAAATAATTATAAAAAAAAAAAACTTTAGCCCATGGCATTACTATGCTATAGCAATGATGTAAACTTTTCATGTAG
Source organism: Typopeltis vanoorti (assembly GCF_054136105.1). Classification (NCBI taxonomy): domain Eukaryota; kingdom Metazoa; phylum Arthropoda; class Arachnida; order Uropygi; family Thelyphonidae; genus Typopeltis; species Typopeltis vanoorti. The sequence goes on from NC_143563.1 coordinate 6,029,667, forward strand.
TGTCATAATATCCTATATATCCCCTGAGGGTACATATCAGGAATTTGATGAAAAATAATTATAAAAAAAAACTTTAGCTCATGGCACTATTGTGCTATAGGTTTATAATTTTCAAATGTGAGAGTCACATTGGTGGAGTAAGGATTAGATAAATTATTAGACAAGATAAATAAATTAGACTAAATTGAATAGCTGTTGTAATAGATATGATATGAAGGTCAGCAATAAAAAGACAAAGACAATGAAAATAGGCAGAATCATTGAAAATGTCAACTGTGTTGTGAATGGAGAACCTGTGGAACAAGTGAAACATTTCAGCTACTTAGGCATGATTTTTACTGAGGATGGTAAATTAAATATAGAAATAGACAACAGAATCAGCAAAGCTGGTATGGTAGGAAGTCAATTGAATAAATTCATATTGAATAAGAGAGAAATTAGTCGGAACACTAAATTAGCTATATACAAGACAGTGTTCAAACCAGTTTTAACTTATGGATCTGAGAGCTGGGTGAGAAGTAAAACACTTGACCAAAGACTAGAGACCGCAGATATGAGAGTCCTGAGAAAGATTAGAGGCATGAACAGATGGCATCAATGGCAATATCATATTAAAAATGAGGATATTAGGAAAGAACTTGACATTGTCAGCATCCAGGAATGTGTTAGCAGAGCTGATCTCAGGTGGTATGGCCACTTAAACAGAATGGGCAAGGAAAGATTAGCAAAACAAGTATTCTCTGCCACGTTGGAAGGAAAACAACCCAGAGGAAGACCAAGATAGAGGTGGATTGATACGGTACAAAGTGCCTTAGATGATAGAAATATAAGATCTGATAATGTTGGAGTCTTGACAAGTAACAGACTGATTTGGAGGAAAATTGTAGATAGGAAGTTAGTAATGATGTAATTTTTTTCATGTAGTACTATCATATCCGGTACACCCCTTGAGGGTACATAGCAGGAATTTGATGATGATGAGGATTAGATAATATGGAAACCCTGCTCAAGTTCGAGATAAGGCGAGGAGAAATGCTCTCTGTATGAATAGTATGCCCAGGAGTCTTTTTCCTTATTTCTTTCAACAACTGATCACCAAAATGGACATGAATAGGATATCAAACATGCATAGTTACAATTCAGTTTAAAAATTCTCCCTAAAAAAATTAAACTAGACAGAACTACAAAACCACAATCCCACAAAATCATTTCCACATTCACTTTGATATTCAAAGCATAAACACAAACATAAATGTACATCAGCACATCAAGTCCAGATCGGGAAGACCATGCTACTTAGCTTTTCATGTGAAAAGACTTTATGAAGGTTGCTGCATCATTTCATGGAGGGAAAACTCTGTTAGTTCTGTATGAGAGGGTCTATATCCAAAGAATGAATTCTCATCATTCCTCTGAGACAAGACTTGAGCTTATCCATAATCTTTTATGTTGCATTATTATGATTCAAGAGAGAAGACAAGTAGGCTTACTGTGTCATGTAGCTCTGCAAGGAAGTGTTCTAAACAATAAAATCCTAGAATGGTAACGATACTAAAAGTCTCTTGTAAAACTTGCTTGTAAATTAACTCGCTGAAGGATATAAAGTTTTAGAGTGGCATGGTGGAGTAAGGATCTGAAATTCTGATGATGCTGAGGTTGTTCCAGGACCAAACTTTTCACCGTTCACCCTGATTTCTTGGTGAAAACATCTGGGTATGGGGCAGGGGAAGGTGCCACATGTTTTACTAGCCACTGCCCCAATCAGAATAACATTTCATCTTGTATCATCACTATGTTTTGGTTTAAGCTACTACAGAACACAGTTTGGTTGGTTAAATCTCAAATTGTCAGCTCATCCTCATTTGCTCAGTATCCTGGATGCAGCATGAGAAAGTGAGAATTGGACACTGTGAAGAACAGATGAAGGTCATAAACCACGATTCATTCACCAAACACCCTCACCTCCTCAAAAACATATATTTAGACATATATATAAAAATATATATATATATATCTAAACATATTCATAAGCCAAAACATTATGACCACCCAGCCTTTCTGGTCAACCAGACTGCACAACTGCCTGGAAACAGGCTGTTGGTGGAGGCAGTAACCTGGTATGGAGATTGTTCTCAGGGACATCACTGAGTCCTTTCATCACCATTGAACACACCTTGACCACTAATTCTAACTAGGGGATTGTTTTGAACCAGGTATTGTATTGTCCTACACGGTGGCAATATGGCCTGATGGATCGGGATTTTTGCAACAAGACAACGCCCCATGTCACATGGCTCACATTTTGCGAGCATCATTGAAGCATTCTGTGTGCTCCCCAGCCATCTAAATTCTCTGATTTAAATCCCACTGAATATTTTTGGGATCATGTGAGGGCAGAATCTGCCAGTCAACATCAGTGTCCTCACTCAGTTGTGGACCACTGCTACTACATCTTATCAAAAATTAAGCACTTGTATGTTCTGGTTTCACTAGTATTTCAATTTTGTAGATGGTCTCTCTCTCTTGCCCTTTAGTTTATATTTATTCCCTTCTTTTGGTAGCTGATATTTTCCTATCTTATATGAATGCTCTGATTCTATATAAATGCTCTCAGTTGCTGACTTCTTGGATATTATTCTGTGTAGTTGATCCAGAATACTTCAGAACATCTTCTGTGCTCTAGTGAAGTTAATACTAAGAGGGATGCAAGCCATTATCTCGGTCAAAGGAGGACCAATGCTATTCAGTAGTGTGTTGAGCGTCCTTTGTCATAATGTTTTAGTTCATAAATGTGTATTGTGTGTGTGTATATATAACCTAGAAATATGCTATACTTTATGTGATGCATTTCAGATGCAAAAGATCTTCCCTCAGGATATGCAAATTCAGTATCTTGAAAGTAACTTATTATATATCAGGTTAAAGTAAATTATATTTACCTTGCAATTCGATATACCTCGGTAACAGTTTTCCCATCATCTGCCATCACAGATACAGATGAGTGCTGCAATGATGAAAAGTATTTTTTGAAGAGGAATTCACGTAGAAATTTTAAACCTTCATAGAGCATAGCAAGAATAAAAATGCCAATCATAGAACCAACCATACCTAGAAAAAAATTGTAAATAATTTTTAATTTATAAACTACTTTTAAAATATATTTAAGAATGAAAATGTATTTATATATTTATAAAACGGAAGTTTATATGAATTTTAAATCTTTTCAAATTACAAGGGTAGTTCCATAAGTTTCCTGACTAACTTTTAGAGGTGATAGAAAGAAAGGCTCACTTTAGCGAGTACTGGAGCAGCAAACTCTAGGTACCTGATGCTGGACTGTGCCTTACCTCATGTAATAAACTTATGTATATTATCTGTAGACTGGTCCCTACTCATTTTTCTTTCTGGTTGTTCCTCTTGCTCCTTCCCCACAATGTTATTAGAGTAGTCGATGGCTAGGGGTGAATCTTTCCTATTATACTATTTTCTTTCACCTCATGCATTGTGAGTCTGCTTTCCCTCCCAGAAAGCAGGATAGTAAGCCTTAAGGTGTCAGCCCCCACCACCAAACTCACCCTGCCAAAGGTTAGTAGCCTATTCAAATGAAATTTACAATTACTCGCAAAACTCTGAAGAAGAAAAACAGGATGGATTTAATTGGAATTGTTTAATATAATAATAATTTAATTAGCTAGGGAAGCATGTGGTGAAGTTATCTTCAAATATAGAAAAATAAGAACACCATGGTGGACACAAGAAGTTAAAGAAACAGTCCTGGAAGAGAAGAAAGCATACCAAAAGTTTTTAGCAATAAGAGAGGAATTAGTCGGAACACTAAATTAGTTGTATACAAGACAGTGTTCAAACCAGTTTTAACTTATGGATCTGAGAGCTGGGTCAGAAGTAAAACAAAATCAGTCAAAATTTTTTTGTGGTCAAGCTTGAGGAATTTTCTCCGGTAACGTGTTCAGCATCTTCACGTATATTTCTTCCTTTTTCCCTGGTAGAAGAGCCAGTAGACAAGGAAAAGCGACACTGGATCATATCGGATGGATACTGTATAACTGATAATATATTTCTGGAACCACTTTAAAATATACCATCTGCTAGCCAAAAATCGTTAACTACAAGTTGATATAGAAGAGTCTTGTGACCAATTAGTATTATATGTTCTGGATCTTCTGCCCTGGAATCACGAATAATCCATTTACAGTACTTCTCTGGTATTTCAAAATTTTTGTTATCTTGATTTGATGGAACGTTTCCAATTGTTTTAGCTTTGGATCTATTTAATCGCCTCATCATGGAGCTCTTCTTCGGTAGGCACATTTTTAATCCATCTGATACAGTCACTAAACTGTTAGCTATAATTGCACGGGCCGTTGCGCCTGGATTCGACATTTTTCTTTTCATTTGATTTGCAAGTTGATGAGCTTCAGATTCAAAAGTGCTGTTAACATGACAGTGTTCTGAAGACTCAAGGATAATCTTGTTGTCTCTGGCATGGAGCAACGATTGACAATGTAAAGTTCTAAACTTTGCACAATGCCAATGAATAGTTCCAATAGCAGCTTCACGGTGACGAACAAACTCAAATCCTTTGTAAATTATAATTTGACCACCATTATTACTAATGCCGTACTCAAAATCAGCCATAAGCAAATTAAAAATTAATTAAAAAATTAATCACGAAATTTATTACGTCATACGTTATACACTAGTTGTATTACGAGTCACTAAACTAGCACTGAAGAATGTAAGACAAAAATTTACTTATATACTTTCACCCAAACAATTCTTAGAAATTCTTCAGCAGTTCATGGTGATTAACAATTGTAGACTGGTTTTTATCTTAGGAAATTATTCCTTGTAAATCTGAGGTAAGTACTAATTAGAGTAGCTAATCACTACATCGTTTTGAGTTTCCAACTCGACCACCTCCCTAATCCCCTTGCCCAAATCTACTCTAGTGATTTACCCTTTGCTGGTCATAAAGTTTGTACAATTTTTGGTAAATTTTATTTTATTTGTAATTTCTTACTTGTGTATTTTTTCCTTTTAATTTTTTTCTTAGTATATTTTTATATGTGTAATTTTTTGATTGTGCAATTTTTTCTTTGTTTTTTCTTCCCTGTGTAATTTCGTAATTACTTGTGTAAATATTTTCCTATTTTTTCTTTTTAATTTTTTTCTTAGTGTATTTTTATCTGTGTGTAATTTTTTGTTTGTGTAATTTTTTCTTTATGTAATTTCGTCCTTGTGTAATTTTTGCAGTGCAATTTTATCCCGTGTAATTTTTTCCTGACACAAGAAAGGAGTACTGTAAAAGGAATCAAAGATGATAAAGGTAACATGAAAACTGAAGATAAGGATATCTTAGATGTTTGGAGTAATTACTTCGAAAGACTTAAATGAAACAAGCAGCGACAGAACTGTAGTTGAAAATTTTCAAGAGAAATGCATACAGGAGTATATATCAATACTTGATGTAGAAAATGTCATCAAAAACTTGAAAGTGTTGTAGATGATATTCAACCAGAAATGGTCAAATATAGAGGTATGAAAGTTTTGCAGACTTATGACCACAATTATGAATTATGACCACACTGCATAATTCAGAGGGCCTAGTCTGAAGGTCAAATTCCGGATGATTGGAATAGAGCTCTCATAGTATCCATACATAAAAAGGGAAATAAAACTGAATGTGAGAATTACAGAGGACTCTCTCTACCAAGTGTTATAGGTAAGATTTATGCAGTTGTGGAAGAGAAACTTGGAGAAGAACCAGCTGGAGTCAGGCCAAGTAGAAGTTGTCAGAATCAGCTTTTCACTTTACAACAAAGTCATGGGAATATGAAAAGGATCTGTACTTAAGTTTTGTAGATCTGGAAAAGGCATCTCAGTCCTCTCCAAAATAATGGAGAGGATTGAGTAATACAGTAAGTATAAGTTAGTAGTAGAATTGAAGGAAATACAGGAAGATGATTTGATTTTAAATCAGGGGTAAGGCAAGGATACATATTATCTCCACTCTTATTCATCATCTTATATGGATCACATTGTGAAAGAAAAGTGTCATTAGGCCTGATATTAAAAAAAAAAAAAATTGGAGAGTCTTTCTTATTTCATATAAATCTGACTCACATGATACAGCTTGTTCTGTTATCTATTACCATAAGTAATTTGCTATCTTTGCTAAAAATTATGCCTAAATACATGATATATTTTATTTGTTCTGTAGGTTTGTCATTCAAGATGTAGTTGATATTATCTATGTTACTGCCTTATTTTCAGTCTTTTTATTGCTGATTTTCATGCAATATTTGTTACAATAGTTACTGAATTTGATTAAGGAATCCTGCAGACTTTGCAAGATTGCAGGTAAATTGAAGGAAGGAAGGGTGCTTAGCAAGCATCATTGCCAAACATGATCAAAAGCCCTGGAAATGTTAAGAGTGACAACATTCTTCTCTCAACCTTTCCATGGCATGTGTCCAGTGGTCGGTGATGCAGGTTAAGTCAGCTATGGAGCTAAGAACCCATACCAATAGTCCCTGATTAACTTAGTGTGCTTCTAGGTAGTGGAGAAGATCACTGTTGATAACTTTTTTTTCCATTGTTTTGGAGAGAATTGAGATGATGATCAATCAGTAGTTTGGACAGCAGAGATTTCATACCCCCTTTTTTTGGGATAAGTTCATAAATGCTTATTTATATGTGTTGAAATAAGTGCTGGCTGTGGGTAGAAGATTGTAAAGATGATAAAGGATTAGTATTAGCTCTGGAATACAATGTCTGAGTACAACAGGAGAAATTCCATAAGGAACTGAAGACCTTTTAGTTGAACTGTTCAGTATTCTTCTGATGTTATTTTGCTGAAAACCACAGGTGGCATATGGTGCTTAGCATTTAGTATGGTTAGAAGGCAATTTGCCTTGGTTATCTATGCAGGAGATGGAAGAAAAGAGTGATGCCTACTAGCATGATCAAAAGAAGTATATTTAGGTTCAGTAAAAGTGGTACCATCTGAATTAAAAGAGAAGTGATAGTGTAGATGACCAGAAGTCATCATCATCATCATCATCAAATTCCTGCCATGTACCCTCAAGGGGTGTACAGGATATGACAGTACTACATGAAAAAATTACATCATTACTAACTTCCTATCTACAATTTTCCTCCAAATCAGTCTGTTACTTGTCAAGACTCCAACATTATCAGATCTTATATTTCTATCGTCTAAGGCACTTTGTACCGTATCAATCCACCTATATCTTGGTCTTCCTCGGGGTCGTTTTCCTGCCAACCTGGCAGAGAACACTTGTTTTGCTAATCTTTCCTCTCCCATTCTATTTAAGTGACCATACCATCTGAGATTAGCTCTGCTAACGCATTCCTGGATGCTGACAATGTCAAGTTCTTTCCTAATATCCTCATTTTTAATATGATATTGCCATTGATGCCATCTGTTCACGCCTCTAATCTTTCTCAGGACTCTCATATCTGCGGCCTCTAGTCTTTGGTCAAGTGTTTTACTTCTGACCCAGCTCTCAGATCCATAAGTTAAAATTGGTTTGAACACAGTCTTGTATACAGCTAATTTAGTGTTCCAACTAATTTCTTTCTTATTCCATATGAATTTATTCAACTGACTTCCCACGATACCAGCTTTGCTGATTCTGTTGTCTATTTCTATATTTAGTTTACCATCTTCAGTAAAAATTGTGCCTAAGTAGCTGAAATGTTTTACTTGTTCCACAGGTTCTCCATTCACAACACAGTTGACATTTTCAATTATTCTGCCTATTGTCATTGTCTTTGTCTTTTTATTGCTGACCTTCATACCATATCTATTACAACAGCTATTCAATTTAGTCAGAGAATCTTGCAGACTTGTAGCGGATTTATTTAGAAGTATAACATCATCCGCATAAAGCAAAGAGCTGACATTAACATCTCCAATTTTGATATCAGGTTTAATACCACATTCCTTCATAATGTGATCCATATAGATAATGAATAACAGAGGGAATAATGTACATCCTTGTCTCACACCAGATTTAACATTAAACCATCTTCCTGTACTTCCTTCAATTCTAACTGCTGACTCACAACTCAAATAAAGACTAAGTATTGCTTGATATAATGCCCCATTGACACCATATAACTGCAGCGTATTGAATAGCTTCTCTCTTGGCACCTTGTCATATGCCTTTTCCAAATCGACAAAACTTAAATACAGATCTTTGTTATATTCCCATGCTTTCTCGACTATTTGTCGTAAAGTGAAGATCTGATCCTGACAGCCTCTATTTGGCCTGAATCCAGCTTGTTCTTCACCAAGCTTTTCTTCCAGAAGTTAATGACCAGAAGTTAATTTTCCAAATGAACTGAAGAAATCTGAAGGTTAATCTGGGTTAATTTGTCATTTAGAATTCTTCTAAGTCTGATGTTTATGAACTTCTGGAGAAAATTATTTCAGTTAATCTTAGAATTACATTTATCCTGAAAGTAGTTGACAACAAATGTCTCCCATTTCTGGATGAACTTATCTTAATATCAACCTGATGTAGTCTACAGTTCTCTGTATACAGAAAAGTAACATATACTAGAAAGTACAATGATGCTGCATCACACTATCATTCATCTCAGGTTAGGTATTATTAGAGTCACAAAACTTCTTCATCAGATTAACCTCAAAGTTTATTTCCATCCAGTTTGTAAATTACATTGTCTTTTAGAGAATGCAGAAATGATTTATCATCTACTTTCCTATCCTGGAGTTTAGAATTCCATGCTCATGTGTAGCCTATCTAATTATGGGCAGACTGGTTGGTCTACTCAGATTTCTTCAGAATAACACAAAGATCACATTCTGCACCACGAGTCTGATAGATCAGGTCTGGCCAGCACATTATATTTACTAGACACAGTATTTATTAGGATAAAAGTAAAGTTTTACATAAATTTCTTATTAGAAAGACTCTATCAAGAAAACTATTACTATTACTACGGGCAACTCCAGGGAGTCATTAGACTCATCGAGGGAGGACCCAAATCATATTCTTCACAACTATTTGACATTCATACAGTATCTATCATACCTCGCCTTAAACTCATTCACTGTCACAGCATCCACCACAGACTCAGGGAGCGCATTCCACTCATTCACTACTCTAAAAGTAAAGAATCCAGCTCTAACACCTTTACTAACCACACTTTTGCCCAGTTTCCATGGATGTCCCCTAGTCCTCCCACAACCAGCCCTGTTCTCAAAAATATCTTCTGAATTAATTTTATAGAAACCCTTCAGTAATTTGAATGTCTCAATCATATCTCCCCTCCTCTGCCTATCAACCAATTTTTGCAACCCACAAATCTTCAACCTGTTCTCATACGGTTCATTCCACAGACCTGCTATCATCTTGGTCACTCGCCTCTGGATCCTCTCCACCTCCTCCCCATCAAGAAGAAACCTAAGTGACCAAATCTGAGCACAGTAGTCTAGATGGGGTCTTATCAAGGCTCGATACAGAGGAACAATAACCTGCTTGTCTTTGCTTGTCAACGTATTCTTCAGCAATCAAGTGATTTGATGAGCTGTTTTGGCCACTTTTGCAATGTGTCCCCTAAATTTCAATTCCTTATCTACCAACACGCCTAAATCTCGTGGCTCATCAATTTCCTGGAGCACGGTTCCACCAATGCAGTAAACTGCCGCCAATCTTTTCACCCCAAAATGCATAACCTTATATTTTGCCACATTAAACTGACATCCATTCTCCTTAGCCCAGACCTGCAATCTATCCAAATCATCCTGCAAAATTTTGACATCATCTGCATTCACTATTGCCCTACCCAACTTCGCATCATCCGCAAACAAATGAACTGTTCCTCTCAGATCATATCCTATATCATTTATGAACAAATTAAACAGCAGTGGTCCAAGAACAGATCCTTGTGGCACACCACTAGTCACAGGCCGTCTTGTGGACTCTACTCCCGAGTAAACCACACTCTGATATCTCTCCGTCAACCACCCTCCTATCCATCTCACCAACCCTATGTCCATTCCCATATGCTGCAATTTACTGATTAGAATTCCATGTGGAATCCTGTCAAAGGCCTTGGCAAGGTCCAGTAGAATCACCGTAAACCCATTACCCTTATCCAGTTCAGCCGTCACTGTGTTATAATACGTGAGCAAGTTACTGAGGCATGACCTACCCTTCACAAAACCATGCTGTCCCCGATACAGTATCCCATTTTCTTCTATCCAATCTTGTATTTTCCTCTTGACTATTTTCTCTAAGACCTTGACAATGATTCCTGATATGCTAATCGGTTGGTAATTTACAACAGCAGTCTTGGAACCACCTTTATACAGTGGAACTATTTTCCCCTCTTTCCACCCGCTCGGGACTAACCCAGACCCGAAACTCAAATTAAACAAAATGGTCAAGGGTAATGACAATTCTTTAGCTGCTTCTCGTACAACACGAGCTGGTACACCATCCAATCCCACAGATGTATTGACACTGAGGTTATGCAATAGACTACTCACCTCCACTTCATTAACCACAATTCCCATATAATCTACTGGTTTATTTGTTTCTGCAATGTCACCACCTGGATGATATACTTTTGCAAAGTGCTCACTCAGTAACTCAACTATCTCAACTGATTCAGTTACCTCCCTACCATCGGCATTCTTTAAAATCAATCTGCCATGTACATTTTTCCTTTTACTTGCTACATATCTAAAAAACTGTTTAGGATTCTCTTTAGCCTGCATGGCCAATGTTCTTTCGTAATCCTTTTTTGCTTTTCTTACCACACTCGTCACCCTTCTGGCCTGCGCTTTATACCGTTCATGTGCCTGCCGGTCACCCTTCTCCTTAAATTCCCTCCATAGTTGTTTCTTTTTTTGCAACTCAAGCTTAATGGTGTTATTCATCCATTTAACCCCTATGAAGCCTGTATCCATCTACTGAACCTTAACAAAAATGTCAACACGAAACTTTCCCAATTTTGGGAGTGATTTAATTAAATTGATTTAATTGAAGTGATTTAATTTTTGATATTTACTTTTTGTTCCCTTGAATTGTATTGTGTGTTCCAGGTAGCAGGTCTTGTTCTGTATTGTGTGTTCCAGGTAGCATACTTGAAAAGAGGTTAAGAAAGATTGTGGAAGAGAACAAGTTGGGTTCAGGCCAAACAGAGGCTGTGAGGATCAGATTTTCACTTTATGACAAATAGGTGAGAAATCATGGGAATATGACAAGGAGCTGTACTAAGTTTTAGATCTGGAAAAGATATATGACAAAAAAAAAGCTTTGCAAAACACTACAGTTATATCGAGTAAATGGAACATTATACAGAGCATTTCAAGTCTATATTTAATTTGTAAGTCAGCAGTTAGAATTGAAGGAAATACAGGAAGATGGTTTCATTGATTTAAAATCAGTGGTAAGGCAAGGATACACATTATCTTCACTCTTAATTATCATATATGTGGATCAACATTATGAAAGAAAGTGGCATTATGCCTGATATTAGAAATATCAGGCATAATGCTTTCTTATGCTTTCATTCTTACCCTTTGCTTTATGCAGATGTTGTACTCCAAAACACATCTAATGCAATTCTCCAGGATTCTCTAAATTGAATGATAGCTAAAAACAAATCTGGCATGAAAATCAGCAATAAAAAGACAAACTATGAAAATAGACAGAAACACTGAACACATCAAATGCATTCAGAATAGAGAGCATTAAAACAAATAAAATATTTCAGCTATTTCGACATAGTTTTTAGTGAAGATGACAAGTTAAATCTGGAAATAGACAACAGAATAAGCAAAACTGGTATTGTGGGTAGCCAGCCAAATAAACTTATATGGAATAAGAAAAATTAGACAAAACACCAATTCAAGACTGTGTTCAAACCAGTTTTAAGTTATGGATCTGAGAGTTGTGTTACAAATAAAACACTTCAAATATTAGAGATATGACCAACAGATATGAGGGTTCTGAGAAAAATTAGGAGAATGAACAGATGGCATCAATGGCAGAATAATTAAAAATGAAGACATTAGAAAGGAACTTGCAATTGTTAGCATTCGCCAATGTATAAGCAAAACTAATCTGAGGTAGTATGGCTTCTTAAATGGAATGGGTGAAGAAAGGTTAGCAAAACAGGTGTTTGATGCCAAAATGGTAGGATAGAGATTCCAAGGAAGACCAAGGTCTATGTGGATTGATTCAGTCAGAAGTGCCTTAGAAGCATGAAATGTTAGATATCACAATATCGGAGTTCTGACAAGTAATGTACTAATTTTAGGAAAATTGTGTATAGAAGATTAGTAATAATGTAAACTTAATCATGTAGTTTTGTCATAGTAGCCTGAATACCCATTTAGGGTAGATAGCAGAAAATTGATGATGATGAGCTGAGTGGACAGATAACCTAGCATGAGTAAGGTAGATCCTGGAAGCAATAGCAAATGTGAATTATGTAAGTAGACAATTATTCCTTTGTTGCCTTTGTTGATGCTAATGAGGCCAAGAAAAATCTCAGAAAGCTCTTTTGATGACATGTGGCCAGTAGAAGATAGAACAATTATTAGAGGATGATATTAGTTACTGAGAATGGCAAGCATTGCATAGGAGTAATGGTGATATAAAATGAACAATTCATAAACAAATTTCACACTTGAGTGACATCATGCAGAGCTCTGATGGTGAGCAGGTAGGGAGGTATATGCAGAATTAAATAATTCATGTTAATAATGCAGTAGGACTTGATGATATATCAGTAAGTTTTTACACAACGTTTCAGTGAGACAACAGTTTTGCATACTTGTTTAACAAGTCCTGTAAATTATTAAGAGAGGAGGCCACAGTATTACCCGCACTACTAGTCATACCTGTTCTTGAATTCATTCATACTACCTACACTCACTGCCTCCAATGACAATCCATTCCAGTCACTCATGACTCTGAGAGAAACATCTAGCTCTTACCCTCTCTTGATTCACAACTTCCAAGGATGCCCTCTCATCCTTTTCTCACCCTCCATAAAATGAAAAATTCCATCTACTAATATCCTGTATGACCCTTTCAGTAGTTTGTAAGTCAATTGTATCGCCCCTCTTTCTCCTGTTTGCTAATGTCTGCAATGCACAAATTCTCAATCCATCTTATATATTCCATAATCCTGATATAATTTTTAACACTCTCCTTTGTTCTCTCTCCACTATATCAGAATTGCCATGGAAACCAGGAGACCAAACCTGTGCACAATAGTTCAAGTGAGGTCTTATCAGTTTTGTAATGAGACAAAATGACTTTTTTTATCTTTACATGTTAAGGAGTGTTTCAGCATTGCAATTATCCTCTGAATTGTATTTGTAATGTTTGCTGGATGGCCTCTGAACTTCAACTTCATATCTACCAAAACTCCAAAATCACTAGCCTGATCAGTTTGTTCTAGCATAATCCCACTAATATAATATGATAGTTGATATCTCATCAGATCAATGTACATGACTTTATATTTACTAACAATGAGTTGACATGCCCACAATTCCTGCCTATTGAAATCATTCTGCAAGTACTGCCACATTCCTGAAAACCTTGCCTATTTATGCATCATCAGCAAATAGCTGTATGTCTCCTGTCAAATGCTTCCTAATGTTCATTAATGTATAGATTGAATAACAATGGACAAAGACTGATCCTTGTAATACACCACTGGTTATCTTAAATCTTGATGATCCCACAAAAACAAATCTCACATCCCCCATATACCACCTTTTGATATCTGTCAGTCACTCATCCTCTTATCCATGCTAATATTTCATAATTCCATTCCATATTTTTCAATTTATGGGGAATATAAGGTTGGATTCTGTATTTTATCAATAGCATAATGGTGTATCCATTCTCCTTGTCTAACTGAATGGTAACATTACTATAAAATGTGAGCAAATTGCTGAAACATAACTTTCGTCAGCAAACCCATGTTTGCACTCCAGAGATACTGATAGGTCGATGCTGGATACACTAGTGTTTGCAACACCCTTGTGTAATGGGATTGCCATATATTCTAGGCAATGTGATTTAAACATCAGTCACTACTGTGTGGGCTGCAGCAAGATAAGTAAATTTTATATTTAAATGTGTGCCGATATTGTCTAAATGTAGATTAATTATTACTGTGAGATATTTGAGTGTGGAACACAGTGTTTGGATAAATTTCTTATCTGATATTATCACAAATTCATTGTTTCTGTACAACATGGCGGTGAAAGCAAATCATTGCATAGGTCTGCATGGATTTCTCAAAAAAAGGATATTGTGCTGTGCTGTGACGATGTTGCAAATATTTATGGTAGAGAGGCTGTATAAGAGAAAACAATGAGTGTGGGTATGTACTAAATGTGATATTCTGAAGGACCCTGAGACTTGCTTAAATACGAGTTTAAAAATGAGTAAGGAGCATGGCGTTGTAACTGATACGACAGCTGAAGATTGTGCAAATGTTCAGAGAGTGCATGGAAACGATACAGAGAAAAAAAGTTTAAGTGATGATAAAATGAGCAATAATGATGAAAAAAGAGTGCAATTAATGGTAAAGTGGTGAGTGGAGTTAATAGTGAACAAGTGCATGTGACTGGCAATAAAATAGCGACAGTGAATAATGATGCCAGTATGAAAAAATTAATGAGAGATCCAAGAGTGGCATTGTATAGGATTCAATTATTAGAGGTGTGGTAAAGAAGATGAAAACGATTTGTTTTCCTCTTCTTTGATTGACGCATTGGATATCAGGAGTAAGCAAGCAAAGGAGTAGGGACATACAACTTGACCAGGAACAAGGAGAATGTAAGATTGGATATCAGGAGATTGTTGTGAAGGATAAAAGATAATAGTTTGATAGGAAAAGAAATCAGCATGTTGTCCAGGTATGAAGAGATGAGGTAGAGAACAAGAATTATAAATATGTTAGCAGAAATGCGTGAAGAGAAAGGAGTGCAATTTATTAATGTGTGGAATGAGTTTGAAGGAAGAATTAAACTGTATAAGAGTGATGGACTGTATCTGAATAGTTTTGGTGTGAGTCATTTGGAGAGACTGCTGCTGGAACAGAGAATAAAGACTGCAGAGAATGAATCTAAGTAAAAAGCAATGTGAGAGAGTGGGAGAGTAAGGAAGGAGAGATTGAAGTGGTGCTTATGAATGAAGAAGTGGGTAGCATGAGTGTAGAGAATGAGAAAACAAGTGTGCAGGACAAACAGGGAAAATGGAGAAACTTAGGGCAGACAGGGGAACACAGCATGAGAAAGGTTGATGCTGCAAGAGGATGTGAATGCATGTTAGATAATACATGGATTCTGGGACGAGTAAGCAGAAAAAGAAATGGCTCAAGGAAAGTATGGTATCAATGAAACTTGTTATAGATCTGGGAATGTGCCGTTGTGTTTGTATACGAATGCTAGAAGTATCAGAAACAAAGGAAATGAAACAGTTGCATTGATTGAGTTCCTTCACCCAAAAATTGTTTGAATAAGTGAAATCTGGTTGGATGAGGATGAGGATGACATCCTGAGATGAAGAGATGGAAGGGTATGATGTATTTAGTGAAGACAGAAAGGGTAAAAAGGAAGATGGAGTGCTACTGATGATATAAAAAGAGTTATGTCCATACAAGGTAAAGATGCAAAGGGGAAATAGTAGTAGTGGGTTTTATGCAGTATGGAGTGAGAGAGACACAGGCAAACAGAATTAAATACTTCGTTGGATGTTGCTATAGATCTGGTAATGTGGAGGATAGTGACCAGGAAAAGGATAAGCAAATTAGCCAAGCAAATGAGAAAAAGATGATCACATTATGGGCGATTTTAATTACGGCAATATAGATTGGAATGATGAGATAGCAACTGGAAATAAAGAAATAGAGTTTCTTGATGTTTTGAGGGACAACTATCCTACCTCAGGCAGTATCTAACAGAGGGCACATGAGGATTGAGGGTCTTGGATTTGATCATCTCATCAGAGGATGTTATTATAAATGAGGTGTCAAATCTCCCTCCATTGGTGAGCGTGACCACGAAGTGATTACCTGGGTTGTTACCAGCCACGTAAGGACTTCTATGAGGAAAAGTATATATGAAACTACAAGGTTAGTAGTGATTATGAGAAGATCAGGAGACAGGTTGAAGATGTAGCATGGAATAACAAGCTGGGTGGAAAAGAGATCAGTGCTGCTTGGGCGATATTCAAGAACTATCTAGTAGAGGCAATGTCTAAATGTATTCCAAAGGTCAGAAGGTTAAATAAAATAGATGTGAAATGGATGAATGAAGAGATTAAGCATACGATACAGAGGAAAAAGGCATTATGGAGGCGGCACAAGAGAAGTGATAATTATCAATTCCATGAGGAATACAAAGAACAGTCAATGAGGGTGACTTGGTTGGTAAGTGTAGGAGTTCTTTCAATATGCAGCTGGCAAAAATAAGAATGATTAAGGTAGTATGGCATTCATTGGAGAAAATGATATAAAGAGGATATAATTGAGATATTCAATGAGCAGTTCATAAAGGACTTTCATCCTTCTGAATGTGACATCATGGAGATGTCTGAGAGTAGTGGATGAGGAGGAAAGACTGACTATGAGTCAGGAAGAGGTATATCATGAATTAAGCAAACTTGATGTTAATAAAGCTGTGAGATTTGATGACATATCACCACATATTTTGAAAGAATGTGCCAGGGAAATGACATCTGCCTTGACATATTTGTTTAATATGAGTCTTACATTGGGTCAAGTTCAAAAGGAGTGGAAAGAAGGCAAGATTGTACCATTTCATAAAGGTGATAGAACTCAAGCATCAAATTATAGGCCAATCTGTGTGTGTGTGTGTCAGGTGTTGTGGTTAAAGTGTTGAAAAGGCTGGTGAAAATCAGGATCCTGAATTGGGTTCACAACAATGGTATTATTATTTTTGAAGAACAGCACAGATTTGTTAAAGGAAGGGCATGTTTTAATATTCTACTTACTTATTACAATAAGGTGACAGCAGCATTGGATGTGGGAGATGATATACAACAGTATACTAGACTTTGCAAAAGCTTCTGATAGATTACCACATAAGATAGTCAAATTAGAGTGGATGGGGTTGGATAACTAGTACATTGGATTGGAGACTGTCTGTCTGATAGGTATCAACAAGCTGTGTATTGGGGGGGGGGGGGGAGCAATATCCCAAAAGAGGATAGTCCCGAGTGGTGTGACTCAGGGTTCTGTTTTAAGGCCATTGCTGGTATGTTAATGATATTGGGGAAAGATTTGAATTGGAATATACAGCTGTTTGCAGATAACACAAAGTTGGGACAAACTATGAGCAGGAGAGCAGAACACTCGAATAGACTTAATGAATGGGCATGGGAGTAGGGATGCTAGTTCAATGTTGCAAAACATAAGGTTTTAAAATTTAGAAAACAAAGATGAAGTGTAGAATTTACTCCTGGTGGGAATATATTGTTGGAGATGGAGGAAATAAGAGATCTTGGAGTGATGGTGAATAAGGAGCTGAAATTTAGAGTATATATTGCCAATATTGTGAGGAAAACAATGAATGCTACATAGAGGACACTGATTTATAGAGGTAAGGAAATTCTGGTTTCATTGTATAAGGCTCTGATTAGGCTACATATGGTCTACTGTGCACATATTTGGTCACGTGATTTTCAAAAGGATGAAGAGATATTGGGTCTACAGGTGATTGATCAAAATAGTTTCTGATCTCTGGAATGTTGAATATGAAGAAAGGTTCAGACGATGCAGTTTGCAGAGTCCAATGGATATGAAGAAGACGAGTGATACAGAGAGACATACAAGTTGGTAAGGGGTTGTTATAGCATTAATGCTGAAGAGGTTTTTCATAAAATGGTAGGAGATGGTGGGGGAGAACAAGAGATCATCCTGGAAACTATATAAGGAGAGTGTGAGGGAGTGAGAAGCAGGTTTTTTTCACGGAGAGTTGTGAATGATTGGAACACATTGCCTGAGAGTGTGGTGTCTGTAGAGAATTTGGATGTATTGAAGGCATGGTATGTATAACAAAAGGGACCGCCTAGATGAGTCTGTGACTCCTTGGGGTCTTAAGATAATAATAATAATTCTTTCTAGTCTCTTGTGGAATCTTCCCTATTCTGAGACTCAAAATTATATAGCTTGATCAGACTATATAATTTTGATCAAAGGAATAACCATTTCAGCTGAACGGCTTTTTAGCATTCATGCTGATATCTCATCAGTCCCTACTTTCAAATACTTATTCAGTTTGTGTAACAGCTGTTTGTGCAAGAAGGCAAAATTTTCCACTTCACAAAATAAATGATAAAACCGAGGTTTGAAATTATGGTCTGGAATTGTGGTCAATGTGTTAGAGAGGTTAGTTAGGACTAGGATTCAAACTTGTGTTGATAATAGCAATGTTCTTTTTTGATGGTCAGCACAGATCTAAAGAAACTGTGTTTTTGGCAATCTGCTCACATATTGCAAGAAGGTGACAAATTAACTGACCTAGGGAGATGATTATACAATGATGTATTTCAATTTTGCAAAATCTTTTGATAGATTACCAAATAACAAATTGGTAATTAAATGGGAATAGAATGTTGTCAGATAATAGGTTAATGAATTGGAGAGAAGACTGATTTCTGATAAGTATCAGAAAGTTGTGTACGTGGGTGAAGTACCTCAGAATGGATAAGTCACTAGTGGTGGGTCTAAGGGGTTTATTTTTGGGTTGTGATTTACTTATGTTATTGTTAAGCATATGTTAATGATATTGGGAAAAGTTTAAATGGGGATATTCAGTTGTTTCGAGGTATGAAGTTGAGGGGAACTATCAGTAGAGCAAATATTGTGGTAGGATGAATTGAACACACAGTGCATGGGTAGGTGAGTGGAGACACCAGTTCAAAAGTTACAAAGCAAGTTTGAAAGTTTGAAATCAGAAATAGGATATATAATATAATTGATAGAGATATCTTACAAGAGGTGGAGGAGATCATGGATCCAGGAATGACAATGAATAAGAACCTAAAATTGATGAGACACTGCTATAATTGTGAGGACATCAAAACAGACAGTAGTGATGTAAAGGATACTGACATGCAGAAACAAGGAGGGCATGCTTCCCTCACATAAGGCTGCATATGGATTACTGTTCACAGTATTCCATATGCACTTGGTTTTCAGAGTGATGAGAATGTATTGAAAAGCACCCAGATATGATTGAATAAGATGGTTTCTAGTTTCTGGAATGTTGGCTATGAAGAGAGATTCAAGTTTTGCAGACAGTAGTAGGAGAATATTGGGACATGTTGGTAATGGAAAAGTGATGTGTAAAAGAAAAAAAAGAGTAGTTGGTGACTGGAATGTTTTCTTTCTTAAAGTGTGGCCTGTGAATATAGTGAATGAGTTCAAACACAGCTTGATGAGTTGTGTGTGTAGGCTAATTGGACCTTCCATGATGAGTCTCTTGACTCTGTGAAAGTCTGATGGTAATAATAATAAGACATCATCATCCACACATGCAACACAATAATCAAATTCCTGATATATATCCTCAAGGGGTGAACACAACAGGATATGATAGTATTACATGAAAAATTTACATCATTACTAACTTCCTATCTACAATTTTCCTCCAAATCAGTTTGTTACATGTCAAAACTCCAACATAATCAGATTTTATATTTCTATCTTCTAAGGCACTTTTTACTGTATCAATCCACCTATATCTTGGTCTTCCTCTGGGTCTTTTTCCTGCCAACCTGGCAAAGAACACTTGTTTCGCTAATCTTTCCTCTCCCATTCTGTTTAAGTGACCATACAATCTGAGATTAGCTCTGCTAACCCATTCCTGGATGCTGACAATGTCAAGTTCTTTCCTAATATCCTTGTTTTTAATATGATATTGCCATTGATACCATCTGTTCATGCAACTAATCTTTCTCAAGACTCTCATATCTGCTGTCTCTAGTCTTTGGTCAAGTGTTTTACTTCTGACCTGGCTCTCAGATGTGCAGTTAAAATGGGTTTGAACACTGTATTGTATACATCTAATTTAGTGTTTTGACTGATTTCTTTCTTATTCCATATAACTTTATTCAGTTGACTTCCTACCATACCAACTTTGATGATTCTGTTGTCTATTTCCATATTTAATTTACCAACTTCGCTAAAAATCGTGCCTAAGTAGCTGAAATGTTTTACTTGTTCTATAGGTTCTCCATTCACAATGCAGTTCATATTTTCAATGTTTCTGCCTATTTTCATTGTCTTTGTCTTTTCAATGCTGACCTTCATGTCATATCTATCACAACAATTATTCAATTTAATCAGGAAATATTGCAAGACTCGTAGCGAATTTATTTAGAAGTATAACATCATCCACTTAAAACAAACAGCTGAGATTAACATCTCCAATTTTGATATCAGGTTTAACACCACTTTCCTTCATAATGTGATCCATATAGATAAGGAACAATGTACATCCTTGTCTGACACCAGATTTAACATTAAACCATCTCCCTGTACTTCCTTCAATTCTAACTGCTGACTTACAACCCAAATAAAGGCTAAGTATTGCTTGATATAATGCCCCATCAACACCATATAACTATAATGTTTTAAATAGTTTCTCTCTTTGGCACCTTGTCATACGTCTTTTTCAGATCTACAAAACTTAAATACAGATCTTTGTTATATTCCCATGATTTCTCAACTATTTGTTGTAAAGTGAAAATCTGAATGACAGCCTCTATTTAGCCTGAATCCAGCTTATTCCTTCACCAAGCTTCTCTTCCACAATCCTTCTCAACCGTTTCTCAAGTATACCTGCATATATCTTACCAGGAACACTCAGTAGAGAAATACCTCTGTAATTCTCACTTCAGTTTTATTTCCCTTTTTATATATGGGTACTATGAGAGTTCTGCTCCAATCATCTGGAATTTGTCCCTCTGTCCAGGCCTTCCGAACTATGCACTGCAGCCACTATAAGACTTTTAATACCTCCATACTTGAGCATTTCAGGTCAAATATCAACATGCAACACAAAGAAAATGTAAATTCTGGGAAGGGCATCAATCCCTATTTGAAAGTCAGCTGGAAGCAGTAGTGGTTGAGTGGGAAGCCTTAAAATTACATATTTGGGGAAGTGATACTTAATCTATATGGCTAGTTTTTAAAGTAACTGCAGATTTCTGAAAAAGTTTTATGTTAAAAGATTTCACCATCAACAAATGACCTATTTTTCCCTTTTGAGGTTCTAATTTTTTCCATTTTATTTATGTTTCTTGTGTGTCCCTCAGTCTTATACTATACACCCATTGATGTTTCTGTAACAAAAGTACTGAAAGCATTAAGTTTTAATTTAATTTTGGTTCTCTGCACTGTGCTTCATTTCCATTTAAGTTACAGTAACATGAGAGTTAATTAGCACTTATTCTACTTTTACAACAGTACTCACCTCCACTAGAAGAGACAGTCCACTCTTTAAATAAAATAATGGCGTCAACACCTGAATGGAAATACATCTGAAAAAAAAAATTTTTTTTTAAGCTATTCAGGACTAATTGCAGCACACATACTGTGCATCTAATAAGCAAATGAAATCTTAATAATCACTCTTACTAATGAACAGACAGATATAATGCCATATTTTTGAGATGGATGGTGAGCTGATGTATTATGGATATAATGATCTGAAAAAGTTGGTTTTCAGTAGGCAGAAGTGGAAATGGATCCATCTTGTTTACGCTGGATGTGTACATCAAGAAATGAAATACTTTTTGATGGTTTTTTTTCTAGTGTGAACTTGATACGAGGATGCAGGGTGTTGATTTTTTTTTTAGAAATGAGTAGAGTTCAGATTCTGTGCAACTCCAAACGCATCATTGACATAGCATAGCGTAATTGGTTTGGGTCAAGAGCGAAAATTTTATCTTCTAAGCATTCAAGAAAAAAGTTGGCTAAGTTAGATGATAGGGGCTGAGCCCACTGCTGTTCCTTCCTTTTGCTTCATATCCATAATACACCAGCTCACCATCCATCCCAAAGATATGGCATCATAAAATCTCTAGTATCCAGAGCACAAAAGATTTGTTTTTCTAAAGAATCTCTAAAGCAAGAATTGGAAATTATCAAAGAAACAGCCTTGCTAAATGGATATAATCCAATAATAACCCAAAAAATATTTAACCACTCTCCTACAAATCAACTCATGCAAGAAGCTCACAGGCTCCTATACTATATATTAAAGGCATCTCTGAACATTTGGTAAAAATTATAAAAAAATATCAACACATTGCTACTTACAAACCCATCAACCAAATTCACATGCTACTTTCTCCGAAAGACAAATTCTCACCAATGATGCTACATGATACTTCATATAGTGTATATATGAAGTATCATGTTCGTATAACTTTTATTACTTTGAACAAACAGGAAGATCTATAAATAAACATATCTCTGAACATCAAGACCACATCTGACTTGCACAACATGGAATCGAAAATGTCAATCACAGGATCCAATGGCAAAATGCTAAGCTACTACATAGATCCATATATAAACATGAACATTTATATAAAGAAAGTGCTGAAACCTTACTTCATAGACCTAATCTTAATCAGAATGACTGTCTCACTATCCTAAAATTTGGGAAATTGTCATCCTCAATTGTATTAAATAATTATTTGCTATGTTAAGGGGATAAAAATCCCTTATTGTTTCTGGGTAGTGACCTCTCCTCATAATGTAAAACAGTACTACATCTCCTAAGAGCTGTGTGTTTTTACATTATGAGAAAATATCAAGAATAGTGAGGGATCTTGCTCCACATTTGCAACGAGTTGCTGTGGTGTGGCACTACCAAGTGGTCATTTACGCTTGGATTCGCCGACAGTTCGTCGGCATGAAACGTTCAGATCGTAGTTTCGCTTACTGGCTCATAAACAATAAGGGATTTTTATCCCCTTAACTTATCAACCTCGCCAGAAAAAATAGCTGTTTGGCTTTTCATCATAATTATTTGCTATATTTTAATTTCAGCCCAATAGTTTTAATCCATGAACAAGTGACTGTATATGTAGAGGGCATGCACACTACTGTTTATTGAATTCAATTCCTTCTGTTGTTCGATAGTTGTACTGATACTGATGATCTTATGATACACAAGATGAAATATTTACATAAGAAAAAGAGTTATTTACTGTGGTATACATGTTATTCTAAAGTTATGGATACCCCACAGGTTTCACTATATATATATATATATATATATATATATATATATATATATATATAAAATTATTAACTACTGCCTGCCTGAGTTGAGCACTGTCAGCGAATAACTGATATTCCCAGAATCATTATCTTTTGACTGCTGTTGCTATTAGTGGATGAAAGTATCCAGGATACCAGTATTAGCATCTGAATCAGAGATAAGGTATTGGTTGAAAGTTACTATTCTTAGCTGGGGGCCATTACAGGCTACCCTTGTTCTCCAAAGTGTTCTATGTCTGTAGATCTGAGTTCAGGAGGCTGGTTTGCCTGTTTTGAAAGATAAAAAACCTGAGTTTCCAGGAGGAAAAACATGCCCAACCTCCTAATGAAACACACTACACTCACCTTTAGTCAAAAATATCTGGAATCGAACCAGGGTCTTTACGACCAAAGGCTTTGTCCATTCTGACCGAGCTACGGAGGCTCTCTTTTCACTGCTGAGAATATAGAAGCTAACCAAATTCTCCTTGCTTTATTTTCTTTTATAATTTAAATCAAACATAATATGTAAAACTTTAGGTGTCCCCCCCCCATTCAGGATTAACCAAAACTGTCACACGATAAATTGCCTTATTGAAAATCTTGCTCAGTATTTTTATACTGTACTGAACTTATGTATCAACTGCATCAAATTTCAAAATTTAGTCATGATATGATATTTTCAAAACAAGGTATAATACACACAGGACATCAACATTTGTCACACATTTCTTCTCTCTACCCTTCTCTTCAAATGTCTGAACATGCATTGCAATACCTTCTGGCATTTTTGTGTGTATGTGGGAAGAACCAGGGTTGGGAGGTGCCTTCCTTTAAGTCTGGGGGGGGGGGGGGGGTCACCAGGTGAAGCACATCCCATTTTTTGGTGATTGCTCTAGATCAGTGGTTCTTAACCTGGGGTGCGAGAAAGCATTTCCAGGGGTGCGAGAGAAGTTTCTAAATTTTCGATGGAAACTACTGTCTGTGAGAAACTAGTGAACGCCACGTTGACTTTTGGGACCCCACTCCTACCCTCTCTACCTCTGCTTCAGTGCATCGCACTTACCAGCACATGCAGTACAATAAGAAACTGGTTGATATGCGCACGTGTTTGCATACTCTGAGTACGAATGTTAACGAGGTGGTTTGATTCTTAACCTGGGGTGCGAGAGAAGTTTCTAAATTTTCGATGGAAACTACCGTCTGTGAGAAACTAGTGAACGCCATGTTGACTTTTGGGACCCCACTCCTACCCTCTCTACCTCTGCTTCAGTGCATCGCACTTACCAGCACATGCAGTACAATAAGAAACTGGTTGATATGCGCACGTGTTTGCATACTCTGAGTACGAATGTTAACGAGGTGGTTTGATGCAGAAACGAATACTAATTTTCTTTAATTTACCAACATTAATCAGTGACTAAAGCCCATACCAGATACGATCAATCAATTACATAAATGTTTTCTGCAAATTTTGAAAAATTATAATTATTATTTTATTGATTGTAGTAACCCTCGTTATGTCGAAAAAATGCCAATGGAAAGATGATTATGTTGCTTATGGATTCACTTGTACGCAAAGACCACAATGCATTTTATGTTGCAAAATATTTTCAAGCTCCAATCTTAAACTGTCAAGTTGTTAGAGCATTTCAACAATCAGCATGGTTGAATCTGCAGGACATACTCTTAACATCTTGAAGTATAAGAAGGCATGATTTGATACCAGTGGTACTATCACAAAATTTGACGTTGCGGCAGTTCGAAAGTCCTTGTTAGAAGCTTCATATCAAATGGCATATCTGTGTGCTAAGAAAAGAAAAGGTCATACAATGCTGAGGAATTGGTAAAACCATATGCACTTGAAATTGCAAAAACTGTATTGAGTTCTGAAGCACAAAGGAGAATTCAACAGATTTCGTTATCGAATGATGTGATTCGATCGTGCATCTCAGTGTTGATATTTTACTGCAAGTAGTAGAAGATATCAAAGCCAGTCCTCTAAAAGTAAGTATTCAACTGGACGAGTCAACTGATGTTGATAATTGCAATCAGTTGTTGGTATTTGTGCGATACATTAAGGAAAAAGAAATGTGGGAAGAATTTTTATTTTGTGAGCCACTGGAATTGACAACAAAAGGAATTGATGTTTTCAATCGTATTAGAAACTTTTTTTTGAAACATCAAATACACATTGAATGTGATAGGCTCAATTTGCACTGATGGTGTCCCTGCAATGTTGTGCAAAAATTCTGGATTTTTTTCATACATCAAGACAGAAATACGGCAAGTTACAATGTTGTAACTTGCCGTATTTCTGATGTTGCACCGTCATGCACGTGCATCGAAAGCTTTGCTAGAGAATTTAAAACACTTAACTACTGCAGTAAATGTAGTCAAGTATATCCGAGGACGAGCGCTTAATCACTGTATCTTTCATGCTTTGTGCGAAGAAATCAGTGCTGTTCATATTGTGCTTCTTTATCACACTGAAGTACGGTGGCTCTCCAAGGGCCGCATGCTAAGCAGGGTTTTTGAATTGCGCAAGGAAATTATACAGTTTCTTACTAACCAAAATTGAAATTTAGTTAAAGCGTTTGAAAAAAGACAAGCAATACTTCGACTAGCCTACTTAGCAGATATATTTAGCCACCTGAATGAATTAAACACATCAATGAAGGATTTGGTAAGAACATAATAACAGCTAGTGAAAAATTATCTTCATTTATTGAAAAACTAAAAATTTGGAAACGTAGAATTGAAAATAGGAATTTTGCAAACTTTCCTTTGCTTGATTCAATTGTTCTGGAAAATGAGAAAATAATAATTATACCTGAAATTGCAATACACCTCCAACAACTGAGTGAATCATTTCATGGATACTTTACCACAGGAAATATTAGCAAAGTTCAGAGATGGATACTGGATCCATTTCTATTTGACCCAGATTTGATGGATGACAGCTATTTAATAAAAGATGATCTTATTGAAATACGAACCAATGCATGTATTCAAATAGAATTTGAAAAACTGGACTTAGAACAATTCTGGTGTACACAGTTAGAACCTTATCCACAGCTAGCAAAAGCAGCATCGCAGACACTTTTACCATTTGCCAACACCTACCTGTGTGAAATGGGATTTTCATCACTTTTGCACATAAAAACAAAAGCCAGAAATTGCTCAAATGCAAGTGATGACTTATGCGTGGCTCTTTCAAAAAAGAGCCTCGCTTCAAAAGTATTATTATGAATAAACAACAACAACATAGCCATTAAAAATTGAGATATTGTTTTGTATGTATATGTAAATATATATGTTTATTTTTCAATAAATAAATTATCTTGCAATAGATGTAATTTCCTAAATAAAGAAATAGAAACACATTTTTCAAGGGGCGCAAGAACTTATTTTTAGATTAAAGGGAATGCCGATCACTAAAAAGGTTAAGAATTAAACTTTAATGCTTTATGCAAACATTAAGCAGAACTGCTCATCATGTCTGACCTGTTTACTGCTTATGTTATTCTATTACATAATGGGGATTAATTATTGGCTGATCAGTCTCTCTCTCTCTTTTTCTTTCCTGATGATTTCATGCAATTTTTATGAATTATGGTTAGCATGCACACTTCCCATTATTCTTATTATCCCTGGGTAAACACAGACCGACTGCCATATTGGACAGGAGATTTGAAGAGAAGTAAAGGGGGGGGGGGGGAAGAAATATGCATGACAAATGTTGGTGTCTGCAGGCATGCAGAGATATCTATTGTACATAATTCAGTTAAATTCAAACACTTTTCTGTCTTTCTGCTAAGTGAAAAAGTACAAATATTTTCCTCCTGACAGCAGAAAGACAGAAAAGTGCTTGAATTTAATTGAATTATGTACATAATAGATGTCTCTGCATGCCTGAAAAATTAAAATGTGTTTAAAAGTTCTTTCAGTCAAGATTTGTGCACTTGAGAATACTGGAACTGATTAAGAATGCCATTTTTAAACTGCAGGGGTGCTTAAGGGTCAAAGCTGTATAACTGAGAGGAGACCTCCACATAGCCTTTAAAGGAATGCGGAGAACCGACCAGGGCTTCTGACCTAATGTCCAATCCTCACCTTCTCGTGGTGCACCCTGTTGGGTATCTACTTTGATACTGAACGAACGAGGATGGGCTGGCAATTTGGGATTTAGCCGACCAAATTGTATTCTTATTGGTTAAACCAAAATAAAAAATGATGGTACAACATGACAAAATTTCATGCCGGCTGGGGCGTCGCCCGGTTAAACAAGGCCCCCGTTGTTTTTGCCAGGGAACCAGGGCGAACAGCGAAAAGTCAGCTACTGGAACAAATCTGAAAACAAACCCCAACTCAACATCACCAGAGTTAAAGATCGGTACTATCAACGTAAGAAGCCTGAATGGCAAAGAAATGGAGCTAGCTGAGGAAATAGATAAGTACCAGATTGACATAATAGGGGTGACTGAAACAAAAAAGACCAAAACTGGTGAGATCTTTCTGAGCAATAAATACAAAATGTTATATTCAGGCAATAACAATCAAGGAAAAGAAGGAGTAGCCATAATATTCAACACAAAATACGAGGCTAATCTTCTTGAATGGCAGTCAGTCTCAAGTAGAGTAATGTGGGCAAATATGAGAATGGGGAACTGGACAATGAGACTTATTTGTGCCTATGGTCCCACAGAAGGTTCTACTAAGGTAGAAGTGGAGGAATTTTTTGAGGCTTTAGAAAAAGCAACTGACACAATGAAAAAGGAAAAGTTGGTCCTTGTTGGGGATCTAAATAGTAGAGTAGGAAATGATTGTGAGACATACAAAAATATTTTGGGAAAATTTGGAGAAAAGAGCAAAGCTAATAATAATGGCAAATATCTGTTGGATTTCTGCTCAGGACATGGACTGGTTATTACTAACACCATGTTCCAACATAAAAATGTGCACAAATTCACATGGAGAGAAGAGGCTAGGAATAAGAAAAGTCTCATTGACTATGTTATTGTTGATAGTGATGTTTTCTCCCTGGTGCAGGACACCAGAGTGTACAGAGGATTTGAAATTGGAAGTGATCACTATTTAGTCTTGAGCAGGATAAAATTGAATTTCATATTGAAAAGAATAACATGTAAGAAAGTTTTAAAGCGAATAAAAGTTGAGCAGCTCTCAGATGTAAACTGTAGACTAAAATACAGAAATATTATTGAAAAGAAAATGAAAGAGTTTGAGAACAGGAATCAAACCTTGGAGATTCAGTGGCAAACTCTAAAGGAAACATTGATTGATTCTGCCAGAGAGGCATGTGGTGAGGTTGTGTGCAAAGATAAAAAAATCAGAACTCCCTGGTGGACACAGGAAGTTAAAGAGGCAGTGAAGGAAAAGAAGAAAGCATATCAAAAGTTCCTGGCAAATAAGTCAGCTTTTACTCTTACAGAATACAGAGACAAATGTAAGAAAGCTAAACAGTGTGTAAAACTAGCTAAACAAAAGTCATGGGAGGACTTTGGCAAGAATATAGAAAATAAATATCAAGAAGGTGGCAAAATATTCTGGAGGTTGTTGAAGAAGCTTAGGAATGGAGGAAAGAGTGCTGTAAAAGGAATTAGAGATGATAAAGGTGAAATGAAAACAGGAGAAAAAGATATCCTTGAAGTATGGAGTAATTACTTTGAAAAACTGCTAAATGAAACAAGCAGTGATGACAGCACAGTGATAAAAAACACTGACCAGGCATGCAGTCAGGAATACATATCCATACTTGAAATAGAAAAAGCCATCAAAGGCTTGAAATGTGGAAAGGCAGCAGGAGTAGATGATATTCGACCAGAAATGCTGAAGTATGGTGGTATAAGAGTCTTACAGTGGCTGCACTGCATAGTTCAGAAAGCCTGGACAGAGGGACGAATTCCCGATGATTGGAGTAGAGCTCTCATAGTACCCATATATAAAAAGGGAAATAAAACTGAATGTGAGAATTACAGAGGTATTTCCCTACTGAGTGTTCCTGGCAAGATCTATGCAAGTATACTTGAGAAGCGGTTGAGAAGAATTGTGGAAGAAAAGCTTGGTGAAGAACAAGCTGGATTCAGGCCAAATAGAGGCTGTCAGGATCAGATCTTCACTTTACGACAAATAGTCGAGAAAGCATGGGAATATAACAAAGATCTGTATTTAAGTTTTGTCGATTTGGAAAAGGCATATGACAAGGTGCCAAGAGAGAAGCTATTCAATACGCTGCAGTTATATGGTGTCAATGGGGCATTATATCAAGCAATACTTAGTCTTTATTTGAGTTGTGAGTCTGCAGTTAGAATTGAAGGAAGTACAGGAAGATGGTTTAATGTTAAATCTGGTGTGAGACAAGGATGTACGTTATCCCCTCTGTTATTCATTATCTATATGGATCACATTATGAAGGAATGTGGTATTAAACCTGATATCAAAATTGGAGATGTTAATGTCAGCTCTTTGCTTTATGCGGATGATGTTATACTTCTAAATAAATCCGCTACAAGTCTGCAAGATTCTCTGACTAAATTGAATAGCTGTTGTAATAGATATGGTATGAAGGTCAGCAATAAAAAGACAAAGACAATGAAAATAGGCAGAATCATTGAAAATGTCAACTGTGTTGTGAACGGAAAACCTGTGGAACAAGTAAAACATTTCAGCTACTTAGGCACAATTTTTACTGAAGATGGTAAACTAAATATAGAAATAGACAACAGAATCAGCAAAGCTGGTATCGTGGGAAGTCAATTGAATAAATTCATATGGAATAAGAAAGAAATTAGTCGGAACACTAAATTAGCTGTATACAAGACTGTGTTCAAACCAATTTTAACTTATGGATCTGAGAGCTGGGTCAGAAGTAAAACACTTGACCAAAGACTAGAGACCGCAGATATGAGAGTCCTGAGAAAGATTAGAGGCGTGAACAGATGGCATCAATGGCAATATCATATTAAAAATGAGGATATTAGGAAAGAACTTGACATTGTCAGCATCCAGGAATGCGTTAGCAGAGCTAATCTCAGATGGTATGGTCACTTAAATAGAATGGGAGAGGAAAGATTAGCAAAACAAGTGTTCTCTGCCAGGTTGGCAGGAAAACGACCCAGAGGAAGACCAAGATATAGGTGGATTGATACGGTACAAAGTGCCTTAGACGATAGAAATATAAGATCTGATAATGTTGGAGTCTTGACAAGTAACAGACTGATTTGGAGGAAAATTGTAGATAGGAAGTTAGTAATGATGTAATTTTTTCATGTAGTACTGTCATATCCTGTACACCCCTTGAGGGTACATGGCAGGAATCTGATGATGATGATGATGATTTTTAAACTGCTCGAAATAACACAAGCTTTAACAGTAAAAAGGTTAAAAGTACAAATTAAAAAGCATAAACCCGTGTACAGAACCCTGTAGCATACCACTGGTGAACTACTTCTCCAGTGGTATGATTTTCTCCATGATATAAATACTTTTAGATATCTATATCAGCTAACCTCTTTATCCATGTCACTAACTTGATATTCCATTTGCTCCAGTTTACATAATAGGATTCAATATCCTCTCAAATGCCTCTGCAAAAGTCTAGAACCATCATAGCAATCACTTATTATTTATTTATTTAGCATTCAGCACATCAGTACAATACAGAATAAACAACATATGAACGTGAATATAACATAAAAACTACAATTGCATGTCTAAGTTTCTGATCCATTCTAGTGCTGATGGTGCAGCTTGGAGAAAATCAGACCAGTCGCCTTGATAAGCATACAGGCTGCATTCAGCAGTGATGTGATTATCTGTTCATTTAGGAGCACTGCATTAACACCAAGAAGAAGATTTTCCCCATTTAAATAACAAGTCTGCACATATTCCATGGTTTGTATAAGGGTGTAAGTGGAGTATCAATTAGCTTTGTGTGTGGACTGAGCCAAACAGGTGAATAATATTCAGCTACAGAGAATACCAGATCAAGAGCTGGCAAGCGTAAGGTTGAAGCAGAAGATATCCAAGAAGATCTTCTATCATCAAGACTCGTGATAATGTTATTGAAAGTGTTGATTTTAGATGCTGTATTTACAAGGTGTATCCTGAGGATAAACGTAAGGTCCAATGTGACACCTATATATTTGGGAAACTTGTTATATCATGATGTAGTACCATTTAAGGTGACCTGAAATTCTATGCTGGCAAGCCTATTGTTCAGATGGAAGCAGGATACTTCAGTTTTATCTGCATTAGGAATACTCTCTATTTCTTAGAATAATCCCTATTGTTCCTAGATCAGATGAGTTTTAGAGTTTCTTCCGTATTTTTAAATGTTATCTGCATAACAGAATTTTCTGGCTTATGTATCAGGAAGGTCTAAAATATGCAGATTTAAAAGGAGAGGGGCTAACACTGATCCCTGTCGACTGAACACTGTCTACTTATTGTAGACAGTGAGTAAATTACTAAAAGAAGACGTCCCTTTCATAAAGCTATGCTGTTCCACACAGAGATCATATTCCTATCCACTCATTCTTGAATTCAACCATTATCTAACTTTTCAATATCTTAATCATCACTCATGAGATACTGAATGGTCTATAATTTTCTAATACTGCTTTGATGCCTCCTTTATGTAATGGAATTTTCCTATCCTTTTTTTTCACTCCCTTAGGACTCCTTGTAACACTAAGACAAACAGCATGATAAGGTTGCCATTTCTCTTCCATTTTTCTTGTAACATATTGGTCAATATTCCATTCAATTCCATGGTTGTATTTATATAAAGATTTCTTATTACCCTAAACACTTCAAGTTGAATTCAATAAGAGTCTGATGTGATAGTATGGATGCTAAAACAACTGAACTGGCTATGTCTTTGATTTGGTTATATACTGGTAATTTGAGTTTCGGCACAGGGTAGATTCCACACCTGTGAAATCTACCCTGTGCTGAGATATTGCATGATAATTGCAGAACGGTGGTGCCAAGATTGATGTGTCAACAATTGGTATTATTTGGATTGGAGGTGAAGATTTTTGAAAATTTGGTACGAGCGCACATACAAAAAATGGACTAACAGAACCTATACTCATCAATGAACAGTGGATTTACAGGGAAGGTAATGTTTAAGTAACTTGCTCCTATTTTATCTCAGGGATTCAGTCTTGATCCATTGTTATTCAATCTTTACATTAATGACAATGGTAAGGATTCAAGGAGACTGATGATGCAGAGATAGGCAGAGAAATCAGGAACAACTGAATGTAGCACTTCCAGAATAATTTGAATATTCTCGAACTGTGAGCAAGTGAAAATGACTATCAGTTTAAATGTTAGTATATGTAAAGCTATGCACTTTGGTGTGATGAGATACCCAATAGCATATACTAACAGCATCATGTTAGAAGAAATTAATCAGGTTAGAGATCTTGGAGTTTTAGCAGATTGGAAGTTGAAGTTCAGGGGCCACATAGCAAAGACAACAAATTATTATTATTATTATTATCATCTCGGGTAACTGCAAGGAGTCGACAGACTCATCGAGGGAGGCCCTAAAATCATGTCAAGAGCAATCTATTCGACATTCACACAGTATGTATCATACCTCATCTTGAACTCATTCACAGTCATAGCATACACAACAGACTCTGGCAGCTTATTCCACCCATTCACCACTCTCCGAGTAAAAAACCTAGTTCTAACACTCCTGCTAACCACACTCTTGCCTGGCTTCCATGTATGGCCCCTAGTCCTCCCACCACCAATCCTATTCTCAAAAATAACTTCTGGATTAATCCTATAGAAACCCCTTCAGTAATTTGAAAGTCTCAATCATATCACCCCCTTTTCCGCCTATCAACCAATTTTTGCAACCCACAAATCTTCAACCTGTTCTCATAAAGGTCATTCCACAGACCTGCTATCATCTTGGTCACTCGTCTCTGGATCTTCTCCACCTCCTCCCCATCAAGAAGGAACCCTGGTGCCCATATCTGGGCACAGTAGTCTAGATGGGGACCTTATCAAGGCTCGATATAGAGGAACAATAACTTGTTTGTCTCTGCTTGTTAAAGTATTTTTCAGCAAACAAGTGATTGGATGAGCTGTTTTGGCCACTTTTGCAATGTGCCCCCTAAACTTCAACTCCCAAATCCTCCCAAAACCAACACTCCCAAATCCCAGGCCTCAATCTCCTGGAGTACGGCTCCACCAATGTGATATACTGCTGCTAATCTTTTCACTCCAAAATGCATAACCTTACACTTTGCCACATTAAATTGACATCCATTTTCCCTTGGACTCAACGCTTGAATAAACCACTCTCTGGTATCTCTCCATCAACCACCCTCCAATCCATCTCACCAACCCTATATCCATCCCCATCTGCTCCAGTTTACTGATTAGAGTAACATGTGGCATCCTGTCAAAGGCCTTGGCAAGGTCCAGTAGAATCATTGTAAACCCATTACCTTAATCCAGTTCAGCCATCACTGTGTTATAAAATGTGAGCAAGTTACTGAGGCATGATCTACCTTCACAAAACCATGTTGTACCCCATACAGTATCCCATTTTCATCTATCCAGTCCTGTATTCTTCTCTTGACTAATTTCTCCAAGACATTGACAACGATTCCTGATATGCTAATCGGTCGGTAATTTACAACAGCAGTCTTGGAATCTCCTTTATGCAGTAGAACTATTTTCCCCTCTTTCCACCCTCTCGGGACTAATCCAGACCCGAGGCTCAAATTAAACAAAATGGTCAAGGGTACTGACAATTCTTTAGCCGCTTCACGTACAACACGAGCTGGTATACCATCCAATCCCACAGATGTATTGACATTGAGGTTTTGCAATAGACTACTCACCTCCACTTCATTCCCCACAATTCCCGTATAATCTATTGGTTCATTCATTTCTGCAATGTCACCACCTGGAAGATATATTCTTGCAAAGTGCTCGCTCAGTAATTCAACTATATCAGCTGATTCGGTTACCTCCCTACCATCGGCATTCTTTAAAATCATTCTGTCATATACATGTTTTCTTTTACTTGCAACATATCGAAAAAACTGCTTAGGATTCTCTTTAGCCTGCATGGCCAATGTTCTTTCTTAATCCTTTTTTGCTTTTCTTACCACACTCGTTACCCTTCTGGCCTGCGCTTTATACCTTTCATATGCCTGCAGGTCACCTTTCTCCTTGAATTCCCTCCATAGTTGTTTCTTTTTTTGCAGCTCAAGCTTAATGGTGTTATTCATCCATTTAACCCCTACTTGATTAATTCGGACTCAAGGTATACAGTCAGCCATTGCTTCATGCAAACACTTCTTTACCGCCTCCCATGCACTATCAACTTCTAGCCCTTGCAGTTGTACATGCCATGGCACTGAACCAATCAATCTCCTAAGCTTGTCATACTTCCCAGCCCGATAATTCCACATGTACCCTGTCCTAATTGTAAAATCAACACCTTTAGCCACCTCCCAAGTCAAGACCCTATGATCACTCTCACCAATTGGTGGCAACGTGGTCAAATTCGTTAGTCAAATTCTTAGATACAATTACCAGGTCAAGTACTCTCTGACCCCTAGTATTTTCCATTACATGCTGTCGCAGATAGTTATCCCTTAATAACTGCATAAAATCCAATTCCTTCCTCCAATGTGTCCTCTCCTCCTTCCAATCAATGTTACCATAGTTGAAATCTTCCATAATAATTATCCTCCTTCCACTCATTTCTTCTATTTGCTTATGCATACTATCTCTACCATCTATTCCAACACCTGGTCTATAGCAGCACCCAACTGTATATTTAGTTCTGCTAATTTCAATCTCACACCAAATAGCCTCAAATGTGCTCTTTTCTCTATCCTGCAGTTCCACTTCTATTCTTCTTGGCTGTAGCTCATCAGCTATCATCAATAACACTCCTTCCCCATTTTATTCTCTCTGTCACTCCTGAACACACTATACCCATCACATTCAATCCCACTAGCTCTGTCATCTTCTGTCAGACATGTTTCATTAATGCCAATAACCTGTGGTCTGGAAGTGCCAACCAAGGCCAAAAATTCTTCCCTCTTGTTCCTAATATTTCTGGTATTTGCATACATGAATTGAAGAAGCTGATTTGTCCCAACCCTATTTTGATGCCTTATACTAACTATCCCATTCTGATTCGTGGTCTTTCCTACTCACTTGGGCATATTACACACATTCACACACTCAACTGTCTCCCTAAAATCTTCAAATCTACTCCCCCCCCCCCCCCAATAACTCTAGTTTCCCTGGTTATGTAACTTCACTTCCACACATTCGATAATACCTTTTCAAGTCTCCACACACCAAATCCATTCAGATGTAATCCATCCATGTTATATAAATCCTTTCGCCCATCGAACTCATTCCACACATCCACAAATTCCACACCACTCAAACATAATTCATGCATAAAGTTATTAGCAATTATGGCCCTCCTTCTATACTCTTCACTGTCATGCCATGGGAACAGACTCACCATCCTAACTCTCTCACTCTTTTCTTTTGCTACCTCAAGCAATTCCTTCACATTTTCACTCATAGCCTTTTTATTTCCTTTCAAATCATTTGTACCCACTACCACTATCAATTCCTTCACCCGCTGTTTTTGCATCCTAATTGACTCGCTTACATTCTTTACGGTTGCACTGGGTTGGTACGATTTTGTTAAACTCTCGACTAACACACCTCTTACTAGGGAATCTCCATACAATACACGCTCTTTCATTTTGTTTACACTCACTATCATACCCTTATTTTTTCTATCATACTTTTGCCAATTATTAGTTGGTACGCTTGTTAAAGATTTTTGCCAATGTTCCAGTTGCTGTTTTACACTATGTATCATTCCACGTAATAGAGCTATTTCACTCATTGCGTCAGTGTCGTCATTTTTATTTTCCGTTGATTCATTCACTCGTTCTGTATGCTTAACTTCATTCACTCTATCAACACCACTCTCACAGCTATCAGGTACTACCTCGCAAACATACTCGTTCATACCTCGAATATCGCTGTTAACTAGATTCTCACTTTCAACAATATCACTCACACGGCCTGAAACATTCTTTAAATCCTCACATTCTTTACACTTTTTGCACACATTCACTCCACAATCGTTGTTTAAATAGACTCCAACCACTCTCCTTGACATACATTTTGCAAACGGAACACTGAATCAACTCTTTTAAATTAAGATTTTCAGACAAATATGGCGACCTGGACACCATTTTTATGTTCCTCTTTATGGGAGCCATGAGCACAGATAATCGATCTATCAGTTTACTGTTAAAATATTCAAAAAACACACAAAAATCACCCAGATACGTTAAACTTCTAAAGGAAACAATACTATGTACTATGTAATACTTAATATATACTTAATTATTCCTAGAATAACTTATCTCAATCAGGAGCGCTTCTTAGACACGTCTACAGCGCTTGGCTCACTAGCACCACTATGAATACAAATCAAATGATAATTGCAATAAAACTAAAAGATAAAGAAATTATTTTGCCTATTTACAAGGTCTTGACAGACCTCAAAATGGTCACCCCCACCTTACTGGTGAAGTTTTATTCATTTGTTGCAATTCTTCTGCTATCAGCAATATCCCTCTCTCTTTCATCCTCTTCTCTTTTATCCACAGAAAGAACATTCCACTAACTCCTCCTGTCAACTATGTCTCACTGTAACTCTCGATGTAACTTCACTCTCTTGTTCCTGATGTTTCTAGTATTAGTGTACATGATCTGCCATATTTTGCTGATTGATGATCAGAGATTTAAGAAGCTACATGCATTTTTTTAATCATTTTAATTCTCAGAGTCACTCACTCACAGATGCACCCACCTGCATCCCCATTAAGTCTCTAGTTTCTCTGATGTTGCCCTTCCATTCCCTCATTAAACAAATTTCTCTAACATATAATGCCAAATATCCATTCATGAAAGTGAATTCATGTCATATGCAAAGTTCTTTTATCCACTCAATTTATTCCATATATCTAAAAATTCCATTCCTTCTATATAGCCTATGCTGGCTTATTTGCAATTATATATTTTTTTTTTTACATACATGTTTTTCTACAATTATAATTTATAGCCCTTCTCAAATTCACATCTAATAATACTTTGGAATAGACAAACTTAACTTTTCAATCCTTTTTTGCTTCTTTCAGTAAATCTTTCATATCTTCTTGCTTTACATGCTTGTCACTTTTTTAAATCATTCAAGGCTGCCAAAACATTAATTCCTTCACTTTTCCTCTTTACATTTTAACAGTGCTACTAACATGTTTAATCTATGCTCCAGGAAAATACTATTTCATCATTCCCTCATCTAGCACACCCATGATCAAGGAATCACCTTACTTCATTAACGTGCTATACAACTGCAGATGCTTTATCTTTTGCATCTGCAGATATGCATGTCCAGATGGATAAATTCATGCTATACCTCCAAATTTGATGCAGTATTAAACTACAGCTGCAGACAAATCACAGAGCTGCTTAAAACAAAGATGAATGAATTCTACCAGCTTTTAAGCAGTTCTGGGATTTGTCTGTTGCCAAAGTATTATTAGGTGTGAATTGAGAAGGGCTATAAATTATAATTGTAGAAAAAATTATATAAAAAAAATTATAATTGCAAATAAGCCGTGCTTATTTGCAATTATAATTTGCAATCTGTAATCATTCTATAGCATAGCAAACACAATGAAAGAGTGCTTGCCACATTTGAATCATTATAGACATTCAATGTATGGACAGAATCCAGTCAGCAAGCATTTCATGCTACACTTTTCTTTCTTTCACAGGACCATTTAGTAATGCAGCAGCCATGGAGCTAAAACTTTAGCAAAATTCACTTGATTACACTAATGCCTAGAAAGAGCAATATCAGAAGAACTACCACCTGGTAAACATCTAGAATAGAATATTTAGAAGAGACTCAACAGGCTATGTACTAATATGAGAAAATCCAGACACAATCTCAAAAAAAGAAGGTTAAATGAAGGATTCAAATCTCAGCAAGTCTACTGAAATAGAAACCAAGGAGTCTTTGGTATAAACTCACAAATGGATTAACATTGCACAACCAGAGATTTAGATGCTGCTGCTGTCTTAGTGTGCAAAGTTCTACAATGAGATCTAAACTCAAACATTAAATTTTCATTTCTATATGTTTTAACTTTTATTATTATTATTATTGTCCTTTTACTTATGTTTTGCTAACTTTACTTTTTATTTTATGATTTGTGTAATTTAGCTGCTGAATTTTTGCATTGTTTCTGATGGACAGAAAATAAATAAATGGATTTACCACAAAATAGTGTCTCCTTACTCTCCCTCTCCATTAATTCTGCTCTTCTCTGATGTACTGCCATATATCTCTAGTCAACTGGGATTGCACTTTGTCATAAAAGAATGTATAAGTACACAATTTCTCCCATTATGGGCACTTTCATTATTCTGTTCATCTTTTATCACTCTTTTTTGTGTCATATTTCTTCCACCAGATGGAAGAAATTGTGTCTTTAAATAATATAAGTAAGCACCAATTATTCATTTGGACTAATTGCCATATTCAGATTTTGATTTCTTCTATTAATGCAAGTACTCCTCACAGCTTATTTCACCTATCCTCTTCCTCATTAATGAAACAATTCCAGGTGAATGGAATCTGAACATCATATGCCCCATCCGTAAGAAAGGTGATGTAATGATATGTTCTAACTATAGAGGAATTAATTTACTATTGTACAACATATAAAATTTTTACTTAAATATAAAGAGCCAACAGGCTTCATTTCGGCGATATAAACATTATTTAAATTAAGGGGATATTAAATCCCAAATTGTTTTAAAAAACCAAATAAGAAACTCAAAGATCGGATCAGAGAGTGTCATGCCGAATATAGTAAACTATAAAAGTACCGGCGATTACTAGCATGAGCTAATGCAAGTAGTCCTAGTATGTAGTACAAACTCGGGCAACACACAGCAAAAGTGGTAAAGTTCTGATCGCTATTCTTGGTATTTTCCATAATGTAAAAACACATTTCCTAGGAAATGTATGCTGTTATTACATTATGGTGGGAGGTCACTACCCAGACCGATTTCAGCCTTTATT
The DNA here is from genome assembly GCF_054136105.1 of Typopeltis vanoorti. NCBI lineage: Eukaryota > Metazoa > Arthropoda > Arachnida > Uropygi > Thelyphonidae > Typopeltis > Typopeltis vanoorti. The sequence goes on from NC_143563.1 coordinate 6,069,223, forward strand.
GAGGCTTCATCAGTGAGTAGCTAGACCAAAATTAATACCAAGGAATATAATGAAAAGAACTTATATACTCTGCTATACGAGTTGTCGAAAAGGTGCAACCCATTAAGTTACTTAAATATAAAGATCTAAAAGGCTTCATTTCAGCGATATAAACATTATTTAAATTAAGGGGATATTAAATCCCACATTGTTTTAAAACCGAATAGATCGGAATCAGAGAGTTTCATGCCGAATATGGTAAACTATAAAAGTATCTTGGTATAAAAGTATATTGGTTGCTATATTCGGCATGAAACTCTCTGATTCCAATCTTTGAATTTCTTATTCGGTTTTAAAACAATGTGGGATTTAATATCCCCTTAATCTAAATAGTATAAAATTTTCTCTAACATTCTATTTAAGAGAATTTATCTCTATGAAGAGAATGTTACTGGCGATTATCAGTGTGGATTTCATCAAAGCAGATCTACAAATGATTAGATTTTTAATATATGCCAATTACTTGAAAAATGTAATGAATTTGGAATTGAAACATACCACCTTTTCATAGATTTTAAAGCTGCATATGATAGCATAGATAGATCTAACTTATTTATTGCAATGGGGGAACTACAGATTTCAAGAAAACTTATTGCTTTAGTTAAAGCTACAATGAGAAATACTCGTCAGATCAAAATTCAGAACATGTTGTCTAATCCAATATATATAAAAATCCAGTTTGACAAGGGGATGGCTTAGCTTGCTCACTGTTTAACATAGCACTTGAAAAGGTTTTCTGAGATGCCGGCATTAATACAAAGGGAACTATTTTCTACAAATCAGTACAAATTATGGCATATGCAGACGATATTGATATTATAGAAAGGACAAGAAAAGCAATGGAAGAAACTTTCATCAGTTTAGAAAAGGCAGCAAAGAAGATGAATTTGCAGATTAACCAAGAAAAAATAAAGTATATGCCAGTAACTAGAAAGATTTGTGATAATAATCCTTCTCAAATTGAAATTGGTTCCAATAATTTGAAATTTTACATAGTTTTATATACTTGCGACCCAAAGTTAATTGTAAAAATGATATCAGTACTGAAATTCAGAGAAATATTCTTTCTGCAAATAGATGCTTCTGTGGACTAAGGAAACACCTAAAGTCACATCTGATCTCAAGAAAAACAAAGATAATGATGTACAAAGTACTTGTAAAACCAGTGTTAACTTATGCCTCTGAAAACTGGGTATTATCAAAGGCAGATGAAAGATTGCTAGGTCTGTTTGAAAGAAGAGTTCGCAGTATATTTTTGGAGCAGCAAAGAGAATGGTGTGTGGAGGAAAAGATATAGCCATGAACTGTACAGATTATTTAATGAGCCAAACATTATTAAGTACATAAAATAAATAGATTAAAAAGATGGGAAGATGGAGTGATGCAAGATATTAAAGTTTTAGGAGTGAAAAATTAGAGCAGTTTGGCATTGAATAAGGAAGGCTGACAGACGTTTCTGAAGAAGGCCAGGGCCTACACAGGGCTGTTGAGCCAATGATGATGATGTACTATATTTAGGAACAATTAGTGTAATTAGAGACAATTCAAATGACATAATGGAAAAAAAGAATACTCCGCTCCTACAGACTATGCTGCGGGAGCAGAGTGACATTACATGCGTCAGTTCACACTTCACATACGCAAAACAGATAAAACTCAGAAAACAAAACCAGTGAATCATGACAAATGACATCATTCAACTGGATTGGTTGACACAATAACCAATCACAGCCACTGATTTCTAGGTGCTATTGAATCAGTGCTCACCCTGACTTGCCTACAGGGTGGTTTAAAACCACTGGAATGCTACATATTACACCTGCTGCAACATCTGTTCAAAAAAAACGTTCATCAAATGTCTGTTCAAAGGGCTCAAAGGTGTGTGTGTATTTTGAATGCACACCCAGGCTATATAAATGTGATGTTTACACATCGAAAAGTGTTCTCTTCAAGAAGCATTATTAAAAAGTCCAAAACATCCAATTCAGTACCTAATATTGAAAAACAGCATTAGCAAGTGCATTACTAAAAGCATTACTAAAAGATCCAACAAAACTGCAATATGCCACATGAGATCCCCCCCCCCTCCACACACACAGACGATTTCTATAGGTTAGCTTTAATCACAATTAAGCTATTTCCATTCTTGCTTTATTCTCATTGCTTTTTTCCCCCTCATGTACAGAAACAATATCAACATGTTGAACAATGCTAATAATATATCAAACCAAAATTTTCAATTATGATTAATAAATTTGGCAAGAAAGCAGTTAAAAGAATCTTGCCAGAAAGGTTACAAGTGTTGTAAGGAAAACAAAAGTTGATTATGAAAGGAAATTAGCCACGCAAGGTAAAGAGAATCCCAAACAGTTTTTTCGATATGCTGCGAGTAAAAGAAAAAATGTATATGGCAGAATGATTTTAAGGAATGCCGATGGTAGGGAGGTAACTGAATTAGTTGATATAGTGAAATTACTGAGCGAGTACTTTGCAAGAGTATATCATTCAGGTATTGCAAGAATGAAAGATCCAACAGATGATATGGGAATTGAGGTGAATGAAATGGAGGTGAATAGTATATTACAAAACCTTAATGTGAATACATCTGTGGTTTTGGATGGTATAACAGCTTGGGTCTTACGTGAAGCAGCAAAAGAATTGTCAGTGCCTTGACTATTTTGTTTAATTTGAGTCTCAGGTCTGGGTTAGTCCCGAGGGGGTGGAAAGAGGGGAAAATAGTACCACTGCATAAGGGAGGTTCCAAGACTGCAGTTGCAAATTATCAACTGATCAGCATATCAGGAGTCGTTGTCAAGGTTTTGTAGAAAGTAGTCAAGAGAATACAGGAATGGATAGATGATAACGGAATACTGTATGGGGGGACAGCGTGGTTTTGTGAAGGGCAGATCATGCCTCACTAACTTGCTCACATTTTATAACACAATGACAGCTGAGCTGAATAAGGGCAATGAGTTTACAGTTATGCTGCTGGACCTTGCTAAGGCCTTGGACAGGATACCGCATGGAATTCTAATTAGCAAACTTCAGCATATGGGGATGGATATAGGGTTGGTGAGATGGATAGGAAGGTGGTTGATGGAGAGATATCAGAGAGTAGTTTATTCAGGAGTAGAGTCCAAAAAATGGCCTGTGAATAGTGGTGTGCCACAGGGTTCTGTTCTTGGACCACTACTATTTAATTTGTCGTTAATGATATCGGAAAGGTTCTGAGAGGAACTATTCATTTGTTTGCTGATGATGCAAAGTTGGATAGAGCAATAGTGAATGCACATGATGTCAAAATTTTGCAAGATGATTTGGATAGATTGGGGGACTGGGATAAGGAGAATGGATGTCAATTTAATGTGATAAAGTGTAAGGTTATGCATTTTAGGGTGAAAGGATTAGCAGCAGTATACCACATGGATGGAACTGTACTCCAGCAGATTGACAAAGCCAGGGATTTGGGTGTGCTGGGGAGTTGAAGTTTAGGAGGGGGGGGGGGCACATTGCAAAAGTGGCTAAATCAGCTGATCAAATCACTTGGTTACTGAAGAATACTTTGACAAGCAGAGACAAGCAAGTTATTGTTTCTCTGTATCGAGCCTTGATAAGACCCCATTTTGACTACTGTGCCCAGATCTGGGCACCAGGGTTTCTTCTTGATGGGGAGGATGTAGAGAGGATCCAGAGGCGAGTGACCAAGATGATAGCAGGTCTTATGAGAACAGGTTGAAGATTTGTGGGTTGCAGACATTGGTTGAGATGCAGAAGAGGGTTTGAGACATCCAAATTACTGAAGGGTTTCTATAAGATTAATTCAGAGGATATTTTTCAGAACAGGTCTGGTGGTGGGAGGACTAGGGACCATCCATGGAAACTGGGCATGAGTGTGGTTAGCAAAGGTGTTAGAACTAGGTTTTTTGCATGGAGAGTGGTGAATGAGTGGAATAAGTTGCCAGAGTCTGTTGTGAGTACCATGACTGTGAGTGGGATCAAGGCAAGGTATGATAGATACTGTGTGGAAGCTGAATAGTTGTTGACATGATATTTAGGGCCTCCCTCGATAAGTCTAAGGACTCCTTGGAGTTGCCCGTAATAATAATAATAAAATAAATCAATAAAATGAAAGTAGATATTAAGACATTTTGTGGCATGAACAAAAGATAGTGCTGCAGCAGTTCTGATTATTGCCAAACTTCCAAGGAATTGTGGTTTTTTTTTTTTTTTTTTTTTGTATAGAAATGAATCTGTAATTTTGACAATGAAGTCCAAGACTAAAGCCTTGGACTTCATTGTCATTTCTAGAATTTATGAATCCACACACCACCAGGCCATCAATGAAGATAGCTTAGTTTGTATCAATCATAAGACGTTAAATATTTTTAATGTAGGAGATAGCTACATCTACCCTGATTCACCCTGATTCTGTTAATAATTGTCCATAGCTTTCAAGGAAGGATGATGCTGGGCTGGCAGCTGCAGGGATCTTTCACAAGAGAGAGCCATTTGTTGGCAAGTTCATAGCCCATTGTTGTTCCACATGTTGTGAGTTGAAGATGCTGGACTAGAAAAGTCCCTGGTTATGTCCCAAAATGGGTACCTTGACTTTAGCTGGGTTCTAGGAGGATTTATAAGAGTTTTGAGTGGAGAGGGAGTAGGGAATTATTTGTGATTTTCTCCAGTTCTTTTAGTGAAGCCTGCCTTCATCATACATTTGGTAGAGCTATGTTGGGAAGCACTGGTAGCCATGACAGAGAGGTGGATTTCAGGGTTCTGCTAATCTTATGCACGGTTATGTTCAGCTGGGAGTCAATGTTCGTGTGAGCACTTCTTTCCCAGATGACTTGTGTGCAGAGTAAACAAGGGCCAGTCCTGAGATTATAAGTACCTTGGCTCTGCAGCCCCAGTTAGTCCCACTTAGTCTTGAGATGATGATTCTCATTTGTATTTTATTTTTTTTTTACTTTAAGAATATGGATTTTTGTAGATTTCTATCCAGGTTTTGTGGATGAGGATCATGCTTGACTGGGCTGTCACAGAAAATGAGGTTGAGATTTAATAATACTTAATTATCTGATTTTTTTCCCCCTTTCATCCACTATAGGCTATAACTGTTCATAGTGGATGAAAAGAAAAAAACAACATGCCTTAAAAATTAAATAAAATACGCATAATAATAAAAGTGAAGCCTGCTATATACTTTGCCACCTTGAGAATACATATACACACACACACACACCTTAATATGCAGAATATCAACTCAGATCAAGAAAAAAAAATATATATATATATTAAAAATATACACACATACATATATACATCTTAATATCTCATACCATCATATGGTCACTTGCATGTGAATCATGAATGCCAGTAGCTCCTACATGATTTACATGGTCATGGCTAGATGCAGTAACATCAGAACCTGGAGGCAAACCATGTTCATGAACCATTGCATGACCAGATGGCGTACCATCAGAACCAGAATGATGATGATGATGAATGCTGTGTGTCATAATAGTAGTAAGTAGTGCCTGCACAACAGAAGATGTTGTGGCTGCTACAGCTGCTGGCATGTCTGCTGTGGTTGAAGTGACATTGATATCATGTCCTGAATGCATGTGTGCAGCATGATCATGGCTTGCCATTTCTTTTTTCAACTACACTCCTAAAAGAAAAGAAAATACTTTAGAATCCATACAGATTCCGTACAGACTCCATTTTGCTAAAATTTTAAATCACTAATTAAAAACAATCTTCATTTACACAATATAGATGACCTCCATCATGTAATAATTTTTAAATTAATTATTAACTGATAAATACTAAAAAAACTATTTAAAAAAAATAAAAAGGAATATTTATATATGTAATTAGCACCATAAGGTGCTAAGGTGCATAAGGTGCTGCTTGTCCAAGTACAGGTACCCCTCGTATAACGCTGATGTTAGGTTCCACAAAAATGCTGCGTTATATAAATCGTGTTATGCGAGACTCAGATCACTTAGAAAAAGTAGGGTTAGGTTCTGAAATCGTTTTTTTTATATATTTTTTTAAAGATTATATAAACAATGACATATCCAACAAAAATATATTTTATTTAATTCAGGTAATTCATTAAATTAAGAAAACATATAAACTATGAAATAAATACATAGTATAAAATTATAAAAAAAATATAAATTGTAGTAAACTTCATCGCACATAATACATAAATGTTTTAGGCAAAGTAAAATAAAGTGCATATTTTAATCATCATCACTGTCTTCAAAACGAACATTTCGTAGATGTTCCATGAAATTTTTTTTTTTTTATTCTTTATTTACAAGTGGTCAGACGTCATCATCACTTGAAATCTCTCGGACAGCATTTGTATAATTCTCATTGCATACTTTGGCTGATTTAGTTATCAAGAAGTCAGTAATAAGACCTTAGTTACCACTATGATGCAGTTTTTTTTTATTAAGTTCATAATATAGAGCTAAACAGATATCCATTGAATTTTTTGGAGCGTTCCATTGAGGAATCATTATCCATAAAATAACTTCCTAACTTTCTTGCCAAGTCCAGTCCGTCTGCTAATTTCATTAAACTGAATTCCTTAACAGATTCATCACAACCAGAATCTTTGGCAGAACTTTCCCTGCCATTTGGTTCGACATCATCTATTAATTGTACCAGTTCCTCCTCATTTAAATCTATTTCCCCATCAATTAACTATTGAAGAGATTGGAGCACTAATGAAGGTTTGCAAAGGTTGAGTCTCATGTGCTGATCGAAACCGAATCTTTAGTCTTGTTCAATTGTTACCTTGGCAGTTTACAGTGGATGGGTTTATCCCTATTAACAAATGCATATATCACAAAAGCGCTCTAAGTGGCAGTTAGTTTAAAAAAATTTTTTTTTACATAAAAAAAAAAAACCGTTACATATTGTATGTAACTCACCAAAAAATAAAGTGCTCAGCTGGAGATTAACACACTTATGATTTTTAATGCGCTTTCCTGGCAGAAAATGAAGACAATTTTCAACAATAAATACTTTATACGGTAAACAATTGATGTACATGCATGCTAAAGTGCATTTCTCCTAATATAAATTTGTTACTTATAGCTACATGTACAATACGGGCGGACACAAATTTAACGAAGATAAAATTTGATTTTTAAGTCATGCATTGAAAAATATATGAAAAGATAAAGATTTACTACAGTTTGTAGACCGTCTTATATTGAAACCACATTTGTATAAGTACCAAGTTCAACAAGGATAACTACAATTTGTAGACCGCGTTACATCAAAACTGTGTTGTATAAGTACCACGCTATACGAGGGTTACCTGTAATTATATAATGGCTCAAATATTAGTCATATGACCTATGCTTTTAGATAAGGATGTTAGAATAATTAAAAACCTCTAAAAATTCCAGACATCAGGAAAGGCAATATCAAAATTAAAAGAGGAACAAGACAAAAGAGTTGTACTATCTCCACTTCTGTTTAACATCTACTCAGAAGTCTTATTTCTTAAGGCTTTAGAATGAAGAAAGGAAGGAGCAATCATAAATGGCCAATTAAAAAATAATTTACTCAATGCACATGATACTGCTTTAATTACAACCAATGGTCAAGATCTTCAACTATTCCTAGAATGTGTCAACAAAGAAAGCACAGAAATGGGCCTCAAAATTACCAAAAAAAAAAAAAACTTAGGATAATAAATAACTCTTCAATAGCAGCTGACTTAATTCTAAATGAAAAAAAATCGAACAAGTGAACAAATTCAAATACTTGGGATCGTAGCTAAATGAAAGTTCGGACTGTGAAATGGAGATACGATCATGAAATTCCAAGACAGTTCTTTATAAAAATGAAACCCATTTTAAGTAACAATGACTTAAACATTAAAATTAAGAGTACAAAAGATGAAGTGCTAAGTATAGTCAACTTTAAAATGTTATTATTATTATTCAGGCCTCCATGGAGTCAAGAGACTCAACGTGGGAGGTCCTTCCTAGGAAATCTATCATACCACTCCTTGAACTCATTAACTTTTCTTGCTCTCACAACTCTACCAGGCAATGCATTACAAGGTTCCACCACCCTCCACACAAAGAAACCACTTCTCACCCTCTTTCTCATAGCTTCCTTTTGTACCTTCAAATGATGGCTCCTTGTCATCGTTCCTTCCCGCTGCTCCACCAAATGAAAGACCTCCCCAGTGTCCACCCTGTAACTGCCTCTAAACAGTTTAAAAGTCTTGATCATATCACCTCTCCTCCTTCTATTCACCAAACTTTGCAGTCCACATTCCCTCAGCCAATCCTCATAATTAACATTGTACAGTCCTGAAACCATCTTTGTTATCTGCCTCTGAACCCTCTCCACAGTTAATTTATCCCCTTCGAATCCTGGGGACCAAATTTGACAACAATAGTCTAAGTGTGGTCTGATCAGGGTCTTATACAATGGAATGATAACTCTTCTATCTCTGTAGGACAGCATCCTTTTCAGTATTGCAGCAATCCTCTGGATTACCTTCACCACCTTTGCAATATGCCCCCTGAATTTCAGTTTCCTATCAATCATCACCAGCAGATCTCGTCTCCTCTACTTCCTCCAGTACAGCTTCTTGAATCAAGTATGCAGCCTCCCACTGATGTATCCCAAACGTCCAGACTTTACATTTTGTTGCATTAAACCAACATCCCCATTCCTTTGCCCATCTGTCTAGTTTATTCAAATCCTCTTGCAGCAGCAGCATCACATCTGCACTATTACTAATAACCCTTCCCAGCTTCATATCATCTGCAAACAACTGAATATCCCCTTGCAATCCATTGACAATGTCATTGATATAAAGGTTAAACAATACAGGTCCCACTACTGAGCCCTGTGGAACCCCCCCCACACTTGTAACCTTCTGCTTCCTTGATATTGTCCCACCATACACAACTCTCTGATACCTATCAGACAGCCAATCCTGAATCCAGTTGACTAACCCAACATCTAAACTCGTGTTGTAACTTAAATATCAGCTTATCATGTGGCACCCTGACAAATGCCTTTGCAAAATGAAAAAAAAATGGTAGTGTATGCCTTTCCCTCATCAACTGCTCTTGTCACTTTATTATAAAAGGCAATCATATTATTTAAGCAAGAGCACCCCTTAGCAAATCCATGTTGATTCTCTATGATAACATTACCCTCATCTGCCCAATGCTGTATATAGTCCCTCCCTAATTTCTCCAAAACCTTAACTACTGATGACACACAAACTAGCCTATAATTAGGTACTTCCAGTCTACTACCGCCCTTATGCAATGGCATTGGCACTATCTAACCTTCCTTCCATTCCTTGGGTACCTTTCCTGTAGCCAGACTTTCACCGAAAAGTCAGGTCAAAGGAGCTTTCAGTTCTTTAGCACATTCTCTCAAAACCCATGGTGAAATATCATCCAGTCCCACAGCGTTAGTGACATCCAGAGTACTCTCTATTTGGAACATGCTCTCCTCTTGCACCTTTAAACTGCCCTACCCCTCTAGTATTAAAATCTTCCTCTCCAGGATGAAATACTCCAATGAAGTGCTCATTGAACAACTCCACTATGTCCTCTGCATCAGTCACTTTATTCCCATTTATGGAATAGAGTTGAATAGACTATAGCAGTGTTTCTCAAAGGTACGTGTACCCCCGCGAAAGGTCATTAGTAGGTACGTGGCAATTTTCGGCTATGCATAATTAAAGGAGTCATATTTTTCAACAAACAGTGCAATTAGAGACAACCGGGATAAAATGGCACTAGCTAATGAATCACATCCCCTCTTCAACAGAAACTGCTTTATAGACCAAGCAAAACCATATGTTGCTGGTGGAACATATGGTTTTGCTTGACACTCCCCCTGCCGTTAACGTGTTAAAACTAAGAAATATATAGTGAATGTGTTTCAGATATTATGGAATTCGGTTGAAGGGAATTAGCATTTCAACTCAACTGTTGAAATGCTAATTTTTTCTTTGGTTCGCACAATCTTTTGTTAATACCGCAGCAATCATATGCAGTTCTTCGCTGCCCTACGTATTTCAAGTCTTGTAAATTACCGGTAATTTTTGCTTGAAATAATGGGAACGAAGATGACGCTATTTGGGTGGATGACTTTGACAATGCACACAAAGAAACTGTTTTCGATGCCAAAAATAGTGATAGCGAGTAGGAACTTCTTGGTAAGTCGCACCATTTTCAGCTTTCTTCTGAAAACTTTAGTTTCTGAAAATTCTCGCAATACGATTTTTTTTTAGCTTTAATTTTCGGAAAAGAGTTATATTCGAATAAACACAGTATTTTTTTTTAGCTTTCAAATTCTTATGTATGGATCATTGGTTAAAGATTGGATTTATAAAACCCTCAAAAGAGAGTAATATAGCAAATACAAGTAACTATAAGCAACAAGAAAATGTTGATATTGCATCTGGATCAAATGAAATTGATGAGTGTGTCGTCTGACATCTCTAGAGAACCAAAATTTAAAAATAAATCATATTTTTTGTTTACATGAACATATAAATTCAAATAAAATAGATATTTAATTTAAATTAATATTTTAAATAAATTTATTAATTTAAATTAAAATTTTAAATAAATTTATTAATTTAAATTAAAATTTTAAATAAATTTATTAATTTAAATTAAAATTTTAAATAAATTTATTAATTTTAATTAATTGATTTTTAATTTATTTTTAATTAATTAATGGATTTATTTTTTTAATTACTTAATCAGGGAGCACTTGGTAACAATGACAATTTAAGAAGGGGTATGCGGAGATCTGAAGTTTGAGAAACACTGGACTATAGAATAGAATATGGAACATGGACGTTAAAGGCAAATACAATAAAAAAATAACTGGAAGCCTCTGAAACGTGGATATTCAGATGGATGTTCAAGATCCCATGGACAGAAAGGTGAAGAATGAAGAGGTACTCAAAAGAATAAATAAAAATCAAGAATTAATCAATATTGTAGGTTGAAGGGAATTAACAGAAAGAAAAATCCTGTAAGAAGAAAAATATCATGGTTAGATAATATAAAAATCTGAACTAAACTGAACACAAAGCTCTTAATCAGAGCCACTAAATACGGAAGTAAATTTGCAAAGGTGGTTGCTGAACTCCATTAGGAAATAGTACTTAAAGAAGAAGGATTTAGATATTTCACACATTTCTCTAAGTGTTAAATACTTATATCTCATCCTTCCCATCTCAGTCGTAGCATATCTAAGACATTTGGGAAAAGGAATTTTTTTGCAACAGTGGTCATGTGTTTAGTTTTTCTCTCTCTTTTGATTCCATATATGAGATGTAGAAGACTTACAGCATATCAGTGCCATGTGTGCATTGCAGGTGAGGAAAAAGAAATTGATAGGCATACATCTTGAAGAGCTCGATGTTATAGTTGTTTGGTAAGGAACACTTCCTTCCTCATCAGGCCTACCTATCTCCTCTGGAGATAGGTAGACTTTTCTCGAGGTAGGTGGGCCCCAAGGTGCCAGAATGCTTTGCCCCCCCCCAGGCCCCCAGACTGTTTGGGGACTTTAAATTGGCCCTAATTTTGGGGGCCCTCGGCTAGAGCCTCATGTGCTTATGCATAAGTACTGCCCTGGGTTTGATGTGTTGCACTGAAAAGCATGTCAGACAGAGCAGTGCCCATGGATGTACCTGTTTTAGACACAGAGCTGAAACCATGTATAAGATATAAACTGAAGTGAGGAAGAAATTATCTATCAGCTGAATCATTATCCTCTGGACAGCATCAATTTTTAAGAAAGTTTTTTTTAGGCACCACCACAAATAGAACAGTATTCTAAGAATGGATGGATTTATGATTTGTATAAATTATACAAATTTGTACAAATTGTACAAATCATAAATCCATTTGTACGTGGTTAGCAGCCACAGGGTCTCGAGCTGAGTCTGGCATTGCTTCCACTTACTTGTGTCAGGTTCCTTCTGTATTCTTTCCTATATGGCCTCATTTGGCTGACTTACTTCGACCCTGAGGGTATTGAGAGTACTCGAGGTCCAAGGATGTTTCTCCTTTTCCCAATTTCTACTATAGCTGGTAGAGGGCAGCAGCTCTACTAGTACTTGATGGAGCACTGCGGTGGAGAAGGCAATGGGAAACCACTCCACTAATATCCCTAGAAAATTTTAGTAGCAACGAATAGAACTTATAAGGGGGCAGCTACCAGCCCAGCAAACCAAGGTGGTGTGTCTTGGCACAAAGAGGAAACGAAGGTGCACATGGAATAGATACACTATTGGGAAATAAGAACGCTTCAAGGGCTGATGTTCTTCCTGATCAAACCTCTAAAAGTGACTTAAAACAAGCTATAAAACAAACTGAAAATGAAAAATCGTCAGAGAATCAAAATTGCAACATGGAATGTGAGAAAACAACGAACAGATATGAAAAATTAGAAAATCTGAAACAAGAAATGGACATAGGAAAAATTGATATCACAGGGCTCTGCGAAGTCAGATGGGAAGGAATAGGCGATTTTTATAGTGACGAAGTAAGAGTAATTTACTCAGGTGGATATAAAAAGGAAAAAGGAGTTGCACTAGTTTTTAATAAAAGAACAGTAATGAGCATCATTAGCATAAACTGTCTGAATGACAGGATTATGGTGGTAAAATTGAAGGCTGAGCCAGTGGACATAACAATAATGCAGGTATATATATGCCAACAAGTGACCATTCAGATGAGGAAATGTACAAACAGTTACAAGAACTAATTAAAGAAGAAAAAAGAAAATACTATATGATTATAATGGGAGATTGGAATGGAGTTGTAGGAGGAAAAGAGGACGGGAGTGTAGTAGGAAGATACGGACTAGGTAATAGAAATGAGAGAGGGGAAAGGTTAGTGGAATTCTGTAAAGAAAATAAACTAATTATTACAAATACTTAGATTTTTTAAACCAAGAGAAGACTATACACATGGAAAAAGCCAGGAGATACAGAAAGGTATCAAATTGATTACATTATAGTAAAGCAAAGATACAAGAATAGTGTAAAAAATGCATGCATATATCCTGGAGCTGATATTTACTCTGACCACAACCTACTATTCATAGAAATAAATGTGAAACTAAAGAAAATAAAAGTTATAAAACAGAAAAAATGGAACTTAGAGAAATTAAAAAATACCAAGGAATTTGGAAATAGATTAGAGAAAGAATTAGAGGAAACAAGTTTTGTCAAAACTGAAGATCCAGAAAAGAAATGGGAACAAGTTAAAGAGAAAATAAAGAAGATTGCAGAAGAAGAAATTGGATATGTAAGAGCTAAAAGAATAATAAAAAAAAAAAAAACTTGGATAACTAATGAGATGATTTCTCTAATTGAAGAAAGAAGAAAATGGAAAAATAAAGACACCCCCAGAAGGAAAAATACAATATAGAACCCTGAATGACAGATTGAGAAGGGAAGCAAAAAGAAGTAGACAAGATTGGCTTAAAACACAGTGTGAAGAAATGGAAAATTATGAGAAAGTGAGAAGGTATGATCTTTTATATGAAAAAGCAAGAAGTGTGAATCACAAGAGAAATGGAATTCGAGCTAGAGGAGAAATCATAACTGAAGAAGAAAAAATCCGAATGAGATGGAAGGAATACATTGAAGATCTATATGACAAGGAAAATAGACCAAATGAGTTGCCATTAGAAGATATAAGGTAAATTAAGATGATCTGGGCCCAGAGATTTTGAAGACAGAAGTAGAAATGGCCATTAAAGAACTAAAATGTGGAAAGGCAGAAGGAATAGATGAAATGCCTGCAGAAATGCTGAAACAACTTCAGAAGTGAACTGCAAGGATTTTAGAACAAGTCTCATTTCCCATACATCAAAAATACTTTGAGAATCTTAACACGAAGAATTGCATCTAAAATGGAAGAATTTCTTGGAGAAGATCAGTTTGGTTTCAGGAAGGGTAGGGGAACAAGAGATGCAATTGGACTGTTAAGAATAGTAAGTGAAAGAAGTCTAGAAGTGAATAAAGAAGTTAACATCTGTTATATAGATTTTGAGAAAGCTTTTGACTATGTAAAATGGGATAAGATGGTGAAAGTAATGGAAAAGATTGGTATAGATTGGAAAGACAGAAGGCTAATTATCTCACTATATATGGGACAAACTGCCATGGTGAGAGACATATATGGTACAACAGAACCAGGTATCATTGGACGAGGAGTAAGACAAGGCTGTTCTTTGTCACCAATTTTGTTCAACATGTATTCCAAAGCAATGCTAAAAGAAGCACTGGAGAATTTGGAAGAAGGAATAAAGATGGGAGGTAGACAGATATTTGCAATAAGATATGCAGATGACAAGGCATTACTATCAAACACTGAAACAGGACTACAACAACTGTTGACAGACTACTGGAATCCTGTATCATTTATGGAATGAAAATTAACATCAGAAAAACAAAGGTGATGAAAATAGCAAGGAAAGAGGCAAATATGGATATCAGAATAAATGGGGAAAAACTGAATCAAGTAAAGACATTTAAATATCTAGGAAGTGTTATTAGCAGTAATGGAAGATGTAAAAGTGACATAAAAGCAAGAATAGCGATGGGAAGAGATGCCTTTAATAGAAAATGGAATTTATTCAGAAGTAAAATAGATATAAACCTAAAGAAAAGACTAATAAAATGTTGTGTGGAGTGTTGTCCTCTATGCAGCTGAAACTTGGACATTAAAGAAAGAAGAAATTAAGATTTTGAAAAGCTTTGAGATGTGGATTTGGAGAAGGATGGAAAAAATCAAATGGACAGATAAAATAACTAATGAAGAGGTCTTAAAAAGAGTAGAAGAAGAAAGAAGTCTATTAAGACTTCTTTCTTTCTGATAAAAATATTCGGGGAGGAAATGGAATCATCAGAGATGCTATCGAAGGAAAAAATAGACTGAAAAGACCCAGAGGAAGAGTAAGAAAAACAATGCTAGATGACATGCTGAATGGAGAGAGGTATATAACCTTGAAAGAGAAGGCTCAGAAAAGAAGAGAGTGGAAGGAAAGTTTCTGCTACTAAAAGAAGAACCTGTTCAATTGCAGAATACTAAAGAAGAAGAAGACAGTTAATTGATAGATGAGAAAAGTAATGTCTAGAGCAGAAAACAATGGCTAGTTTACTGCTCCAGACATTAGTTTTTTAGAGGCTGAGGAAGCTTTGATCCATTTTTCAAGAGAAAATGCAAGACTGTTTTGGTGACATTGAAGGCAACCAGGTTAGGTTATCCTTGTCCCACTGAAAATGGTATGAAGATTATATTTAAAGCATTGGCTGCAGCTGATCTTGAAACTTGGGTCTGAGCACAGCATAATTTGTCAAATAAGTATGATGAATGGAGTGTACTATTGTCAGCAAAACTATGGATATGATTAGACATGATTAAGAATATACCATTTATGTATAGCAGAAAGAAGGAATAGCATAGTCCTGAGGCATTCCTGCATTGATGGCAAAGCTCAAAGAGAGGGAGCCCACTATGACACGGTGAATGACTTGTTACCCAATTACAGAGAGTTGCAGGTTAACAAAAGGATGGCAATTTTTTCTTTTAGTATGTATAACTAGCATAATTCTTGTAATTCTGTTCATACCTTTTTTATACATTTTTCTATCAACCTGTAGATATGAAAATATTCTTAGTATATGTTATCAGATAAAATACTACATCTTGTTACTTGCATATATTTTTACATTTTTATGAATAATTACTCTTATTTGTTAATTTATATTTTATTGCTCAACTACTTGAAACACATATGAGAAATTTGTTCATATCACTAGAGGAAAGTGGCAGAAAAAATGTTAAGCATGTTGATTAGAATTACAAAACTAAGCAAACAGCAGTACACTGTCCCATTTTTTTTAATGTGAAAAAAAGGTTAGAAAACAAAGTATATTACTTAAAAAAAAAAAAAAAATTGGGGATATTTGCCATTCTTTCAAAGTGATACAAGACCAATATGAGGATGAATTTATGAGCTAAAATGTAGTTGAGAGCATCAGCCATAATTGCAAAATAACAGCATCACCAAAGAAAGTTGTAAAAGTTCAAGAATAAAGATCTTGAACTTTTACAACTAATAAATATTAATAAAGATCAATAAATCAGGAGAGTTATTTATTGAAAATGTTTCTTCTTTATATTTAACTACATTGCTCAATGGAGATAAGAAAGCAATAACAGATTCTGAATTTCCTTTTATGATATTTTCTGAAATTTGTAGATGGTTAGAACATGCAAAATGGAAAACAGGAAATCCATTACTAGGTGCAGGAAGAGGGGCTTGGGACAAATGTGTGCTATAATTGCACTTTTCCTGCTTTATGGTCAAATGCAATATAAATTTCAGGTGAGAAGAAAGTAAAAATTCATCAAAAATCACTGAATAAACCACAAGCAATGGATATCTCAGAAATTACTATAATAGTTATGAATAATAACAGGAACCTTATTTTGACAGACTATATGCTACAGCTTCTATAATTTTAAGCTAGAAATCATTCACCTTAAGCTCAGAATCAACTATTCAGTTTCCACTTGCAGACTGATCATCATTCATATTATTATTTAAAAAAAAGATTTAAATTGGTGAAAGTCATCCTGAACATCTAAGTACTTCGTTTAAATAAATTATAATACCCATGTGACCTATGGGTATTATAAAATGAAAGCCATGTAATATATTCTTTTATTAACGTAGAATTTTCACCTAAGTATCAAAAGCATTTTCAAGTACAAGAATGCTTAACAGTAATCAAACATTAACAGCAATTCCAAAAGAAACCACCTAAGTAGCTAATGTAAGATAACGAAAAAAGGTCATTAAATTTCCTAACTTATTAAAAATAAATAAAAAAGTATATAATTCGATAAAATAAAGTTATGAAAGATTAGATGATTTAAAAAGTATATCTTCCACAAAGGGGATAGAAGTAGACCAATGGATATATATTTTTCTTGCCTTTCGCCCCATCAGAAAAATCTCCATTTTTCTAGCTTCTCCTAAGGATAAGCTTCCACATCTAAATTATCCAGGTATCTACCAGATTCCTTGCTCTTGTGATTTATCTTATGAGACAAACAGGAAGATCTGCTTTTATTTGACTAGAAAAACACAAGTCTTATATTCAATACCTTGAGCCTGAACAGTCTGGACTTGTGGAGCATGCTATGAACAGTAGACTTGGAGTTCACTGGAAAAAACACAAGTCCATCACAAAAGTCAGTTCCTCATGGAACAACTTTATAAAGAAACATGAAACTTTACTTCAACTCTCCTAACTTAAACAGATTCAATGGACTATATATCTATCCCCTTTGTGGGAGATAGTACTTTTTAAATCAGCTAATCTTTCCTAACTTTATTTTATCTGATTGTATTTTTTATCTGATTTTTTTAGTTATCTTACATTAGCTACTTAGGTGGCACCTTTTGGAATTGTCTGTTAATGTTCGATTACCATTAGGCATTCTTGTACTGAAGATGCCTTTGATACTTGCATGAAAATTCTACATTAATAAAAGAATATATTACGCGAGTTTCATTGCGGTATTATAATTTATTTAAATATG
The DNA here is from genome assembly GCF_054136105.1 of Typopeltis vanoorti. NCBI lineage: Eukaryota > Metazoa > Arthropoda > Arachnida > Uropygi > Thelyphonidae > Typopeltis > Typopeltis vanoorti. The sequence continues at coordinate 6,086,919 of NC_143563.1, forward strand.
CCTACTCATGGTATTTCCTTATCAAAACAAATACTTATTTGGGTGCTTATGCTGGTTAAAAGGGTGGTGAAAGCTGGCCTTTTTCATCTGTCACCCTATCCCTCCCTTCTGTGTTTTAGCTCTAAAGAATTCAAGCAGTCCACAATTCCCCCCAACCCCTCCAATTTCCAGAGTACTCATTCCAATTTGTATATACTCCAATCAGATAAAATATTTATTCAACAATGTTATGATGATTTTATATACACGAAATTACATAAAAATTATATTATATATGAAATTATACACGAACATATAAAAACTATATCTAATCTACAAACCCTGAACTTTAGCTGCTTACATGCAGTGAATGGACTCAATATCGTGGCTTCAAATTTTTCACCACATCGAGTCCATCTTCTTGGGACCATTTTTATTAACACATTCACTGTTAAGTATGAATACTATGTTCAACAAAATTACATGATTACCACAATAAAGTTTAATGAAAGTAGAGATATTTCATAATGAAAATAACAGTACATCAGTGTGTAGAAACAACAAGCAAATAAAAGAATATGAAGTATATGCAACAATCAGTTTACCAATTAAAACAGTTACTGTGAACTAGAATTTAATATTAATAAATATTAAAATTATTTTTCATTTTTACGTAAAATGAGAATTGTCTCTCTCTCCCACACTTTTGGGTGAGGGAGAGAGAGAATTGTTCCAATTCATGTTAGGCTGATCTAAAAGGGCTTCACAACTTTCTTTGAAAATGCATTAATATTTAAAACTGCTTCTACATTTCACATATTCAGTACTACATTGAATACATGAAACCTCAAAAGTCTGTCTGGCACAGTATAGTATTGATACTAAACACAGTATTCGGTGGGATGAAGCTCATCTTCTTCATATAGGAAGTTTTTTTTAAAATATGAATACCTTTTCAAAGAAATATTATTAGTATTATTATTATTCAGGCCTCCATGGAGTCAAAAGACTCATCGAGGGAGGTCCTTCCTAAGAACATAAAGTCTGTCAAGACTCATCGAGGGGAGGTCCCCCCCCCTAAGAAACACAAAGTCTATCATACCACTCCGTAAACTCATTGACCGTTTTTGCTCTCATCACTCCATCAGGCAATGCATTCCACGGTTCAACCACCCTCCATGCAAAGAAACCACTCCTCACTCTCTTGCTCACAGTTTCCTTTTGTAACTTCCAGGGATGACCTCTTGTCATCACTCCTTCCCACTTTTCAACCAAGCAAAAGAACTCCCCAGTATCAACCCTGTAACCACCTCTCAATAGTTTAAAAGTCTCAATCATATCACCTCTCCTCCTTCTTCTATCCACCAAACTCTGCAGTCCACATTCCCTCAGCCGATCCTCATAACTATCCTTGTACAGTCCTGAAACGATATTTGTCATCCGTCTTTGTATCCTTTCCACAGTTAATTTATCCCCTTCAAATCCTGGGGACCAAATCTGAGAACAATAGTCCAAGTGTGGTCTGATCAGAGACTTATACAATGGAATGATAACCCTCTTGTCTCTGCAGGTCAGTGTCCTTCTCGTAATTGCAGCAATCCTCTGTGTTACCTTCACCACCTTTGCAATATGTCCCCTAAACTTCAGGTTTCTATCAATCATTAACCCCAGATCTCGTCTCCCTTACTTCCTCCAGTATAACTCCTCCCATAGAGTATACAGCATCCCATTGATGTATCCCAAACATCCAGACTTTACATTTTGTTGCATTAAACCAACATCCCCATTCATTTGCCCATCTATCCAGCTTATTCAAATCCTCTTGCAGGGCTACCACATCTGCACTATTACTAATAATCCTTCCCAGCTTTGCATCATCCGCAAACAACTGAATATCCCCTTGCAATCCACTGGCAATGTCATTGATATAAAGGTTAAACAATATAGGTCCTAGTACTGAGCCTTGTGGGACCCCACTTGTAACCCTCTGCCTCCTTGAAACTGCTCCACCATGAAGTCTTTTACATTGGCCTAACCTGAATCAGAAAGATTGCCTCTTTCTCACCCCAAAACTTTGGGATATTCTCATTTTATGCAAACATCAAATAGTTTTAATATTATTTATTAATGTTAATTTATAGTTGCGGCAACCATTTTAATTGGTAAACTGATTGTTGCATGTACTTTGTATTCCTATAAATTAAAGATACCAAGAAATTATGTGGTTTGCATTATGGGATACTAAGGCAAGTGATGTGAAGTAATCGGCCTCTATATACGAGTTGCCCCAGTGCTAAAAATATTTCAGGTGCAAACTTTGTTTGCTTACACTTGGAGATAAAGGATTAAACACAAGTATATAATTTCCTGGTATCTTTAATTTATAGTATAACCAAGTGGATAAACTTCCAACAACTTTATATTGCTGTTCTTTGATTTGCTTGTTGTTTCTACACACTGATGATGTACTGTTATTTTCAGTACAAAATATCGGTATTTTCATTAAAGTTCATTTCTGAAAATATATTGTTTATAGTTATACCACAGGTACCTTTAAAGATTAGCAATACTATGTTCATTGAGATAGTTATTTATTTTCAATAATTATTTAATTATACAGCACTCATTCAATTATCCAATCTTCAAATGAACAAACCTTTAAGACAAATGCTTGAATGGATAAGTGTCAGGGGCGAATTTTTCATGCTTGCTATGCTTGCTGCGCAAACTCATTAATTGAGAAAGTAGTAATATTTATTTGTTAATAAATGCATGCATTTATAAGTCTAAATGGAATTCATGCATTCTATTTCGACTTTTATTTTTGTAGACAGAAGACGTCTTAAACTTGCACAGCAATAATTGAGCTTTGCGTCGTGTATCGAAGGCCGATACACAACCCAAGTTTTCCTTTTTCAGCCACAGTTTCTTCTTCTGCCAGGAGAAAAAAGGTACCCGTCTCCCTAAAACTCTTTAAAATTGCATTAACAGTACCCAAAAGAATACCGCATTCACTGGCAATTTCTTGGAGATGTATCCATTTTATAGCTACACAAAATGAATAAACGGTATGAATGTCAATTTTTTTTTACAGCTGACATTCATATTAAAAACGCACAAGACATTAATAAGTATTGTAGAGATAGTTAAAACACACAGCATTCAATAAAAATAATGAACAGAAACCAAAACCAAAAACTTGACAAAATTTGGCTTGTTCAGATTAATTTGTTCACCACTGTATATATATTCAATATTGCATATAGTAAAATATTAGGTATATTTATTCTTTTTAAATGTATCAAACAGTATATATCTTTTTACTTGGTCAAAGGCTTTTTCATAATTTATAAACAAAAGATAAATTTCAAAATGAAATTATCTTCTTTTCTCTATAAGTAGTTTTAAACAAAAAGCTGATCCCATTGTACAGCATTCTTTTCTAAACACATTTTGAAGTTCTAACAATAATTTTTCACTGTATATTTAAAATTTTTCATTACATATTCTACTATATATTTTGTAGCATGTATTCAATAAACTAAACCTCTGTAATTAGGGTTTGTTTCATTTCTTTTTTAAATATAGGTATTATTATATTCTTATTCCATTCTATTAGTACTTGTCCATTTTATTTAAAAATTTTAATATCTGATGAAAGACTATAAAAGTATCGGCGAATACTAGAGTGAGCTGAATGCAAGTGGTCCTAGAACGTAATACAAACACGGGCAACTCGTTGCAAAGGTGGGGAAAGTTCTGATCGCTAATCTTGGTATTTTCCATAATGTAAAAACACATTTCCTAGGAAATGTATGCTGTTATTACATTATGGTGATGAAGCCTCAATAAAGGCTGAAACCGGTCTGGGTGGTGACCTCCCTACCATAATGTAATAACAGCATACATTTCCTAGGAAATGTGTTTTTACATTATGGCAAATACCAAGATTAGCGATCAGAACTTTCCCCACCTTTGCAACGAGTTGCCCGTGTTTGTAATACGTTCTAGGACTACTTGCATTCAGCTCACTAGTATTCACCGATACTTTTATAGTTTTATACTATATTCGGCATGAAACTTTCTGATTCCAATCCTTGAGTTTCTTATTCGGTTTTAAAACAATGTGGGATCTAATATCCCCTTAATTTAATTAATCTGATGAAAGTTTTTTTTCAGGAAAATTTATACAGTTCAGAGTTTATCCCATCATCTCCTGCTGATTTTGCCATTTTTTATTTTACTTAGATTGTCCTTTTACTTCTTACACTGTTATTATATCGTTTAAGGCATTTATGCTTTTGGTGTAATTTTTTAATTTTATTTTTTGATATTAGTATTATCTGTCCAAAGATCTGTGAAGTAATCCAAGAATTCTTTTTCATAATTTATATTTGCAGTTACTTTTATATCTGCATTCATGTGCTTTAGTATTTTATATGCATTGGGTCTTATTTTGTATATATCATTTTCTAGGTATAATGCCAATTTTTCCTGGTTTTCTCTGTCTCTTTCCGATTTCTCATTGGCTAGTGCTCTTTTATTTATATATATATATATATATATATATATAAATTTCATCTTGTTTTTTGCTACTTAACCGTCTTTTAAAAATTGTTTTTATTTCATTGTCTCGTATATGTAATTTTTTTTTATTTTTATGGTATTTTTTATGTGTTTCTAGACTTTCACATACTGGTGATGTAATAATTTCTATTATATCATTCCATTCTTTCTCAATGTCTTAATTTTCTGGTATTTTTTCTAAATAGTTCATAATCCTCTGTTGGTATAAATTTCTTATATTCAAATCATTTAGTAGTCATACTTTGTAATTAGATTTTGTTCCTCTCAACATCTTTTGTTCCTCTAGTTTATTTATTTGTATTTTTTGTAACCAATTTGGTGGAAACTTTAATTATGCCTGCACTAAATGATGATCTGTATCTATTTCTAACCCTCTCCTGACTTCAACATCTAGGAAGAGGTTTAATGCTTTTTCATTTGCTATAAAGTAATCTATTATTGATTTCTGTCATATTGTTTCTTCCCATATTATTTTTTAAATAAGTTCATGTTGCCGAATTGAAGCCTTTTGCTCTTCATATAATTAGTATTTATGTATATGTTTATGTTTGGAATATGTGTTCATTGTTTTTAAATTATTATATAATCAATGAGTCATTTTCCATTTTTGTTTACTGTTGGTTCTCCAAATTTTTCCACATTATTAATTTTTGTCTTTCCTATTCTGGCATTAAGATCTCCAGCTATAATTATATTGTCTGTTTAATTTTTCATATATTCCTTGTAAATGCTTGTAAAAGTCATCATTTACTTCTTCTTCGGGGGCATACATTCCAACAGCTGTTGAATTTGCTTTATTTTAACACTTCTAATATTCTTTCATTCCAATATGTATAATGAGTTATTTTTGCTTTAATTGATTTATGGATCTGAATCATTGCATCTACTCTACTATATATGATATATAGTAGAGTAGATGCAATGATAATTGCATCTACTCTACTATGCAGTATATGATATGATAATTAGTTGTTTCTTTTTTGTTTCTGTAAGAATGCAAATTTCTACATTTAAAATATTAGCTAATTCTTTTTCTTTATGTGTTATGCTTTTAATATTCCATGTAGCATATTTCACCACATTTCTCTTTTTCAAAAGTGTTTACTAACCTTCTCCAATTTGTGGTCTTTTCCATGTTTTCTGTCTGGTTTAGATTTGTTTAAGACTTGAAAGTAATACGTGTTTCCCTATAGCCAGTTACTAGCATGACAATAAGTATCCTAATGTTGGGGCTGCCACCTTAGGGCAACTAGGCTTTTTTTTTTTTTAAATAGATAGTGGAAACTACAGTTTGAAAGGAAACTGTCACTCCCTCACCCTTGAATTGCTCTAATAGTACTGGGGGGGGGGGGGGACTCAAGTCTTCCCTGAGTAAGAAGTAAGAGAATAAAAGAAAATAATCACATAATATAATACAAAAGTTTTTATGTGAAGTTATGTCTTTTTGATGGGTTGAACTGAATGATTGAGAAATGACCCTTGAATAATATTGAACTCTCATCTATGCAAATATTTACATAGCTATAGATGATGAAAGTTTTTTCACTTACTTATACTATAAATTAAACATGCTAAGAAATTATATTCTTGGTTTAATTTTTTATCCAAGTGTAAGCAAACAAAGTTTGTGATTGAACTATTTCCAGGACTGGGCAACTCGTATAAAGAAGCTAATGACTTCGTATCACTTGCCTTGGTATCCCATAATGCAATGCACATATCTTTACAGACATGTATAATGATATGGATTATGGGAAGGGTCACTACCCAGACTGGTTTTTCACCTTTATTGAGGTCTCATCAGTGGGAGCCAGACACCCAGAGGTGATACCAAGGTTGAAATAATGCAGAACTCATATTTCAATATACAAGTAGCCAAAAGGTGTCACACCATATTATTAAAATATTCTAGATTAGAGATGGTTGTTGGAAGTTTTTCCACTTGGTTATACTATAAATTAAAGAAGCAGACAAACTTTGCACCTGAAAACTAAGTGGAAAAACTTCCAACAACTATTTCTAATCCAGAGTATTTTAATAATAAAGTGCGACACCTTTTGGCTACTGGTATATGGAAATATGACTTCTGCATTACTCCAACCTTGGTACTGCCTCTGGGTCTGGCTCCCATTGATAAGACCTCAATAAAGGTCAAAATCGGTCTGGGTAGTGACCCTTTCCATAATGCATAGCATTATAGATGTCTAAGGATATGGGTTTTGCATTATGGGATACTAAAGCAAGTGATATGAAGTCATTAACTTCTTTATATGTGTTGCCAAGTCCTGAAAATAGTTTGAGTGCAAACTTTGTTTGCTTACACTTGGATAAAGGATTGCCAAGAATATAATTTCTTGGCATCTTTAATTTATAGCTATAGATATTTGCTATGCAAATATCTATGCAAACAGATTATACTTTTGTATATTATAACTCTTGGTTAGCAGAACTGCAAGTCCAAAGATTAAAACAATGCATCAAACAATTCAGTTAACCCTGGATGTAGAAACCAAAAGTCTCCCCATTTAGGTCTGTTTGTTTGATGATGATCAAATTGCAGTTTATAGTATTAAGTATATGGAAACACCAACAACACAGGATTGTAATGATACTATGTGTCATCATTATTTTTATCATTTGTCTAAAGAGCTCACACCTTATTATTTATAGATATCTTTTTAGAACAAAAGCTTTAACACATTAAATTCTGTATTTAATGTGTTAAATAATCCAATATTTCTCTTAAGACTAACTCTTAAGTCTTTCAAAAAAGCCACCTTCTACTAGAAAGGATGTAAAAGAAAGCTGCAAAACTCTCCCATGTTCTGCAGAGTGGTCTTTTTATGCACTACATAGTTTTAATATATTCATATCACTGCTTTGGTCTCCCAATGCAGTTGTCACCAAGTCTCCTCTTACACTGAAAGATGTACATGATTGCAATCATTGAAAAAATTTTGTATGATGATTTTGTTCTACCTGATCTTAACACTTTTCAGTACTAGTACACTAAAAAAAAGCCAGGAAACAGAAAAATATGCTTAGAAAAAAGGAAAATAAATGTTGTGTTAAATAATATCTTACTTAAGTTAGTGTAAGTATAATAGAAGTAAAGGGGTTTAGTTCTGGTATTAAAAAAAAAAAAAAAAAAAAAAAAAAAAAAAAAAAAAAAAGGCAACCAAGAATTGCCTGGATAGATAATATTAAAAAATGGACTAATTCTTTGTTCTCCACTTAGTTAAGGAGATTCCAAGACAAAACTGGAAGATGTATATTATGATTGTTACCTTTATAGTGTTTGAACAACTTATTACTTTGGGTGAGGAAGAAGTAATACCTAGTTTCTGATCACAAGTTTATTTCAAAGAAAAATAACAAACATCCATTATAAAATAATGTTTTATATTAAGCATGCCTGTTGTAATAGATTTCACGGTATGATATGAACACAGATGGATAAGAAAATAACTATTTATTAACTTAGAAGCTAATATTTCACTGGTATTATATCCAGCATCTTCAGAGCACACAACACAAAGTTTGTTACAAAAGCAAGACAACCACAATCTGGTGTAACAGTGGGGTTAGTATAAGTAATTGCAGCATGCAACACAAGACTAAAGTCCTAATATGTCGCCATCTAGGTTTAAAAAAAAAAAAAAAAAGTTAAAATAAATAAATTAATTAATTAAAAATAAATAAAATAAATAAAATAAAAGTAATAAATATTAATTTGGTCTTAGGATGACTGTTTCCCAAATCTTTGGTAGATTTATACAGCCATACTCATTAAGGTTTGGAGTATGTTTTAAAGCTTCTGTTGATTCCAGGAACAACCTCTCAGACTTGTAGAAGCTTCCGTGCATTACTTTTGTTTCTTTCCAATTGATCCTGTGTGCAGGAGTATCCAAAGCATGGTCTGCCAGACCCGACTTGCCATAGTGAAAGTGTTGGATATATTTTTTGTGTTCACTGACGCAGATGTCCACAGTTCTTCCTGTCTGTCCATAGTAGGCTTGATGGCAAGAACAGGGCACTTCATAGACTCCTGGATGTGATAAAGTAGTGCATTTGTCCTTAGGTGAATGGATGAGAGTTGCCAACTTTACATAAGGTTTGAATACTGTGCATAGTTGGTGTTTGTTAAGCACCCTAAATATCTTTTCAGATGTGCCTTTAATGTATGGGATGGTGATAGTTTTGTTGTAGTCTTCTGTGGTAGATAGAGGGGATTTCTGGGTAGCATTTAGTATGTTATCTATCTTATGGGGATTATAACCATTGGTTAAGAAGGTGTGACGTAGGTGAGAAAGTTCAGCAGTGAGAGCAGTGTCATTGGAACAGATTGCTCTAGCTCTATGGGTTAGTGTTTTTAAGATACCATATTGTTGAGAAGGGTGATGTGATTGTTTGTGTAAATATCTCCCTATGTGTGGGATTTCTATAAACTGAAAATGATAAGGAACCTTCTGGAAGACTTGTGATGAGTGTGTCTAGGAAGGGCAGGCAGTCATTGGCTTCTAGTTCCATTGTAAAGTGGATTTTAGGGTGCTGGCTATTTAGATGCACTAAAAATGTATTCAATGTGTCTGGGCCATGTGGCCAAATAGCAAACATATCATCAACATAGCATAGCCGGAGGATAGGTTTGAGAGTGGCTGTGTTGACAGCTAATTTTTCCAGATGTTCTATGTAGAAGTTGGCTAAGGGGGGAAACCCATAGCTGTCCCATCTAAAATACTTTTTAGGTGGGTAGAATTTTTAACAAAAGAGAGAGAATTGTTTGTGTAAGTGGTTAGTAATTTGGCTAAATTTTTAGCTAGTTTATATGTAGGACTGTTTATACTATCTACAATAGGATGCAAAGGTGTCAGTGTTTGTGTATTTTAGGAGCACCATATATTCTGGGTGTTTTAACGTGCAAGGGTTTGAGTTTTTTGACAATTTCTTTTGGCCAGGAAGTGACTTTGTTCAGTAACTTGCACACCTTATTCTTTTGTGAGTTGGTGGGATCTCGATCTATAATTTGATATATAGACCGGTCTTGAAGCAGTGCATACACTGCTTCAAGATACACCTTTGTGTCATATTGTAGATATTGTAGGGTGTCCCAAAATTCACGCAAGATTTAAATTTAGCGCCATTTGTGCAGTAAAGTGCTGCCAACGAGAAAAAAGACAGCATGACAGCTGACAGTTCAGGGTTATTAAAAATGGAGCGCTACATGAAAGAACAACGCATTTTCATTATTTTAAAAATAATGAAGGTTTGGCAGCTACAGTTCGCAATTTTCGCACAAAATATGGTCAGAATAGTGATTTAACTTCATCAACTGTGAAAAGATTAATTAAAAAATTCAAGGAAACTGGATCAATTAGTGATCTTATACACTCTGGCCATCCTTCAACAAGTCGTTTGACAGAAAACATCGAAGCAGTTCATGAGAGTGTTGCTGAGAGTCCAGGAACATCAATTCGTACCGTGGTCTTGAATTGGGCATTTCGAGAAGTTCTCTACAGCGTATTCTCATGAAAGATTTGCATCTTTATGCTTACAAAGTTCAATTGACTCAAGAACTGAAGCATACTGATCCAACACAGCGAAGAGAGCTCACTGAATGGATTATGGAACAACAAGTGGATGCTTATTTTTTTGAACAAAATCTTCAGCGATGAGGCTCATTTTCATCTTGGTGGCTTCGTTAATTGACAAAATTGTCGCATTTGGGGTTCAGAAAATCCACGAGTGATTGTTGAGAAACAAATGCATCCACAACATGTCACTGTTTGGTGCAGATTTTGGGCTGAAAGCATCATCGGTCCATTCTTCTTCGAAAATGTGGCTGGTAAGGCAATAACAGTTAATGGTGCTCACTATCACGACATGATAATCCAGTTTTTTGTGCCTAAATTGCAAGATATGGATGTGGACGATATGTGGTTTCAACAAGACTGTGCCACATGCCATACAGCCCGAGAAACAATTCAATTACTGCATGAGTCATTTCCTGGTCATGTAATTTCCCATTTTGGTGATCAGAATTGGCCGCTCAGATCATGTGACTTAACGGCATTGGACTTTTTTCTTTGGGGTTTTTTGAAGTCTAAGGTTTATGCCAACAAGCCCACGACCGCCCACGCCTTTAAGGAGGAAATTGAGCACTGTATCAACGAAATTCAGCCACATTTATGCAAAACGGTCATGGAAAATTTCGACAAAAGAGTGCATATGTGCCAGCAAAGTTGTGGAGCCCATTTACCCGATATGCTATTCCATGCATAACCCTATACTGTATACTTTATGAATCAATAAGAAATTACAATTTTTAATTAAAAACCTGTGTTTTCTATCAAAATTACTTCTTGCGTGAATTTTGGGACACCCTGTATAAACAGTCCTACATATAAACTAGCTAAACATTTAGCCAAATTACTAACCACTTACACAAACAATTCTTCCTCTTTTGTTAAAAATTCTACCCACCTAAAAAGTATTTTAGAAAACCATACCTTAAATAGTTCAGCCCTAATGGTGAGTTTTGATATCACCCCATTATTCACTAATGTACCACTGATTGAAACACTTAACTTACTAAATTCACAATTTCCCCCAGATATATTTCAGCTATTTAAATTCACAGTACAGGCAGGTTATTTTACATGGAAAGAGAAAATATACAAACAATTAGATGGAACAGCTATGCCCCCCTTCCCCCCACCCTTAGCCAACTTCTACATGGAACATCTGGAAAAATTAGCTATCAACACAGCCATTCTCAAACCTAGTCTCTGGCTATGCTATGTTGATGATGTGTTTGCTATTTGGCCACATGGCCCAGACACATTGAATACATTTTTAGTGCATCTAAATAGCCAGCACCCTAAAATCCACTTTACAATGGAACTAGAAGCAATGACTGCCTGCCCTTCCTGGACACACTGATCACAAGTCTTCCAGAAGGTTCCTTATCATTTTCAGTTTATAGAAAACCCATACATACAGGGAGATACTTACACAAACAATCACACCATCACCCTTCTCAACAATATGGTATCTTAAAAATACTAATCCATAGAACTAGAGCAATCTGTTCCAATGACACTGCTCTCACTGCTGAACTTTCTCACCTACGTCACACCTTCTTAACCAATGGTTATAATCCCCATAAGATAGATAACATACTAAATGCTACCCAGAAATCCCCTCTATCTATCACAGAAGACTACAACAAAACTATCACCATCCCATACATTAAAGGCACATCTGAAAAGATATTTAGGGTGCTTAACAAACACCAACTATGCACAGTATTCAAACCTTATGTAAAGTTGGCAACTCTCATCCATTCACCTAAGGACAAATGCACTACTTTATCACATCCAGGAGTCTATGAAGTGCCCTGTTCTTGCCATCAAGCCTACTATGGACAGACAGGAAGAACTGTGGACATCTGCGTCAGTGAACACAAAAAATATATCCAACACTTTCACTATGGCAAGTCGGGTCTGGCAGACCATGCTTTGGATACTCCTGCACACAGGATCAATTGGAAAGAAACAAAACTAATGCACGGAAGCTTCTACAAGTCAGAGAGGTTGTTCCTGGAATCAACAGAAGCTTTAAAACATACTCCAAACCTTAACAAGTGTGGCTGTATAAATCTACCAAAGATTTAGGAGACAGTCATCCTAAGAACAAATTAATATTTATCACTTTTATTTTATTTTATTTTATTTTTTTTTTTTTAATTAATTAATTTATTTATTTTAACTTTCTAAGACTATCATTTGGAGTACTATTTCAAAACTTTGAACTTTTTTTTTTCTTTTTTTTTTAAACTTAGATGATGACATACGAGGACTTTAGTCTTCTGTTGCACGCTGCAATTACTTATACTAACCCCACTGTTACACCGGATTGTGGTTGTCTTGCTTTTGTAACAAACTTTGTGTTGTGTGCTCTGAAGATGTTGGATATAATACCAGTGAAGTATTAGCTTCTAAGCTAATAAATAGTTATTTTCTTATCCATCTGTGTGTGAAATCTATTACAACATGTCTGATGAACACATAAGCCTATCTACTCGTATTAAGCAGGCCAACGATGTTTGTGCTTAACAACAAAGGTTAAAAAGTCATCAAAAACTTATAATTGCATAAGTGTCAACATGAAATGTGAATATCCCACTTACTCTGAGAATTAACTGTTTCAAACAGTTAACAAGCAAGTGAAAACTTTAAAAGTATTAACAAGAGGCAAATAAGGATATGAATCCTTCAGAGTTTATATCTTCAGTAATGCAGTACACAAAAATCATGCCTAATGTTATGAAAATCATAAATTTATGATCACTTTCAAAAAAGTTTTAAAGTACAAAAGTGGTCTGCCCACTTAGTAGAAAATAGCAATGAGTATTATCTGTTCTTGAAATAAGATATCAACTTGAAGTCTTTTTGACACTTTCTTTCTTTACTTCATTAAAAAAAAAAAACCTTATGCTTGGAATTACTAGTAATGTTAACCCCACTAACCTTCTTTACAAAAACAGCCAATTCTAGTACTTCTTGAGAGTCATAATACTAACATCACTTCTCAGAGCTATTCCCCAACTTTGCATTGTCTGCAAACAACTAAATATTTCCCATTACACCACAAATCACCAGGCAATTCAAAAGCCTCCATATGCAGAAAATAACATATTTATTATGCAATTTCACACATAACTAGATGTCTCAAAGCAAGTTCACCATGAATAAGAGAGATGCAACCGTATGTGTTTTAAGAGGAATGGCAACCATGTTCTGTGAATAAAGTTTGTTACAAAAAAAAAAAAAAAAAAAAATTGACCATTTTCTTCTATGTATGGAGGACTTTTTGATTCTATTTAAACAGAATAAATTGACACATCCACTTATTATCTTTTTCTTTCAAAACATTACTCCCTAATATATAACTTGTTGATATCTATCACAAAGAAATTTCTGGATGAAAAGAAAGATTGAATAAAAGGGATACAAGAGGCTTTATTATTCAAGTTCTCCACAGAGTCAGGGACTCATCAAGGGAGGCTAAATCACTCATACTACTTATCATACCTTTTCTTCAATTGATTATACTGTTTGTACTTGTATCACCTCAAAAAAGATAAGCCTTTCCAATCATGCACAGCTCTGAGAATAAAACTCTAGCTCTTACCCTTTCTTGACTACCCTTATTCTCAACATCCAAGGATGCCCTCTTGTTCTCTCCCTATTTTCTATAAAAATGAAAAATTCCATATCACTGATATGCTATGACTTTTTCAGAAGTTTGTAGGTCTGTGTCATAGCATACTCTTTCTCCTGTTTGCTAGTTTCTGCAGTCCACACATTTTCAATCTCAATCTATATTCTACAATCCCAAATCACCTTCATCACCATCCTTAGCACCATCTCCAATGTACCTGCACCATCTTGAAAACCAAGAGACCAGATGTGTGCATAACAGTTCAGGTGAAGCTCTATCAAGGCTTTATAAAAAGACAAAAAAAACTTACTTATCCTTATAAATGAATGTCTGTTTCAGCACTGCTATCATCATTCTCTCTGTTATATTTGCAACCTTTGCTATATAAGCCTTGAACTTCACCTTCCTACCTATCAAACCTCCAAGATCCATAACTTGGTCTCTTCCAGAATGACCCCACCAATGTGATACATCACTGAAGATCCCATCACACCAAAGTGCATAACTTTACATTTAATAAAACTAAACTCTCATCCATTTTCACTTGTCTACAATTACAGCCTATTCAACTCTCTTTGCAAGGTGTTGCATTTCAGTGACATCCCTAATTACCATGCCTATCAGGCAATCTTATCAGTATATAGTAGTGTGTCCCCAATCAAATAATTATTATTATTATTATTATAATTCAGGCCTCTTTGGAGTCAAAAGACTCATCGTGGGAGGTTCTTCCTAAGAACATAAAGTCTGTCAAGATTCATCGAGGGGAGGTCCCCCTTAAGAAACACACAGTCTATCATACCACTCCTTAAACTCATTGACCATTCTCGCTCTCACCACTCCATCAGGCAATGCATTCCACGGTTTAACCACCCTCCATGCAAAGAAACCACTCATCACCCTCTTGCACACAGTTTCCTTTCGTAACTTCCAGGGATGGCCTCTTGTAATCACTTCCCACTGTTCAACCAAGCGAAAGAACTCTCCGGTGTCAACCCTGTAACCACCTCTCAACAGTTTAAAAGCCTCAATCATATCGCCTCTCCTTCTATCCACCAAACTCTGCAGTCCACATTCCCTCAGCCGATCCTCATAACTATCCTTGTACAGTCCTGAAACCATATTTGTCACCCGTCTTTGTATCCTTTCCACAGTTAATTTATCCCCTTCAAATCCTGGGCACCAAATCTGAGAACAACAGTCCAAGTGTGGTCTGATAGAGACTTATATACAACAGAATGATAATCCTTTTATCTCTGCAGGTCAGTGTCCTTATAATTGCAGCAATCCGCTGTATTACCTTCACCACCTTTGCAATATGTCCCCTAAATTTCAGGTTTCTATCAATCATTAACCCCAGATCTCTTGTCTCCTCTACTTCCTCGTATAACTCCTCCCATAGAGAATGCAGCATCCCATCGATGTTTCCCAAACCTCAAGACCTTACATTTTGCTCATTAAACTGACACCCCCATCATTTGCACATCTATCTAGCTTATTCAAATCCTCTTGCAGGGCCACCACATCTGCACTATTACTATTATTATAATGTTCTTGTAACTTTATTATAAAAGGCTAGCATATTGCTAAAACAAGAGCGCCCTTTCACAAATCCATGTCGACTCTCACAGATAACATTACCCTCACTGCCTAATGCTGTATACGGTTCCTCACTACTTTCTCCAAGATCTTAACAACTACTGATGACACACAGACTGGCCTATAATTAGACACTTCTAGTCTGTTACCACCTTTATGCAATGGCACTATCTTACCTTCTTTCCACTCCCTGGGCACCTTTCCCGCAGCCAGCCTTTCATTGAAAAGCCAGGTTAAAGGCACTGTCAGTTCCCTAGCACATTCTCTCAAAACTCGTGGTGAAATACCATTCAGTCCCAAAGCTTGGATTGATTGGAGTTCAAGGCTTATATAGCAGAGATTGCAAATATAACAGAGAGAATAATAGCAGTGCTGAAAGAGACATTGATTTATAAGGATAAGTAAGTCTTTTTGCCTTTATATACATTTTTTTGTAATTTTTTTATAAATTTTTGACTTTTTATAAATAAAACAACTTCAATGCACATGCGCACAGATGACCAGACATGGAGGGGTGTGGTTGGGAGGAATGGTTGCCGTGACCTTAATGTGAATGGGTTGAAATTATTGGACTTCTGCTGTACTAACAGCTTGTTCATACATGAATACCTTCTTCCAGCACCGAGAAGTCCATAAGTATACTTGGTACAGGGATACACTAGAACAAAAGGTCTCTGACTGACTTCTTTATAGTCTCAGCAGACCTATTTTCCTCAGTGTTGGACGTTCATGTGAGAAGAGGGGCAGAACTATCAACTGACCACCACCTTGTTGTGTGCACTCTACGGCTTCAGAAACCAGATGCAACCATCAACGCTGGTAGGCCTAAGCAGCTATAATGCATAAAATGGAAGGCATTGGAAAATGAAGCTGTGAGGAAGAATTTTGCAGATGACATTTCCTCCAGGTTCAAAGAGATTCCCAAGCATACTGCAGATGCTGAGGAGGAGTAAAAGCTGTTCAGAACAGCTGTCACTGCCTCTGCACTCTCATGCTGTGGCAGAAAGCGGCTCGACGTGGCAATGGGCAGTGAGGAAAGGACAGCTTGGTGGAACCAAGAAGTCCAAAAAACTGTCCAGGCAAAAAAGGAGTCCTACCTAACATGGCTTAGGATCAGGTCACCTGAGATGTGTTTGCGGTATGGTGAGGCACAAAAAGCTGCTGCTGAGGCAGCAAAGCAGAAGGCTTGGGAATCCTTTGGAGAAAGATTAGACTCATCCAATGCAAATGCAAACAAAGTATTTTGGCAGACCATCCGCCACCTTCAAGGGAGGAAATCGTGCACAGCAAGGGAAATTAAGGCCTCTGATGGTGCACTTTTAACAACCGAGAAGGATATCCTTCACAGATGGAGGGAATACTTGGAGAGTCTTCTTAACCCGGGTGGCCCAGCAGTTGCGGACATCCAAGAGGTGCAGATCGGGGCAATGACTAGTCTCACAGCAGAAGAAATCCATTTAGCAATAAAATCGCTAAAATCGAGCAAGGCTGCTGGCAATGATGAAATTTGGCCTGAAATGCTAAAAGCCTTAAATCAAGACGGTGTTCTCTGGCAGACTTGAGTGTGTCAGGCTGCTTGGATATCTGGGCGAGCACCAAAGCAATGGCAGACAGGCATAATAATACCAGTCTTCAAGAAGGGAGACCAGAGGATTGTAGTAACTATCGTGGCATCTCTCTGCTCAGCCTGCCTGGGAAAGTGTATGCTAAGTGCTTGGAAAGACGGTGCAGGAGCATAGTTGAGTCAAAGTTCAAGGAAGAACAATGTGGCTTTCATTCTGGTAGAAGCACAACTGACCAAATCTTCACTTTAAGGCAAGTCTTTGAGAAATCTTGGGAATATGCCAAGAATGTCTACACGTGTTTTGTGGACTTGGAGAAGGCACATGACCGGGTTCCTCGTGATAAGCTTTGGCAAGTAGTAAAGGAGTATGGAGTGGATGGCCAACTATTAGCTGCCATCAAGTCCCTGTATGAATGCCCAGAGTTTTGTGTCAGGGTAAACAGCACAAAGTCTGAACCTTTCACAGTCTCCATTGGCCTCTGCCAAGGGTGTTCTGTCACCCCTCCTTTTCATAATATTTATGGACTGGATTGATAGGCACAGCTGAGGCAGTGAGTGTGTCAGAATTGGAAGATGTAGAATGGGACATCTGCTTTTTGCAGATGACCTAGTTCTGCTTAGCTCTTCCACAGATGACCTAGTTCTGCTTAGCTCTTCCACAGATGACTTCCAGCAGACCATGGATAGGTTTTTAGTGTTTGTGCAGATGCCGGAATGAAGATAAGTGTGGTCAAAACTGAAACATTTGTAGTCTCAAGACAACCATTCCAGTGCACTCAACATATAAGTGGAGTCCCAATGAGACTGGTAAATACCTTGGGTCCATATTCACGAATGATGGAAAGTGGGACGTAGAGCTAGATACTCAAATTGGCTTAGTAAGCTCAATATTGTGGGAGCTTGGCCGTTTGGTAGTATTGAAGTGGGAGTTAAGCCAGAAGGCAAAGCTGGCTGTCTTCAATACAGTGTATGTCCCCATCCTCACCTATGGTCATGAGAGTTGGGTAATGACCGAAAGAATGCGGACGCGAATCCAAATGGCTGAAATGAGGTTCCTTCGAGGGGTTGCAGGGCTGACAAGACCCGACAGAGTCAGAAGCTCTGCAATTCAGGAAACCCTCAATACTCAACTGCTGCTTCTCCGTGTTAAGAGATCACAGTTACGTTGCTACGGGCACCTGGTCAGAATGCCACAAGAGAGGCTCCCTCAGCAAGCCCTCTTTGCCAACCCAGAGGGTGGGAGGCCACGCGGAAGGCCAAGGACTCGCTGGATAGATTATATCCAACACCTTGGGTGGACACTTTGGGAATCCCACCAGAACACCTGAGCTAGGTGGCAGAGGATTGTGACCATTGGAAGTTCCTCTTGAAGCTGTTGCCCCACAACCCAATTAGAAAAGGTGGGCCTTGAAGATGTATGTTTATAATAAAGTTTTGATTGGAGACACACTCCAATGTCACTGATGAACAGACTAAATAAGAATGGACTAAAAACGGATCCCTGGTATGTACCACTGGTTACCTTAATACTTCTGGATTCACACTTTGATACCTCTAAATCAGCCATCATCTTATCCAAACTAATAGTACATGATCCAATCCAATAGTTAGAAAAGGGGAAACTTATAGTAGGGTGGAACTGCTACAGGTTCTCCTCTTTCCCCCTCTCTAGGTAACTTCTATATGGAACATTTTGAAACCAAGACTCATCACAGCCGTACTTCTGCAATATGCTGATGATGTGTTTGCTGTTTGGCTCCATGGTCCAGACACATTACATGCATTTTTGATGCATCTTAACAGCCAACACCTTAAAATAAAGCTCACTATAGAAAAAGAAAGTAACAATTTTCTTCTTTTCTGATACACTAGTGGTATAACTTCCTAATGGCTCATTATCCTTCTTTTACAAAAAAACACTTATAAGCACAGGTATCTGCATAAACAATAACACCACCACCACCCTTCCCAACACCATGGCATCCTCAAAACACTTACTCACTGAGCCTAGGCTATTTGTTCAAATAACACAGCAATTGAAACTGAGCTCATGGACTTTTGCAACACCCTTTTAGCCAATGGCTAAAAATGTCCATGTAAGATAGATAAAATATTGCATGCACTCCCTATCTTCCAACACACAGGATCACAGCAAAAGCATTCCCATCCCATATGTTAAGAGTTCATCAGAAACAATAGCCAAAGTGCTCTACAAATATGATCTCGATGGCATTTTCAAACCTTTCATTCTGTTATCTACATTCATGTGTTCTCCTAAAGATCAAATGAATCCTCTCAAACATCCCATAGTGTATAAAGTTCCTTGTACCTGCAGTTTGGCTTACATCTGCAATTACCTGTATGGTAAGTCAAGATTGGCAGACCATGCTCTAGATCAGCGTTTCCCAAATGATGGATCACGACCCGGCACCAGGTCACAAAAGCTAAATGCCGCGTTGCCTAAAAAATTCTCGAAAACTTAAGTGTTTCATTTTTTCACGAAACTCTAAAATACAAGTAAAGAGTGTTTAACCAGGACTAATGAATAAATAATTTTATTAATAGAGACGAAAAACACGCTTCATCCGTGTCCGCATCACTCCCAATCAACAGCAACAAAGCATGGATAAGGAACCCTTTTACAGTGAACGCAGAATCTGAGACAGAATTGCCGGATTCAGATATTGAATCTATAATTGAATGTTGTGTGATACTGCACTCAAAGACATCTTCAACACAATACCACTGATGGATTTTTGGCTGTCTTGCCATCAGGAGCCTAGTTTTAGCAGAAAAAGCGATAAAATTTCTAATGCCTTTTGTCACAACCATAAGTGTGAAACAGGTTTTTCAACACTGGTTTTTCTAAAAAATAAACATAGAAACTGATTGGAAGTTGAACCAGATTTAAGAATAAAGTTCTTAAATAAAGCTCTTTTCCTCCAAACCTGAAGTTTCTAGTTAACAAACAACAGCATGATACTTCTCATTAATAAATTACTTGACTTTAGTTTAAATTTCTTTATATTTTTGTAAGAGTAAATGCTTCTTTATTATAATAATAAATAAAAACTCTACGAACATTCAAATCTGTTTTATTTCACCTATTGGTCATAAACATTTTAGTGTGTCACGAAGATGAAGTATTAAAATAACCGGGCCATGGAAAAAAGTTTGGGAAACCTTGCTCTTGATCAGGGGTCGCCAACCAGCCCGCATGCTGCCCAACCATGCATTTTTGGCCGCCTATAAAAGGTTGACCATACTTACATGGCATGAAGCCCATATGTTGAATTATTTAAATAATACATTTTATAATATGAATAATAAATTAAAAATAATTTGCGCATTTGTGGATTTTCAAAAAAATTGCATCTAAGTGCGATTATTTTTGAACCCTTTTAATGCTGATATTGATGAGGTACCAAACCAACTACAGATGGAAGTTTTAGAATTACAACACAATGAAACATTAAAGAACGCATTTTCGTTTGAAAATATCCAAAAACTTTATCGATGCTTACCAAAAACATTTGAAGGAATAATCAGTTTTGCAAAGATGATATTGCATTTAAAAGCACATACATTTCGAACAAGCATTTTCTGCCATGAGTTTTAGAAAAAATAAATTTTCTTCTCGACTGACTGATGAACATTTGTACCTGAAGTTATATTAAGTGGATACGTGACACCTCCAGGGAATCCAAAACTGATCGAGGGAGGGCACCTACTCTACAGCTCTGACTCCACCACTCAATCCACCAACTACAACGAACCGCAACTACACCAATGCCATTTACCACCCACAATCACCATTAACATTTTTACAAACAATCACAAACATCCATGCCCACGGCAGGATTCAAACCCACAGCCTTTTGGCTGGAAAGCAGATACAGATAATTTGGTTAAGGGTAAACAACCACAAAAGGCACATTAAGCAGGGAGACACCAATATTGTGATGCATAAACTATATTACTTTGTTTTTAAGTGATAATAAGTTTTCATTGAGTTTCATTTTCATGCTTGTTTCATATCTCATACTTTAAATATTTCTGTGTGTTTTAAGATTGATATAATAAAAATTTATAACGCAAGTATTTTTTTTTCACTCACTATTTTCTTTTAATTAAATTGCGCCTGATTATAAAAACTAAAATTTGAATGTGACCTGTGAGTCTGAAAAGGTTGCCAATCCCTGCTCTACATAATCCTCCACATAGGATCAGATGGAGGAAAACATTTATTATATAGAAGTCATTATAGGTCTGAGAGACTACTTTTAGAATCAGCATTAGCTATGAAGCACCCTCCTAACCTCAACAAATATGGCTGCATTAATTTACCAAAAATTGAGGCTATCATTTTAAGACCTCATATTTCTGTAAATGAACTTTGCAATAATCCGACCATAGAAGTTGCCATGTAAGGGCATTAGTTCTCTTATCAGTTGTTTTGCTCAATTATGTACTTTAATGCTGTTTGCCTATCACAGTTATAATTGTGCTCTGATGACGCTGGTTAGAAAACCAGCAAAATATTAGTGAGTTCAATAAAAAATGTTTCTGTCTCTTGGTGTTGTTTATACCATAAAACATTAATATGAACCTATTTATTCTTTGAACTCTAGGGGATGCATTCCAATATTGCACAATTTATATATTTTTAATGTTTCCTAAAAACTCCAATATCCTTCCCATCAAGAAACTGGTACAATAGGACAAAGCCTTGTATTCTCATCAGCTGGTCATAATTTTCTGCTTTGTAATTCAACACAAATTGGACATATATATACTCAGCCACTTCCCAGGTTGGTACAACATGATCAATGTCACTAACTGGAGTCATGCCGTTAACAGAAATTCTCTCTGACCTTGTGTTCCCTCTGTCATATGTTGATTGAGAAAGTTGTCTCATAACAGCCAGCTGAATAAATTCAACTTCTTTCTTCTGAGCTTTCACTGATACCAACTGATGTTCAGATAATTAAATTCTCCCATGATAATTATTCATTTGACACCCATTAGGATAATTTGATGATGCATTTTGTCTGCACCAGTAAGTAATCCACTCAGTCTGTAACAACATCCCACCACGTATTTCATCTTCTTAAACCATCTTATACCAGATAGCTTCAAGCTATCCAGTGTGAGGTGAAGAGAGAGAGAGTTTCTATGTGTTTCTCACCAGAGCTAAATTTAACCGGTTTAAAGCAAAGGTGGCAGGGAATTTTCATCTACAAACTTCAGTTTTCTCTCAAGAGACACAAAATAAATGAATATATGCTATTTCCAGATGTATTATGTCGACTTCAAATAACCTAATCCAATTTTCTATGTAATTACATTCTCCATTTATCCATGAAAAGAATTATATCTGCTTCCCTTGTTTAATACACTGTCATTAATTTTCCAAGTGAAAGTACACTGTTCTAGTCTCCTGCCTGCTACACTAAAAAAAAATTCTCATATGTATCTTGAAACACACATACACTCTTTTTTTCCTATTTATAAGCTAATGTTCCACAATCTTGACATTACTTATTCAGTTTTGAATCTTGACCAATATTTTTTCAGCCCCCCCCCCAACAACCACCACCAAAAAAACAGTGATGTAATGAGCTAATTTGCTATCCAAGGCAATGACTTATTGTTGCCCTATACTCCTTGTTATTATTATTCAGGCCACCAAGGAGTCAAAAGACTCATCGAGGGGAGGGGGGGGGGGGAACCACACAAAGAAACCACTCCTTACCCTCTTGCTCACAGTTTCCTTTCATAACTTCCAGGGATGGCCTCTTGTCATCACTCCTTCCTGCTGTTCAACCAAGCAAAAGAACTCCCCAGTGTCAACCCTGTAACCACCTCTCAACAGTTTAAAAGTCTCAATCATATCACCTCTCCTTCTTCTATCCACCAAACTCTGCAGTCCACATTCTCTCAGCCGATCCTCATAACTATCCTTGTACAGTCCAGAAACCATCTTTGTATCCTTTCCACAGTTAATTTATCCCCTTCAAATCCTGGGGACCAAATCTGAGAACAATAGTCCAAGTGTGGTCTGATCAGAGACTTATACAACGGAATGATAACCCTCTTATCTCTGCAGGTCAGTGTCCTTCTCATAATAGCAGCAATCCTCTGTGTTACCTTCATCACCTTTGCAATATGTCCCCTAAACTTCAGGTTTCTATCAATCATCAACTCCAGATCTCTTGTCTCCCCTACTTCCTCCAGTATAACTCCTCCCATAGAGTATGCAGCATCCCATCGATGTTTCCCAAACCTCAAGACCTTACATTTTGCTGCATTAAACTGACACCCCCATTCATTTGCCCATCTATCTAGCTTATTTAAATCCTCTTGCAGGGCTACCACATCTGCACTATTACTAATAATCCTTCCCAGCTTCGCATCATCCGCAAACAACTGAATATCCCCCTGCAATCCACTGGCTATGTCATTGATATAAAGGTTAAACAATATAGGTCCTAGTACTGAGCCCTGTGGGATCCCACTTGTAACCCTCTGCCTCCTGGAAACTGCTCCACCATACACAACTCTCTGATACCTATCAGACAGCCAATCCTGAATCCAGTTGACCAATCTGACATCCAGACCCATGTGCTGCAACTTAAATATCAGCTTATCATGTGGCACCCTGTCAAATGCCTTCGCCAAGTCTAAGAAAATTGTAGTACATGCCTTTCCCCTCATCTAATGTTCTTGTAACTTTATTATAAAAGGCTAGCATATTGCTAAAACAAGAGCGTCCTTTCACAAATCCATGTTGATTCTCACAGATAACATTACCCTCATCTGCCCAATGCTGTATATGGTCCCTCACTACTTTCTCCAAGATCTTCACAACTACTGATGACACACAGACTAGCCTATAATTAGACATTTCCAGTCTGTTACCACCCTTATGCAATGGCACTATCTTACCTTCCTTCCATTCCCTGGGCACCTTTGCCAAAGCCAGACTTTCATTGAAAAGCCACGTTAAAGGCACTGTCAATTCCCTAGCACATTCTCTCAAAACTCGTGGTGAAATACCATCCAGTCCCACAGCTTTACTGACATCCAGAGTACTCATTATCTGAAACACACTCTCCTCCTGTACCTGCAGACCTCGAACCAGTCCTATCCCTCTAGCATTAAAACTGACTCCTCTAGGATGAAATACTCCAATAAAGTGTTCATTGAACAATTCCACTATGTCCTCTGCATCAGTCACTCTATTCCCATTTTTATCCCACAATATCATTCTTCCACAGTCATTTCTCCTCCTACTGGCCACATAGCTAAAAAATTCCCTAGGATTTTCTTTGGATCTTAGGGCCAATCTCCTCTCATATTCCAGTTTTGCTTTCCTTACCACACTAGTCACTCTTCTGGCCTGTGTCTTATATTCCTCATGCATCTCTTCACCTGTCTCCTTATATCTCTTCCATAGCCTCTTTTTCGCATGCAATTCGAATATTGTTTAATATTGTTTGTCATCCACTTTACTCCAAATTGCGTCCTCTTCTTCACTTGTGGTAATTGTTACTTTCCCAATGACCCATTTTACTGAAGAATGACTTTTTTTTTAATTCAGGACTGATGCACAAATAACAATCAAAACCATTTCTTACCAACAAAGTGCAATTAAAATTTTATATTACTCCAGAAATCTGAGGCTTGTGAGGCCCTGTTGAATTGGTGTTTGCATCCATAAGTCATTGCCATAATGGTAGGCTGCCTGAAGAGAGAGATGCAAGTACGATTCTAGTCACCGACTAGAGGAACTTATTGTTCTAATCAGTAAATAGGGGAGATTTTTCTAACACTTTCTTTGACCATTTCCCAAGCTAGTCTATCTTTATATTTAGGAATTTAGTCCGAGAAACTTAGGTTTTTCGTCGTGTAAACTCAAGAAAATCAACCGTAATATCCATGTTATTTCAGACAATAATATATTGCATTAGGGTTAGGAGGGTGAGATGAACTGCATTTGTTTGCCATACTCTCTTCACCAGATGTCATTAAAATTAGTGATAATCTTGAACCAGCTATTTCTAATGATGAAGACTGACACTGACTGCCCTTTATTCTTCAAAAATTAGATAGGGCTAAAACAGCCTTGCCTAGTCCCTATGGAGAATAAAAAAGATAATGTATTTATTTCTAGAAATGCTATTTGCATCAGTTTTACTGGCCTCTGAACTGATGATAGCAAATGGGGAGGGGGAAAAAATTCTCAAAATGGAAAAAAAATTATAAAATCTTGTTTCTCTGAAAACTAAAGTTTTCAAAAGGCTATTTTTCAGCAAAGGATGCCTGACCTGTAGCTATGTCACTGCCTATAAATTTGGCCAAACCTAACTTTTTTTTAATCAATTTGTTGATTAAAAAAAAAAAGATATTAATGTATTTATTTCTAGAAATGCTATTTGCATTCAGTTTTACTGGCCTCTGAACTGATGATAGCAAATGGGGAGGGGGAAAAAATTCTGAAATCTTGTTTCTCTGAAAACTAAAGTTTTCAAAAGGCTATTTTTCAGCAAAGGATGCCTGACCTGTAGCTATGTCACAAATTTGGCCAAACCTAACTTTTTTTTTTTAATCAATTTGTTGATGCAGTAATACTGTGTTGTCTACTATTTCCTTCTACGGTCCCCTGAACTTACCCATACAGCAAAACCTTCAGTCATTGCAATTCCAAGTGCAATATACATTTTGCAACACTGAACTGACATCTTCTCTTATCTGACCATCGTAACAGTCCATTCAAATCTTTCATTTTATATAACAGTTTTTCGACTTTGTATCAGAAAACAACTGATTATATATATATATATATTCCGTATAATATTCTCTCTCTCTCTCTCTCTCTCTCTCTCTCTATATATATATAGAATATTCATGTGTGCCAAGTTTAACTACTTCAGAAAGTTTAAATCCTGTTGGAACAATTTAAAGATGTTAATTTCAGTTTTCATACACTTTAATAAAGAGAGAAATTATAACAAAAAATAGTATAGAAATAAAAGTTATATTTACTATAAATATGGCAGTTTTTTTATTTGATTGATTTTTTCTTGATTTGTAAGATGCACATACAGACAGGGTACTAGTAAAGGAAAGCAAAGCAATCTTAAATATGTCATCTGATAACATTATCCTTGAGGGCAATGATATCTAAGGATATCTTACTTTCTGTATCAAAATAAATATTTTGACATGTGATACTAATGGCAGCCTCCTCCACAGCAGCAGATAACATGGTAAACATTTTCAACAATTTCTATTAAATGGAAAGTATGCTAAAAATCTTTTTCAACTTTTTCTTTTTTTATTTATTTATTTTATGTATTTCCTGATATTATATATATATATATATATATATATATATATATATATATGGCAAATATCTGTTGGATTTCTGCTCAGGACATGGACTGGTTATTACTAACACCATGTTCCAACATAAAAATGTACACAAATTCACATGGAGAGAAGAGGCTAGGAATAAGAAAAGTCTCATTGACTATGTTATTGTTGATAGTGATGTTTTTCTCCCTGGTGCAGGACACCAGAGTGTACAGAGGATTTGAAATTGGAAGTGATCACTATTTAGTCTTGAGAAGGATAAAATCGAATTTCATATTGAAAAGAATAACATGTAAGAAAGTTTTAAAGCGAATAAAAGTTGAGCAGCTCTCAGATGTGAACTGTAGACTAAAATACAGAAATATTATTGAAAAGAAAATGAAAGAGTTTGAGAACAGGAATCAAACCTTGGAGATTCAGTGGCAAACTCTGAAGGAAACATTGATTGATTCTGCCAGAGAGGCATGTGGTGAGGTTGTGTGCAAGGATAAAAAAATCAGAACTCCCTGGTGGACACAGGAAGTTAAAGAGGCAGTGAAGGAAAAGAAGAAAGCATATCAAAAGTTCCTGGCAAATAAGTCAGCTTTTACTCTTACAGAATACAGAGACAAATGTAAGAAAGCTAAACAGTGTGTAAAACTAGCTAAACAAAAGTCATGGGAGGAGTTTGGCAAGAATATAGAAAATAAATATCAAGAAGGTGGCAAAATATTCTGGAGGTTGTTGAAGAAGCTTAGGAATGGAGGAAAGAGTGCTGTAAAAGGAATTAGAGATGATAAAGGTGAAATGAAAACAGGAGAAAAAGATAACCTTGAAGTATGGAGTAATTACTTTGAAAAACTGCTAAATGAAACAAGCAGTGATGACAGCACAGTGATAAAAAACACTGACCAGGCATGCAGTCAGGAATACATATCCATACTTGAAGTAGAAAAAGCCATCAAAGGCTTGAAATGTGGAAAGGCAGCAGGAGTAGATGATATTCGACCAGAAATGCTGAAGTATGGTGGTATAAGAGTCTTACAGTGGCTGCACTGTATAGTTCAGAAAGCCTGGACAGAGGGACGAATTCCCGATGATTGGAGTAGAGCTCTCATAGTACCCATATAAAAAAAGGGAAATAAAACTGAATGTGAGAATTACAGAGGTATTTCCCTACTGAGTGTTCCTGGCAAGATCTATGCAAGTATACTTGAGAAACGGTTGAGAAGAATTGTGGAAGAAAAGCTTAGTGAAGAACAAGCTGGATTCAGGCCAAATAGGGGCTGTCAGGATCAGATCTTCACTTTACGACAAATAGTCGAGAAAGCATGGGAATATAACAAAGATCTGTATTTAAGTTTTGTCGATTTGGAAAAGGCATATGACAAGGTGCCAAGAGAGAAGCTATTCAATACGCTGCAGTTATATGGTGTCAATGGGGCATTATATCAAGCAATACTTAGTCTTTATTTGAGTTGTGAGTCAGCAGTTAGAATTGAAGGAAGTACAGGAAGATGGTTTAATGTTAAATCTGGTGTGAGACAAGGATGTACATTATCCCCTCTGTTATTCATTGTCTATATGGATCACATTATGAAGGAATGTGGTATTAAACCTGATATCAAAATTGGAGATGTTAATGTCAGCTCTTTGCTTTATGCGGATGATGTTATACTTCTAAATAAATCCGCTACAAGTCTGCAAGATTCTCTGACTAAATTGAATAGCTGTTGTAATAGATATGGTATGAAAGTCAGCAATGAAAAGACAAAGACAATGAAAATAGGCAGAATCATTGAAAATGTCAACTGTGTTGTGAATGGAGAACCTGTGGAACAAGTAAAACATTTCAGCTACTTAGGCACAATTTTTACTGAAGATGGTAAACTAAATATAGAAATAGACAACAGAATCAGCAAAGCTGGTATCGTGGGAAGTCAACTGAATAAATTCATATGGAATAAGAAAGAAATTAGTTGGAACACTAAATTAGCTGTATACAAGACTGTGTTCAAACCAATCTTCACTTATGGATCTGAGAGCTGGGTCAGAAGTAAAACACTTGACCAAAGACTAGAGACCGCAGATATGAGAGTTCTGAGAAAGATTAGAGGCATGAACAGATGGCATCAATGGCAATATCATATTAAAAATGAGGATATTAGGAAAGAACTTGACATTGTCAGCATCCAGGAATGCGTTAGCAGAGCTAATCTCAGATGGTATGGTCACTTAAATAGAATGGGAGAGGAAAGATTAGCAAAACAAGTGTTCTCTGCCAGGTTGGCAGGAAAACGATCCAGAGGGAGACCAAGATATAGGTGGATTGATACGGTACAAAGTGCCTTAGACGATAGAAATATAAGATCTGATAATGTTGGAGTCTTGACAAGTAACAGACTGATTTGGAGGAAAATTGTAGATAGGAAGTTAGTAATGATGTAATTTTTTCATGTAGTACTGTCATATCCTGTACACCCCTTGAGGGTACATGGCAGGAATTTGATGATGATATATATATATATATATATATATATATATATATATATATCAAAGAACAGAAATGAAATTTCTCAGAAAAACACTTGGATATACCAAGTAGGACCATAAAACAAATGAAGAAATTTTACAATCTCTGAATATAAAACCAATTAATTACTACATAAGACAGTATAAGCAAAAATGGATAGAACATTTAAATCGAATGGACAACAGCAGACCCAAAAATGTTATACGGATATAAAATAAGTGAAAAAAGAAGAATAGGAAGACCAAAAAAGAGATGGCACGAGACCGGAACAGGCCACCAGGCCTAAAATCTATGTTAGGAGGAAGGAGAAGAAGATTATATATATATATATATATATATATATATATATATATATATCCTCAATGGGGTAGGATGCTATGATAATAATACACACTTAAGTTCTTTATTAGAAGCTTCATATCAATTTTCTTTCAAATTAATCTGTTACTTCGATAGCGTTAAATATTATATTTCCATCTTCTGAGTCACTATTAAATGCATCAATCCACTGAGCATATTTCCTGCTATCCTGGCATTAAACACCTTTTCTAGTAACTTGTCTCTGTTTAAGTAATCATCCAACTTTACTTTCATAGTTACATGGTAATTAGTATTCATCATAAATTATGCAGACAACTGTGTTAGAGTAATATAATCAATTTAATCTAAACTAAAATAATCACCATTTTTTTGGTGATTTTTCACCAAAAAAAATGGTGATTATTTTGGTTTTAATTAAATTAAAGCTATTACTCTAACACAGTTATCTTCATAATTTATTAAAATGCATCATACAACCTTAGATTAGCTCTTCAAACACACCTTCTTAAATAGTAATAATGTCAATCTCCTTTCTAATATTTTAATTTTTAGATATGATTCTGTCACTGATGCCATCCTTTCACTTCCTTAATTTTCCTCAGAATTCTTACATCTGTTAAGGATCAGTCTCTAATCTTTGATCAACTGTTTTATTTCTAATTCAACTTTTATCCATAAAATTTCAGATCCTTAAAGGGGATTGCTAAATGGTCAAGAAACTGAGAGATAGAGATCATTTATGGAGTTATTACATTCTTTATAGGCTATGGACTTCCAATACAGCCTTCCTGAGAGAGGTGTACCCTGTAAGTAAGCAGTCATGTTTGAATGAACATGAATGGACTGATGATTTGGGATTTAGCCAACCAAACTGTATTCTGTACCGGCTTAAACCACAAGTACATGATGGTACAATATAAAAACTAAATTATCTGAGCACGTTCTTAATATTTATGTAACAGGCTGCCAGCCTGGTTAGACAAGCAGTTCATGTACCTACTCTCCAGCTAATAGGCTGCAGGTTCGAATCCCATGAATGTTTGCATTTGTCTTTAAGTGGGAAATGAATTTCATTTCCCAGGGTAAGACCGCCATCCTGTTTCAAGGAATGAAATGGCTTGAAAATGTTAAGTCACTGGTCTCTTAAAGAAAGATTTCCAGACTATGTAAAAATATTCTTAGTCTACCCACAGCCTTTCATGGGGTGAGAATCTCACAAAAAAGATTCAAAGTCATATTACGAATATTTACTTTAGTATGTTTTATTACCTCTCTTCCCAGTGGCAATAACTATGATCTTTGTTGTCTAACAAATCTTCTGATAAGACTGGAAAAAATTCACTAGCTTTTCTAAGAAAGCACAGAGGACCACTGCTGTTGCTCTGTGCCTTTTCAACAGACACTCATTATTATAGGCATAACATCCATTTACATTTCAAATGCTAATTCATGGAAAACCTACTTCTCCCATTCTTCATTCTATCTATAAAGGTCTCAGATAACATTTTACCTTTTAGTTTCATTTCTTTTTATTCTTCGGAACAGCTTTTTGCCACGAGGTATTCTAAGTACCACCAACCTTGGGAATAAAGGCCACAACTGCATGTTAATTTCCATTTTCAATCAGCAACATCATTTTTCTAACAAAATTTTGAGTACTTCACAATTTCTTCTTTCACAGTTTTTGTGATTACACACTTCTCAACTCTTTACATCTCAAACAGTGGTTGCTGTCTCTATCACTCTCCTAAGGCCACCAACCATTCGAACTTTCTGATTACCCTTCTTTAAATGTCGATTTTCTCCAATCTAGCTTTTCTAATTTTGATATCATTTTATATGGACATTTTAATGTCCATAACTAACTTCCTTTCCTTTTCCAACAGTACTAATTCAACAAGTAGAGATGCTCAGACATTTGCTATCCTCAATGAGCTTACACAAATTGTTCACACACCTACCAGAATACCCAATAATCCTAATCACTCTCTAGACAGACTAGACTTCCTTGCTTCTGACTCTTCTCAGTATTCTGTGGATGTTGTTTGTCTTTCAAGCACTTCACAATAGAGTGATTTGTTTCAGTATTGGAATATCTTGAGTTGATATAATAAACTAAGAAAGAAGGAAAACTCACATTAAAAACATTTGTAAAATTTTCATATAAAATTCTAGAAATAAATCAGTTTTAATTCAAGTTTCCCTCTTTTTTTTATAGATGTTATTTATCAATTGGTCTCTTATTTCACGGAGCAACAGAAATGGTCATTCTCATCGAGAGTTTTCTGGTATTATAAGAATGCCAAGTTAAATGATCTCTGATCAAATATTCACAATGAATGCATCACAGAAACAATTTTCACTGGTATGGAAACTTTTATTCCGTGCCACCTAGTAGTGTTTTATAATAAACACCACCGGAGGAATAAGATAAATATATTATTTATTAAGTTGCTATTCACTTGCACATTCACTGAATTTCAAACCAGCATCTTCAGCACACAAACATACATATATAAATAATGCAGAACACTCAAACAGCAGCTATGAAAACAATTTAAACTGTCACTGAAAACAGCAGTTGATTTTTTTTTTTTTTTTTAATTAATGAAGATAATGTGCAAGCCATTTGGTGTTACACTGTGGTGAGTTAGAAGAAATTTAAATATTTAGTAGAATGGTGGCATATGCCAGAAAATGTGGAAGGAGATGGACGAAATGTTCAGGTAGATGAGACTAAGGAGTGACAAGTGAGTGATAATAGGCAACTCTAACTATAGAAGCAGGAAATAACATATAAGGACTTTAAATTACTTGAGCAGCTCAAATGATGTCACTGTATTAAGAAAGAAAGAAATTTGTAAGAAAGAAGTTGCGAAAAACAGAAGTGAAACAAAAGTTGGAGAAAATGAAGGAGTGAAAGAATGCAAAGCTGTACAAGCGAAAGTTAGTGATAAGGGGGGTGAAAGAAAGTGAATGAGGAAAAGGAAGTAATGCACAGCAGAACGAGAGGTAGCGAGATAGAGAGTGAAATTGTCGGAATGCAAGATTTAATGAAACAGATATTGGAAAATAAAAAATGAAATGAAGAATATGTTGAGTGACATTAGGCATCTTCTTCTTCTTCTACAGCTTCTCCCACTTAAGTGGGGTCACTGTTTGTTATGAGTCTCTCCTCCACTCCTTCCTGTCTTGGGCTGTCACCACATCCAAGTTCTTCATCTTCAAGTCCTCTTCTACCAGCTCCCTCCATCTCTTCTTTGGCCGCCCACGCTTCCGCCTTCCTTGCACATCCATCTGCATGACCTTTCTTCCTACATATTCGTCCTCCCTCTCCTCATCACATGACCATACCATCTCAATCTTGCCTCCTGTATTTTTGCTCCCAAGTTCGTAACTTTCACTGTTCCCCTGACATAGTCATTTCTCAGACGATCCTTTCTGGTCACACCGCACATCCACCTAAGCATTCTCATCTCTGCTACTTCCATCCTGCTGATGTTATTTTTCCTCAGGGCCACAGTTTCTATAGCATATGTCATAGCTGGCCTCACAACTGTCCTATAAATTTTGCCTTTCAGATTGATCGGCACCCTCTTATCGCATAACACTCCAGCCATCTCCCTCCAGTTCCTCCAACCCGCTTGTATCCTGCATCCTACTTCCTTCTCAGCTCCTCCATCTTCTTCCACTGTTGAACCTAAGTATCTAAAGTCTCTCACCTTCCTGATGACATTTCCTTCCAGCTCCAGATCTGTCTCCTGGCTGCCGCCCACTGTGCAACACATATACTCTGTCTTACTTCTGCTCAGTCTCATACCTCTCTCTTCCAGTACTTTTCTCCATCTTTCCAGTTTAGTTTCCGCTTCTTCTCTTGAATCAGCACACAGCAAGATGTCATCTGCATATAACATTGTCCAAGGTGCATCCTCTCTCACCTCCTCTGTTACCACCTCCATCACAATATTAAACAGAAACGGACTTAATGCTGACCCTTGGAAAGGAAATTAATGAAAGTACGCAAGAAATCAGATTGAAAGAATAAAAAGTATAAACTGACGAGTGATTCCAGGATAGCAGTATATGAAGACTCCATAATTGGAGGGCTAGTTAATGACAGAGTCCATAAGGTCTGCTATCTGGGTGGGAGAACGAGTACAATAATTAAGGCGTTGGACATGAGGAAGAAACGAGCAAGAGAATTAGTTGTGATTATAGGGACTAATGATCTAACTGGACATAAAAAGGATGCGAGGACAAATATCGGGAAGCTATTGAGAAGAGTAAAAGATAACAGTGTAGTAGCAAAGGCTCTCCGTCGCTACTCATGATGATGAGTAGCGACGGAGAGCCAAAATCATGAATGGTATGTGGGCAGAGCTGTGTGAGGAGAAGAGAGTGGAGTTTGTGGATGTATGACATGTGTTCGAGGGAAGAATGAAATTATACAGGCATGATGGGTTGCATTTAAATGGCTTTGGAGTGAGTGTGCTGGAAAAAGTGTTGCTGGATGAAAGTATAGTGTGTGGAAGTACAGTGCATGATGCGTGCCTGAGATCACAAGAACGAGATGAAGAGAAAAATCAGGAGTGGTACTGAAAAGACAGCAGTGCTTGGCAGTGGAAACAGTAGAAGTGTGAGAGGGGAAGAGAGAATGGGAATACAAGAGAAAAAGAGAAATGGGGGGAGAGAGAGTGAATGTTGAAAGTGGCAATGAATGTGTGTATGAAGATGGAATATATTGTGAGTGGAGACTGAGCAGGTATATGTGGTAAGCAGTGAAAAGGTGATTTGGCAGGTGTAGTGGAGAAATTGCAACCAACATATGGCTTGGATAGAACTGGCTATATACCTAAAAATGAACTGTTGTGTTTGTTTACAAATGCCAGAAGTATCAGAAATAAAGGAAATGAAATGGTTTTTCAGTGATTCAGTTTATTCGCCCCCAAATCATTGGAATAAGTGAAACATGGTTGAATGAAGATGATATCGTAATGGGAATAGAAATGGAAGGGTACAGTATTTTTCGTGAGGATAGAAAGGGCAGGAAGGGAGGGGGAGTGCTGCTGATGATAGCAGGGGAATTAAGTCCACATAAGGTAGACATGAAAGGGGAAAATAGTGGCAATGGTTATGAGGCAGTGTGGTGTAACATGGAGGTTGAGAGGAAGACATTTAGTTGGATGTTGCTATAGACCTGGGAATGTGGAAGGTGGTGATGAAGAAATGTATAAAAAACTTGGATTAGTGAACAAAGGAAGGGTAATTATTATGGATGATTTTAATTATGGCGATAAAGATTGGAATGAAGAGATAGCATTTGGGAAATAAGGAAAGTGAATTTCTCGAGTTCTTGAGAGATAATTATCTCAGGCAACATGTAAAGGAAGGCACGCAAGGATCAAGAGTTCTAGATCTGATCACTTCATCAGAGGATGTAATTGTTAGAGGGATTTCACAATTTCCTCGAGTTGGTGAAAGTGATCATGAAGTAATCACCTGTGTTGTAGCTAGTCATATGCAGGCTTTTGCAAGGAAAGGATATATGTGGAATTAATAAGGCTGGGGATTATGACAAGCTTAGGAGACAACTTCCAGCTATAACATGGAACGAGGAGTTGAGCGGTAAGGAAATAAATGCTGCATGGGAACCTGCAAAGAAATACATGACAGCATCGATGTACGAATGTATCCCCAAGGCCAAAAAGCTGAATAAGGTAGGTGTAAAATGGAATGGATGTGGAGCTTAAGCATGAAATCTGGAAAAAGAAAGTACTTTGGAGGAAGTACAAGATAAATAATGGTAATCAGTCACATGAAGAATATAAAGAACAAGCCAGGAGAGGGGCTCAGTAAGGAAAACAAAAGTAGAGTATGAGCAGAAATTGGCAAATCAAGCTAAGAAAATCCCTGGAGTTTTTTTTTATTTTTTTATTTTTTTAGATATGTGGGCAAGTAGAAGGAAGAATGATCATGGAAAGATGAAGTAAAGGGATGAAAGTGGTAGAATGGTAACTGCTGTAGAAGACATTGTTAAGGTATTCAGTGATCAATTTATAAGTGTGTTTCATCCTGATCAGGGTGGAATCATGAGGAACTTAAGTATAGAGGACATAGGAGAGGATAGCTTAATTGTGAGTGAGCAAGAGGTGTTTGAGGAAACAAATAACCTTCATGTTAAATAAAGCGATAGGATTTGATAACATATCACCACACATCTTAAGGGAATGTTCCAGGAAACTGGCAGTAGTATTGGCATGCCTGTTTAATAAGAGTTTTGCAGCAGCACAGGTTCCAAGAGAGTGAAAGGAAGGTAAAATTGTTCCACTGCATAAAGGTGGTGATAAGGCTATAGCTTCAAATTATAGGCCAGTCTGTATAGCTGGAGTTGAGGTGAAAGTCCTGGAGAGATTGGCGAAAAAAACAGCAGTATTCTCTGTGGTTATCAGCATGGGTTTGTTAAGGGGAGATCATGTTTCACTAACTTACTTATGTACTATAGCAAGGTGACAAATACCTTGGACAGGGGAGATGCATATACAGTGGTGTACTTGGATTTTGCAAAGGCTTTTGACAGACTACCACATGACAAGCTCTTAAATAAATTGAAATAGATGGATTGGATAACAGACTTCTGTGTTGGATCAGTGACTGTCTGTCAGATAGGTATCAGAAAGTTGTATATAGAGGTGCAGTATCTCGAAAGGTCACCAGTGGTGTGCTGCAGGGGTCAGTTTTGAGGCCATTGTTGTTCAGTTTGTATGTTAATGATATTGGGGTGAGTTTAACTAGTGATATCCAGCTGCTTGTGGATGATACAAAACTGGGGAGAGCAATGCACAGTCAGGCTAATGTTAATGCCTTACAAGAGGACTTGAATAGATTGGATGAATGGGCAGATAAGTGGAACTGTCAGTTCAATGTTCCCAAATGTAAGGCTTTGAGATTTGGTAAGCAACGATGGGATGCAAAGTATACACTTGGTGGGGAAACTTTAACAGAAGTAGAGGAGATGAGAGATCTAGGAGTGATGGTGGACAAGGACCTGAAATTCAAGAGACACATTGCACAAGTTGTGAAGACATCACATCGAATAATGGCAATGATGTGGAGAACCCTGACATGCAGAGATAGAAAAGTTATGATTCCATTGTATAAGGGCTTGATCAGGCTTCACATGAATTATTGTGCACAGATTTGGTCACCAGGTCACCAGAGAAGATTCACAAAAGGTAGTCAGTGGTCTTTGGAATGTGGAGTACGAGGACAAATTGAGAGAATATAAGTTGCAGAGCCTTGTGCAACTTATATTCTCTCAATTTAAGGAGAAGGGGGGGGGATATGATTGAGACATATAAGTTGGTAATGGATTGTTATCAATTCAAGAGACACATTGCACAAGTTGTGAAGACATCACATCGAATAATGGCAATGATGTGGAGAACCCTGACATGCAGAGATAGAGAAGTTATGATTCCATTGTATAAGGGCTTGATCAGGCTTCACATGAATTATTGTGCACAGATTTGGTCACCAGAGAAGATTCACAAAAGGTAGTCAGTGGTCTTTGGAATGTGGAGTACGAGGACAAATTGAGAGAATATAAGTTGCAGAGCCTTGTGCAACTTATATTCTCTCAATTTAAGGAGAAGGGGGAGGGATATGATTGAGACATATAAGCTGGTAATGGATTGTTATCAGGTAGATATGGAAGAGATTTTTCATAGAATAAGAGAGAGGGGAGTAGAACAAGAGGCCATTGCTGGAAACTGTATAAGGAGGGCGTGAGCAAAGGAGTGAGAAGCAGGTTCTTTGCATGGAGGATGGTTGGTGAGCGGAATGCATTGCCTAAGTGTGTTGTGGATGTGGACACATTGAATCAGTTTAAGACGCGGTTGGATGAGCATTGTATGCAATAGTGAGTACCTCCCACGATGAGTTTGACTCCATGGAGGTCAAATGTTGATAATAATAATAATCATTTGAGCTGCTCAAGTAATTTAAAGTCCTTATATGTTATTTCCTGCTTCCATAGTTAAAGTTGCCCATTACTCACTAGTCTCATCTACCTGAACATTTCGTCCATCTCCTTCCACATTTTCTGACATATAACACCATTCTACTAAATATTTAAATTTCTAACTTGCCTCACGTCACTGTGATGCCACCAAATGGAGAGAAGAAAGTGGCTAGGCACATGCAAGCTCCACTGAATGAAACAAATGTGTGGAATTATAGAGCAGAAGACTAGGAAACACAATGGTAATCTTGTACTGTTGCTTGTATCTCTCACTGAGAAGGGAGAGAAATCAGTAATGCTAGAACTTGATTTGAGCTCATTTACTTAAACAATGCAAGACTGCAATTCCTATAGTTAAGAGGGTAAATAAAGTAGAGGTGAAATGGATGAATTATGGAATTACCTAGGCGAATAGATGAAAGAGGATGTTATGGAAGAGATATAACAAATAGGGTACTCCTCAGCAGCAGCATAAGGAGTTAAGATACAGGCTAGGCAGATGAGTGCAGTGAAGAGAGAGAAATTAGCATAAAAAATTCTAAGAAATTCTATACTTATGTGGCTAAGAAGAGACGGAGATCATTATGAAAGACTGACCTTAGTTGCTGGCAATGGCACATGGGTCGCATTCATGAAAATGTACAATGTGTATTTCATATTAAAGGGTTGGAAGTATTAGTGTTGAATACCAGTAAGAAGGAGGGTAGAAGAATGACAGTTCAGGAACATAAAGTTCGAGAACTCTGAGTAGGTTTCATGTTAATAGGGCTTAAGAATGGATGGAATATCACCACATAAATTAAAGGAACATGCAAAGGGGGCTAGCAATGCCCTTGACTTGGTTGTTTAACAAGAGTTTGAAAATAGGAACAATCCCAGAAGAGTGCAATAGTGAAAAGAAAAAAATGACAAATTTCATGAGGAAGAATCCAAGTCACTTGGATTCTCCTTGTGAGAGAGCAGCATGGATTTGTTAGGGAGAGATCTTGCTTCATTAACTTTGTTACATATCTTATAACAGGATTGCAAGAACAGTGGACAGAGTGATGCATATATAGTGATTTTTCTCGATTTTGCTAATTTGACAGAATACTGCAAGATGGACTTCTGTTGAAATTAAGCAGGATGGAGATGGATAACCAGTTAGTAGGCTGGTTGCAAAGATCAATGATTTACAGGAACTAGCAAGTTGCATATAGAGGATGCAATGTCCTGAAAGAGAAAGATGACAAGTGGGATACAACAAGGTTCTGTTTTGGAGCCACTATCATTTAATATACATATCGATTTTATAATTTGAGTGGGATAATATTCATTTGTTTGTGATAATGCTAAATTAGGATGAGCAATGGTCAGGAAGCTTTAATGTGATGCTGTTACAAGAGGATGTGAACAGGCTTGTACTTTGGCCTGAAGAATGGGGGATGGCACTTCAATGTTGCTAGTGTAAAGTCATGCACTTTGGCTAAAGAATATGCAACAATATATTGGGTTTTTGGTAGACTGGGAGCTGGGGAGACTGCACAAGCTGAAGGATTCCCAGAAAACTGCTGCCATAATGCATAGGAGATCATTAAATTGGGATAAAGATGTGCCCACATATGCCCACATCTTTATCTAATCCAAGTGTGGCCTAATTAGTGCTTTATATAATTTCCATTGTAGAAGTTGCTAATTAGGCCACATTTGGATTTCTGTGCACAGATCTATTAATCACCTGGATATCTTGGCAATATGAACCATGAGAGAGAGAGAGAGATGAACGACTAATATAATCTCAGGTGTCTGCAATGCTGTAAGAATAGATTAAGGAGATGCCGTCTGCAGAGCTTGGTAGATAGTAAGAGAAAAGGCAACATAAATGAGACATAAGTCAGATTGAGAGGCCTATCAGATGCACAAGGGAATTGCATAGGGGTGGTAGCAGGGGAATGAGAAGTCACACATGAGTAAGAAAATGAAAAGAAAACTGTTTGCATGCAATGAATAAACAGAATTTACTGCTAGAGTGGGTGACAAGTGCTGCAAACAGTGAATGTTTTCTAGGCAAGTGTTTGGCCTCCCAAATCTTGGGTAAATATCAGATGCCAAGTATAAGAAAATATTTTCTCATTTAAGTTAAGGGATATTACATCCCATATTGTTTGTTAGCCAAATAAGAAACTCAAAGCGTTTCATGCCAAATATAGAAACTATATAAAGTTTGGCGATTCCAAGCATAAGCAAATACCTGGATAGTGCACCTGACCCATTTGGTAGTGCAAACTGCGGCAACTCATAGTAAGGGTGGAGCAAGTGCCAATCACTATTCTTGGTATTTATCCATAATGTGAACTTAGCTCCTAGGAGCTGTATTACTGTTCCCCTCCCTTCCCATAACTTGAATAAGTTCATGTTGCCGAATTGAAGCCTTCAGCTCTTCATATAATTAATAGTTTCTCATGTTTGTAGTGACTTTATATGAGGGAGATCTGGAAAGTTCTGCTAAACACCTAGTACAAAAATTATATTAAAGCAACTGATATAACCACATCATGTTGGAGGCTTAATAGATTTTTTTACAACACTCAAAAAGAATTAAAATAGAATTTAATACTTCCTATCTTTTGTCCTAGTCACTAGGACATCTACGGGGATTACAAAAACAGTTAATGTAACATACACACAAATAATAAACAATACTGAGCCCAACCACATGGGTGACACTAAAGAACAATTGCTTACCCTTCCTAGACACCTTAGTCACACGCCCGCCTAATGATACACTTGCCTTTACTGTATACAGAAAACCCACACACACACAGGCAGATACATTTACAAACTCTCCCACCACCACCATTTTCAACAATTTGGCATTATTAAAACTATTACCAAGAGAGCCCACAATCTTTGTTCCAGTGGAACCGCCCTCACTACTGAGCTTAACCACATACACAACACTTTCCTCTCCAATGGCTACAGTGATCACAGTATCAAAAAAATAATCAACTCCTCCCCCATTCCCCATCCTTCTCGTCAACAAGAATTTAAAAATGCCATCACCATACCCTACATCCGTGGCACATCCAAAAAAAATAGCCAAGATACTAAAAAAGTACAACCTACACACAGCATATAAGCCCCACCGCAAACTTGCTACCCTTATCCGTTCTAGGAAAGATCAGCTTCCTCCTCTCTCTCTGCCTGGAGTTTACAAAGTACCCTGTTACTGTAAGCTGCCAGCTTACAGTAACAGGGTACTTTGGACAGACAGGCAGATCAGCATCCATCCGCTTAGAGGAACACGAGTCTTACATCTGCAAACACAACTATGGCCATTCAGACTTGGCTGACCATGTTTTGGACACCACCCACAGGGTATCATGGAAGAAAACCACCATGCTCCACCACAGCAAATTCAAGAAAGAGAGACTTTTCTTGGAAGCAGCAGCAGCTCTCAGAAACCAACCAAATCTGAATAAATATGGTTGTATTAAGCTTCCAAAGATTTGGGAAATACTCATCACCAGAGATCCCACCTTACATTCCAGGCCACCTACTACTGCCCTTAGAGGGCGCTCCAACTAGATAGGACTTTAGTGTCACCCACATGGTTGGGCTCAGTATGGTTTATTATTTGTGTGCATGTTACATTAACTGTTTTTGTAATCCCCATAGATGTCCTAGTGACTAGGACGAAATATAGGAAGTATTAAATTCTATTTTAATTCTTTTTGAGTGTTGTAAAAAATCCATTACGCCTCCAACACGATGTCCTCACAGCACTTAAGCCTCTACACACGAATGATATAACCACAAGAAAGAACATACGAGGATATAAGAATATAAAAACATAAGTTACCTTCATAACTCTGCTACTAGAATCTTTTTGTGGTTATATCAGTTGCTTTAATATTATTTTTGTTCTAGGTGTTTATCAGGATTTTCCAGACCCACCTGCCTCATACATCACAGTAATCTTCTTTCACTTAACTCAATAAGGTATTCCAAAATACGGTCAGCTAGTCCTGAATTGCCATAATGATTGATGTCAGTAAATGATGTAGTTTTCATATGCTTCAAGGCAGATGTTAACAGATATACCAATCTGAATCAATTGCAGGCATGCATAACTTCATACACCCCAGGAAATGTAAATGGATGATGCTCATTCTTAGGAGAATGGATGCAGGTTCGTAGCTGGACATATGGCTTTGAAGGTCTAGCAACTTTCATCTGTTCTCCTAAGGAAAAGCTTCATCTACTTACAATTCATGGAGTCTTATAAAGTTCCACATGCTTGCAATTTAGCTTAATTTGAACAGACTAGTAGATCTGCCTTGAAAAACTACATAACTGTTAGCATTGTGACAAATCAGGACTCTTGGATCACTATCATGCACTTCAAGAATTTAAGCATATTATGGCTTCTTCCAGCATGCCTCAGGAGCCATTGGCAAGTCTCTTCAATGGAAAACCTAGTCTTCTTTTTTCTGATAGTTTATAATGAACTTTTTTTTTGGGGGGGGGGGACAGTCTTCCAATTGAATTTTTTAATATGCTCTGGGCACCTTGTCACACAGAATTAAATAGACTCCTAGCTTTATCAATTTCTTTCACTGCAGTCACATCAGTGTAATCTCTTCAATCCAAAGTATACATTACACTCTGTAATACCGAACTAGACTGAACAGTAACACAGAATTGAGCTTTTGTCTGTAAATAATATATCATTATTTAGTCTAGTTTTCATTTTCTTACAAATATATGAAAATATGATAATATTTTCATCATATATTTCATCAGATAATGAATAAACTGTAGTCATTAAATTCATAAGTTACTTCGATCAATTAGTTTATGCTCACCTGGTCTGTAAAAAGTCCATGTTCTGACTAATAAATAGCGAAATAAAAGTGAACAGTCAAACACACAGACGCATCATAAACTTAAAGAAGCAAACCATGTTAATATACCATAGGATTTGATCACAGCATTAAAAAGTTATTTTTCCTCTACTTATACATTTGTATCATGTTTTTGCATATTAACAATAGTTATTAATATCAAATATACGAGGATTCTTTGGCATAATTTACTTATAAAACGAAAGGATCTTTTGATAATGATTGCTATAGATAAGTACAGCACTCCACAGATTACTCGTTGCGTCATTCCATCTTATAATCCCCCTTCAAAATATCTGTATTGGTTTTAAAATATAAGTTCGTACAAAACAACCGTAGCGCCTCTATATTTTAAAATGATTAAAATCTTTAACTCATCCATTAATATGGAAACTTGTAAAAAATAATTCGCGCCTTTGCAAACATCTTGGCGTGAGTTCATATATCTATATTAATGCTGACTGTCTGTACTGGCTAAACAGACATGCAAAAATCCTATCTCATAACAAAGTTATTCCAATCAGAGAAATATTCAACTCCTACAACTGATGTTATACTTACCAGATCACGAAAGAAAATAACCAAGAGAACTGAATTAACCGTAAACTTCAAATGATAAAAAAAATCTAATATTATTCATATACAGAAAATAAACGCATAAGCATATGTACGTTCTAACATGCACAAAACAGATTTAACTGTAAGCCAACTGTTTTGAGATCATAAAAATCGTCTTTCTATAACATCACAGTTCGTGCTCTTACGTCAGGCAAAACCTGTAACATCGTAATAGTCCGCATGCGCGATCACGAAATCACCATGTGTACATCGCGGTGCCACGTAAAGTCATTCTTTCACGTTTAGAGCTAAGCAAAGAAACTTTATCGAAGCGGATGTTGACCGTCAAGAAATCATAGTGATTTTTGTATGAGGAA
This sequence comes from Typopeltis vanoorti, assembly GCF_054136105.1. Classification (NCBI taxonomy): domain Eukaryota; kingdom Metazoa; phylum Arthropoda; class Arachnida; order Uropygi; family Thelyphonidae; genus Typopeltis; species Typopeltis vanoorti. Next base: position 6,129,925 of record NC_143563.1, read on the forward strand.
GATGTGCTGAGAAGATTGCTCACTGTTAGACATTAGATATCGCCATGCAAATATAACTAGACACCGTGTTTCAGCATTCTTTCCCTTCCTTAGAAGTGAGGGAAATTTGCGGGGTAAAATGTATATAGATCTTTATCAAGGAGGTTTGCATCCTTGCAAATTGCAGCTATACAAAGTTAACCGTAGAAGTAATTGGAACAGATGGCGTTACAGTTTGTAATTCTTGTCTATTACGTTATTCACATAAATATACGTACAGATCACATTCCGAGGCACGCGTAAGAGATCACCTTTTATAGTATTTACCACAGGTTTTGTAACTATTAATTTGTGACAATTGCTTGATTTGTGGCGAGAGTTATTACTAAATGGTACACCATTAAGAGCTTACTCACCAGTCGCGAAGTGTCGCAGAGAGTCAGATTCTCCCTCTTGTATGCTACATCACAAATTAAAATAATAATAAATATAAACGAATAATACAAAATTAAATACAATTAAATAAGGCTTTGTCATTAAAAAGTCCAGATTAAATTTATATCTATGTTCATAAATATGAATAATTACTTGTAATAATATTATATTACCATATACATTCTGAAAAAAAAAATTATGCACTCTATATCGAACAGATTTTTATATATATTTAAAATGAATTAATTAAATTAAGGGGATATTAGATCCCACATTGTTTTAAAACCGAATAAGAAACTCAGAGATTGGAAGCAGAGAGTTTCATGCCGAATATAGTATAAAAAACTATCGGCGAATACTAGCGTGAGCTGAATGCAAGTAGTCCTAGAACGTAGTACAAACACGGGCAACTCGTTGCAAAGGTGGGGAAAGTTTTGATCACTATTCTTGGGTATTTACCATAATGTAAAAACACATTTCCTAGGAAATGTATGCTGTTATTACATTATGATAGGGAGGTCACTACCCACACCGGTTTCAGCCTTTATTGAGGCTTCATCAGTGAGTAGCTAGACCAAATTAATACCAAAGGGTATAGCGAAAAGAACTTATATACTCTGCTATACGGGGGCACCGAAAAGGTGCCCCCGTTAAGTTACTTAAATATAAATAGCCAACAGGCTTCATTTCGACGATATAAACATTAATTCTAATATCCCTAATATCCCCTTAATTTAATTAATGTTTATATCGCCGAAATGAAGCCTGTTGGCTCTTTATATTTAAGTATTTAAAATGAGTTTTTAAAATTCAAGAGATGTGTTTTTAATCTGAAAAATATTTAACATTTTCAAAAAAAAATAAAAAATTCTTCGGCGCACCAAGTATTCGTAGTATACCTCATACATCGTTATTTCACATTTTCGGAAATCTTTAAGAATTGTGATATCATTTAAGACCTCCATCTATAGAATTTGTAAATATGTCGCCTGCTATGATGGAGATGGCCTGGAAAGTTCTGATAAACACTTAGCAGAACCGGCGCTAGGGTCTTTACCGCCCGCATGCGATTTCTATCTAAATGCCCCTTTAACGATCCGGGCGTTTGTGGTTCTTTTACGATAATAAAAGTTTAAATTATTTGAAATTTCTTAAATAAATTTTGACAGAACAGCCACACGTTGGTTCGCTAAATGTAACGAACGGGGGGTGTTGACTAGGCAGGATAATCGTTAAAAACCTGAATATTCAAAAAATTCTCAAAAGTTAAAGCAAATTTTGATAAAGCCACTTCACTTTAATCGTTGAATATACTGATACAGGGATTATAGCCTTCTCACCGATCCGAATCGCTAACAAAATTAAAATGAATTTTAATTAAAGTTAAAATTTATTTGAACTAAAGTTTAAAAAATTATTGCATTTTACTAAATTCTTAGTAACGTGTAAAATTTTTTTTAATAATTTTTATAAGTGGAACTATCTTTTAGGAAAATAAAAGAAACTCAAGATAGAGATGAGAATATAAGAAAAGAATTCACAAATAATTACAACATTTAATATAAGTATTCAAAAAATAACATCTTTACAGAATAACAGAAAATAAATTAAATTACATAAATATACTTGAAATTTTTTAATTAAAATTTTCAGGGTTTTTGATTTCATATTCACAAAATTAGAAATAATGTTCTTAACGTCTAATTCCGCACACATCATTTTCAATAGCAATTAACGCCAAACTAACAAGCCTTTTTTGTGACATACTTGTTCTTAAGTAGGTTTTAATCAATTTCAACTTGGAAAAGGAATGTTCAGGTAAGGTTAATAGCATTCTTAAAGCAATTGAAAAGTTAGGGAAAGATAAATTATTGGACACAATAAAATTAAGAATATCGAAAGGGTTTTGAATATTTAAATTATCCTTCCGAAAAATATCCCGGAAAGCACATAACTCGTCATATAGTTCTATTGCATTTACGGCTTTATTGTCGCCGTCCTGCAAGAGAATCTCTAAATCGTCACAATTTTTTCGTAAATCTTCGTTATTAATTTGTAGTAATCTATACAATAAATTGAAATTATCATAATATGTTTCTTGTTGTTCAAAACGTTCCATTAACGAACACATTGCAACGTCTAGAAGTGTATAAAACACATTCACTCTAAATTTATCTTCTGGCGATTGTGGCGTTTCGTCATGACGCTCGTAGTCAAACGGTCGTGTCTTCTTTCGTCGTCGAACTTCCTTACCAATTTTAAATTCTTGTTCTCCATCCACCTCTTCACTCAGTTCTTTTGCCGTTTTTAGAACTTCTTTAAAATTTGATTCTGATCGATACTCTTGTAAGAATATTTTTATGTTTTCGATAGATTCTAAAGCAAGTGTAATGTTCATATTTTTGTCTTGAAGCATTTTACTCACAGGGTTTATTCTGTTAAGTAAATCCTGCCAAATTATAAGAGAGCAAATAAATTTGTATTCCTTTATTTTAGCACATAATGTTTGTGCTTCATGCTGAGTTTCTTTATTAAAATTTTCATTATTTAAAATTTCAAAAAGTGCATCGTAAATTTCTCGTAACTGATATCGTAGAGGGCGGATTGCATTAATTTTACTTTCCCATCGCGTTTCTGATGGCTGTTTCAATGTTAATTTTTTTACGAACTTTAAAAGGATTGCCCAAAGTTTGTAAGAGAATGAAAATAAATTGTATATTTCTTGAATAATTGCAAAGAAACTAATTGTATCTGCATTCACTTTGGCTGCATCGTTAATGATTAAATTTCGAGTATGAGCAGCACATAGCACGTAAAAAGCTCGAGGATTTTTGTTCAAAAGCAAATTTTGGAGCCCATATTTTTTTCCTTTCATATTTGCCCATTGTCATACCCTTGACCTCGCATGTCTTCAATGGGAATGTTCCATTTTTCCAGTTGTTCCATTATTGTTGCACATAAACCACGTCCTATGGAATCTGATACATCTGCAAAACCTAAAAAGTTTCCCTGATCCTGACAATTCCATTGTCACAGGAAACAAAGCGAATAATAATGGCCATTTGTTCTGTTTTACTTGCATAAGGTGTGCAGTCTAAAATTATGGAATAATATTTAGATTTTCGAATTGATAATAAAATTGTATCCCTGATTGCGTTACTTAAAGTTTCCAATATTTCATTTTGACTGTCTTTACTCAAATAGTGTACTCTATTGTTTCGTTGTAGGGTCCTTTCAACATGATTTTCCATAACGGGATCAAACTTCGCAAACAGTTCGACTAATTTTAAAAAATTGCCGTTATTCCTTTCATATAATTTATCAGATGATGATTCGCGAAAAACTAAATTTTGGCCACCAAGGAATTTTATAATTTCAATCAAGCTCTAAAACACTCGTCCAATGTTTCTTTTCCATTTCACACATGCTTTGAGTCTGGCAATCAATAGTAGTTTTGGTTTTTAAATTTTTATCAAGTTCATTCCATTTTAAGAAATTTTTCATGTGAGTTAAACTAGTCTCATGTCTATGCAAAGTTGTAATTACATTTCTCCAACTATTATAACCTTTTACAAGACTACTTGATTCGGTAGATGAGAAAAGTTTGCAACAAAAGCAAAAAACAGAATTTAAAGTTTCGGAATAAATGAGCCATGTTCTTGGCATGAGCTCCCAATTTTCCATTTTTCTATTATAATGCGTGTCGCCAAATTTACGACCATATGTATCTCTGGGATATGTTATATTTTTCTTTTGAACAGGCCCCATTTCAATTAAAACAAACAGTAATTTTTCATCAATATTTCCCCATTCACCTAGATCTTTTAAATTTACAGACACTAACAATGTGTTAGTTTCGTGGTCAACTACAACTAAATCTTCTCCTAACTGTTTTTCACTTAAATCATGCATCTTGTTATCTTGTTCAATAGTTGCAATAGTACTTTCATGAAAACTGGATGATGTGGACGGTTCTTCAACTCTGATTTCTGATGTATCGAGTTGGTTACAATCTGCATCAGAATATTTTAATATTTTAACAAATTTATTAAGAACCCCAGTTTGTTTCTTAATATCTGGTTCTTTCGCAGCATGACGCTTACGATTTTGTGCACCGGGTAACTTTTTTTTTTTTTAATTTTTGATTCAATTTCTATTTTATACCCACAAGAAATTATTACACAACACGACACAGAGACGAAATAATAGTCTGCACTGCGCTACTGTCAGTAGCCTACTGAGATGCGTACCATATGACTGGTTTAACTAGCAACAAATGTTTTGTAAGAAAATTCGTTTCTGCGCATAAAACCGTTCACCGTTTCACTTTAGATAGACTGCAGTATACACAACATTCTGCAGGCAAGCATTTAGCCTGCTCTCGCTGCAAAATTGTAAACAGCCAGCTGATCAAAGAGGCAGCAATATACAATTTTTTTTTTTTTAATTCGGTATACTCCGGCCTTATTTATTTTAATATTGATCATTCTAAGAATTTTTTGTTTTTATGATAAAAATTTTGTTTCTTAAAATTGAACTTATGAACCATGCCCTGGCGGCAGCTCCCCCTTCGTAGCGGCGCCTGCATGCCCACTTCCTGACACTTAGCACAAATATTATATCAAAACAACTGATATAACCACAAGAAAGAACATACGAGGATATAAGAACATGAGTTACATTCATAACTCTGCTAGTAGTATGTTCTTTTGTCTGCTACTTTTGTTCTAGGCGTTTATCAGAGACCCAGCCCCTCCCTTGTACAAGCACAAGTTACATATCTTGTCCTTCTAGTGTCTTGTATTAAAGAAAATTTAAATACACAGCATCCCATATAATCCTAAAAAGAATTACGATGGGTAAAGTTTGGTTTTCTTAGTTGTCATAATTAATTCCTCTGAAATCAGCTGCCTATGGAACAGGATTCGAAAACACTGAAAAATATGTACTTCGTTGCTCTATAAACGTATTTTCTTAGAACCTTTAAGAAAATGTTCATTTTACACATTTCTTAGCCTTTGGCAACAAAGATTTATATTATCTTTGGACAATTGAAACGTAACATCAATTGTTGATGTTTTGTTAAGACAGCAATGGTTTGCATTACTGGTGCCTTCTTCCAATTTTTTTCGCTATGTATGGGAGTCTTGTCTATCTCGTAAGGATTAGTTCTCAGAATTTTCTGGTTCCAGCAGTACAGTAACGAGGGTATGAAGCGCCTGTGGCAAGTGTCTAACTTGCGCCCCCCAACCCAAAAATGACAAAAAAATAAATAAAAATTTAAATGTAACAAGTTCAGTTTTACTAAATGCGATATGTTAAATACTATTCACCCCATCAAAATGAGTTGCAGTGTGTTGCAGAATTTGTGTGTCTAAAGCGGCGTATTGCCGAAATTTAAAAATACAATATAAAATAGCGGACTTTTATATCTATATATTTATTTTTATTTTTTACGTTTTGCGCCCCAAATCTAGTTGCACCCGTGGCAGGCGCCTCTTTCGCCACGCCCTCGTTACGGCACTGGGTCCCAGACTCGAGTGTTCAGAATCAATCGTCTATTTCTGATAGTGAGTTAACCAGCGACCGGCCAACTCACCTTCAGTTTAAAAGGCTACAGACAGAGAAGAGGTGATGTGAAATGGCAAAGATACACACGTTGGCCAAGGAATTTTAAGACATGGGTGAAATCTTATGGTATATAGTATAAAGAGAAAGAACAAACAAGTCATCGAGTAGGACTCTGTGAGTAACAGAAGAGTGAGGTCTGGATACCAAAATCAGTCATATTATTCCAATTTTTATCTGAGTATTTGAGACCTTCAGGACTCATTGAAGCCCATACCCTCCATATAATGAAAAATTCCATCCATTGATAAAATATAACACATCTCAGAAGTTTATAACCTCTATCATATCATCCCTCTTCTTGTCTTTACCAGTGTCTGCAGCCCCATTACTTTTAATCTGTTCCTCCTAATCCACATTCTATAATCTTTGTGACTGATCTTTGTCTTTCGATTGCGTTTTTATCCCCTCCGAATCCAAGAGACCAAATCTGCTCACAGTAGTCCAGGTTCGATCTTATCAAGGAGCTTGCAAAGAGGCAAAATGACTTCCTTATCCTAATTTGAAATTTCTGCTATGTGATCTTGAAAATATTTAAAGAAATTTAGTGACAATTAGGGTACTATGACTGGTTTCATACAATTAATTGAATACAATTAATTATGTGTTTCATGATGGTTTGAATGATTCAGCATTAGTTTTTATTTTTATTATGATTATTACTCTATGAGTATTTCAATGGAGTCTATGATCTCATTATGAGATGCCTACATTGAGACCACACTGATCATAATTCTTCTTAAATGCTCTCGGACGTCTACTGCAATTCATTCCACTTGTCATGAGGAAAATCCAGCTTCATGTTCTGATTAACCTTAGCTCCTACCACATACCAAAAGAGTTCTACCCCGTATTCTGTAAAATTCAGTTCCAATTACATCACATCTATCCCCACATAAAGAATACAGCAGCTTTCATCGCTAAAGTCAAGATCCCCCTTCCATGCTTTGATAACAAACGTTGACTTTGACGTTGTTTCTCTCTTCAACAATGTTTCATTTTATATAACTATTCAACGACTGCTCTCCAAGGAATTTCTGGCTGACTTTCTTAAATTATTTGGTTTTGCTATACGCTTTTCCTGGCAAGGGAATCTATATAAGCAGGTGGAAGGCGCGCCATGGGCGGCCCCCCCCCCCCCTTGTCATCACGTCTATGAAATACTTCATGGAACACTTAAGGAACGTCTCTTCACTACAATCACCCCTTGTCCCACCACTTAGTTTCGTTATGATGACAATAAATTCTCTATTTGGCCATACACAAATGAAGAATCAAGCAGTTTCTTAGGTAAAATTAAGAACTTTTTCCTAGAATTAAATATTCATTAGAAAAGGAAAATGATGTTTCGTTCTTCACTGGTTCACTGGTAAAGAGTGAAGTGGATGGCACTCCAAGCTTATCAGTTCATAAGAAGACTGACTATCTTCATAGGAAGATTCATTCTTCAAGACTCTGTGCCACTCTTTGCAAAAACTGAGCATTATCAAGAGTTTACCAGTGTTCCACTGATGACACACTCACAAAAGAATTACAATTTCCAAAACATAACATGATGACGAAGGGATATTTCCCATCCAAGTTGCATCGCCTGTTGGGCAATTACTCGCGTTCTAAGTTCCCATCATTGGATTAGAGAATAGCAATTCCTTATATAAAAGCATCCTCAAAAGTTCTAAAAATATTGAATTTCAGACAACCTTCAAGCCGATAAATAACATTTTCCCCAGCCTACCTTCCACAAAAAAAAAAAAAAAAAAAACCTTCTGTACTTGGCTCACCCGGAAGTGTACAAGGTTCCTTGTTCCTGCGGTGTTCCTGTTTTGAGCAGACTGGTCGTACCGTAGACATCCGTTGATCAGACCATAAGGAATACATCCCTTTCCTCCAAGCTGTGAAATATGATCTTGCAAAACATGAAGCTTCTACTAGCCACAGGATCCTATGGGATAACACAAAGCTTCTTCCCACAAGATCTTTAAAATTCGAGAGACTTTTGAAAGAATAGTATGAAGCTCTTTGGAATCAACTCAATATTAATCGAAAAATGACTGCCTAAAAATTTCTAAATTCTGGGAAATAGTGACACTAAATTCTTACTTACTAAAGTAAGAATTCACACACACACACACACACACACACACACACACACACACACACACACACACACACACACACACACACACACACACACACACACACACACACACACACACACACACACACACACACACACACACACACACACCTGTATTACCTGGTTGATTCGCCCGGCATGTCATAATATACTTTTATTCAAGGTATGCGAATAAGTTTTTATTCTGTGTGTGTGTGTGTGTGTGTGTGTGTGTGTGTGTGTGTGTGTGTGTGTGTGTGTGTGTGTGTGTGTGTGTGTGTGTGTGTGTGTGTGTGTGTGTGTGTGTGTGTGTGTGTGTGTGTTTATGCAGTTCTACATACAAATAAATCTTGATTTATTGTTAATGGTAAATTTAAATTTATTAATTTGCTTAATGTATTAATGCAGTCTTAAGTTTAGGTTTTGATCATTTCTCAGTCAGCATAAACCAAGAACTACCTTGGTGTCATACAGCTTAAAATACTTGAAGTCTGTCTGGGAGTGTTTTTGATTAAAAGTTTCACAGGCACAACTATTTCAAATTAAATTCTTCAAATTAACAGAATACGAGCAACGGAAATGTCGAAAATATACTGACACTTTAAGTGCTTATTTATGAGTATTTCAAATGTTTACAATGACATGCATTTATGCAGAGAACCGGTTTAAAACTCGTGTCGTGTTTGCCTCTAAAAGTTGCCACATACAGCGAAGTAATCCTGTTTCATGATTGCATGTAATACTTTTATTCTTGAAAGTAGCCATTCAACGTAGAACACACCCTTTTCATCTGAATTTTTGTCGTGTTTAGAATGTATTCTTGCAATTCTGCACTTCTGTTTATATACTAGGATTAGTAACATCGTTATAGATTTTCCATATTTTTTTCTGTGCCCACGCACGTGCTTGTTGCAGATATATAAGTTTACGTTTTTGTCAGGCGATACCCACAAGGAAAAATCATAATGCAATTTATTTAAAATAAAGAGCCAATAGGCTTCATTTCGACGATGTAAAACATTATTTTAATTAAGAGGATATTAAATCCCACATTGTTTTAAAACCGAATAAGAAACTCAAAGATTGGAATCAAAGAGGAACTCAAAGAGATTTATGGGTGCACCTTTTTGACAACTCGTTTAGCAGAGTACGTAAGTTCTTTTCGCTATACACTTAGTATTATACTTTGGTCTAGATACTCACTGATGAGATCTCAATAAAGATCGAAACCGGTCTGGGTAGTGACCTCCCACCATAATGTATAACATCATACATCTCCTAGGAGATGGGTTTTACATTATGGAAAATACTAAGAATAGCGATCAGAACTTTCTCCACCTTTGCAACGAGATGCCCTAGTTTGTACTACCTACTTGAACTATGTGCTTTAGCTTACGCTAGTAGTCGCCGATACGTTTATAGTTACTATATTCAGCATGAAACTCTTTGATTCCGATCTTTGAGCTTCTTATTCGGTTTTAAAACAATGTGGGATTTAATATCCCCTTAATTTAAATAATCACAATGTAAAATAACTATAACCGAATTAGAGAAAAATTGGTCCCAAATTGCATTGTTTCTTTGTGGAGCGGAGTTTGTGGAGGGCATGACCATCGGCTGCGCAGCTAAAAACGCTGAGGGTGAAACCTATCTACCATTCTTCATGCTAATTTTTTTATTATATTTATATTACACTTGATACAACCATCACTGATGACCTAAATGCAAAAAGCCCAATGTGAGGCTCCCCCAATTTAGACCATAAAGGTCAACACTTGGAAGACCTCTTTACAGACTTGGAATTCAATTAATAACAGAGAGAGTACTTATCAGTCAAAAACTGCGGGAGCTTCTACTATCGACATCACAGCTATTAATTATAGCATTGCATCAATAGCACAATCGAAACTTTTGGGAAACGCCATCAGTGACCACAGACCCATAATAACAACGCTAAACTTCAAAATTGATCAAGAATAGCAAATCAGAAGGGCATGGAACTTTTTGAAATCAACATCCCAAGAGGCAAACGGAAAAATACTGGATAACATACTGGAAAGATCGCAATGCTGATTCAATGATTATGGAAAGAGATAATATCAACGAACAATTTAGAATTAAAAAACTAATGAATTTGGAACGCAATTAATAGATATAACACACAAAATAGAGCAGGAAATATGGAAGTGCAAGCAAGAGAAATGGGCATAGCTTTGCAGTAACCTGGATCCAAGATAAGAGAGCCAACACTGGAACATTACTAGAAGCCTACACAAAACATCAAAGAAGAGAACCAACAGAAAAAACAACCTTCACCATAAATGCTGGGAAAAAAGCTATACCAGATAAAATGGTAAACACACAGCCAAAAAAATTATTCAAACAATCCCGAACTTCAGTATAACGGAGAAGACAAGACCCTCGATAAATCCACAAGTAAGATACTAAAAGAAACAAGAACAGATCAATCTAATGATATATTCTCTGAAAAACTTACGAGTTCTTCAGAGAAGAATCGAGAAAACTGCACCTAATAAATCTCCTGGTAATGATCTTATCTTTGGTCATATATGGTCAAACACCGTGGCAAAAACGCCAAAGAGCAACTTCTAGATATTATTAATATTTCTTGGCGAACAGGCAAAGTACCAAAAGAATTATGCAAATGAGTTTGCAAAAGTTCTAGCTATATCACTCATTAGCAAATAGTAGAAAAGATCCGTCTGGCTTGCGAACATCGCATATCGAAGGCGTGTGGTCTTCAAACTTTGAGAAATAGAAGGAGGATTAATTAATTAATGAGCATATGATGCTATAACTACCGTGAATTCACGGCAGTTATAGCATGAATTCCATACGGACAGTGCGATATATTTTATGAAACCAATATGAAACTATTGGTTAAAAGTATTTTTGCTTGTATAAGACCGGATAACTCATCATTGATTGAAAACACCTGATAAGGTTCCTCACGTCATAGGCTGAGCTACGAAGGCTTTATAGAAGAAGAGATACGATAGAAACAAAACTAGTAAGGGATTCTTACAGTATAGCTGCAGGAAAGATTTGACAACTTAGAGCAAATCAGACAAAACCCGGGGGCATCTTTTGAACCGAATAAGTGTGTGGTCATGGAGAATATGAAGTCTGGGTTCTTTTCATGGCATGAACTAAGTTAATGAAAGTTTCCAGCAGTAAAAAAGAAAACACGAATCAGGACTGCCAAAAGGCAGAGTCAAAAATTGTCTGCATGTTACAATTTCTTCGTCGGAGCACTCTAAAAGGCCATCAGACATGTTAAAAAACCACGTCAGTGCAACGATAAACAAGTGTGATACATCGGGGATTGTCTTTCATCAAAAACCAGACACACGTAGATCTCGCAATGTTCTCAACATTTTGTGATGGCTAGCATTTAGCTAGCCATCATAATACAACAGGAATCATGAGCGTTTACAATTATTAGTCTTTTTTCAAATATTCTGTGTCGCTGTTTCGTTTAATATGCTTTTGCTTAAGAAGAAGAGTTCAATAAGGACACGTTAAATACAATATCTAATGTGTTCTCCATCCTACTAAACCTCAAAAGCAAATTGTTTCTAAAAATAAAAAAACAACAACAACTAATGCCTGCACTAATTACATCATCGTCGTTAATTTATTGTGGTTATAGTGCGTTATTTTGGCTTGCATTTCCTTTCAAAATAATGGGGTTTATAGAAACATGACTAACATGTCTACTAATGACATGCTGGTCATGTTTGATCCCCTAGCGGTAAGTTATAGTAATAAATTTCGTAGAAAAATTGCATTTGTTTACACAGGTGTGTTCCAAAAGACAACTGTATCGAGTTACACGTTATGTTAAATGTCAGCGCCCTCAGTTTTCAGTAAATAACCATTTCATACACATGTAAAAATCAAATAACTCCACTATTTGATTATTATCTTAACAAAAGTTGACTTTTATATGCAGCTTCTATCCATGAAAGGTTGTGAACCTCTAGTGCATTTGACCTTCAGCCAGCTAATAACTTATTTAAAATTTCATTTATTCATTCAATCTGGGGTAGTACTATCAACTTTCCGTCGACTAATGACGTAAGTAAAGTTCAAGAAAGGTAGCAATGTTACGGACAGAAAGACCACTGATATGACACCAAACCAACATCCCAAGTTGGAAGTCTGTCAGTTCAGCTGAAAGTGGCATCGAGCATAGTTCAAAATATGCGGCACATCCCACCTTTTACTACCAGACTTACTCAGACACTTCGTGAATATTTGCATGTGGTAGGGTCCGAAATTTGCAGAGCATGTAAGGTGTCCACATAGTTTTGTCAATATAGCGTATATGTATGTTGTGTGTGCTTTAAAACTGGTCAAATTGTCTTCTTTTTTTTTTTTTTTCAGTTTTCTCTTAATTTGTTTAACACACACACAAGAGTAAGCAGCAACAAAACAGGTAAAATATTATTCACGGTCTGATATAATTAGTATTGGTTTCCGCCTTGGTTTGCGTTACTGTTTTATAGCGAAATGCTCTCTACTTAAATATATCCTTTCCCTAAATCTTTCCCTAATACTCCAATAACCTCAATACGTCAACCACATCACTCGCCACACCCCAATTCTCCCCTTCTATCTCGTATTCTGCATATGCCATGCAAATCGATGACCTTGATCGATGACCTTTACATAAATCCAGGTTGCCGATGGAAATACTAATGCAGTACTGTGTTGCAAAACGAAAAGCCTGCTTTTCTAAGAAATTAGATAAGAATAAGTTTTCTGAGATTTTCTACACCTTTTAGTGTTAAGAAAGATCACTCAAGTGAGGCTCGCTGGTGTGCGAAGATGACTTTATCAATGAGTCAATTGGCTGCCAGCTGCGTTTATGATCAGACAAGTGAACACTTGTTTCACAGAATCAAAGAACTAACAAAATATGTCTGCACTATTTATACACTTAAGACATAATGCAACTTCAGACGGTAATCGGAAACATTCAATCTGTCTCATGTTCAACATCCGATCAACAAATTATATCATATATTATATCTAGTATCCATTATTACATATATCATGTATTATTTCTAGTATCCATTAAGGTTTAATCAGATATCCATTTATTCAGATGCATGCATTTTATTAATCAATTAGGTACGCAGATGCAAATAAATAAACGCAAAATATATCTCCTAACACTCTGTGGAGAACTGAGTGTATTTCTCTGAAAGAGGATAGATTGACACCGTGACAAAAATACCGTAGTTGCTTCCATCATGTGTTCCTAATCTTAACCAGGGCCGGCCTGTTTTATCATTAGGCAAACCTAGGTAATCGCCTAGGGACGTCAGATTTTGCTACATAGTTCGGGGAAAAATTACAACCTTCGAAAAATATTAGTAAAACCTCGATTATTAATAAAAAACTGAAATAAGTCAAGTCGTCCTGGTGCTCGCTGATGAGCCTACATTATCTTCGCCTTTTTCTATTTCTTCCACTCCCCTGCTCTTTGTAAACTTAACCTCAAGTGCAGAGATTTTTCCTCCTTTTGGCATGCGTCCCAAGATGAGCGCGGAATGATATTATTTTTTATTAATATCTACATGTGTAGGTGTACGTGTGAGTATGACAAAATATATAGAGAGAGACAATGTATAGGGACGCCTAAATTTTCTTTGCCTAGGGGCATCAGACACTCTCGGATCGACCCTGATCTTAAGTCGTATTATATATATATATATATATACAGGGTGTTCGGGATAAATTTGACAGTTTCGTACGGAAAAAGAAAATCTTCTTTGTATCTATTAAATTTAATGAATTGACAAAAAAACATTACAGGCAGAGTTAATTACAATACTATCAACAAGATTTACTCAAAATAACCACCATTAGCATCGATCACAGCTTCAATTCTGCTTCGGAACCTCGAACAAGCTGATGCTACAGTCTCCCTGGGAAGGGCCGCTAAAACTGTTTTAATTTTATCCATTAACTGGGCTTTTGTATTACTGGAAGTGCGATTGGTGTCTTTTTCAACTGCGCCCCATACAAAATAATCCATGGGGTTAAGGTCTGGGGAGTTTGGAGGCCAAACATTTGGACTGGTGAAGTCGTAGAAATTTTCAGACAACCATTTTTGACTTTTCCCAGAGGTGTGGCAAGGGGCCGAATCCTGCTGCCATACATACGGCCTACCATTGGCTACCCTTGTTATCCAGGGCTTGACTACAGTTAGCAACTCCACGAACAAAGCCCGAATTCCAATGCCAGGGTTCTTCAACACCTGTTCCTGCAGATTTGCGAGGAATTCTGCTGTACGAACGCAATCAGATCGTCTGCTAGGGATCTTTCTTCTTGCTACATCCTCATAGTCACCATTGCAAGTCTCTAGTTCATGCCTGATTGTTTTTACTGTATTCAGGGAGCATTGGGCAGCAGTCGTAATATCCTTATTTTGATGGCGGGCACGAATCATCATGATACAAGTTATTCTCTTCCATGATTCAGGTGGGTTCCAGCTATCCATCCTTTCTGACATCTTGTATATGAATGAAGAAGGGTCCAAACTTTTAAATGAAGAGAAGTGTGTGTTAATACATGTAACTTACGGAAAAATATAATTAATTATAAATATGTCAAATTTATCCCGAACACCCTGTATATATATATATATGTATGTATGTTTATTTAATACGAGTTTTTTTATGGTCAGTTTATCTGATCTGAAATCAGCATTTCTACCCGGAGCAAAACCCTACAGGACCGCGCCCAAAGGAGCGACTAGCTCATGAATTGGCTAGAACAGATTATTCTAGCCGGTGACTAGAATAACAGAAAGTCTTTTTTCCACGTGGCAGCGATAGCACCTGCCGATTTTCGATTACTGGTAGACACAGGGTCTGATAACATGCCATTATGTTTACCAGCACACATTTCTCCATTTTTCCTTGTTTTTTTTTTTTTTTTTTTTTGAGGGGAGGGATTTATTCCTATGATACTCAAATGTTCTTTTATAACAGACTTTTTCCTCCTTAAAATAACTGAGTTAATATCATTCAAATGCCCAATAGAGATATGTGAAAAATAAAGATGGTCGTTTGCAATAAAACTACAACTAAAAAAAAAAATCTTAATTTAAACCTGCTTCTGAATGCTAACACATCATGAATGTCTGCTACGAAGAAAACAGTTGAAATCAAAGCACACTCCTACGAAATGCCAATTATGAGAAGCAGACAACCAGAACTAGTTGGCGCCGAGGTATTTCCTTGTTACCGAAGAACTGCTACGCTATCTCAGCTGCCCTGGATACTCACGAAATCAGCGCACGAAGTTTAAACACTAACATTTCTCTTTATTTCCTCTCTCTCTCTCTCTCTCTCTCTCTCTCTCTAACGCACGCACACACACACACCTTTCTTACAGTGAAATAAAAGCGTCTGGTCACTAGATTTTCCAACCTCCCACCGTCCGCTTCCCCTACATTACGTTATATTGTTTTGTGTGAATATCGGGTACTGGAACAGCCGCCATTGTTCGCTCGTTTCAATTTTCCGTATGCTTAACCCTTGAACTCAGACATTCCATTCGAGAATTGAAGAGAGTGTTATAACTGCATCTGAGTAACGGACTGGCGTCAGAATGGGAAACAATGATATTACTGTCAAAATGTCACGTTAAAGTGAAACGTTTTAGCAGTCCTTTCTGTTTGTCTTCTTGATTTTGAACTCGTGTAGACAGAAGTGTTTTGTCACCCACATCACAAAGTGTTGTATGCTTTCGGATCTTTATGTGTTGCATTGTTTTTTTCTTTCTTGCGCTCTTTTATATTTTTATCAGCTTTTAGAATCATTATATAAAATAAAAACAAATTTAAATTTTTGAAATAAATGTTATGTTTTATAATTGCAACAGTTTGGAGATTAAAGTGCCCATTCAGTCTCCAAAAGTTAGATAGGGTATAAAGGCCTCGCCTACTCCTTATAAGGGAATAAAAGGCGTTAGCTGAATTTTTTTTTTTTTGATTTTTTACAGCTAAATGTGAAAATGTGACAGGACTTGGCACATTGGCTACAACTATTTCATTTGTACATTAATGATATGGGACATGATCTGAGGGGAAATCTTCAGTTGCTTATAGATGATGCAAAATCAGGTGCAATAGTCAACAAAGATGATGTTGATATTTTACGCGATGATTTAAATAGATTGACAGTATGGACAAAGAAGAATGAATTCAATTTACTGTGGCAAAGTGTAAGTTTGAAGTGAAAAGATTACTGTCTTGTGTTCCACATTAATGGAACTGTACTCCAGGAAATTGATGAAGCCAGAGATTTAGGGGGTGGGTATTGGTGGATAGGGAGTTGAAACTGAGAGGGCATATTGCTAAAATGGGTAAAAACAGCTCATAGGATTACCTGGTTATTGAAGAATACCTGACATTCAGATATAAGCAGGTTATTGTTCCTCTTTATAAGGCTTTGATAAGGCCTCACCTCGATGACTGTGCGCAGATTTGGTTTCTTAGAGATATGGACGAGGAAGAGCGGGTTCAGAAGCGAGTAACTAAGATGGTGGCAGGACTGCGTGATGCTCCATATCAGGAGAATGAAAATTTGTGGGTTACAGAAGCTGACTGATCAGCGAATAAGGGGGGGGGCGATATGATAGAGACATAGGTTGCTTAGAGGGGGTTTATAGGTTTGATATGGAGGAAATATTTCAGTACAAAAATAAAGTAAGGAAAACTAAGGTCATCCATGTAAATTGAGTAAGAGTGTAGTTAGCAAGGGAGAGAGAATAGATTTTTTGCTTGCAGAGTGGGTTGTGCGTGCTTTGTCGATGAGTGATTTGAAGGGGAAATATGACAGGTATTGTACAGGTATTGATAATCGTTGATTCATGTTTTTGAAATGGACTCCCGCAATGAGTCTACGGACTCCATGGAGGTACTCATCTGTAATAATAATAATAATAATAATAATAATAATAATAAACTAGACGCCTTCAAATATTCGTTAAAAATGACATTTAACTTAATTTCATTATTGCAGTGTCAAGGTAATACTTCATCACATATTGCATTCGGTATTTTATAACTAGTAGGATACTCTTCCCCCCCCCCCCCAACATTGTGTATTTATTTTTCTTTCATACTCATACTTTCAATCCGTTTATTTTTTCTTGTATTTTCACTTTGTTTTCGGCAAGAACAATGTCTATCCTTTCGATTCAATACCTTCTCATCGCTTACCCTAGCAATGGTATTTCTTGTTAAGTTCATTCACAATAACAAAGTTCTTAGCAAAAAATGCTGAGAAGGAGGACGGCGACATCAGGATGGTTTACACATCAACTAAACTATCGCCAATATTCACGTGTCCACTGAACTCAGCAGAAACAAACCAAAAACGACACTGACACCCGTTGTATTTTCTCTTGCATTGAGCACTATCTGCAGTCATCACCTCCACAGGCCATTCCAATCATATCACTCTACGAGAGAAAAATCGGACTCTCACTCCTTTCTTGAGTGCATACATTCTCAATTTCGAGATGCTCGCCCATCCCCTCCATAAATGGAAAATTCTATCTGTGATAAAGACGAGACTCATTTTTATACTCAGAGAGATATCCAGAATTTTGAAATGGTTGAATATTGTTCGTGTTTAGGATTTTTTTTTCAAAAAAATTATAACAGATTTTATTTCTCCTTTTAAGTTGCGTTTTGAGAATTTTTATGAAACAACTATTATTTCATCTTTCAAATTGTAGTAAAGACTGTAAGACGTCAGTGTATTTCAATCATTTATTGTAAATAATTATTTGCATCATTCGTTGCCAAATTTATTATATTGCATACAAATACAAATGTTATTTATAAAGGGAAGAAGGTATTTATTCTTATTTATATATGTACAGGGTGGCCATAAATTAACTTTCCCTCTTTGGAGGTATCTGTAGCTAAAATTAATACACGGAATGAGACCACCTTTTATATTGAGACTGTCGAAGGCATGCGGAGATGAATTCCGCGAAAAAGAAAAAAAGATTTAGTACCGAAACTCGCTGATAGGGGAAATTTTTGCGCTGACGGAGCCGAAAGCAGTCAAATATTTGCAATAAACGCAGGTAAAAAGAATTATGCAAATTTTACTGTGCGTATGTGACAGCAGCGCCACCAAAAAGGGATTGGGAACGTTCAGGCAGTTATTCGAATGACCGATGAATTGTGCTCAATATGCGTCCTACCTTGCCTCAGCGTGCTGTACTAGTTAAGTTGTTTTACCTTAAACAGTGCAATGCCGTAGCGACCCTTCGGGAATTTAGAAGGTTTCATAATCTGCGTACAGGTCCTATGTCAGCTGTAGCCCTGAGAACCATGATTAAGAAGTTTGAAGAAACTGGATCACTAGGAGTTAGACCTGGCAAAGGACGGAAAGCAGTGCAAGAAGAGACAGCGACAGACGTTGCTACTGCGGTATTCGACGACACAGGGTGTTCGATTACACCGTCGAAATGTTATTATTCCATTTTATCTGCCTTTAATGTAATTATCCGTCCGGCTCCGCCAGCACCAAAATTTCCCCTATCGGCGACTTTTGGTACTAAATCTTTTATTCGCGGAAATCATCTCCCCCATGCCTTCAAACGTCTCAATATAAAATTTGTTCTCATTCCGTTTATTGGTTTTAGCTACAGATGCCTCCAAAGAGAGAAAATGTTTTTATGGCCACCCTGTATATAAAAAGACAATAAAGAGGACTAAAAATTATTGTTATCTGCATTCAGAATACCAGAACATTAAATAAATAAATTAATTAATTAATTAAATGTTCAGAAGATTTTATTCTGGAAGTACAACGTGTTTTAGGAAAGGGCGTTCATTTATAAATTCAGCTTTCAGTCTAAAACCGATTACAGAGAAAAGAAGAGAAGTATTCTAGAAATATAAACACTTACAGATTTTGTCAAATCATTCGATAAGGAAAAAAACAAACAAACACAATTCATTTAACACGTTACAAGAAAGACAAATACCAAATACAATTCTGGGAACTATTGTACGCATATGTGAGGACAGTGGAATAAGATATGATTGAACTTTGTACTATTATCTGAGGAAAAAGAAATAAATTTGTAGACAAGTATGCTCCCTGTCTGCAATATATTCAAATGAAATAATAAAAACTGAATAAAAAACATATAAAAAAATCAGCTAACGACTTCCACGAATATAATGTGAATTTAAGCACACTTCTTTATGAACAGGTGATAATATGAACAGTTTAAAATACTTCCGAAAAGTATTTTAAACCTAAAAGAAATAGCTGAAGATTTTGGAATGATGACCTCAGCAGAAAAATGAAAAACAATAGCTTTTAAATGTCAAAGCTTAACTAGAAGAAAAATAATAATGAATAGCAAAATTTTGGAACAAGTGAATTGTTTCATATATTTAGAAAGCGTGATCTCAGACGAAGATGAAAACGACATAAAAATGACAAATTCACTAAAAATAACAGGCGAAATAAATTCTGCGCTTAAACCTCATCTGGCACAACCTCGATTAAAAGTTTATAACATTAACTTTACCAACGCTACAATAAAGTTAAATTTGGACTAATAATAATAATAATAATAATAATAATAATAATAATAATAATAATAATAATAATAATAATAATAATAATCAAAGATTAAAAGGAGCCGAAATGAAATTTATAAGAAAAACAGCACAATATATCGTATTTGATTTCGAAAAAAATCAAGAAAGAATTAAACCTAGAATCAGTAATAGAGAAAAATAAATTAAATGAAGCATAAAAAAATTAAAAGAAAAATAAAAAAATGAATGAAATAGAAGATTCTGAGATCCGAGAATTAGAACAAACAATTAAACTTATTAATTACGCAATATGTTTCATCGGAGTGGCCGACTTCTTCAGGCGTGAGAGAACATAGAAAGCCAATAAAAAACACTATAAAGAAACATTGAGTCACTATAAAACTATAAATTCGACTATAAACTACAGTTAACTTTGCACTGGAGCTACAGTCCGAGTTAAAGTTCTATTGTTGGACACCTGTGCGCGTGTGGCTTTACGAGTGTGCCAATATCTGACAGCAGAGCTGAATGAGTCCGATAAATTGCAGCTGAGGTTACTGTTTATATGGAGAGGGTCCATGACAATTTCTCTAGACTCTCCAGCCTATCTCATGTTGGCTGCCTTCATTATTTGTGTTTACTGAAAACAGGACATGGCTTGAGAGGGCACTAGCTCTAATGCTTTTGTAAGCAATGTGACCTGCAGGCACACGAACAGTATAAAGTACAGGCTAGTAGGGTAACGAGTGTGGTAAAAACAGCAAAAACCGATTATGAAAGGAAACTAGCTATGCAAGCAAAAGAGAATCCCAAACAGTTCTTTCAATATGCTGCAAGCAAGAAAAAAACTGTACATGGCAAAATGATTTTAAGGAATGACGATGGTAAAGAGTTCACTGAACCAGTCGATATAGTGGAGTTACTGAGCGCGCACTTTGCAAAAGTATATCATCCAGGTGGTGACGTTGAAAAAATGAAGGAACCATTAGTTTATATGGGAATTGTGATGAATGAAGTGGAGGTGAATAGTCTATTGCAGAACCTTAATGTGAATACATCTGTGGGATTGGATGGTATACCGGCACGGGTCTTGCATGAAGCGGCTAATGAATTATCAGTGCTCTTGACCATGTTGTTTAATCTGAGTCTCAGGTCTGGCTTAGTCCCGAAGGCGTGGAAAGAGGGGAAAATAGTTCCACTGCATAAAGGAGGATCCAAGACTATGGATGCAAATTACCGACCGATCAGCATATCAGGAGTCGTTGTCAAGGTCTTGGAGAAAGTAGTCAAGGGAAAAATACAGGAATGGATTGATGAAAATGAGATACTGTACAGAGGACAGCATGGCTTTGTGAAGGGTAGATCATGCCTCAGTAACTTGCTCAAGTTTTATAACAAGATGACGGCTGAACTGGATAAGGGAAATGGGTTTACAGTGATACTGCTGGACCTGGCAAAGGCGTTTGACAGGATACCACATGGAATTCTAATCCGTAAACTACAACATATGGGAATGGATATAGGGTTGGTGAGATGGATAGCTGGGTGGTTGATGGAGAGATATCAAAGAGTAGTTTATTCAGGAGTAGAGTCCAAAAAACGGCCTGTGACTAGTGGTGTGCCACAGGGTTCTGTTCTTGGACCACTGCTGTTTAATCTGTTCATTAACGATATAGGGAATCGTCTAAGTGGGACAGTTCATTTGTTCGCTGATGATGCAAAGTTGGGTAGGGCGATAGTGAATGCAGAAGATGTCAAAGTCTTGCAAGATGACTTAGATAGATTGGAGTTCTGGACTAAGGAGAATGGATGTCAATTTAATGTGACAAAATGTAAGGTTATGCATTTCGGAGTGAAAAGATTAGCAGCAGTATACCACATTGGTGGAACTGTACTCCAAGAGATTGATGAGGCCAGGGACTTGGGAGTGTTGGTGGATAGGGAGATGAAGTTTAGGGGGCACATTGCGAAAGTAGCTAAATCAGCTCATCAACTCACTTGGTTGTTGAAAAATACCTTGACGAGCAGAGAAAAACAAGTTATTGTACCTCTGTACCGAGCCCTGATAAGACCTCATCTCGACTACTGTGCCCAGATTTGGTCACCTCGGTTCCTTCTTGATGGGGAGGAGGTTGAGAGGATCCAGAGGCGAGTGAAAGATAATAGCAGGTCTATGGAATGAACCATATGAGAACAGGTTGAAGATTTGTGGGTTGCAGAAACTAGTTGATAGGCGAAAAAGGGGAGATATGATTGAGACATTCAAATTGCTAAAAGGATTCTATAGGATTAATTCAGATGATATTTTTGAGATCAGGACTGGTGGTGGGAGAACTAGGGGACACCCATGGAAGCTGGGCAAGAGCGTGGTTAGCAGGGGTGTTAGAGCTGGGTTCTTTACTTTTAGAGTGGTAAATGAGTGGAATAAGCTGCCAGAGTCTGTTGTGGGTGCTATGACAGTGAGCGAGTTCAAGGCAAGGTATGATAGATACTGTGAGAATGTTGAACAGCTGTGTGAACATGATGTTTAGGGCCTCCCTCGATGAGTCTAAGGACTCCTGGAGTAGCCCGTGGTAATAATAATAATAATAATAATAATAATAATAATAATAATAATAATAATAATAATAATAATAATAATAATAATAATAATAATAATAATAATAATAATAATAATAATAATAATAATAATAATAATAATAATAATAATAATAATAATAATAATGTCTCTTCGGTGTTCTTCGAGACGTATGAGGATGGATTTTTCTG
This sequence comes from Typopeltis vanoorti, assembly GCF_054136105.1. Lineage (NCBI taxonomy): Eukaryota > Metazoa > Arthropoda > Arachnida > Uropygi > Thelyphonidae > Typopeltis > Typopeltis vanoorti. The sequence goes on from NC_143563.1 coordinate 6,152,472, forward strand.
TTTGGCCATAGTATGGTTTTCCGCAGTCACATGTGATTTTGTACACCCCTGGGAATTGTAGATGGCTGTGAGCTTGTTCGTATTTGCCTAAACTTGATCTTAGTTTGGGAAGAGTAGAGAAGCACGTTTTTATGTTAAACTTTCCCAAAATTCTTCTTAGTTTCTCGGAGAGCGTGCTGATGTATGGCAAGGAGATATAACCTTCAGGGTCGTCCTGTGTTTCTACGTTGTTTCGTTAACGGCGGTATAGTTGTTTATTGATAGTTTTTTAAGAGTAGCCATTGTTTTTGAAGGTCTTTTTAAGATGCTGTAGTACATTTTTTAGTTCTTCTTCATCTGACAGTACAGATCTTGCACGATGAAGAACTAATAAATGAAGAAATCAGATTCTATATCTGCTATGTGTTTGTAATTTATATAAAATAAATAGTTTTCTGTTATAAATTTTCTACTTCTCTTTTAAATATTCACTCATGGCCCTTTCTCTGTCTGTATGTCTGTGACCACCAGAACACCTTAGAAACATGGACTATTCGAAAAGAAATCGAACAACGAATGATGGCTCTGGAAATGTGGTTACTAAGAATGATGCAGATTAACTAGAAAGTTACAAACAAACAAGTACTTGAAAGGGCAAACCAACAAAGACTCTTACTGGATGAGATCAGAAAAAAGGAAATAAAATTCTTGCGCATGCTCTGAAAGAAGGACTTGCCAATGTGATCTCAGAAGAAAAGTACAGGGAAGAAGAGCTCTACCATGACATTATTATTATTATTATTATTATTATTATTATTATTATTCACATAATTGATACACAGTCAAAACAAGATATCATATAAATAAAAATATGACTGGTGATTCAGAACAATTCAGATTCTACCCAAGAATCTAAGAATAGTCCGTCAGGTAGCGTCGTAAAATATGGACTGTTCCAAGTAATGCTAATTTTGTAGGTCATATGGTGTCACTTCCTTGATGTTTAATTGCTGTAAATAGTTGGACAGCTTCTTTGAAGTTGCACCAAGTGCACCGATGGCTATTGGGATATTTTTGTTGTGTTTAAGCCACAGTCGGCCAACTTCGATTGCAGATCTCGATATTTAGTAATTTTTTCCAGCTCTTTGTTGTTAATGTTGTTATCACTGGGTACTGCGATATCAATAATCCAAACTTGTCGATGTTCGATAATTGTGATGTCAGGTCCATTGTGTTCCAAATGCCGATCAGTTTGTATTCTAAAGTCCCAGATAATTTTTGCTGTTTCGTTTTCCAATACTGTCTCTATTTTATGCTGCCACCAATTATCAGAAATAGCAGAGCCAATGACCTATTTTGGCCACTTGATCATGACGGTATTTCATGATGGTATAGGAATAAGTGGAAAACTACGGTCGCCAACCTCCCTATCACAGATGCACCTGAATTAATGAGTGAAAATATGAGCTTATAAAAATGATGTATCAAAACGTTCATACTCGGTTTTTTTTAATTATTTAAATAAGCAGAGCTTATTTAAAAATTTATTAAGTTGTCCACCGAAGGCTTTCTTTTGGCAATACCTTTTCCCCCAACTGAGTTAATGGAGAGATATTGGTATCGAGTAATGAATTATAACGAATCTTCTTTTTTGAATAATTTTGGAGAAGTGCACGCCTTCTATATATTTGTTTTTAAGTTCGACGAGGTTGATTGATCTTCACTGAGTAAAATCTCGTCGATCGATAAACAAAACAAAAATCCCAAACACTCTTGATGTAGTGTTGATAGGGTGCAACCACTTCAGCGATAACTTACTGTATTGATCACGTGCAACCCCTCCGCTCTACTTGTATGTGTGTAAACACTAAAGGTCAGCTTTTGCTCGATGCATGAACTGGTCAAGGTCAACCGATCTTCCACGTGCCACCATGTGAACATCGAGACATATTGCATAACAGATTCGATATCAACTTTATGGAAATTATGAATATCAGCGATTTTTTGATTTCATGGAGTAAAAGAGCCAAGCATCACCCTTGACCTCCGACTGTTGATAGCAGCTTGGACGAAATAAATAAATTGGGCAATTTGGTGTGTTTGAATACATTCAAGCGATTAGTTTCATTATGGCGAAATACTTTTTAAGCATAGATCAAACCTATCCATATGACTTAATACTGATTAGTTGCAGGTACCAGAATTCTATTCGAAATAAATATTAGGAAGTGGTCAATTCGCCTATGGACACACATACCATGTTACAAATATTTTGGATGCCAAATACTGTTGGTTCCTCTTTAACCTTCGAGATTGACTTTACCCTAAATGTTGATAAACAGATACTCGTATTTTGGCCCTCACCAAAATGGTAGTCATTTTCTGTAACGAAATTTAAAGTATCGGTCTCTTCCTCCACAACTGGCACTATGATTCCACTAAAACTGAAAGATGTTTTAGTGGAATCATAGTGGGACTCTGCACTGATCATCTAACCTTTGCACACTTTACTAAAACGATGTAGCCGTTATATGACATACTTGCTATCGTATGTCATGCGATAACAAGTATGTCATACCTTTACTTAGAGCTGTCGCAAAGTAGGCAATTCTGAAATGTATGGATCATATTTTCCTTCTGACTACAACAAGAAGTTTTAGTCCAAAACCGAGATGAGTAAGTTAGAATTTAGAATCACGACATGGTGGCAACAACTCAAATCAGAACTGAAGGACAATTCAAACTAGAGACTGAAGGGCACTGGATTTTTAAAAATGAAACAGGGCAGCCTAAAAAAGTGTTTTATAGGTTTATCCAGGAGCTGAAGAGATAAGAAGTATAACACAAATTAAAATCTAGCCAGATCAATCGACAGCTGTTCATTTATTAGAGTGACCGATATTAAACTCAGAATTCCTTTCCTGTAATCCTAGTTCTTATCATAACTGAGAATTCGAATACTTAATTGTGAGTTGATCCGACTGATATTTCTCCATATATGACTTTGCGTATGTTGAATGTAAATAGGTTGATCGATTTCCTAGAGTTCTTTTTAAGCACTGCGGCCTTTGCAATATCTTGTTTATGCCATTATCTCTACCAGAAGTGGATGTTTTTTCTTTCTGTTGATTGTTGTAGTTGATATCATAGTTTCTTCTGCTGGGCTGCCACTGAGGACTTTGTTAGTGTTGTTTATATTCTGTCCAAACTCGAAACTCGCACTGATATTCTCCTAAACACTTTGATTCGAAAGGGGGTCGTATGGTGTTCATACATTTCTAGCCACGCAATGGAGCCACACACAATAATGTAACAGGATTGGCCTAATAAATAGCGGAAAAGAAAGCATTAACTTAAATCGCATTGATTTACTCTGAAACAGCTCCTTTCGCTGATTTACACGAATCCATCTCGTGTTTTAATAACAATGACCACTTTTTTTAAAAAAAAAAAATCCTCTTATTTTTCTGAATATAGTCTATTGACTGAAAAGGCGATCATCTGAAATAGAAGTGACCTCCTTCCAGAAGTCAGACAGGATAAGATTTAGTGAACTTGACTTTACGTGAAACACGACACATAAAGTCAAGTGAACACACATGTTCATGACTGCATATTTGATATTCTCTCTCCAAAATTCCAAAAAAAAGTGAATTTTTTTTTTTTTTTTGTAGAAATTTTCTTCGTGCTCATATTTAAAGTCAAAATTAATTTCATGGTCTTGCTCTCTCTCTCTTTCTCTCTCTCTACTGATGCTCAATTACTTCAGTTATTCTGTTATCTGTAACAATTCAGTTCTCATCATTTTGGACCAAACATTTCACTTTTCCAACAGTTGAAACACAATGTGAATGTTACTATATACATCCAGCCTTTGTAGCACATTCTTGCCGACATGAAAACATTTGCTTTTCGGATCGGGAGATCTGAATCCCACTAGTACGCCAGGTTCATCTCCTCTATAACACTATTTCAGTTTCAAAGCGAGTTAGCAAAGTAAAACAGACATTTAACAAAGTTAACAACAGATAACAAAGTAAAACAGAATTAAAACTATTATCGTAGTTTTAATTCAAGTTTAAATGCTTTAAATCAAATAGTGTAGATTTCACGTGCGCACCATGAGTGGTTAGAATTATGACCAAAGTAAGGCTAGGATGTTTGAAAACTGCATGGGATCTTCGTCTTCTCTTCCACCATCGTATGGAGTCGACTTACTCACCTCGGGTTGGTAAAGCCCTGTAAAAATTATTGGTGTCCTAAATGAGATTAAACCCCAATTTTTCCAACCGAAACGCAAATGCCAAGTTGACCCAGCTGCCCTCTTGAAGACGCCAAATGTGTACTCTATAGAAAAAGAAACACGTGGTCTTTGTTGAATCTTTTTTTTTTTTTTTGCTGGAAAACCATATATCGTTTTCCATCTGGTGAATTGGCATGGCTTCTGATTGAAGGGATGCATTTAGATGCAAAGGGAGAATTATATTGTATCCTTGAATGTTTTATGCATATTATATTAAGTAAAAAGGATTACTATTACTCTTATTACTTTTACATAGCACACCATCCATCGCCTACCATCAAGAATGTTTTTCTCTGTAAGTGTGTGTTCTTCTGGCAGATATTATTATTATTATTATTTTGTGATACCTCCGTGGAGTCCAAAGACTCATCGAGGGAGATACAGACATATCTTTCGATGGTGTGCCAACACCATCGAAAGATATGCCTGTATGCTAAATCAAAATCCCGAGTTTCCGCCAGCTGCCTCCGTTTGAGATTGGCTGTCACTTTCATTTGAGAAAGATCCATATTAAGATGGGTTCTATACTCACGATGGCAAGCCGAGGAAATAATTTATGAGAAGTTTCTTCCCACACAGAAAAAAAAAATAAATAAAATCATATTGATGGAGTTATCTTTAAACCTACATCCAATTCCTACCGTAGCAAATGCACGGCCTTGTTAGGATCATTTCAGTGGAGCCATGAAATTCCCAATACCTAATGTAAGGTAATTAGAAATTGAGAAGACATGCAATTAATCGATGCCATCTAACTAAAGCGCTAGCTCACTCACTTCAGTCCTTTCCAAAGTGATGGAGAAAACCATGATTTATCAACTCCTACTCTACCTAGAAGGTACCCACCTATTAAGCGACCACCGGTACGGATTCCGTCGATGCCGATCAGCAGGTGATCTGCTCTCATATATCATCCATCTCTGGACATATGCCATGGAAAAATTTGGCGAATCCCAAGTAGTTGCACTTGATATCTCTAAAGCCTTTGACTGGCACAAAGGCTTACTAAGCAAACTCCCATCATTTGGACTGCCTCAGGACATCTGCAGATGGATTGCCAGCTTTCTGTCAGGACGCACACTGTGTGTGATGGTAGATGGATCCCTATCTTCCCACCATCCAACTAATGCTGGGGTCCCACAAGGTTCAGTTCTCTCACCGAGCCTCTTCCTTCTGTATATTCCATGACCTACTTCAGTTGACCTCCAACCCAATACACAGTGTTGTAGATTAAAGCACATTGCACTCCTCCTTTTCATAAACACTACTCTACACATGTCACTTCATCCCACAGAACATCAACCACCACTGCCCTTAATTCTGACCGCCAAGCCGTCCTCCAATGAGGCTCAGATAACCTCGCCAACTTCAACATTAGTAAAACCCAGTTCTTATTTCCCAGAAAAAGGAACCGTTATCCCTGATAACACTCAAATTCCCAGACAAGGTGAAATTTCTCTTCTCAGAATTACCATGACATTAAGCCTCTCCTGGCATAAGCACATCAGAACCATTGCATCTTCAGCTTCCAAAAAACTAGGACTTCTCTTTCGCTCAAGACGTTTCTTCACCCCTGAACAGCTATTAACCTTATACAAATCACAAATCCGCCCAACCATCGAATACTGCTCCCACATATGGGGTGGGTCCCCAAAAGCTCCCTCAAATTCTCGACTCCATACAGAGGAGAGCAATCAGACTTATTAATGACCCATTTCTTACAAACTTACTTTCACACAGACGTTTAGTCTCTGCAATTTGTATATTCTATAAATATTTCCATGGGAAATGTTCATCTGAAACAGTCGATAATCCCCCCACTCTGCACTAAGCTCATTGGAACACGTACAGCTGCCACCCAACATCCTCCCACAGTACACCTTGAAACTTACAGAACAAGTTTCTTTTCCTTCTCCTTCATCCCTGCTATTGCTGCACTGTGGAACAGTCTTCCCCCTGATGTATTTCCCAAGGAATACAATATACAGGCTTTTAATCGAATGTCAACAAGTTTCTCCTTTTCCAATCCACTACCCATATACTAAAGTACTACAGGTTGACCAGCCAACCTCTCGTATATGGACCCAACATAAAAAATAAAAAATAATAAATAAATAAAAATAAATAAAAAATAAAATAAACAATAAAAAAGTAATATATTTATTGATACCCCCACCAAAAAAAAAAACAAAAAACATAAACTAATTATAATTTTATTACTTTTCTTCATCAAAGTCGTCTAAAATATTAAAATTTAAATTTCTTGCTTTAAGACTCAGTTGGGGACTAGTTGGCCTAAGGTGGGCACTGCCTGCGTCCTTCGGTGTAACTTTTTAATGATATAAATAAATTTCCTCACGCCTTTTTTTTAGTCCCCAGAGGGAGGAGGTAGTGCTCTTTTAGCTCTAACTAAAATTTATTTATTTATTATTAAAATTTATTCCAATTTTATTCTTTATAGCATTGCTTTCGTTTTGTTTTAAAGTGATTTATATTTGAACACCGTCACTGAATCAAGGGATATTAAGAAGGTTTTTTTTTTTGATTTTTTAAATATTCGTTAAAATTACTTAGTGCTGTAATTTACTGATTATCAGAATGATTTCAACTGTTAACTTCCATGTTGGCCACTCGTTGTATACAAAACAACCATATTAAATATTCACCGATTAAAACAGCTGGACTTTAGACGAGTTCCATTTGCGAACATTATCAGAACTAATTAGTCAACAACCTTCACTGCGAACCTGTCGTCAGCGAAATCAGGGCACGCAGTATAGCGTTTCAAATTGTTGACAGAATTTTACTTTCACTTTCTCAAATGCCATTGGCTCTCGATAATTCACGGTAAGTTCCCATGGAGTGTGTTTCCAAATAAATGTCACAAGAACTCTTAAATTATTCTTCCTATGTACACATAAAATTAATGTTACGATATCCAAAAAAGATGCGTAGAATTGAAAATAATTTTTTAATAATAATAATATCGTTCGATGCTGTTGGCACATTCTCTCTGATGAATCTTTGGACTCCCTGGAGGTGCCACATAATAATAATAATAATAATAATAATAATAATAATAATAATAATAAGAAGAAGAAGAAGAAGAAGAAGAAGAAGAAGAAGAAGAAGAAAACAATAAAATGAAATAAAAGATAATTGATATTTTTTGATAAATTCAGAAAAAAAAATCATTACACACATAAACACACACACTTAAAAGCAGAAAAATACTTTTTAATTTTTACTATATAAACATCTAAAAATAGGTGACCATATTAAAATGATGTTTCTGTTGAATTCTTTACACTCAAAAATTACACACACACACACACACACACACACACTGTCGATAGCATATTTTTTTGCATTTAAACAAAACCAATTATTTGATATTCTGTTTATGAAAAGCAGTCACTTATTTATATAACAAATAAATACGAAACTGACTCGCATACTTTGAAACTGGCTCAGTTTAATGCAGAATGCATTAAATCGAGAATATCAATTGCAGAGTATGTGAGTCAGTTTCGTATTTATTTGTTATGCAATTACATAGCATTTATTTGTTTGGTATTATGTTAAATCCTTAAGCAAATTAGCCTTTAAATTTGTTTTTTCTTTTTGTTTTCTTGTTTTCAATGTTTCGCATTATCATAATATTAACTTAACCTCGAGCCGATAATATAGATTAGATCAATAATAAGCAACTGCTAGCCAGCGGTAAGGTACTTGTGTTGTGTATAACGGTTTCCTACGATGTTTATCTAGTTGTTGAACGGTATTTGATTTATTAGAATTAGAATGTGTTATTGGAATAAAAGTTGTACAATAAATGATTTTCACTTATTAAAAAAAAGTATTATTATTATTATTATTATTATTTCACTTATTACTAAATCACAGAACTTAAAAAAAAAAGAAGAAGAAGAACTCTAAGTCATATCAGGAATATCCATTTTTGCTAGAAATAATGTGTCAACATCGGAAAGTATTTCTAATTTGTCATTCGTGTTCATAGATCAAAAATTAATTTCTTTGATCAAAGAGGTAGTCTGTGAATGAACAATAGTATTCATTATTCCTACCGTTGCCAATGTTAATTACAAATAATATGGTAGGATAGTGTATCGACAACACACATACTGTACATATAATATACTAGATGAGAGTTTGATCCAGTTAGTACGTGAGAAAAGTAAATGGCTGATGAAGGAGGTTATTGACAGGAACCAAACGGGTGGGATTGGCTATCAGGTTGTCCTTGACAGTTCGTGTGGTCACGGCTACTTGATAAGACACTCGTCCCTTAGCAGTAAACATGCCTTGTAAGCAAGCGGGTCAGCTGCATGTAAATTGCACACAACATTCAAGGAAAGGGATTAATGTTAGTCAACGCTAACTAAATGACCGGTGCCGATAGCTTTTCAGAAAATATAAACAAGAATTGCCTTTCGTTTTACGTGTAAAGCGTAAATACTTTAAGCTCACAACTGACCAAAGGAGGGGGGGGGTAAACGGATGCAAAGCATTCATCGCCCCATTTTTGTCGGCTTTATTGCAATGCAATAATATTTAAGGAATCCTTTTCATATTTCATAAATAAAATCACACACGGTTATCCTACTTACACATTAGAGTGTTAATTTTTTTTTTGTCTCTTTGTAATGGTATTTTATTTTTCTATTTATTTACAGAATATTTCATCGAAAAATATTATCCTTTTTCAGAGTCATTGTTATGGAGTGGTGGTTCTTTTACAAGTGTGAGCGAACCACTCATGTCGGTGGTTTATTAACAGCGCACAACATCACTCGTGGGGGATACGACAGCATATTTTTATTTATTTTAGATGTGAAATAAGGGATCGAAATAAAAGGAATGACCCTAAAAACTATAGAGGCATCAGTATACTAAATTCCTGTTACAAAATATATAGCAGAATCTTAAATAGCAAACTAATGAAATATTCCGAAAACTTTATTTTAGAAGTACAGAATGGATTTAGAAAAGGACGATCATGTAGAGACCCGGCCTTTTGCCTAAAATTAATACTAGAGAAAAGAAGAGAATACAATTTAGAAACACATATTGCATTTATTGACTTTGAAAAAGCATTTGACAAAGTTCAAAGAAACATATTATTTAACATATTAAAAGAAAGACAAATACCAAATAATATCCTAAAAGCTATCACAAGTATATATGAAAATAATCAAATACAAATAAGATTAAATCACGAGTTATCATATACGAGAGAGATAAACCAAGGGGTCCGACAGAGATGTCCCCTCTCAGCAACTCATTTTAATATCTACTTAAATGAAATAATAATAAAATGGAATAAAAATTTACATCAAGGTATTAAACTTTATCCTACAGTAAACTTAAACACTCTCCTCTTTGCCGACGACCAAATAATAATTACAAATTCTGAAGATAACTTACAGAAAGCTATTTTAGATCTAAATGAGATAGCCAAAGATTATGGTATGATAATATCAACAGAAAAATCAAAAACTATGGCCTTTAAAGGACAAGATCCAGCAAGAACTAAAATAGTAATAGATAACAAGATCTTAGAACAGGTGAATTCGTTTAACTACCTAGGATGTATGATCACATGAAAATGAAAAAGATATGAATAAAAATTGCAAAATATTTAAAAATAACAAGTGTAATTAACTATATTTAAACCAAACCTAGTTCAAAAACAAACCAGACTAAAAGTATACAATACATTAGCTCTACCAGTCTTAATGTATGGAAGCGAAATCTGGACAATAAAACAAAAAGACAAACAGAGATTAATAACAACTGAAATGAAGTTTATGAGAAAAACTGCAAAGTATACCCTATTTAATCACAAAAGAAATGAAGAAATTATGAAAGAATTAAACCAAGAACCAGTAATAGAAAAAATTTAAAAAAATAAACATAAATGGATGGAACACGTTCAAAGAATGAAAACAGAAAGATTACCAAAACAAGCCTTAAAGTACAAGCCATTAGGAAAAAGAAAACCAGGACGTCCTCTTAAACGATTCAACGATGACTTCTAAAGCCGGAACAGGCCATGCTAGGCCTAAATCCTTGATACGCATGATGATGATGTTTTGAATTTTTTTAAATGAAAAACAAACATTTGATGATATTTTCAAACCTTGAATTTGCCATGATCTGCCACAAGACCCCATTTGTAACATTCTCCAGCACATGCTTCACTATCGGCACGAAACGTTGCTGTTACTGACAGGTGATGAACTCCCTGTTTCCAGCGCCGATAAGTCAAACAACAGTTTGACTTATCAGCGCCGTTATAAGTTTGTTGAAAACAGCATTTATGGTGTTGTCAACAAACTCATCTGTCTGAAGATAAATAATTACATGACCTTGGTACATATTGGATTGATATAAACAATTCATATTAAACGCTTTGTTAATCCAATGGACAAAAAGATGAACTGACATTCTAGTAACTAACTGCAGACTGAGAAAAATGTCACAAGCCAAACTTGTGGAAGGTTCTTGGACCTCAAATTTAGAAAAACATCAAAAGATTAAGAATTCAAAAAATATCACTGAAATGGAACTAGTAATATGGAAATCGTTCAGAGATATTGTGGAGTGTTTCTGCAGTAGTAAAGACTCATCTACAAACACTCCGAGGAACCTAACTCGCATTCTCCAACTCTTTTAGGACCCATCGAATGCTTCCGGAGAAGAGACCGAAAATTCGTACGTGTTTCTGTATTCCTTGGTCGCATAACTTATTCTTTAATTTCTGCAAGTGTCGCTTACAGTTATTAGGCCCACCTAGGAAATTAGGCATTAAAACACCTCTTAATAATATAGTTGCATAGCGAAATTCATAGAAAAAAAATTATGTGGAACGTTAAACTGTGACGTCATTGATGAGCAAAAATCGAACACGAAATATCGAACACGAAATCGATCACGAAATATTTGAGGAGGACTAGGATATCCTATCGACCATCATCCTATCAGCATTTAATTAATGATTTGTAATGACCCTTCGATTGTAGAAATCCGATAGCATCCCTGCTACACAATGCGACATCGAATTTCACTCGTCATCACACCGTGAAGTTCAAATACAGCACATTGCAAAAGCCTTTTTCCTGAAAAAGTTGTATTTGCATAATATTGAATGTATTTAATTTATTCAAGGCCAGATTGGAATGAGTGAATTTTACGTTTATGTATCGGTGTGGTTCTGGTGACCGACACATATCAAATGGCTTGGTAATAATGCAAGCTACAAGAGTGACCCAATAACGAATAAATATTACCTTTAATTCTATAAAAAAACAGATCATTGCGTAATATTATTCAAAAAGAAAATAGCGAGGAACTATTTCGGTTGTTGCTATAGTCGCGACACGTGTATAGAAAAGCAGATGCAGGATGTGACGTGAAAGGTCTATTGTTGGAAAAGCTCTGTCGAGTGGAAAGGAAGTTCGCTCCCACTTCAAGAGCGGACGACTGAGACATTTCTAAATACTTTAAAAAAATATGAATGTACTCTATAAACACGGAATAAGTGAGCGAATGAAAAGATCTTTCTATAGATCATTTATTATATTTATCATATATCATTTTCAAAGCAGTAATGACTGTGAAATGTGTTTTATCGAAATTAATTAAAGTTGGAGTTTGGATGCACACAACAGAGAACTGAATGTGTATTCAATTTTGGTTTCAGTTGATTTACCTTTATTGACAAAATAATTCGGGATATAATAAAATGTATTATTTATCAACTTGGTTAAAATTTATCTTGTGAATACTGATTATAATATTAGTTGCAATTAGGGTATTTATGGTGGCAAAATTAGAGTAAACTTACATGTCCGAAAACTGGGCGATTGTCGTGAAAGCCTAGAACTTGGCAGATATCCATCTTTCAAAAACTACTGAAATATCGACAGTTGAAATTCCAAATGTGAACATTTCCAAAATGTGTTGTATATAAATCGTTATCAGAATTGTTTAAACAACACTGTATTTACATTCTTCTTTTTCTTTTTTTCACGAATCTAAGCCAGGCGGCCTCATCCCAGTGTTTCATTGGCCTGCCTGTTTCTTCCACCCTTGGGTTTGCAATTCATTATGTTCCGGAGTATTCTATCGTTTTGGTTTTGTATTTTTATGTTGTTTTCATTACTGATGTTTGGTTTAGTTCTCTCAATATTATTGTTATTATTATAATTATTATTACATCACACCGCCAAGGAGTCCAAAGACTCATCGATTGAGGGCATCTACTCTACAACTCTTCGTCTCACTACTGTACCAACCCTCATCATCTAACACCAACGCCATCTACCGCCGACTACCACCACTAGTACTTTCACAGACAATCACAAACATCCATACCCAAGGCGGGATTCGAACCCACAGCCTTTTGTCTGGAGAGATGTTGATTCTAATAAAATACCATACATTCTTAGTCTGCTTTTTTTCCCCTTCTTCTTTTGATGACTACCGCTGGCCTTAATGTTTTGTTTATTATTCTATTTACTTTGGAGAATTTGTTAATTTTGGTAGAAATGTGCACTGTTAACTTAATATATTATTTGAATCTCTATTACTGTTTTTATTACTGCTGCTACTACTACTATTATTACTATTTCAGTTAGGATGGAACACTTTTTCCTTGAATGAGTTTTAATTATTGATATGCTTAAATTTTTTGGTTAATTTTTTAATTGAAATATTATCAAGACTGAAGAAGTAGTACTTAATATAAATATTATACGACAGTGATGCGATACATTGATTATAATAATATAAGGAAGAAAACGTCCCCGCGGTTAGCCGAGTGACTAGCGCTTCGCAGCCTGGGGAAGGAGTGTCCTAAGTTCGATTCCCGTTGCCGAACGTGAGGAGCAAGATGGAGTGGGAGAAGTTGACCCAATTCTCCCGCAATGGGAGAAGCCGAGGTGAAAAGACAAGCTGATCATCATCATCTTCAAGTAAGAACAGAAAGATAGTACACGAAATATTACAAATAGAATACGACACAAGACATAAGAACTGTCGTGCAAGTGATAATATAAAGATTCATATGTTAAAATAAAAAATACACGTAAGAATAAAGACCAACAAATAGAAGTGTGCGATGTACATTATTGTACAGTGTCGCTATCCCATCCATCCATCCATTTACTCGTCTCCACTCATCAGGAGGGGACTCAACCCTCCTAATGAGGGGTTTACTGGCGTATGAATGCAGCCGGCTCGCCACTCCTCTGCCGCATCAAGTAAGGGCAGTATTCTTGACTGTAATTCGTGTGTTTCATGGGGCTGGTTTGCCTGCTTGTGGGATGAAAAACCCCAGATAAACTATGGGAAAAAACCCTGCTACCCACGCCCGGCTAACTTGGCTAAGGATGATCCTTAAGCTCCTTACGTTGTCGACGGGAATCGAACCTAGGACACTCCTTCCCCAGGCATAGGTTGATGAAGGAGTCTTTGGGCAAGCGCAAAGTTACTAGGCTAACCGCGCGGACAGTGTCGCTATAGGTCTTGGTTATAACATGTAACCAGCGGCCAGGTCCGTACTTGTTGCTTGAAGAAAGATAAATGTAGGCAAAGCACTCACTATAAACCCAAATGACTGTATAGGATCATTTGTACACATAACACGCAACATAGACCATAACACATAATGCATTTCACTCTTAGTAAAATTTTATAATATACGTTTAAAGTAAATTAAAAAAAAAATTGAGATGTCAACTCAAAATCTGTTTTATATTTTAATTCATGAGACAATTTATTGTGGCTATTTGTGCTAAGTGTTCAAAAGATATTAAAAAGATTCTTTATTTGCTTAGAAACTACAAGTTTCTACCACCGTGGACCATAATTGATATATGTACAAACATTTTTACAATGTTATTTCTTATCAATAATAATTAACGGCTGTACAGATTGGAAAAAGCTCAAGAACAGCAAACGAATATGAAAACAAATCAGTACTGGCTGTTACTCTAATTATTGGGTTTTAAATTCTTATAAAGAACTGCAATGCTAAATTAATCTCCACCCAACAAGTGACTGGTGGCGCTACATCGAAGGGAAGAATTTCCTACTACTTGGTTAGTATAAGTGTGTTAAGTTATTACTCTAACAGTTTTTAACATCATTGTATTTCATTAGTTATGAACCTCGGTTTATTTGTTAAAAATTAAATATCATGTGTTAAATAAATGTTAAAGCCTTCCTACATTCAAGATTACTTTAATTATTATTATTATTAATTATAATAATAATTATGGCGGTAGAGACTGCCTTCCAGACAACTCAACATACACTACTTAATTCTCCATGTACATACTACGTCGCTGTCGACCATGTACACATTGCGCCACCTACCATCCACTAATAGTATTTTTGTCTATTTATTGCATATTTTCTCAGGTTTTTGCATGTTAGCTATTATGAAATTATTCTTTATTTTTAAAGCCTTCATTTTTGTATTTCACCTCTAATTCCTCTTTTTATTAACGAAATAATTTAAAATGATAATAATAATTACTTTTAACTTTATAGAAATTACTGACAATACTATTTAGGACTGCGATTAAAATTTATGAAGCCATTTCAACGGACAATTTTAATCGAAATCATGTGTTACGTACATAAGTCAAAAATACTTGTAGGTTCAATTTAACACGATGATAAAGATTGGTGTCGCTGCACAAAAATGCTGTTGCGAAAGCACTTTTTTTTTTTTTGTGCATCATTTCCTGATTTGTCTGTGAGAGCAGTGTGCTCTCTGCCGTTTGTTTTATTAATCGCAAGTGGCTTTTTAGGAAACGCTCGTGCATATAATCTAATGGACATTCTGACCTTGGAGCAACTTAGTTAAATATAGATTAAACAAAATGGCGTTCATTGGTTACAAATTTCAAATGCAAATAAAGCCTCTGTGAATATTTCTTTCTTAAAATTTCAGCGAGGAAAAAATATTCACCTCCTACAAATAAAAGTAAAACCAATTATAGAAATATGATTCCCATTGGTAGATATAGGTATTCCCTCAATATGCGAGTACTACCCAAAAGTTCGCGGAGTTGTCACCGGGGGGGAGGGGATATGTACAAGGGCAGTGCAACTTGAGCGCTGCTAGTTAATTGTACTATTGCCTCGTTATGAGCCTCTATACCTCGGTCCTTTTCGAGAATGAGGTAGCAAGGTTTTCGTCCCACAAGGCAGGCAAACCTACCATGAGAATACATGCAATTTACAGACAAAAATACATTGCAACCAAAAGTATACTAGCGCCGTTGTACCACCATACGCTAACTAATTATGAGTTTGGCTGACGAGTGAAGCATTTCCATTATATATTGCAATTTTCGTGTAAATAGTTTAATGATTGGGTTGTTTATTGTGTTCTATGATGTCCAAATGAATAAATAATGTTAAAAAAAGTTTGGAAAGATTCATACAAACAAAATTGAAAGAAGTGCTGAGGGCGGCCTAAAAAGACCTTCCACTGTTCAGTGAGTCTACTGTTGTTTCATGACAGACACGTTGAACTCGGTTGTTTGGTTGTATAAATCTCAAGAGAATTTATATGTCCTTAGGTCATAAATTTGAAGTCACGTACACAGTCTCCATTTACATCTCTGGGTCCATGAATTGGCACCAACAACTAAAATTATATGACATCTGAAGCTCTCTCTTATTAGATTCGCCAATGTTATCCACAGACGTTGACTACCCGAACTTTTGCAGCTTCAACAATCATATTATAAATAGCATGGTTGATTAATTCATTGAACAGTTTGGAAATGTCATTCACTCCAGAAGTGGTAACCAATCAAATGTCATATATCAAAATGAAGTAGCAAGTTTATCTTTAAATCAGAAGTTTGCATTCCAGCTACAGGTTGATAACGATCCAAGAGTTCAAAACAGCTCGAAAATCTCCTGACCTTTCCCACCAAAGGTAACGTTTTCGAGTGTCAACGTGTTTTCAATCTTCCATCACTACTACCACGGACAATTAGCGAACTCAATAAACACATTCGCAAAGAGGTGACATCAGCAGAGGTGGATGTGTGTTATGTAAGACCTTATAGATGGACTTGCATTCCTGGAGGTGTACTTGTGAAACCAGAGCAAACGATGTTAATTGGAGTAAAAAGCGATGAGTGTTATGTTTGTTTGTTTGTTTATCATTCATAAAGTTGCTTTTGAGATAAAAGTATTTGTAATCTTCGTAAAACACCGTATACGTCTGCGTTCGAAACCTTTCTAGGTATTGATCTCCCGATTTAATTACATTTATACCATAAGTAGTATTCCAGCTTATTTCTTCATAGGAGTGGTGGTTCGATATTTGCACACGTTGTCAGTCTAGTGCAGACTCATATCACAAAGATACATGTGGTTTTCAACTATGTTAAATTAAAGCAAGCGTCCCTTGTTGAGATCATTTGGTTTAAATCAACTAAATATGACGAATTTCAGACTTCAAAACAGCCCTTCATGCTGCTAGTTCAAAATCATTTCTGAAGTAGTGTAGTAAGTAAGCCTTGCGTAGTAAAAGAGAAATAGTTTTGGAAATGCTGTTTTATTCCGAAATAGTTTGTAAGATTGCAATGAAAGACATCACACGATTATTTAAGTATGATTACTTGTATGAAGATGTTTGTTTTTATTATTTTATTTAATCTGTATGCAGTCTGGCCATCATATCCAGTACCCAAGAATTACGGTCAGTGGTTATGATTAAATTTACGGGATGGGTTGAAACTCGAACACGGAAATAATCTTGAAACGGCTTTTGATTTATCACATGAAGAAGTTGGTGAAATTTCAATACTTACTTTTAAAAATCAGTTGGTTTTTAGTCTACACTTGTATCGTTTTTAAAATAGTGAGTTGTAAGGATGCTTTCTATTTGTGCAATTTAAAATTAAAAAAATCAGCTATTGCCTTTTATTTCCTTATGGAGAATAGGTGAGGTCTTTTAACCCTATCTAGCTTTTTAGAGACTGAGGAAGTTCAATCTCTACTGGTAGCCAATCCGATATAGATGGCCCATGGCTATCACTCATTATAAGTGGCAACCGTTGAAGAGACAGAAAAACAAGTGCTGCCATCTCTTGGAACCTAACCCTAACAGGATATGTAACTGTCAGCAATAATGTGGCTTCTACAGTCGATTTTCTTGAGTTTACGGGACGAAAAACCCAACTTTCTTGGAGGAAAAACCCACTTACTCATGCCGGAGATCGACTAACTCGGGATCCGGTCGAAGAATGGCTTAGAAATAGTTCAAGTCTAGTCGCCGACTAGACTTGAACTTAAGTCTATCTTCGTGCTGTCTAGCGAAAAGATGCAAGCATCGCTTCCAGTGACATCGACGTTTTAAACAGATATGATTTGAAAAAAAAAAAAAAAAAGAAGTAAATAATAATAATAAATTAAATTAAACATGTAAAAATAAAAAAAATACTAAATGAAAAAAAAAATTAATTAAATTAAACTGTAAAAATTAAAAAAATAATAATAACAATACAAAGTTTTTCCATTTTCTTTCTATATCTTAGAGACACTATGGAGTCTACATAGCTCAGTGGAAGTGGCGTTTGTACCCACAGGCCACTGACAGAAAGACTTAGGTTCAAATTTAGTCAGCTAAGCAAAAGTTTTTCTAAGGCTTTTTTCGACTGTTCCAGAATTAGTGAATCTCTCGCACGGGCAAGCGCTTTTCTTTCTCCTGGAGAGAAATCCTAGGCCAGGGGTAGGCAACCTTTTTAAGTTTGCTTGCCAAAATCGCAAAATTTTTGATGTAAAATTTTCTCACATGCCAACCGAAATTTTGGGGAACATATTATTATTTGGTGACTTTTAAGGATTGGAAAAACCTTTTCAAATAATCAGAAATCACACTAGAATGGTGAAATCAAAGAATGCTGTAAGTCATGTAAGATTGAATGAATGTAAAAATTAGTTGACGGAATTTTTACTTAAAGGTCCTTCTACCCTATTGATAGCGTGAATATTTTTTATTTGCCTTTAAGTGTAATTAAGTGTAAGTGTATACACACTTCAAAAAATCGCAGAGATATGTTTGTTTCATTTCCTTATTTCTTATTATTACTAAAAGTTCATAGTGTTTGTTTCTTCATTGCATTTTTATTTGGTATCGCTCTACTTAATCAAATGGTATTCTATTAAGTTAAAATAGACAACTCAGCGAAGATGTTGGATATGCATTTATTTATTTAATTATTTTTTAGGGTGAGCCCTGGGTTGCATGCCGGGAAAAAGTCGTTGGTGTGCCATGTTTGCCACGCGTGCTAAGGGTTTTCCATTCCTGCCCTAGGCCTTAGAATCTATACTATTTCAGATAATAAAAATATGATGTTATGATTAGGGACAACAGATGGCAGCACTTGTTTGCCAGAGGCTGGAACCCAAGTGCTGCCATCTCGTGCCAGTCTCTGGCACACAAGTGCTGCCATCTCGTGCAAGTCTCTGGCACACAAGTGCTGCACTGGTGTGCCAGAGGCTGCCTAACTGCAACATCGGAATCGACATTGACAACATCGGGATAGACAAGAAAGTTCCGTGCGCTACGCACTACTTTTGTAATATTTATCACTGTGCAAAGCTAATTAAGGGGATGCCACGCCATTCAAAAAAGAAACGCGAGAGATTGCTTCGACGTAAAGCATGTTTGTTTGATTAACTACCACACGTTCGTAACCTGTTGGAATGAGTCCCTGTGCTATTCAGAGCCTTTGGGAGCACAGCAGTCTAGAGCTCTTCTTATGCCCAGTGACTTCAACAATTCCGTGCTCTTTGCAGAGGGATGCTTCGAATTCCCAAGGGTTGTACAAATTCCATGCCAAATGTGTAAATGGAGGGATTTGATCCGAATTATGAATGTGTACGTTCGTCGATGTAGTGATAAAGCAACTGATATAACCAGTGCCGTAACGAGGGTGTGGCGAAAGAGGCGCCCGCCACGGGCGTAACTAGGTTTGGGGCGCAAAACGTAAAAGATGTAAAAAATAAAAATAAATAAATAGATATAAAAGTCCAGTATTTTATATTGTATTTTTATTTTTAAATTTTGGCAATACGCCGCTTTAGACACACAAATTCTGCAACTCATTTTGATGGGGTAAATAGTAAGTAATATACTGCATTTAGTAAAATTGAACTTGTTACATTTAAATTTTTCGAAATATTTGTCATTTTTGCGTTAGGGGAGGGCAAATTAGACGCTTGCCACAGGCGCTTCATACTCTTGTTACTGTACTGGATATAACTACAAGAAAGAACATACTAGTAGCAGAGGTATGATGTTAACTTGTTCTTTTATTCTAATATCCTCGTATGTTCTTTCTTGTGGGTATATCAGTTGCTTTAATATCAATTTTATTCTGGGTGTTTATCAAAACTTTCCAGACATTCCTCGTTGTTCTTTATGAAGCACGAATTTTATTAGATTCCCTGTTGCTGGTGTAGTTGTTGTGGTGTGTGTGTGTGTGTGTGTGTGTGTGTGTGTGTGTGTGTGTGTGTGTGTGTGTGTGTGTGTGTGTGTGTGTGTGTGTGTGTGTGTGTGTGTGTGTGTGTGTGTGTGTGTGTGTGTGTGTGTGTAGAAGAAGAGAAAGGTTGTATAAAATTAAGGCGTATTTGTAAATGTTTACGTAATAATAGGAGAAATTAATTCCGAGGAAGAAACATCGTTTGAATGTGTTGAATAAAGCTACAAAAGGATTCATCATCATCATCATCATTAATTATCTAATGTTATCGACAGTTTTCCTCCAAATTACTCTATTATTTGTGGGCACTCCGCTGTTGTCAGATCTAATACTTCGGTCTTCTAAAACACTTCTGAGTGAATTATTCCACCTAGATTAGCCTTCTGGGTCTTTTGGATGAAGTGTGTTTTGCAACGTTTCTTCTCATATTGTTAAGTCACAACACTGATCGAAGATGGGATGATGACTGTCTCATTTCTCTGTATACTCATCTGTACAATTTTGGATGCCAGCGATGTCAAGTTCCTTCCTTCCATCATCATGTTTAATAGGATTCTTCCATTAACGACATATGTTTCATTGTCCTAATTTTTCTCAGAACCCTCATAACTGTGGTCTCTAGTCTTTGATCGAGCACTTTATTTCTAAATCAATTCTCAGATTCATAACTTGAAACGGGTTTGTACACTGCCTTGTATAATTCTAAGTTCGTGTCTTCGGAATTTCTCCTTTATTCCATATAAGGTTTTTCAACTGGATCCTCATCATACTAGCTCTGCTTACTCTGTTGTCTATTTCCAGATTTATTTGCCGTCTTCACTAAAAGCCGTGCTTAAATAGCTCAGATATTTTATTCCTCATTAGATTCTATGTTGTGAATGATGCAGCAGATGTTTTCTGCAAATATTAATAACTTGGGTTACTTTACTGATGATTTTCTTGACAAATTTGTTACATCTGTTATTCAATTTAGTCAGAGAATCCTAAAGAAAGAAAGAAATGTTTCCCATATAAGAAATATTCAAAAAATATTTTTTAAAAAAATTCAGAAATATTTTTTAAAAAATTAAAAATTATATTTTTTATAAAATTTAAGAAATATTTTTTTAAAAAAATTAAGAAATAGCCGGCCTGGTTGTCCAAATGGATAGTGTTTCCACCCTGCAACTAAAAGGGTTCGAATCCCGCCGTGGGCATGGTTTGTGATTGTGATTGCATGTGGAAATACGAGTGGTGGTGTCAGCAGTAGATGGCGTTGGCGTATTTTCGGTCAGTTGGTGATTGAATGGTGTTCGAAAGAATTGTACAGTAGGTGCCCGTCTTCGATGAGTCTTTGGATCTATATGTGCTCTTCCACAAAATACCAGTATCACCGATATTATATTTTTGCATTTATTCCTGTTAAAGTTCTCCCCCAATTGTCTGCAGACTTCGCGCGATTCCTAAAATTAAACATAATATACTGTACTAATGCTTCATTGTCCTCTTCACTAGGGTAATAAAGCATTAGTGCTTCATGAAGAGGGCACTTTCCGATGCATAAACATTGCGTCATATTCGAGTTAATAGCCCGGGTGTGCTTTAAAAACGTATACACCTTTGAGCCTTTCGAAAAGATGTTAAGAGGGCGCAGCGGGTCAAATTCTTAGCGTTTTAGTATTTTTAAACCACTGAGAAGGCAAAGATGGGTGAGCTAACATTTTGAGCTCATTCAGCACCTAGAGGCTGTGATTGGTTATTGTGTCAACCAATCCAAATGAACGCTGTCACTTGTCATGAGTTGAGCGCTTTCTGTATCCGATGGCTGCATTACAAACAGCTGTTACAAATGTTTTCAGGAACTGAAAATTTGAAAGTGGATGTTAGGAGAAAATGCTAATTGTTTTTTCTTTTGCTTGTGCAGTGTGGTATCTGTTGAGGTTGCAAAGTTTTTTAACGGTATAGAGACATTTTTATTCTAAGCTTTGGAAACAACAGACAGTAAAAAATCTCTTCCTGAATAAAAATGAACATTCTTCGTATTATAAGACGTTGTTGATCAACAACAAAATACCAGCATGTGTGAGATTGATAAGACAGATGAACTACTGGTACTAAAAAAAAAACTAATGAATGTAGGATTCTCAAAAGTGTGGACAATTCCGATAATGATCGGATGTTATGCATACTGAGTCTCAGTAAACAAAAGAAAATTCTTGGAAATTGGAGCAAAATATACACAAACCACAGAAATACACAATAACATGGGCAACAAATTTTATGAGATGATTGGCTGCTCCATCAAACCGTATTTATTCCTGCAATACTCTCTCTCTCTCTCTTTCTCTCTCTCTCTCTCTCTCTCATAAGTTTTTTTTAATTATGCCCTACCATTATAAATTCACTTCATGTTTAGAATTTATAGGATCATACTACTCGCTCTACCCAGCAACTTATAGGACACACCTATCACAAATGTTAATTATTAATAATGCGTTTATAATTAACGAAAGTGTTTCTACTCACACTTATTCCTTCCTATTCTCACATGTCTTATAAATGCTGATTCACATATTTTCATCTTTGAGTATTTCAAATATACCAACCAAATATAGCATTCTCCTTCTTTGTTGTTTTCTAATAAATCCTAAAGACAACAGATTGTTCCCCAACTCTATGCAGAAGTATTCAAAGTTATTCTGCAATTAATTGCATTGGACCAATTAAGATAGAGTATGCACTCTCAAAACTTTCATACATCGATAAAAATGTAATCGCATGGTGGGGGCAAACGGGCAGGGGGTGGGGATAAACGGGGAAAACTTCTGCAGGGGGTGGAGGAAAACGGGCCCCAGAGATCGAGTAAACAATTCCACAACTTATAATCGTAAAAGTGATTGAGATGTGTAATCTTACACCCTCGACCCTGGGACGCTTTTTCTGTTTTACAATTTTATTATGGGTTGGCCTGTTTCAGCCCATGGCAGGGTAGCCATAGAACATGTGTTTTATTGCAGCCACTAAGCATGTGTTTCAGTTTTTGGTTCATCTTTTTCTGATTTGTAAAAAAATGCTCATTACTGTTGTGAACAGAGAACAGTTCGTTTGTCCTCTGTGTCTAGTGAATCACTGAGTGAAGTGTGAATTGTAAATTTATAGAGAAACAAATTTAAACAGAAAAATACATTTTTAAAAGGTAAGTGTATGTAATTTAATATTGTTTTACTTCTCAGTTTTATGATTTTTTTGCTTTTAAACTGAAATCATTTAATTTAGAATTGTGGGATTAATTAAGTAGTTGATTTTTAATAAAATATGTGGTCAATTTTTTTATATATGAAATTCTTCTAAAAACTGTATTAATTCCGAATACTTTTTTCTCCAAGAATTAAAGATCATTAAAACCGATGTAAAATGAAAATAATATATTTATAGTTTACAATGACAAATAATTACATCAAAAATGCTAAAAGACGTTTATTGATGTAATTATTTATTTAAATCAATAATTATAAACATTTATTGATGTAATTGTTTGTCTCCAAGTATTCCCCCCGCTTCTGCTGGAAAATTTGACGCACGCCCATGCATACGGTCAAATGACTTGAAATCTGTAGCGTGGGTTGTATAACCCACATCCAACCGAAATGGGCACGAGATGCCACTGATATCACATCTGGATGTCTGGATGGATGACTAAGTGCATAGAAATATGATGAACAATTTGAAGTCCGATTTTAAATTCGGATGGCAGAAAAAGCATCGGATTCGGCTTAAACTTAGTTTCAATTATTACACTTTTGAAATGAAGTGAAAGAACTTGAGTCCTTCCAATATGGAATATTCCAAATACACACCATAAGACGTTACTGAGGTAGTTTGGGATTATGGCTGTAACACTCACTCCGTCTGTTCGTGTCAGTGATGGAAACATACATCGGGGAATGGAATACAGCTCATGGGGTATCACTTCTAGAATTTTTATTTTAGTGTATCGTTAAAATTGCTTTGAAAAACAGCTGCGGAATTAACAACGCTATTTTGCTGAAGAATATAATGATCTTCTTTTTGGACCATCATCAAAGTTTTCTTAAGAAAATGGGAATGATACAGAACTATCGGCTGTGGTGTACTTACAACCAGTGAATGTCCAATGTCCATAACAGTCCATCACTCATGTGTGAAACGTTTTTTTTTTTTTTACCACATTACACCCAACGCTTCCACTGTCATTGTATCAAAGAAAAGGTTTCATTCAAAAATATCCCAAGAGGAATATTTAAGAAATTCTTTTTCTATAATTGCTTAGAATTCGTGACCTTGAGTGGCAAGGTCGCGAATACTATTTATGAGGATGTTTCCAACTGAAGGTTAGTTGCTGGTGTCATGCTGCGATTGGTGGGTTTTCCTTAAAGAGCGAGAATAAGTAGAAGGAATCGTAATTGACATAAGGAAAACACCGAACATACATACATCCTTAAATTTAACCAATAGAAATGAAACGCAGTTCGGTGAATGGCTGCCGTTGAGTTTAAGGAAGATCTTTGGGTACTTATCATTAGCCGTCATATCCGTAAGCATGTAGGATAAAGGGGGAGGCAGGGTCGCCCCTAGGAATTTTGCCGCCCCATGCAGTAGCATATTTTGCCCCCCTTCTCCCTTATTTTTCGTATAGTTTATGCCAACTCCCCTCCCCCGTGCAAATGCACGTCTCGCACCGTCGGTAGAGCCAGCTATGAGGAGGGGAGGACACACAAATCGTTTCAAGTATAATGTCAAGAAGAGTACGAAGAAACGTAATGTGTTTCAACGGTGTAAATAGATGGCTCTTGGTAAAAAGAAAAGCAGTGTCTAAGGGATGAACTCGGTGTGTTTGATATTCGAGGCTGTGGTACAAACCCCTACAGGCGTACAATAAGAATTATGCGACAAATCGGATGCACAGAGCCAGCATTTTTCAACCTGGAGTACCACCAGAGACTGGCAGACTTGTTGGGAATAAACATGGCTGTGTTAACGCGATTAGTCAAAATATTTTTATTCTGCTGCTCTGAGTGTACAGCGTAGAAATTCGACAACATGTATCAAATGCACACGATACACTGTCTTTCTCTATTTGTCCCGTTTCTAGAGATTGAGCTTTCAAATTCTCTGCGCATTCGAAGCATGTTACATTTCCACATACCGTTCTAGAATAAGTGTGAAAAATTATCAGAATTAATATGAGCCTAGAATGGTCTTAAATGCTGCGACAAGTTCAAACATGTTCGAAAATCAGGCGCTCCTCACTTTGCGTGCGGACTGTGCTATTAAGGACAGCGCCTGCCGCCTTGACTCAGCCGCCCACGGTGGTTGACACCTCTGAGCGCGAGTGAAGTGCGGAGGTATCTGTTCTAGGAAACGTGCGGTCACAAGCAAAGTCAATGAGATGCGATGCGGCCCGGCACGCCTATAGTGTGCGCTATCACATTTTTGCGATGCGATAGAGCCTGCTGCGGCGAAAGGGTGCGCTTAGCTTTACATTGAATACGAGACTGATGATGCTCGACTCTAACCAACGGGTTGCGCTAAAATTTCAGGATTTGTGAAGTGTTTAAATTCAAATCATTATTTGAATTTAAAGCATGAATTGGTCCGAGTCTTGAGATTGTCAAGAAATATTAGTCGATTCTGTTGCAAGAAAGATTACAGGCTGAGAGTGATACAAGACGAATATTAAAAGGCAGTTGCTGCCTTAATGACATTTCGAATATTTTTTTCTCTTATCGGTCATTGCTAATGGATTATGTTTGATCGTATTAATTATCGTACTCATAATGGCTGAATGTTAAGTAATAAAAAGTGGAAGAATTGCAGAAATTTTATCTGTTTCTCAAAGCATTTTTTAATATCCGCAGCTGAAAATGTTGAAAATTGTTTCGATTCTTAGCTGGAAGAGTATTTCGGGGACTGGGAAATCGTGCACCGGAAACAAAGCGGTATCAATGCGTGGAGTATCAGGGGACTGCGATCGGCTATTTCGTCTTTTCACTTATCACTTTCCATGCGTCTTGAGTAGGATGAAGATCTTTTCATCTGAAGGGTTTTATCCGGTGAGAATTTTAACTGGGGGTGCTGCAAGTACAAAATAAAATAAAACTTATTTTTTTCCTAATCAGTAACCAATTTATTAATAAATAAATTTACGTATTAAAAATTTGCTTTATTAAAAATATTTCACCCTCACCACGAGCAAACACCAATAATAAAAGTTTCGTATTTTCACAGAAATAACGAGGGCCAGCATACGGTACACTGCCTAAAGAGCAGTGCAGATTCACTAGTTACGTGCAATGAGAAGCGCAAACGAATAACGGAGAGTCTGGCTGCGATTGGTCGAACGTGATAATATCGACACTGCATTAGATCGCAGTGCATTAGTTTCGTAATCTAAAGCGTTAATCGAGCAATTCCAATTATTAACTATTCAATCCATGTCGAAACATAAGCTGTAACTTTTAACATGTACTGCATTTACATAATGTTGTAATCGTTGTTATTATTTATAAACACAAACTTTTTTTTTTTTTTTTCATTTGTTCCTTGGGGGTGCTGCAGTGTCTCAGTGCTTATGTACGAGCCGCCACTGGTTTTATACATCCAAGTCCGGTATGAAGGCGCTGAGAAAAGAAAAAAAAACAATCATATAAAAAGTACATACCAAAAACATTATTTAGTTGTAACAAATATTGTCAATAGGAAAGTCATATTGAAATGTTTCACGTATTAATGCTTAGGAATCCATTAAATCAGTTACGCACGAGGAAAGAAGCTCGAGCCCCAAAGAAGCCCATTATGGGCACCTGGGAATTCTTTTCCTTCCTTCGCAGTTGCCCAATCGTAAAGCCAAATAAGAAATTTTGCTGAATTTAAAAGGAAGTGAACCTTGTTTGTGTGTGTCTTTAAAGCCGTGGAATTCAAAAATCCTTAGTAATATTATAATGACAAGTATCTTTATCTGCATATGACATATTCAGATAAATATTAAACACATTGACATTCTTCTTCTTCTTCTTCTTCTTCTTCTTCTGCAGCTTCTCCCACTTAAGTGGAGTCACTGTTGATGATGAGTCTCCTCCACACCTTCCTGTCTTGGGCTGTCACCACATGCAAGTTTTTCATCCTCAAGTCCTCTTCTACCAGCTCCCTCCATCTCCTCTTTGGCCGCCCACGCTTCCGCCTTCCTTGCACATCCATCTGCATGACCCTTCTTCCCACATATTCGTCCTCCCTCCCCATCACATGACCAAACTATCTTAACCTTGCCTCCTGTATCTTCGCTCCTAAGTTCGTAACTTTCACCGTTTCCCCTCGCATAGTCATTTCTCAGACGATCCTTTCTGGTCACACCGCACATTCACCTAAGCATTCTCATCTCTGCTACCTCCACCCTGCTGATGTTATTTTTCCTCAGGGCCACAGTTTCCATAGCATACGTCATAGCTGGTCTTACTACTGCCCCGTAGATTTTGCCTTTCAGATTGATCGGCACCCTCTTATCGCATAACACTCCAGCCATCTCCCTCCAGTTCCTCCAACCAGCTTGTATCCTGCATCCCACTTCCTTCTCATCTCCTCCATCTTCTTCCACTGTTGAACCTAAGTATCTAAAGAGTCACTGACCTTCCTGATGACATTTCCTTCCAGCTCCAGATCTGTCTCCTGTCCGCCGCCCACTGTGCAACACATATACTCTGTCTTACTTCTGCTCAGTCTCATACCTCTCTCTTCCAGTACTTTTCTCCATCTTTCCAGTTTAGTTCCCGCTTCTTCTCTTGAATCAGCACACAGCAAAATGTCATCTGTCATCACATTAACATTAAACCCATAAGCTCGTTTTCGGAAAAAATTGGCAATCAAACATTTGCTGTTCGTTTCAGAATTTTACGTGTGTGGTGTTCACGAGGCCCCCGCCTTTTATTATGCGTTTGGGATGGTGTACATACACTGTGAAGGTCATTAGAAATGTCTTTCTTTTTCTTTTTTTTGTAATTTATTTCTCTCCCCTGATACACATACCCAAGCGTCCTTTACTCCTGAACTGTGGCTACTATGTTTTTTTAATTTTTTTATGAAGGTGTCATACAAGAATATCAATAATAATAAATTTCATAAGTGACTGCTTGCCGTGTTTGTGAGAGAGATACATTTATCTTACTATTATTTCACGCATTGCGTGATACGTGAGATTGTTGAGATCACATTTTTTCCGTAAAAGAATTTTGTAGCAATAGTAAGTATTTTGTTATGAAAGTAATCTATATATTGAGTCCATTTAAGTGGTTGACTACGTAGAACCCGAGGTATTTAGCGTGTGTTGCGGATGTGATGTCCGAACAACAGCCTCCAAGTATAATGCACTGGTATTTGGTCCTACATATAATTAACAGTGTCAGATGAATGAACGAACATTCGTTTCTTTATCATTTGCATTTACCTTTGAGTGTTGTCTATTTTGATTGAGTTGGGGTCGAAGTACTCGTACGTGTTTATTTTGTTTAGGACAAACTGTGCTTTGCAGAGAGGAATGTTTGTTGTTTTAAGGATACTTGCGACATAAGACTGAATGATATAATCACGTAATCACAAGAAAGATATTTATTTAACCAAATATTTCGGTCTGGAAATAGCAGACCATCGTCGGTGGTATTACAAGAACAGTTTAAAAAAAAATATACAAGCTAGAATACTAACAATAGATCGTTGAAATTAGAACATGTCGCGTGATGTTATATCACTAAGTATGAAACGAAATATTTTGAAGTAGAAACATGATTGAATTTGCTATAAAAAAAAAAAAAAAAAAAAAAAAAAAAAAAAAAAAAATTAATGAGTAATCTTGATTAGGCTTTCCCAGATTTTTGATATAGATATGCAGTCATTACGATTCAGGTTGGGATGATGGAGCAAGGCCTCCACGCTTTCCTTGAACAAACGTTCGAACCTATAACGGGATCTATGTAAGAGGCGAGTTTTGGACCAAAGGATGCTGTGGTCAGTTTCAATCCCGTGTTGAGCCAAACCAGACTTTTCAGGTTTATTGTGAAGAATGGATGATTGATGTTCTTGGATTCTTTTTTCAAGAGAACGTCCAGTCTGTCCAAAGTAAGAGAGATCACAGTTGCAAGGAATTTGATAAACTCCAGGAAGAGATAAAGTTGAGCGTTTGTCTTTAGGAGAAGGAAAATGAGAAGACAATTTGAAAGAAAGAAAGAACTACAGAAAGAACTTTCTACTATCCAGCAACACATGAAACTCAATGGCTTTTCTGAAAAAAGTATTCAACGTCTTCTTACATCTTATAATCCTCCACAAAACAACAAAGATTCAATACGTCGAGTACCTATTCCTTATATCTCCGGTATTTCAGAACCTATCGCAAGAATTTTGAAGAAATATGATTTAACAGCTACGTATTCTCCTATTAACAAATTGTCTTCTCATTTTCCTTCTCCTAAAGACAAACGCTCAACTTTATCTCTTCCTGGAGTTTATCAAATTCCTTGCAACTGTGATCTCTCTTACTTTGGACAGACTGGACGTTCTCTTGAAAAAAGAATCCAAGAACATCAATCATCCATTCTTCACAATAAACCTGAAAAGTCTGGTTTGGCTCAACACGGGATTGAAACTGACCACAGCATCCTTTGGTCCAAAACTCGCCTCTTACATAGATCCCGTTATAGGTTCGAACGTTTGTTCAAGGAAAGCGTGGAGGCCTTGCTCCATCATCCCAACCTGAATCGTAATGACTGCATATCTATATCAAAAATCTGGGAAAGCCTAATCAAGATTACTCATTAATTTTTTTTTTTTTTTTTTTTTTTTTTTTTTTTTTTTTATAGCAAATTCAATCATGTTTCTACTTCAAAATATTTCGTTTCATACTTAGTGATATAACATCACGCGACATGTTCTAATTTCAACGATCTATTGTTAGTATTCTAGCTTGTATATTTTTTTTTTAAACTGTTCTTGTAATACCACCGACGATGGTCTGCTATTTCCAGACCGAAATATTTGGTTAAATAAATATCTTTCTTGTGATTACGTGATTATATCATTGAGAGGAATGTTAATTAATGTGTGGACTGTTCTTTATGTATATGTCGAACACTTTGGGTGATAATATTGCTCCTCTAGGAACTGCATGCGGTATGTGTATTCCCTGGATGAGATATGTGCCTATTTTTTTTTTTTTTTTACTTTGGCCTGTGATATAAATCCTAAATCCAAGTGTGCAGCGTCTCTGTTATTCGGATTGAGTATAGTTAGATTAGCAGCATTTCATGGTCAAGATCAAGATCATCAAGAGTAAACCATGTTTCTTTTATATCGGTGCTGAATTCTGTGAATATCTGGTATTATTGTGTCTTTTTTGCTCCTCCAAATTTTAGTTTCTTGTGTTCTTGTATAGTATCTGTGAGTGAATGTTGGCGTGGGACTTTTTTTTTACTCTCTTCCATATCTGTTGTGTGTTTGTTGATGACATTTAATCATGATTCTAATTCTTGAAGGCATCTGAAAACGTTTCCATCTGCAGGTCTGCATGTTGTGCTTATCTTGTATTTGTGGTGATGACTGTCGTTATTCATGATTTCCAAGAGTAATGTTTCTGCATGCTCACAAATAGTCATGGTTTCCACACTGTGGTTTTCATTTACGCACTCGATAAAGCCACTGTCTCGTTTTTGTGGTCTACGTAATGTGTAGGACTGGAAATTGTTAATGTTATACGCAGACCATCTGTATTACATCGGTCAAGACTAGAACATCGATACACGTCAGGAGTTTTTTGAGCAAGATTGAGAGTGTAAGCCAGTATTTCTTTATGATTCGGTTTGTGTGTAGTATGGTCAGTTCAGAACTTGTACACAGAAGTTATCTATCCAATTATTTAATGATTCTAATACAACAACAGGGAAAAACTTGCTATCTGTAGCATGGGCGGGGTTTATTAAGCTCTACACTTGCATACTGGTCATATTGATTCAGATTAGATTACAACAACAACAACAACAACATCAACAACAATAATAATAATAATAATAATAATAATACATTTTTGAAAATTATGGAGACAACTACCGTGTTTGAATAAAAATTTTTTTAATTTAATATAACTAAAATCTACATTCGACGTTTCGACCTTTATGTCAAGGTCATCTTCTGGAACATACAACTATACACAGAAAACAAGCTACACTACAATCTAACTGGTTTGTTAAAGATACTGACCAACCGCTGCAACGATTGTTGGCCTGACGTCTGGTGAAAAAAAAAATTATACATCAACGCTAGAGTCCTATTATTAGTGTTATATGTTGGTTGTAGAAATACATTGGATGTAACAACAAGTATCTATCTATATACATATATTAACATCATGATTATACATGTACATTCCAGCCAGATGGTATGGAATGGTTTTTAATACTAGCTGAGGATTGGCTAGAGTCCTGACTTATGCTGGATCTTATATATTAGGTAGGCTGAATGTGTGCCATCCAGATCCTTGGAATTTTCATGCCATCTTTGTTGTTGATGTTTGGATGGTTTATCAGGATTTCGCAGGCTTCCTTAAATTTCCTTTCGTACCAGGTTTTTGTGTGGTGTAAGGAGCAGGTGCTTTTCCACTTGATTTGGTGTAAGGTGTTGAGTGCGTGGTCTGAGAGGCCTGCTTCACCATAATGGTTATATTTAATGTGTGTAATGTGTTCTTTCTTGCGTATAGGGATTGTCCGTCCTGTTTCACCAATGTACGGTAAGTTACAGGTGCAGCGGATGCAATAGACTCCAGGATGTGCTAATGGGAGGAGAGGATCCTTAGAGGAGCTGAATATGGTTTTAAGTTTAGTGGGTGGTTTAAAGGTGGCATTGAGGTTATAATGTTGTAGGATTCTGTTGATTTTTTCTGATAACCCTTTAATGTATGGGATGGCTATGGTTTTACTGTAATCTAGATTCGTTTTTGTTGTTGTTTTATGGAGTATTTTATTAATAGTATTTTTGTTATAGCCATTATTTATGAATGTGCCGCTGATGATTTTTAGTTCTTGTTTCAGGGCTTGCTGGTTAGAGCAAATAGTTGTAGCTCTGTTTTCAAGGGTGTTAATGACTCCATATGTTTGTAATATGGAGTCATTAGACTGCCTGAAGGAAGACGTGTGACTAGTGTGTCTAGGAACGGGAGCGAATTTTGATTTTCGATTTCGATGGTGAATTGTATGCGTTCGTGTTGTTTGTTCAGGTGGCTAAGGAATGTGTTTAGCGTTTGTCGCCCGTGCGGCCAGATCGCGAACACGTCGTCAACGTATCTAAGCCAGACGGTGAGTCTTAGCGTGGCGGAATCAAGAGCCCTTTGCTCAAAGGATTCTATGTAGAAGTTAGCGATTCGTGGGGAGTGGGGAATAGTCTAGGGGAATAGAGCCCATGGCTGTACCTTCTTTTTGTGGGTAAAATTTGTTTTTCCACACGAAGTAACCGGACTGTAGTACGTGGGCAAAGAGGGCCGTAATGTCGGGCGGAAATTTGTTCTGCAGTAGGAGAATTGTGTCATTGATGGGGACATTAGTGAAATGGGCAGAAACGTCGAAACTGACTAATAAGTCGTCTCTGTCGAGTGTTATGTTTTTAATTTTGTTTATGAAGTGTTGTGTGTGTTTTATGTAGCAGGGGGAAATGACCTACCAACTCCTTGAGTGTCGACGCTAATTGGTTGGCTAAGTGGTAATTGGGACTGTCTATTCCTTCCACGATTGGTCGAAGGGGCACATTTTGTTTGTGTATTTTCGGAACCCCATATAATCTGGGGGGGGGCGTAGTGCGGTTTGAGTTTTTTAACCGTGTCCGGTGTCCAAGAAGTGACGGACTTGAGTAGTTTCTCTGTTTTATCCTTTTTGTTGGGTTATAATTTATCAGCTTATATGTGTTTATAAGCTGGTTTATAATGCAAATATTATATGTGTTGTTATCGGCTACTAGTTGATTCATTTGAAGTACGTATGTTGCACCGTGTAAGCTTAAAAGAAAGGAATAATAATAATAATTTGCAGTTTTTTTTTGCAGTTTATTTTATTTCACAGATTAAATTTTGTTAGCTTCAACGAATATCGATTGGATTCATTCCCTCTTTTACATTGCCATTTTTTTCTCATTTCACATTTTTTAAAAAAAATTTTAAAGTCGTTCTGTCTCTGTTGTTACGTTACCTATTGTTGAAGAATTCCTTGGTTACCTTACGTACTGTTTCAGGATTTTATTGCCCAGAATTTGTCAATCACCATAAGCGGTTCGGTTTTTGACTGATGTGTATCAGATCTCAAAAGAAACAATTTTCCTATATAATGCTTTAATTTGATTACATGTCAGCTTGATATGTTAGCGTAGACTCTTACACGGTTCCCAAGTAATGATCACATGATCACGGTGATGTAGAAGATTTTTGATGTTAAATGGAATCATGTCTTTGACTTGGAGGAGTTTCCCAATGATGCTGAGTTTAGTATGCGTGTATATATTCTAAACGTTTTGTCCATTTAAGATGGCAGTCGATGTAAAAACCAAGGTATTTCTCATGGGTTACGGTTGTGATTTCTATACACTGGCAGCTGTTTTTGTTGTTAATACAGTGTCACACCCTGATACCTTAAGAATGTAGAATTCCCAGCTATCATGGTGTAACATAAAGAGATAATAAAATAAGACCCCGGTATAAAAGCTAATAGATGAATTATTTAAAAGAACGAAAAATATTCTTGCATCCAAGTAAAATCTATAAAAAAAAGGTGTTTGTTGAACTAACTAATAAAAGAAGGAAAATATTACAGTTGTGATATAAAACAATTAGCTAAGTAAAACGGAAAAGATTAGTCATAAGAAATTGTATGTGAGAGGCTAGAGATTAAAATATTAAGTAAATTCTTAAAAATTTGGAAGGGGAATTAATTTAGAGGCTAGCAAAAGAAAAACAACAGACTATCGCTCAGGGTCAATTCCCGGATTTGAGACATCGTAACGGGCTCGTCGACCAAAGGATATTTGGCAGAAAAACGCCACCCTAATTGGTCGGTGAAGTCGAATCAAGTAAGGGGCGGAGAAAAGAAATTAATGAGGTGCCGTTAGGGGTCAGGGTATAAAAGGGTTTGAACCCCCCCCCCCCCAAGGGTTTTTTTTTTCCCCAGATAGTTTCTTCTCGAGCTCCTTCGTATAGGGTTTCACGCGGTTTTCCTGAGTGGCGGGATTGAAGTTATATCTCCGACGTACAACAAGGAAACAAAAGTGAGCGGGATTTCGATTCCGTATTTCCAACGGTAAGAAACGAGGAATGCCATTTAGCCAAAGAAATGAAGGTATTGTGTAAGTGTTTCATTGTCCAGTGAAAAGGAAATCTGTAAAGAAGTTGGTGTCCACGTGATGAGTTTCACAGTCATTGTATAGATGATTCAAAGTGTGTCCTTAATTCAAGTATGAAAAGTAAAGATCGCCTAAGCACAGTTTAATGCCAAAAGAACTTAGGAGTGACCGATTATAGGAGAGACCATACCAGGATAGTTCAATCGGAAAAAGGTAGAGGCCAATATAGAAAACTCAAGAGAAAGGTACTGTAAAAAAATCTCGTGTTAACTGAAAATCGTCTGTAATTGTAATCATTATTCTATTACTGAATTGTTGAAGAGACTAAAGAAAATCATACTAGAACTTTAGTACATGACTGATTATACTGAGAGTATGCTTGTTAATATTAATATTAATTATATAAGAATTCATGTGTCCTGAGATTTATGCATGGGTATTGTAACGTATAGGAAAGTTTTAAATGTCAAAGTTATGTGTTAGTACAGTGAAAGGATAATTTAATCTACATAGTTTTAGATAGTAAAATAGAGTGAGTTGATCACATATGTCCAGGTGCTACAGCATATAGCGTATTCAGACTAATTTAGGGTTAACTAAGGTGTTAATTAGATCTGGGATTATACATATGATTGCATGTATCGTGCATAGGTAATAGTAGAACATAGATAAGCAGAATTTCACTAGATAGAATAAAAATCATAAAATGGGACACAACAACAGTGATGTGTGTAACAGCGTAGCGATATTTATGCAGTGCAAATGGTTGTGGGGTTGTGTATCATTAACATCATACACAACCCTACAATCATTCGCACCGCATCAGTATCGCTACACTGTTACACATACCACTGCACTTGGTCTGTTAATTATCATTGACTTTTGGTAGAAGTGATCTCTTTTAGATCTTGTAGTTCTTTGGAGGGAGCGGTGTTGACATCCGTGTGCACTGCTAGAAGTGCCCTGTCGTCTGCTTATTGATATATTTGACTTCGTGTGGCCAGGTTGTGAACATCGTAAATGTATAAGTTGATCAGAATAGGCGTTAATATGGCACCTTGTCGGACACCGTGTTTTATGTGTATATCCCTGCTGTAACAGGTGCTTATTTTTTGTGATTTATGTGCAGTGTGTGTGAGATAGTCCAGAACCAGGCGTTCAATGTTCCTCTTATTCGGACTGAGTATAGTCGATCAGCAATATGAAAGTTCAAGTGTATCGAATTCATATTACTGACTTAGCTTTTACTAAGTCAGGATTCTTTTTATCGAGATGTCTTGTTTGTGACCTCAGATACATAATCTACTAGATGGTGATGCTTTTCCTTTCTGTTAGTCGTATTGGTTTTGTGTTATAATGATGTAATTTTTAAATATTTCTGAAATATAGTGTGGGTTGTTTTTTCAAGAGTCCTGAAGGATATGGGATTTCACACCAATCAGGGAAGAGTTACTTAGGGAAGAGACGATGCATTTTTCTTAATTTTTTTTTTTCTGTTTTAAGGCGGTGAATATCATACAAGAAAGCCTGTAAATTTATAATGCATTAGTACTGTGACCGAACTGACTGCTAGATAATTAATCAGGAATGCCAGATCTAAAGACTTATAAAGATGCTAATTTTATAGACACTTCATTCTTGTAACAGTCGATGTTGTGGTTTCACATCGGGCGAGGAAAATCGTGTACCATCTGGATTGTAGCTGCGATGCCACCTTTGGTGGCGGATGGTTATAAAGTCGTGTCTTATGTTTGGAATCGGAAGACATGCGAATCTAATGAAGAAAGCAGTCTACGTGGAATTGCCAAGAATAAAATGTGTGCAAACGTCTGTTCATGAATAAATCGAAATATCCCAGCGGGTCCGACTGAAGCCAAAAATCTGCATTTTTGACAAACCTTCTGTCTACGGGTGTACGCAGGGATAAAACGAACCAAAGGGTGGTCATGCATTGCACCAAGCAAACCTCACCTAGTTGACTCAATTACTTAGAAAAGTTCCTTCTGCAATTTACGTTAAGTAATTGATAGCATTACAATAAAGAGCTAAGACTGCTTTCAGGAAATTTGATATATAAGACACGAAGAGGATAAGCAAGTAGTAACCCACAGCATTCACAAAGCGTCTCCACATATAACTTTTCTACCCTTTGTCTGATCCTCATTTAGTGCAACAGTAACAACCGACATTTCTACGGGTTTCCTTCAAAATAAATAAATAATAAGCATAAAACGTTCTTCCAAGTATCATGCTGTACAAGACTACTACGTATATCTTTTGCCCAATTTAAGTCTTTGATTCGTCATGATGATAACAGCAATTCTTGCATTTCTTATTAAATATTATTGCAAATGTTAAATAACTTTCAAATTAATTAATAATTTTCAATACAGAAAAATTTTCTAAGTAAATCTAGGTAAGTTTAAACACCTTAAATTTTATAATATAACAATATTATAAGAAATCCTCTTGGTAAATTTATTGAAGATGGAATTGATTTTTGAGAGGTAGTGATCGCAGAAAGCAAACTTGTGGAAAACTTTACCAGGTGCATTCGATACAAAGGAGTGGATTTTGATTGAGATTCGCTCAGCGAAAGGTAAGGTTTCGCTATTCATTTTCAGTTTTAGTAATTGACCAATCCCATCACAACCTACTAGACGTAATTATGACCGAAATAGACACCGACGCCCTCATAGAAACACTAGACAAAGGTCTAGCGCAAAGCCTACTCAAAAAATTACTAAAAAAATTTGAAGTGGAATGGCCAGGCTACTTGAACCTGTGCTCCACAACAAGGGACGATGAGGAAAGCGAGGATACTGCTAATACAGAGGAAAACCTGGATTTGGTGGTCTCCAATTCCCCCCAGGAACAAGGAGAGACCCACCCGCGGAAAAAACGCAAAACACACAGAGAACAGACCCACCCACAGATGAAGGCATGGAGGAAGACTGACACAACTCTGACCCTCCTGCCTCCACTAAAGAGAAATTGCCTCCAATTATCTTAAGAGAAAAGAACAGGAGGACAGAACTAAGGGCCACTATGACTAGTCTACAGATAGTGTACACAACAGCAAAGACTTTAGACGATGGCATCAAAATTCAACCTGCCACTATAATTGACTACTGCAGACTCACAAAGGAGCTAGACAATAAAGGTGTACAATACCACACTTTCACCCTCGACTCCGAGACGAGCCTGAAGGTGGTTCTTCGCGGAGTATCAGAGCACACATACAGAAGGCATAGCCGCCGATCTCTGCTACCAAGACCTACCACCCATCAAGGTCAGCAGAATGACCAGAGTAGACAAAACTCCGATGCCACTCGTCTTAGTAGACATCCACCAGGCACACAAAAACATTTATGGCCTGCTAAATGTGCAAACTGCGGTGGCCCGCATCCAGCAAACTACAAAGGATGTATACAACATCCAAAACACAGACAATCTTCTCCCTCTACTAATCTACAAAAACTAGTAGCAGTAGCCCTAGCTCCTCAACCCACCAGAGGTCGACAAAACACGATACAGAACCAACTGCCGCAACCAGATGCCCCGATCGAAGCAAATCTGAAAAGACCAGACGATGACCTACGCAGATGTAGTCCTCTCAACAAAGGCCACTCAGGAATAATATCACCCAAATTTAGCAGCCGTCATCAAAACCTCCCTCGCAAATATGCTGCAAGACTTCAGCAAATCTAACCTCACATCGGACTCCAGAAAAAGATTTCTACAAGAAACCCAATCCATCCTAGCAGCTCTCATAAATGCATAAAAACAAAATCACCCCAGTTTCCCCTGCAGATCATCGCTTGGAATGCGAACGTACTTAGAAACAAGATTCTGGAACTCCAAGAATTCTCAGTGAGATACAACCCAGACATCATCCTAATGAACGAATCCCACTTAAGACCAGCAGACAACCCCAAAGTTAGAGGATACCTCCTCCACAGAAACGACAGAATAAACTACAGAGGAGGTGGCACCGCCATTTTCAAAAAAAGCCACATCGATCACCATTCTGTAACCAGCCCCTCAACCAGAAATCTAGAGCTCACAGGAATAGTAGTACCCACTACCTCAGCTGGGAAACTAACACTTTATGCAGCTTACAACCCTCCATCAAAGAAGCTACTACATTCAGATCTGGATGCCGTCCTGGGCAATAAAGAACAAGTCATCATTGCCGGTGACCTAAATGCGAAACACCCTGCATGGAACAGCAAAACCACCAACAGAAACGACTACACACTCTTCAGCTACTCCAGTTCAAACTATGCAGTGGTGGCAGGCTCCGCAGAACCAACACATCATAGTACGTATGGCACAGCCAACATACTTGACATTGCTATCCTACAAAATATTAAGCTACAGTATAAACGAGCCTGACATCCGATCACAATCCAATCCTGCTCCAGCTGGGAAAGCAAGAACAACTGCTGCCTCCCCCCCTACTCCTTCATCTCATGGAAAAAACTACCAGAAATACAACCGGAACACACTGGACCTGTCCCTCACATCAGATCCATAAACGAAATTGAAAATGCTGTCAAAAGTCTGACTCAGCAACACAGCCATAAAGGTTGTCACCTCTACCAAAACCACTCTTAAGCCAAACCGACTACCCGAAGACAGCATGGATTTAATTAGGGACAAAAATAAAGCAAGGAAAAGGTACCACAACACCCGTGCACCTCATGATAAAAAGATCCTCAACAAACTGACCAATGAAGTTAGAGAAGCACTTAAAGCTCACAGGAACGAAACATGGGAAGACAAACTAGCCTCTATATCACCCGCGAACACTCCATCTGGAACATATTAAGCAGCCTCAGAAACAAAAACAAATCTCTTCCTCCACTCAAGTCAGACATGGGCCTAGTACACACGGACGCAGAAAAAGCTGAAGAGATAGCAAAGAATCTAGAAAAACAGTGTGGACCTACATACGACAACTTAGACATCAAGCATGTCTATAAAATCCACCTCCATGTCAGACATGCACTAAAACTCACTGACACCTGCAATAACAAACCTGCAAACACCTCACCAGTGGAAATCTATGAAGTTCTAAAGAAGCTAAAGAATAAAAAAGCCCCTGGCCCAGATGGCATAACAAATAGAATAATTAAACTGCTTCCCCGAAGAGCTGTGGTCCCAGTGCATAAACCAGGTAAAGATCCACACCTGCCTGATAGCTATCGACCCATCAGCCTAATCTTAAACTTAGGCAAAATTGCCGAAAAAATCATCCTCTCCAAACTTCAAGCCTCAGTAAACGAGTTAAATATCCTTCCAAAGGAACAATTTGGCTTTAGACAACATCACAGTACGACTCAACAAATTCATAGGACAATTGAGTACATCCTCACCGCTACAATTGGCACCAGCACACTGGAGCAGTCTTCCTTGACATAGCGAAAGCTTTTGACAAGATATGGCACTTGGGATTACTACACAAACTCATCTCAGCAGGCATACCATCAAGAATCGTCTTCCTAATTAAATCTTATCTCCAGGACAGACACATACAAGTCAAAATAAACGGTACAGTTTCCAGTCAGCGACGGATCTCTGCGAGAGTTCCCCAAGGTTTCCTACTGGCACCGATCTTATTCTTGAATATTTGGCAGACACCCCACACAACCCAATGTCAGCCATCTTAGCACTCTATGCGGATGACACAGCAGTACTTGCCAGATTTCTACGACCACATCTCGTCACTAAAACACTGCAGAGCTGTATAGCTAAAACCAGAACAATGGTTCTCCAAATGGAGATTACAAGTGAATCCCCAAAAGAGTATAGCGATACTTTTCACCAGAAGATTGGCAACTCCCAAGGGGGACCTTTATCTATTCAACACCAAAATCACCTGGCAAACAGAAACGAAATATCTTGAGGTAATTCTAGACAAAAGATTATCGTTCAACCCACATATCAAAGCCTTATGCGCGAAAGCATCTAAAACCATCGCACAACTTTACCCTCTAATAAATAGAAAAAGCAAGCTAAATACCAGAATCCAAGTACTCCTCTACCTGCTCACGATCCGCCCCATAGTGACATATGCATTTTGTAAGGATACAAACATTCCTTACATCTACTCCTTCCTACTAACTACAGCGGAAAAATTCTTCTCAAAGATCTCTACACACCCCAACGATCTAGTTAAACAGGCAGCAAACTATGACGAAACTGACCTCTTCAAATACAAGAGGCCAAAAGCCATCCTAAATACTAGCAACAATGACTAATCTCTCCGTGCCCCCTCCCCCCAGGGCGAGCTCACAGCTCATAAATCTTTCCTTCAATTCGTCCTCCCTAGCAGACATCGGGGGATAAAAAAGCATCTTGCTTCACCCTTCTGGCCAATGATGTTATGTTATGTCATTGAAGATGAAATGTTATTTGGCATTTTGCGCAATAAATTACTCAGAATGGCTTTGTTTTAAGAAGGTGAATTGACGCATGATGTTGCTTTGCTCCACCTTAATCACTATTTTTTTCATGTAATTCATCAAAGATATTGTAATTTTACGATAAAACTGGAAAGCTGAGTGGAGGAAGCTTGTCTTTAGGTAAGGAATAAAAAGTAGAAATCGTCCTGAAGGGACGAAAGAACATCAAAGTGTTGTCTTTACGACTTTTCAGCAGTACGTTCAGAAATTCTTTTAATATACAGAAGTGAAATTATACCTCAGATTGAAGGTAGAGCCATTGGTGCCCCTCTTTCTCCTATGCTTGCCAACCACTACATGGATCGTTTCGAAGATTGTCTTCTTAATTACATTTCTTCTAAGACAACTCTATGGTACCGACACGCTGATTATGAACTTGCGATGTGGAATAGCTCTGCATCAGATGTAGAACTCTTTGTCTTCAAAATAAACATGCTTCTTCCAGTATTCAGTTTACCTTAGAAGAGGAAGAAAACGATCACTAGCCTTTCAAGATTTATTGATTCATCTTCATTCAGCTTGATAGTAGTTTGCAATTTTCAGTTGTGCGGAAGAAACGCACACTGAGCGTTATATCTACGCTACTTCTCATCATTCTAGTTCCTGAAAAACCAGGAACCATTAATCCCATTCTCGGAATGTATGTTCCACTGATGACTTTGCACATCAAAAATTGAAAGAATTGAATCATATCAAACACAACCTTTTTCTTAAGTCTGAGACATCTCAAAATTGAGGTGTTCTTTCTTGTTGCAAGGAAGATTTATATTTCCCCATCTTCACCTGAAAAAAATAACTTGATTGTTACCAAAGTATCTAATATTTGGTCGAGTAGCATGTTCAGCTAAGCTAGACCGTTCTGAGTCATGATACTTGATATACATTTTATGTTCCAAAATTCTTATTGTTCTATAAGTTTTCAAATGAGAAAGGGGTTGTTTACTGTTCCTGACGATTGTCACAATTTAAGGTATTTTATTGCTGATTTTCATACTACATTTTTACAGCATTTCTTCAATTTAAACACGACGTCTATAAACTTGTATATTGAAACTTCTGCAAGCATCAGCATCAATAATAACAATAGAATTTCATTCAGGGTTTAGTGCACATACACCTCTGTCCAAAAAGAAACCGGACTTTTCGAAAATAGAAGAAACTAATGGAGTCACCTGTTGTATCTTTTTGTTGTAGAAAGCAGCACCCTTCATTAGTGTTGTGCCAACTGTTTATGATATTTGATTCATTAGAAGCCGAGTTATAGTGCCAAGAGTGACAGTGTGTTTTGACGAACGGTTGGTCGTCACGATATTCATGCCGTAAGCGACGAATTCTCGCTATCAATCGCTTGAAAGCTTTGAGATAAAACTCACCAATCATTGAGCCTTTGGCCAGGCGCGAACGAATTTTTTGTAGATGATGTCCTTGGAATCGTATAAACAAATCAGCATTGTCTTAACTTTTGACTTCTCCGAGCGACTTTTTTTTTTTTCCGGATGCCCTTCTTCTGGTGGTCTCCGCTCTCAGCACTCTGGCATTTGTTTCGAGCTCATACTGAAAACACCACATCTCGTCACCAGTAACGATTGTTTAAAGGAGGTTTGAGTCCTTACGAGCGGTTTTAACGAGGTCCTTGCAGTGTTCAATTCGATACATTTTTTGGTCGTCAGTCAACTTGTGGGAAACAAATCGCGAAATCAATTTACGAAGGCCCAAACTCTCGGGCAAAATGTTGTGCACAGTTGATTTTGGAATCCCCAATTCATCTTCGATCAATCTCACGGACGACTTCTGGTTTTCTTTGATGAAATCACGCACTTTTTGGATGTTAACTTCGCTCAGTCTAGTTTTTGGACGGCCGGGCTTTCCGTCGTCTTCAAACATCTAACGCCCACTTTGAAATCGCTTAAACCACTCGTAATCTTGAGTACGGGATAAGCATTCATCGCCGTATGCTTTCTGAAGCATTTGATGCGTTTCGGTAAAACTTTTACCAAGTTTAACACGAAAGTCAATCGCATCTCTCGGTTTGAAACTCATTTTCCGACCGTTCGTCAAAACACACTGTCACTCTTGGCATTATAGTTACACTTGACGTTATGGTTATAATTCCAGTTGACACAACACTAATGAAGTTTGCCGCTTTCGACATCAAAAAGTTACAACAGGTGGCTCCACTAGTTTCTTCTATTTTCGAAAAGTTCGGTTTCTTTTTGGAGAGAGGGTGTAAATGGGATCTCTACATAGCCTGTACATGCATGCATACATACATAGCTCAGGGCAAAAACATGACGTAAAAAAGAGAATCATGATATCATTATATATTAACAGAATTGAAGAGTTTAAAATATTTTAAGTTTAAACTTTAAAGGAAAACACAAATTTAAATCAAGGAAAATGAAATATACAGGTCACAGCTTCAAGAGCCGCTTATAAAAAGACATTCCAATCATTCTGATAAGCACGTATCAGAAAGCAGGTGTATTCTTTTACAATATGTTGCATAGTCTGTCGTGAGCACCACAGTCACATACTGGAGATGATTGTCTGTTCTATTTATAGAGAGTATCTCCACATGGGCCATGGTTTGTCCGAATCCTATTTAGTATTGTCCAGGTTTAGCGAGGTAGGTCCGATCCTGTAATGATTTGATCACCTTTAAAGATGTTATGCAAATATTCTTTCGTATTTTCCTTCAATTTTGATAAGGGATTAAAATTATTTAGAACTAGTTCTTCTGCTGCTCGTAGTGATGGAGACTCAAGATTTCAATCTCTTGACGTTAAGAGTTGGGAGATCCTGATGGACAGGTAAGTTTGGATTATCAGAAATGTTTTGAAATTCACGGAGTAAAGAATTCAATTTACAGTACGTAATTCTGTACGAATAAAGCCTGCTAAAAGAGGTAACCAATATGTTGGAGTCGATCTAATAGAGCTGGTAATTAATCTTAAGGTATTATTCAATTGAGAATTCGATACTCCCTGTGTGAGGGCTCTTTAGCCACAGAGGAACACAATATTCAGCACTTGAGAATACCAAAGCAAGAGCTGTTCTCCGAAGGGTAGAGGCTCTTGAACCCCAAGTAGTGCCGCAGAGTCTCTGTAGGATATTATTACGTGTCCTTAGTTTATATGCCAAGTTTGAAAGATGTTGCCTGAAAGTGAGAGAACGGTCAAGTGTGACTCCCAAGTACTTTGCGAATTTATTATATGGAAGTATAGTGTTGCTCAATTCAATTATACATAGCCTATCAGAGAAGCGCTTAGGTTTCTAACAGTGTCCAGTCCATACCTTTTTTTGTC
Organism: Typopeltis vanoorti; assembly: GCF_054136105.1. NCBI lineage: Eukaryota > Metazoa > Arthropoda > Arachnida > Uropygi > Thelyphonidae > Typopeltis > Typopeltis vanoorti. Next base: position 6,196,447 of record NC_143563.1, read on the forward strand.
CTCCTCCACCACATTCGTTATGAAATATCCACCTCTAGGATGAGACAGCATGTATCAAATACAGCTAACCTATTATGCTAGAATCAATAACTGGTTATAAACCATGAGTTATTTATAACTTCATTTCAACTGTCCCACCAAGAATGTGGTCTGTGTGTTGGTGTATGTGCTGAAATACAAACAGAAAGAGAGAGAGTGGAAAATTTTGCTTCTGGGAGAGCCCCCTTCCTTTCGGGGTTTTCAGCTTCGAGTGTTTGCTTTCTCAGCCAGTTCCTCTTAAAACTTCCACTTCGTTAAAGGGATAGACGAAAGCGAATTGAAAATAAACAGCATCGCTGATACTGAAATAAACGGAAGAACAAACTGAATTTTGAGCTTCCCTTGATCTACTTTGCAGATGACAACTGGGTTGCACCACAAAGCCTGGTATACGTGAAAGAGCTTTTACCAAGATGAGGAAGCTGAAAAGAGAGTGAAAAAACGTACCAATAATAGTATTATATAATTTCGGGGGGGGGGGGCAGATATGACCCTTTGTCTGATCTTCCAAATATGATGCTTTAGTGCTGTAATGAGGAACATGTAAAGTTTGGTTTCCTTGTTCATTGGAAAAGGGGAAAAGGAATAACACTTCATCGACAGTGGAGCTTGGAATTAGTAAAGCCTTACCTACATTTATCCAGATCAGTTACGCAAGTGAACAGTCATATACGGAATGCCTGATCATTTCTATAGAATCGCTTACCCAGCAGATGGGTTTGTATGCGTGTGTGTGGCCTCTCGCGTGTGTTTCATTTAAACTGGTATTGTCCCATGGCCGATTCTCCAAGACAGGTCTTGCTAGATGGTTATTAACGCATTCTCGCCAGATTTTCTAAGAAAATATTCGCTTAAGCTCCTAGATTAGGGTTGATGATCCTGGTGAACAAGAATTATCCACTATCTGTCTTCTTCTTTGGCAGGCATTATGTTGATACCGCTTTATGAGATTTGTTTTATCAGTGTACGATTTTCTGGTAATGGTATGGCACGGTTTCAGTGCGGGATCTATAGTTGTGGGACCCAAAAAGAGGCAGCGAAAAATCAAACAGATATTGCGTAACGAATTTGCTTGGATGATCAGAGGACAATACTTTCTTTGCTATTCATATAACGATACTGTAATACTGGTAAACTTGCGCCCCCTTTATTTGATGGATGATAGAGGCCCTATAGGTCCACTTCTTCATGTTTCCATAAGAAGGATAACAATGGCTTGTACAATGATTTTTCTTCGGTTTAAAGTAATCTAAATTACGTGGAATAATGGAAGCAACGCTACGGTTTTAATAATTGTCGTTCTTGCAGCGAACAAGAGTTGCCCCGTGCTCCATTCTCTTAAGGGTGTTTCGTTTTCTGTATGAGACTGGCTGTCGATAGACACTGCACATCCTGAGTATTCCCAAGATATAGGCAAAGTCCTCTTGCGGAAGAGTCCCATAGGTTGGCCGTTAACATTCCGTTTTCAGAGAGCAAGTAATTTTTGTTTGTGAGGAGTTCGCATCCAGTTTACTGATCTCCCCAAAACTCAAGTAGAATGCGAATAAGGTGAGCGATAGAATGATTATCTAACAGTGTGCAAATTAAATCGTTTCCAACAGTCCATTGCTATTGCTGTAAAGGAATTTCTTTTATTTCAATAGTTTTGTTGATCTTCATTATCAAAGGTTCCACTGCTAATGCGAAGAGGAGTGGGTTCGGCGGACAACCTTGGAAGGACTTTCTTACCTAGCGTTATAGGATCTCACTATAGGGAGGGGTAAAGTCGCGCTTCCTATCGCCACTTCCAGAACGTGGTATAAAAGTCTATGTCGAACACTTTCAAAGGCTTTCTCCAGATCTATCGCCACAATCGCTGAAGAGTAATTTTTAATTTTGGAGAGTTGTATGCGGTCTTGCAGAAGAAAAAGGTTGAAGGTAATTTCTCTACCGGGGATGCCTTGCGTTTGCGTGCTAATAATAATAATATTTTTTTGGAATAAATAGTATTACTCTAAAGAATTCCGAAGACGAAAATTTATAGCTCTAGCTTCTGCGCTAAATTATGTTATAGCTGGATAATTTGAAACAGCCAATTAAACTTAGAGCATAGCATTCAACATATTATTAAATTTACTGTTGATACGCAGAACGCAGAACATCGCTGGTTTGATGGGTGAAGCACTAATGCTTTTCATATTCCCTTTTGTCTGTGAAGGAGGTTCTTTGAGTGGAGTGTTATTGAGCTCTAGGCTGGCCCTGTGAGGGCGTTGGGATTAGCAACATTCGGCTGAGCATAAGATTGATTTGGGTCTTTTGTATTTGTAGTATTCCGCTTCGTTGTAGTCCGAAGCTTGTTTGATCAGCGGGTTTGGATGATTACTTGCCTTGATAAAGAACATTTCTTCAAAATCGTGGAGAAAGGAGGACATATAAGGAATGTTGACTTCTCTGTGAATCTGGGAGTTTCTTATGAACCATGGGGTATCCAGAATCATCCTCAAGCAATTGTTCTATATCCTCTGCAGAATATTTGTATTCGAGGTATGGCCCCAAGCAGGAGATGCGTAAGTGATGACTGGGCGTATTACCATCTTATATATAAGTAGTTTGTTACGTACATTCAGCTTGCTTCTGTTGTTGATCATGAGGTAGAGTTGCGCGATTGCTTTAGATGTCTCCGAAGCCAAAGTGTTTTATATGATTGTTGAATTGAAGTTTTTTGTCAAGTATCACGCCTAGGTATTTGGCTGTGGTCTGCCATGGAATCTTGACTCCTAATAGGTGTATGTCTTTCTTACTCTGTACCTTTTTTTTCGAAAACATTATAGCTGTACGTTTTTGGGGGTTTACTTGAATTCTCCAGTCCATCAGCCACCTTTCTAGTATATGAATACTGCTTTGGAGCCTAGTCAATGCCATTCGGGGGCTGAGTAAACTTGCTAGTAGAGCAGTGCTATCTGCATATAATGCAGTGATGGTAGTACTAGGGTTTTGGAAAAGTCAGCTATGTAAATTGAAAATAACACGGGGGCCAAGAGAGAACCCTAAGGCACACCAGCCAGGATTTTGCGTCTAGTTGATACAGTTTCATTTATTTTGACTTGCATAAATCTGTCTTTGAGGTATGCATCTATTATTCTTATTAGCTTAATTGGTAGATTGAATTCTATGAGATTACAAAGCAGGCCCTGATGCTACACCTCGTCAAAAACCTTTGCAATATCTGTGAAGACTGCAGCTGTATGGAGGTTCCAATTGTAGCTTTTGTGATTTGCTCAACCAGTCTATGTATCTGCTGTACACTATTATGGTCTTTACGGAATGCAAATTGCTCATTTGAAATGTTTCCTAGCTTGTCCGTTTCGGATTGAAGCCTTGTGAGTAACTTTTTCAGTGACCCTATCAAGACATGGTAGAAGACTGACAAGTCTGTTGCTTTCTGGAAGTTGGGGTTCTTTCCAATCTTTTTGATAGGGATGATGTCGGCAGGCTTCTAGGTTGTGGGAAAGTGCTGAAATCTGAGAGTAGCGTTGATTATGTTGATTAAATGAATTATTGCTTTTCTGGGTAGTAATTTGATTATTCTATTGGTGATACCATCTAGACCTGGAGCCTTTTCATTATTGAGATGGCTATAATACTTGTTATTTCTGCTGGAGAAGTAAGTGTGATTGGTTCTGAATCATCCTTTTGTTGTCTTAAGACTTGCTTGACACGCAGTGAATTTTGTAGATAAGGTCGATGTTTAAATTTTCATAGGAGGGGTTATAATTGTGTTTCCAAGTTGTCTATTAGAGTTTTGACTTTTTCTTTATCTCTGTGAGCAATTCCTTTCTTGGTCTGTATTGGGGGTATAGGTTGGCTTTTAGTGCGAGGGATTCTTAAGAATTTCCAGATGGAGTTGTCCTCTGGGTTTAGGTTAGTCAATTTGGTTTCCCAATCAAGGTTTCTGTGCTTTTGAAGAGCTTCACGAATTTGCCGATTTAATCTGTTTAGAATTGTTTTATCTTGAGGGGACTCTTGTGTTGTAGTGTTTTGTTTTTTGCTCTTATTAAATCCATGATTTCCTCGGGGATCCGACTGATCGGTTGAAAGACTGTAGTTTGGATAACTGCATTTATTGCTTTTTTATTTGACTAGTTAGGTTGTTTACGGCAAAGTCTCTCTCTCTTCTTTATTGTGAATAACAGGGGCTAGGCTGATGTGCTCTGGGAGAATTCTAGAGAGTTTGTCCCAAGGTATAAATGAGTGCTGTGGAGTGAGTTTCTCGAGCGTACCGAGCTTAATCAGGATGACGTTGTGGGTCGGAAGACAGTTTATTCAGTGTTTCCAACTGATACTGGTATCTAATGTTTCTGAGGATGATTATGTCAAGTACACCTGAGCCTCCATCTGGGCTGTGATGAGTGGGCTCTGTAGGTCCGGCTGTAACTATTGAGTTTTGGGTTGAGTAATGGTATAGAATACAACCTTTGTCATTGATTGTGGAGCTGAACCAAGATGTATGCTTGACATTAAAATCTCCAGCCATAATAATGGAGTCGGAAGAAACGGAAAATGAAATCCAAATCAGCTGCCAACAGTGGGATTCTAGGTGGGTTGTATGCGGCGTAGATTTTGATGCTGCCGGTGTTGTTAGTATGAATTTCAATACTTTTTATCTCAAGGTTCTTGGTTTGTGGGTTGGTCGGGACGTTATGGCTTAACACGTTCATTGCCAATCACTAACTAAATTGAAAAATAAAAAAATATTGGCTACCACACGAAATTACAATTTTCAGCTTGGCAATGAACGTGTTAAATAATGTTTGATGTATACGTTCCTCCTCCACAGGTTGTAAGTCTGTCTGTTTTATACATCACGAAGCTCCGTAATTTAGGGCTATTAGCTGGCATGAGATGTGTTTCATTTACTAAGACTATGTCAGGATGGAATCTGTGAGTGAACTCTTGCAGTTCCAGGATTTTGTTGCTCAGTCCATTTGCATTCCACGCAGTTATGATGAGGGAGTTAGGCTTATATTTCCTTTTATTCATGATTGGATACCTTGTAGGAATCTTCTTGTGAAAGATAGCGATGGATTTGTCATGCTGAATTCATGGAACATGGTTGCTAGTGAGGCAGTTAATACTGACGTTAGATTAGAGCTTATTTGTCCAGGGAATGGAATAGCCTTAGCTCGTGAGGCCTAACGTCAGTATTAACTGCTTCACAAGTTACCATGTTACACGAATTCAGCATGACAAATCCAGGGGTTATTTGGACTGGGGGGGAGGAGCGACCTGCCTTGAGCATCGCTGCGGGGTGGCGGAAGGGCAGCTTTTGCTGACCCACAGTTCTTTGGGTGTGCAATGAATCCCTTGTAGTTGGCAGGGTTAGGTCCTCCGCAGTTGGCACATTTAGCTGGCATGGATCTTGGTTTGGTGCATATGATAGTCTGGTGGCCCTCGCCGCATTTTTAGACACCTGAGGTTGGCCTTGCATAGCTTTTGGGCATGGCCAAATCTTTGGCACCTGTGGCACTGCCTAGCTGACGACTTGTTCCTTAGCGGCTCAGTAGAAATTCTGAGGCCACGGATAGCGGTCAGTTCATATATCTTTTTCTGCACCTTGCCATTCTCTACCGGCAGCACCAGTGACATAAGCCGATTATCTGACCTGAACATCCTGCTCACTTTGACTGGGGTCAGGCCTTGACTCATAAGGTCAGGGCCTGACCCCAGTGATTTCTTTAGGGATGACACCTTCGGTGATCCCACCTTCAGATTCTTTTCACTGGGTAAAGCAAATGTATGGAAGACTTACGTTGGCCATTAGTTTTGTCATTTGTCTGTAGTCAGTTACTGAGGCTGGCTGAATTTTGATTCCTTCCTCTAAGTTTTTAGCCCAGGGATATGAGATGTTATGTTCCCTAAAGACTGATGAGACATTGTCCATTTATCCTTGTTCCTTAATATAACAGGGGAGGGGACCTTTTCGGTGTTTCTCGGGATATCCGGTGTTGGTGAGTCTTAATCCCTCTGGTCTTCTGTAGTTCCACGTCTTTTGTTTGAATGCTCCCCTGTGAGTTGTTTTTTTGACAGAAGGATTTGATGGCAGAACAGTAATGAATTTTCATTGTGTTACCTCCTCCTCCTCTCCACCTGATTATTAGTTTGAGTGTACTGCTTTATAATATCTGGCCGGTCGGATTCAAGCTTGTCTATTACGAACTTCAGTTCGTAATAGACAAGCTTGAATCGGACCGGCTTGAATCCGGCTTGTCTATTACGAACTGAAGTTCGTAATAGACAACCCGGATCTTTAATAAGAAGTAGTGACTGCTTCTTATTAAGGATCCAGGATCTACTCCTTGATGTTTTCCATATCGAGGTGGTATCTCCTGCCGGCTGGAATTGTTTGAGAGCAGTAAAGAATGTAAGAATCTTTACAGTGAAGTAAACCTGTTGGCCTACAAATATAATCCCGCAAGGCTAGGGGCCTGCCAGGAAAAAATCCTGTAGAATGTGGTGGGCTACTAGCAATATTTAAATTTGTAATGCCCTGCTAAATGGGAAAAGGAGTATCAAGAATCTACTTGGCTACAGATTGATATTCTACCTCCCTAAAATACCATCCATCCATCACTGATCCTCACAGCGAGTGGGGCCTGCACAGCCATCAGATCTCTTGCATGTTTCATGCAGAGGGGGAGACAGTAAGAATCACACTGTGTTAGCGCCAGTGCAATGTGAGTTTCCCGAAAAATCAGGCACAGTCTAAGATAACACGTCCGATCTCCAAAAGCCATCAATGAAATTTCAAACACACTAATAATTTGTTCTGACAAGATAATTGAACTAGAAGGATTATTTTTAGGTGCATTAAGAAAGTTTTAATATATTAAATTATATATAGTTTTATAGAAAAAAAGAAAATAATTTCTAGATATTAGTAATTTTTTTTAACATTGTTATAATCTTCTAGGAAGCAAGAATAAGGAAATGATATCGGTGAGGACTAACTGGTGAGCCCCCTAGTTTATTAATTACATTAATGAACATAATTAAATAACACAATTGATTATAGACATAAGTAACAAACTTGATTGGTTAATATTTCATAAACGTCGTTTGGCTAATACACTTTATTCATTCATAAAACTAATTACGGCAAGTAAATACTTAACTAGCTAACAAAAACTCCCGTTCAAAGGCTTCTCTATACCTACAGGTCATGCGTTTCGTATCCTTGGCTACGTTGGTTTTATTCGGCTTTGAAATAATGTAGGATTTAATATATCCACTTGATTTATATTAATTTGATATTTTTTATATTTTGTTGCATAACCCGATAAATCCTCTGTAATAGACCCAACAGTAGCGGGTTGGTGATCTTATATCGGGCTATGAAATTCATCTCTACCTGGAGACAATCACAGACGTCCGTCCATACCCACTGAAGCATTAGGACATTTAAAATATTGCTTTTTATGATTTTGAGAAACACGATTCCTTTTTTATGTGTAGTTATCGAAATTCTCACTCCACTAAAGTCCTTATGCTATTAATATTTGTTTGTTTCAAATGGAACACAAACCCGCTGTCACAAGAATGTACGTAAATAAGGAAAACTCCTTTAGAGAACAGAATATATAATCGATTGCTTTCATTTACCACGGCCATATGTTTTGCAGTCAGTAAAGGTTCAATTATAGTAATTCAAGTAATTAGCATAAAATATATTTCATTTCCCAGAATATGTTTTCTACTTTGGCGTGATTCTCTTTGAGCATATCGTGCGCGGCGGTGTGTATTCATATGTGTGAGCGTCCGACATCCTATTTTTGTTTGAGAATTCCATTCCCCAAAATGTTCTTTCATTTTTATGAGCAGACTCTAGTCATAGGAATCTGTTTTACGGAAGCTTTAGTGTTTTTCGTTGCATCGATTTAATTTGTCTGTAAAATTGTATTATATAGATGTATGCATTCTGGCCATACAGAATAGACGTGTGATGTGTCACAAACATCTGTCTTTGGTACACAGTTAATGTCAAAAAGGATACTGAAGAAAGAAATAATGGCACCGCAAGTTAATCATTGTAACCTGTGGCAAAACATATCAAAGAGTAACTACTTGGCATGTTTCGCCATATCAGAATATTCTTAATTAAGGTAGCCTTTTACTTTATTTGGTTCTTGTTTAAAATTTTCTGATGCGTAAGCTCTTCGTTGTATTCCTCTTGGTTCTGAGTTTCGGTTCCTGTTTGTAGATGTGGTACTCACCTGTCCAAGTTGACCACTATTGCGAATGTTCTGATCCAGGATGGTAATAATACTTGTCTAAATATGTTCTGGATCCTCTCACATAATCTTTCCCTTTCGGGCTGGACTCACTCTCCCTTCACGGCCAATTTTGCTTTCGTTAGGTCAGTTAATCCGATCTGCATCGTTCCTGGACTGCAACCTGTGTGTTGTCCTTCTTCCCAGTTCGCTTGTCTAACTGGAAGGACGAAAAACAGGAGTCTTCTGGAGGAAAATCCCTGCCAACTCCACATGAAACCAGATGATCACCTTCATCCGAAATCTTCTGAAAAAGAGAAGACAGTTCTTTCCTAGACGATATTCTAACCCAGGTCTTTCCCACTTAAGGACTTTGTCTTACCAACTGAGCCACGGAAGGTTTGTTCAAAAGTATTTTGAGTGCTAATACTGATTTGCAGCCATTTTACTAACTTTTCTTATCAGACGGATACTCCAGAACCAGTGTTGGAACCGGAACTACTATACTACGAAGTTTTCAAGACCTCTCTCTAATTGAAAATATCGCAGTCACTGCCCGATATGACTGATGTAAACGGTAGACATTCCACACTACCATCTGCATGTTGCCTAGACTTAATTGCGGCATTCTGAAGGAAGTTTTTTAAATAATTTGCTTTTCAATTCCCTTATTAAAGTTGGTTGTACAGAAAACTTATTTTCACTTTAAACACACAACAGCATTGAGCTAAACATAGTATTGTTGGTGAACAAACTTCACATCCATTCCTACTGGTGTTCAGCTATACAATATCTGAAATATACTTACGAAAAAAGAGAGGTGATTGGATGCAGTTAATATAAGAGTGGCTAAGATGGAAGATACTGTATAGTGAAACACTTTGATAATAATTTGTTGAGGTTGGTTAGGTATACTGACATACTGACAGGAAATATATTGTTTCAAGGGGCTGAGTTTAGGAGTCAATCAATTCCCTCAAGTCAGTTCCTTGGAGGTAAATGAAGGAAGACTTTAAGTCGTTAAGTATTCTCGAGATGTGGCACTGCATATCTTGCCGATCTATTAAATCCAATAAATTAATGATCTGTTTTCATTTTTAGAGTGACTGTCAAAATTTTGCAGAGATTGATTACGAAAAGAATTCAAAATTGGGTAGAAGAAAATATTGTGCACGGAGGTGAACAGGGGTTTGTCAAAGAAAGATATTTTCAGCAGTGGTGGATAAAAGCGATTTACATAAGGTGATAATTCTTAATAGAAAACTGGCTGTCTAATAGATACAAAAACTGTGTGTAGATGAACTATTTCTTTAAAGGGAGTTCAACAGCGGAGCTCCACAAGATTCTCTCCTGGCAATACTGATGTTTAATCTTCATGTTAAAGACATTAGAAGTAATTTGAAAACGGATATTTCACTCTTTGGAGTGCAGATGATGCACACTAGAACAAAGCTAATGAGCATGCCGGCATAGCCAGCTAATTTGAATTGGCTGGCTATGTCGGCAGACAAGTAAGGAACCCAGCTGACCACCAGTAATTTAAGATTTTTGCTTTGGAACTCTGAAATGTACCGCTGTTCGTCACATCAGTGAGGATGCATTACAATGGAGTAGGTTACGGATATTCGTGGACTGGTGGATACAGCGTGGAAATTCAATGCATATGTTAGACAACTGATCAAAACACAACCAATAAATGTCGCTATAGTTAGAACATTAATACGCGGAGATAGAGAGATAGTGATTCGATTGTAGACGGCATTGATGAGGACACACCTCAGTTATTGCGGACCATCTTCTAGGTAAGCACCGAGCTCTGGAAAGGTTCAGAGGGAGATAACAAAAGGCGTACTAAGTTCGTGCAATATTGACTATGATGACAGTTTGAGGAAATATTAAGTACAACGTTTCGTCAATAGGTGTAGGAAAGGTGATATGATTGAGTTATTAAAATTGTTATGAGGAATTGTCAGAGAGATTACCAGCATATTTGACAGAAGGAACTTATAGAAACATGAAGTCATTCTAGTGATTTGAGTTAAATTGTAATCCACATGACTTCTTTTTCTTTCATGGAGGTGAAAGCGAGCTTAGAGGAGGCATTTACTGTAAAGATACCGGATTAATTTAAGGCGAAGTATGACGATTATTATCCCTATTCGATTATTTCTTACTGACACGCTCCCCGATAACTCTGAACTCTAGCAGGCATTAATATGCAATGATCGCTCTAATAATATTCAGAATTTGAATTCCGATTTTATTTCTTCACTGCTCCATATATAATCGCGTAACAGTGTCTTTGCTTGACAACTTTCGTATCTTATTATTATTTTAGAGCTATATTCTTTACCTTTGTCTGCGCGGTTAGCCCAGTGGTTATGCGCTTCGCAACCATATGTCTGGGGAAGGAGTGTCCTAGGTTCGATTCCCGTCGACGACGTGAGGAGCTCAAGGATCTTCCTGAGCCATAGCCAAGTTAGCCGGGCGTGGACAGCAAGGCTTTTTCCCCAATTTATTTGGGGTTTTTCATCCCACAAACTGGCCCCGTGAACACACACGGATACAATCATGAATATCGCCCTTAGGGGATGCAGCAGAGGAGTGGCGAATGGGCTGCATTAATACACCAATAACCCATCATTAGGAGGGGACTCAACCCGTTCTAGACGGATGAGAAGGGTAGATAGATTCTTTATCTTTATGTATATTTATAAGTAAGCTTTTAATATGCGTTTTAATTCTAATAAAAAATGAAATAAATGTAAGTAAATAAGCACACACACACACACACACACACACACACACATATATATATATATATATATATATATATATATATATATATATATATATATATATATATATATATATATATATATATATATATATATATATATAATAAAAATAAGTAAAATTATCATGTTTTTTCTTTATAAAATTCAGAGAAATTACTTTAAACCTAAGGAATTTAAAAAAATATATAAAATCTTGGTTTCATAATTCTGTTGTTTTACTTTTTTGGTGGGAACCCTTTTTCCTGCTTAGTATAAAATTGATCAACATTCATTTTCCTTTATGGTAATGGGAAAAAAAGGCCAGTTGAGTTGGTTGTTTTCTTCATGAAATATATATAATTATTAATATAAATAATCTTCCATATTTACTGGGATTAATTATACTCTTTACTGAGATTTTTTCATAAAGTTCAAATTTTTATTTGAAAATTATTTCAGATATCCGTAGTAATTTGAGGTCGACACGAGAAGAGTATCATATATATCGGACACAATCGGCCAGATATAAATGTACTTATCTTGCAGATGCATCACAGAGCATCTGCAAGATAAGTACATTAAAGATAAGTATAGAAACGGATAGTTTGTATTCTTAGAGTCAAATAGATCGTTTATGTTAAATTAATTATCCTTTGGACTGTTTTGCATTTATGAAATGTTTATTTTCAATCCTTCTCAAGATCACCACAAAACTTCTGGAAATGTAAGTATCCGTTTAATTTATAAACATTGATTTCTTCTAATTTGGTGATTTAAAAATGCAATACGTTTTTTTTCTTTGCCATTATAATACAAATTATAATACTGGTTAGAGATTAAATTTATTGAATAAATAAAAATAACGCCCCTTAACAATTTCATAGGTTCTGATCAAGATAAATCAAGGAACAACACATCAGATCAAGAGGAACACAAAGGTTATTATAAGCATTCAAACCCAAATAAATCGAGTCCCTGATTGAGTCCTTGATTTCAACTAAGTCGTTGGAATTTGGAATTGCAAATCATTCAGAATTAATTGGAGAAAAGTAGCAATGTATATAAATCCCTCAAGTGTCAGGTGATTTAACTGGAGATGACAGGTTTTCCCGTCCTGGAATGTAAAATTTTTTATCCTGCAAAATGACAAACTAGCCTGAACAACATGCGTTGTTAACAGATGCAAGTCCCCTGTTAATACTCTGACCTCAATGCCTGAGGTGCTTTGACCATAACTGAAAAATATGCAAATAGTTAGCTGAGTTAATCGTATACAGCTAAACAAAAATGAAGGCACAGTGATCTGTTTAAAGATCGCAAACGTCATTTCAGTCTTTGTTTGGATTTACCATTGACTAAAATTAATAAAACATTTTTACACGTCATTATCTCCCAAATGAAATGCGTCAATGCAATTGAGGCAACACCACTAGAATGGCTGACGTGTGTTTCAGTTAGGATTCCAATTAAGATCATACTTTGCACAGAGATCAGTGTATCTGAACATTTCATGTATTATAATAATTTGTAATAATGATTATAGTAATAATTTACAGTTATAGATCTTATCTATATGAAGTAATGATTACCTGTTGCAGTTTGCAATTTTTTTCTTGTTCATTGTTCGATTAAGTGTTAACATAACTCGTCTTTAAATATATACAACTCACGCATTATAATTTATGTTTAGTAGAAACACAGGGTAGAGTTTAGATGAATATACGTGCTACCACCAGCAGTAGTAATAACAAGTAATTTATTCTATTAAGCAAAATTAACACGTAATGGTAAGATTAGGCGATAATAAAAATTTTGCTAACTGTAAGTTGGTTATCAAGAAGGCTAACGGATGTGGACTAAGAAAAAAAAAACATTATTATGAAATACACGAAGAGGGTGAAGTATATATAACCAGGGATGAAACTCATCTACAGAAAAAATACAATTAATGGTCAAGTACAAGAACGACATTCTACTGATGGCATGGATCACGTTAAATAGAAGATGTCGGTTACGGCAATGCGACCAGGGTGTTAACTGTAGCAATAAGGTAATCGTGTGGCCTTATAACCCCATCATCTTCGAAGCTAGATTAAGCTTTTGTGAACACAGTGGGATTATTGTTTGCGGTTTGTGTTTTGGTTTTTATGCGCGTCCGTTATCCCTTTCGTCTCTCAGATAACTGATCATGCGTAGCGCTTCAGTTCTATGAATGTGTTGTGCCAACTGTGTTGGTATCACTTCCGTCATTCTTGTTTTAGTGTTCGGCAACTGTTTAGTTGTTTTAAGTTTTGTGGAAGAATCAGATGCTCTGTCGTAGCTGTTCCACGTATATTATTGAAGCGCCTGTTAGTTTAGAGAGGAATGGTAGGTCTAGTTACTCGGTATGTGTCTGTTTGTAGAGAGGAATGGTAGGTCTCGTTATGTGTCTGTTTGTTTACGGTAATCATCATTGAAGTAGTTGTTTATCATGACGGTGTGGAGTGTCTGGTGTGACATGCTTAAGATTTTGTAGATTATTAGTAGTGCATTGTCGTCCGAAATATATCTGGGTCTGAATGGGAAGATGATCGTGATATTGTTTATGTATATGATAAAAAAAAGGGTGAGTGCTAATTTTGCACCTTCAGGGACCCCGTGTTTGGTCTCATAACCTGCACTGTAGCACCTATTTAATGACCTTTCAGGATTTCATTTAGAATCGTGATGGGAATAATATTTCCTTTATTTATTTATGCCACACATCATATAATATGATTAGGTAATAAATATTGCAACAATCCCTTTCCTGATATCTCAGATACAAACCATGACCTAATATTTTAGGCACCCGAAATGAATCTCTTAGAGAGAGGTTTTAATTTTTAATTTATATTTTATTAACATAAATATCAATGTATGTATTTAAAACAAAATTATCAATAATTAATCAAAATATGCACTTGCTTAATTAGTTTGTTCCGTTTGTCTTACACCTAATGTAATTTTAAGGTTGGTTTGGATTTGTACTGTAGGAAGTACTTTGAAATCATTTCCGTTATAAAAGGGATGTGATTCTTATTGGTTCTGTTACAAAAGGTTTTAATTCAGATCACTTCTATTAGAATAGCTTAAATTTATAACAACGTGTTATTATGAATGATAATATTCAATTGCCAGATTATCCCGAAACATTTAAGAAATGATGAACCGTGTTATAAAGAACAATAAAAAATCGTCTGCATGAGTCACTTCGGGGTCATTTGTACAATTAGTATTTTGTTGTTATTAACGTACTGCACGTTAAAATTCTGTTGCATTTTACTCTTCTTTCCAGTTGCTTCTTACACATTGAAAGAGTTATCTCGTATTTCTCATACAGGTTGTTTTGGACTGATGAGGTGCTTCAAATTAGGAAGATCTGAGCAAGGAATAATTGTAGTTCCACTCTAACTTAACCGGACAAGTATTTAACTATGTGAGTAGTAGCACAGGACAGTCATATGTAAGATCTAAAAAAAATGCTTTTTTTTTTTTTAATCTTACTCTTACTAAAGTCTTCGAACACACAGCAGTTACAGGATAAACAGGTTGTTTCCGAAAAACACACAGCATCAAGAGATGATGAGTGTTTTTCGGAATTTTCCAAATCATACGGACGATGAATCTCAACAGACTGAGACTATTGGCTGGAAAGAAGGAGGCCACCACTCCTGCAAGGCTAGCAAAAGGTCCAGCTTAAGGAAATGTACGAAAGAATCTATTTCATCAAGCTCTTAAATGCTAGTATGGAAGTGTTAAAGTTCACACATAGCCATCAAAATAAAATATAAATATAACAAAGTAAAAAATAAATAAAATAATCGATGTACTACTCACCTCCCTGAACGTTGAAAATATTTTGATGCCGAATGCTACAATTCATCATTTAAGAGATTTTAAAATTTTAACTTTACGAAAATAAGTTATTTTAAAGATGAATTAGCAACCGCAGGATAAAAATCTGCATCGGTTAAAAAAAAAAAAGCTGTCACAAGGTTCTTTCTGCCTGTCTGGATTCTACAACCTCTAGTCTGAGTTCCTCACGACACTGAATCAAAAAACACATACCTTTTACAAAAGACGTTCAGTCTCACGATCCAAAGAGCAGATGGTCTTCAGTTTGAAGCAAAGGTCACCGAAGATCTCTTTAAAATTGCAGAATGGGGTTTAGACAAGAGAACTACATTCGACAGCTCAAAGTCTAAAACAAGTTTTGCATTGGTGATTCAATGGAACCGAGTATTTCCTTAGCTGGAAATACGCTTGGAAAGAGACACTAAATTATAAGTAATCAAGGGCTCACTCCAGTGAGAACGGGCACGGCGAATCCGAGGCATTTGAAGCTGGACCACGCCTTATTTCATGTGATATGCGCCTGTTTTATATTATTTGTAGACTGGTCCCTACTCTTCTTTCCCTCTGTATTTCTTTTCATCTTTCTCCTTCCTCCCAATGTTATTAGAGTATTCGAGGGCTAGGAGTGATTCTTTCCTATTTTCCAATTTTTCATCTCATGCACCCGCCCACCCCCAGTTAAAAATGGTGAAGACAAATCAGAACTCTATTCCGCATCGGTCGTTGTGCGGGTTACCAAGGACCGCACTGGATGTTAGGCTTCCTGGACAGCCGGTGACAAACGGGCTACAGGAGCAAGATCCACAGAACTCGAAAGTAATTACTAGGAAAAAGTGGAGCATGGCTGAAAATCGACAAGTCATGCAGTGCTTCTACAGTTCAAACCCATCAATTAGGGGATTTCAGAAACGAATGTTCCAACTTTGGCTTGAACCACACCCAAACTGGGAAATTTCATTCGAAAGGCTGATGCAGCAACGCAGCTTCATTATCAAAGCAAGATATTTAGTGAACTTGAGTTGGAAGCACTGAAACCTCAAGCTATAAAAGGAGACCGTACTGACCCTGAAGTGACCAAGAATATGAATGAAGCAGAACCAGATTCCAACGTGAAGAATGCTGAAAATGTTGAAAATATACAAATAATTGAAAGGAAGCTATCAGATAAGGAACAAGAACTCGCAAGAAAAATTATCGAGCAAATGAACAGCAACCAGGAACGAGTTAGACTTCCAGTAATGAGACAAGTACCTCAACAAAAACTGAAGGAACTCCTACAAGAAGTCAATAAAGCTGCAATGGCTATTCCTATTGGAACTATTGGCAAACGAATCAACTTATGTACTCAATAGCCTACGTCGTAACATCTGGATTAGGATATAAGATTAGTGAACCCAAAAACAGTAAGGCTCAGGAACCAAAATGGAAGCATCGACTGGAGAAGAAAATTCTTAAACTCAGAGCAGAAGTGAGCAATTTGAAAAACCTTAAGGAAAAGAAGCTGAAAAACACAAAAATCCGAAATAACCTCATAGTTGCAGTTGCAGCTAAAATAAGAAGATACAGTGCACGCATTGAACAGTACAAGCAAAATTCGATGTTTTGCGCAAATCAGCACCAGTTTTACAAGAAAATTGATTGCTGCAGGAATGATAACCTTAAAGAAAATATTAATATAAATACCAGAGACAAAGAAAATACACTAAAGTTTTGGAAAAACCTATGGGACAACCCTAAGAGGCACAATAACAAGGCAAAGAGGATTGAATAAATTACGAACGAATCTCAAGAACGAAAAATGGACCAACTGAAAATAACAACTGAAATGGTTCAAAAGCAAGCTAAAAAGATAAAAAATCGGTCAACACCTGGGAAGGATGAATGGCCACTGGTTGAAATATTTAACAGGCTTACACGAAAGACTTGCTAACCAATTTTATGATGAACAAAGAACAAAGAACAAAGAAGAACAAAGCAAAGAAGAGTGGCTCACAGCAGGGAAATCGTTTCTGATCATAAAGGATAAAGAAAAAGGTCCAACCACAGAAAACTTCCGACCTATAACCTGCCTGCCAACAACTTTTAAGCTACTCACAGGCATACTAGCTGATAAAATATACAGCTATCTTAAAGCAAATTCTCTTCTCCCAATTGAACAAAAAGGTAACAGCAAAAATTCAAGAGGCACAAAAGACCAATTGCTGATTGATAAAATGATTCTGAAAAATTGCAAACGTATAAAAACCAACCTTCATATGGCTTGGATAGATTATAAAAATGCATTTGATTCGGTGCCTCATAGTTGGATTTTAAAATGCACACAACTATTCTGTATTAGCGAAAACGTACAAAAATGTTTGCAATCCATCATGAAAAACTGGAAAACAAAGTTGGTTATAAATAGAGAAGAAATTGAAGAGGTAAACATAAAAAGGGGCATCTTTCAAGGAGACTCATTATCTCCTGTATTGTTTATATTGTCACTGATCCCCTAACTAGAATTTTAAATAAAACTGCTCATGGTTATCAAACTGCGCAAAAGAGTGCAAAGATATCTCACCTTTTATACATGGACGATCTGAAGTTGTATGCAAAATCAGAGAATGAACTCGGATCGTTGCTAAACACTGTGCACATATTCAGTCAAGATATATCAATGGATTTTGGCTTAAACAAATCTGCAACTGCTGGAATAACAAGAGGAAAGTTTGAGGACCTGAACGAAATCGAGCTGCTCACTGGTGAAATAATCAAGGCAATAAAATACGAAGACAGCTACCAATATTTGGAAATTTTAGAAGCATCGCAAATTCTGCACAATAAGATCAAAGAAAGAACTAGAACAGAATATATAAGACGATTAAAAAAAACCCTTGAGTCAATGCTTAATGCTGGAAATTTGATAAAAGCAGTTAATACCTGGGCCATACCTGTTCTGAGATATTCAGCAGGCATTGTTGAATGGACCCAGCTAGAGATGGAAGATTTAGGCAGCAAAACTCGAAAATTAAAGACATTGCACCATGCCCTCAATCCTCGCAGTGACATTGATAGGCTCCACATTACATGCAAAAAAAGGAGGTAGAGGATTATTACAAGTGAAGCAAGTTATTGAAGAAGAAAAACGAAATTTGAATCACTACCTGCAGCAAACAACGGAAAAATTTCTAACTGAGGTAAGGAAAGAGGGTTTATGGCTGTATATTTTGTCTCCATGGGTTTAAGTGTTAACTTAAACCCATGGAGACAAAATTGGAATACAAAACCAACCAAGTAAAAGTGAGAACCGAAAGATGGAAAAATAAGGCATTGTATGGAAAATACTTTCAAAGCATAGAGGACAGCGCTGACAGCAACTTGACCTGGCAATGGTTGAGAAATGGAGCACTAATTTAGCATCCATTTATATACTGACTGTATATATATATATATATATATATATTTCAAAAAATAGATTTAATGACTCCAAGACCGAGATAACATATAAAGATTTTAATGATAAATACTACTAGTTTCGGCATATAGCAGCCTTCTTCAGGTATTTATAAAGGAAAGGAATACTAATAAACATTGAATTATTTAAATAAACAAACTGGAAATTACAGGTACAAATTGCCTCACATAATCGATACATAAAAACGTTGTATTTTTCAAGTTGTTCCAACTGGCGTGCCATTGTTTGTTGCAATTGTGCGTGCAAGTTCACGTGAACGCCAATATTGAATAACTGCAGCATGGCTATCTGGGATGTTATAACTTAAATTATTATTTAAGTGGACCGGGTTCAGTAGGATTTCCCGTGATTCTACGATTTTTCTTTCAAACTCATCTTCACAGCGAAAAATATTTTCTGATCTATTCCAGCATACAGAGTGGCTTTGTTGGTCATCATTAGGATTATTTGAAAAAAGAACATGACTGGATAAAGCAGTTGCATGAGATCTTTTGTATGAGATGTCTCTCTTATGCTCTTCTATGCGTTGTTCAATAGATTTGTTAGTTTGACCAAAGTATGGGATATTGCAATCACACCACAATTTATATACTCCAGGGTACTTAAGGTTGTGATGAGTAGGTTTTGGATGGCTGATTAGAGAGCGGATTTTTGGAAGTGTGGTGAAGAAGGTCCTGATATTATATTTTTTAAGGACTTTAGCTATTTTCTTAGAGACTGTGCTAATGTATGGAATAGAGATGCTACCTTTAAAATTAATAGTCTCTGTTGTGCACTGCTTAGGATGGTTCAGAAGAAGTTTCTTAATTGTTTTTTCAGAGTATCCATTTTGTTTAAAAATAAGAGTGAGGTGATTCATTTCTTTTTGTAGTTCATCTTGTTCATTTAAGAGAGAACGTGCTCTGTGTCCTAAGGTAGATATAATTCCAAGTTTTTGTGGTGGAAAATGATGAGAAAGATTATGCAGATATCTATTGGTATGCGTAGGTTTTCTGTACATAGAGATTTTTAATCTTTCAGAGTATCGTGTAAGCATAACATCCAAAAAAGGTAAAGAGTTATTATTTTCTATATCAGCAGTAAATTTTATATTAGGATGTTGGATGTTTAGATGACGAAGAAAATCTGTGAGAGCTGTGTGCCCGTGATTCCAAATAATGAATATATCATCAACATATCTTTTCCAAACTTTTGGTTTAAATGAGAAGGAAGATATGGCTTTCTTTTCAAAGTCTTCAAGGAAGATGTTAGCTAGCACAGGGGACAAAGGGTTGCCCATTGCCAGGCCCTGTTTTTGTTGGTAAATGGAGTCCTTATATCTGAAGTAACCAGAATGAATGCAATGTTTTAATAAAGTGAACATTTTTTTGGATAATTTATCCTGTAGTAATGTAAGTACCTCGTCCGTAGGAACGTTAGTAAATAAAGATATAATGTCCAAACTAGCTAGAATATCATTATCATCGATGGGAATATCTTTAATATGAGAAACAAAATCTGTGGTGTTTTTGATGAAAGATGAAGATTTATTGGAGAAACACTTGAGGTACTTTGCTAAATATTTTGAAAGTTTATATGTAGGTGAATCAATTCCTTCCACAATTGGGCGAAGAGGGATGTTTTCTTTATGAATTTTTGGAACTCCATAGATGCGTGGGATAAGAGGATGTAGAGAGCGTAATGAGAGCCGAATATTATGAGGAAGTTCACTCGCAGTCTTTAACAAGTTGTTTGTACGGTTTTGTAATTCTCTTGTAGGATCTTCCTGAAGAATTGAATATATTGAACTATCTTCAAGTAATTGAAGCATTTTGTTGTGGTAATCTTCAGAGTTGAGGATGACCGTAGAGTTGCCTTTATCTGCAGGTAAAATAATAATGTTACTGTTCTGTTTTAGATTTTTTAGGGCTTTTCTTTCAGCCACTGAAATATTATCTGTTGGAGATAATATCTCCAACAGATAATATTTCAGGACCTTCTTCACCACACTTCCAAAAATCCGCTCTCTTTATCTTAAATCTAAAACAGAACAGTAACATTATTATTTTACCTGCAGATAAAGGCAACTCTACGGTCATCCTCAACTCTGAAGATTACCACAACAAAATGCTTCAATTACTTGAAGATAGTTCAATATATTCAATTCTTCAGGAAGATCCTACAAGAGAATTACAAAACCGTACAAACAACTTGTTAAAGACTGCGAGTGAACTTCCTCATAATATTCGGCTCTCATTACGCTCTCTACATCCTCTTATCCCACGCATCTATGGAGTTCCAAAAATTCATAAAGAAAACATCCCTCTTCGCCCAATTGTGGAAGGAATTGATTCACCTACATATAAACTTTCAAAATATTTAGCAAAGTACCTCAAGTGTTTCTCCAATAAATCTTCATCTTTCATCAAAAACACCACAGATTTTGTTTCTCATATTAAAGATATTCCCATCGATGATAATGATATTCTAGCTAGTTTGGACATTATATCTTTATTTACTAACGTTCCTACGGACGAGGTACTTACATTACTACAGGATAAATTATCCAAAAAAATGTTCACTTTATTAAAACATTGCATTCATTCTGGTTACTTCAGATATAAGGACTCCATTTACCAACAAAAACAGGGCCTGGCAATGGGCAACCCTTTGTCCCCTGTGCTAGCTAACATCTTCCTTGAAGACTTTGAAAAGAAAGCCATATCTTCCTTCTCATTTAAACCAAAAGTTTGGAAAAGATATGTTGATGATATATTCATTATTTGGAATCACGGGCACACAGCTCTCACAGATTTTCTTCGTCATCTAAACATCCAACATCCTAATATAAAATTTACTGCTGATATAGAAAATAATAACTCTTTACCTTTTTTGGATGTTATGCTTACACGATACTCTGAAAGATTAAAAATCTCTATGTACAGAAAACCTACGCATACCAATAGATATCTGCATAATCTTTCTCATCATTTTCCACCACAAAAACTTAGAATTATATCTACCTTAGGACACAGAGCACGTTCTCTCTTAAATGAACAAGATGAACTACAAAAAGAAATGAATCACCTCACTCTTATTTTTAAACAAAATGGATACTCTGAAAAAACAATTAAGAAACTTCTTCTGAACCATCCTAAGCAGTGCACAACAGAGACTATTAATTTTAAAGGTAGCATCTCTATTCCATACATTAGCACAGTCTCTAAGAAAATAGCTAAAGTCCTTAAAAAATATAATATCAGGACCTTCTTCACCACACTTCCAAAAATCCGCTCTCTAATCAGCCATCCAAAACCTACTCATCACAACCTTAAGTACCCTGGAGTATATAAATTGTGGTGTGATTGCAATATCCCATACTTTGGTCAAACTAACAAATCTATTGAACAACGCATAGAAGAGCATAAGAGAGACATCTCATACAAAAGATCTCATGCAACTGCTTTATCCAGTCATGTTCTTTTTTCAAATAATCCTAATGATGACCAACAAAGCCACTCTGTATGCTGGAATAGATCAGAAAATATTTTTCGCTGTGAAGATGAGTTTGAAAGAAAAATCGTAGAATCACGGGAAATCCTACTGAACCCGGTCCACTTAAATAATAATTTAAGTTATAACATCCCAGATAGCCATGCTGCAGTTATTCAATATTGGCGTTCACGTGAACTTGCACGCACAATTGCAACAAACAATGGCACGCCAGTTGGAACAACTTGAAAAATACAACGTTTTTATGTATCGATTATGTGAGGCAATTTGTACCTGTAATTTCCAGTTTGTTTATTTAAATAATTCAATGTTTATTAGTATTCCTTTCCTTTATAAATACCTGAAGAAGGCTGCTATATGCCGAAACTAGTAGTATTTATCATTAAAATCTTTATATGTTATCTCGGTCTTGGAGTCATTAAATCTATTTTTTGAAATGTATAACAACCGAGTAAAAACTAATCGCCACATATATATATATATATATATATATATATATATATATATATATATATATATATATATATATATATATATATATATATATATATATATATATATATATATATATATATATATATATATACAGGGTGTTCGAGATAAATTTGACAGTTTCGTAAGGAAAAAGAAAATCTTCTTTGTATCTATTAAATTTAATGAATTGACAAAAAAACATTACAGGCAGAGTTAATTACAATACTATCAACAAGATTTACTCAAAATAACCACCATTAGCATCGATCACAGCTTCAATTCTGCTTCGGAACCTCGAACAAGCTGATGCTACAGTCTCCCTGGGAAGGGCCGCAAAAACTGTTTTAATTTTATCCATTAACTGGGCTTTTGTATTACTGGAAGTGCGATTGGTGTCTTTTTCAACTGCGCCCCATACAAAATAATCCATGGGGTTAAGGTCTGGGGAGTTTGGAGGCCAAACATTTGGACTGGTGAAGTCGTAGAAATTTTCAGACAACCATTTTTGACTTTTCCCAGAGGTGTGGCAAGGGGCCGAATCCTGCTGCCATACATACGGCCTACCATTGGCTACCCTTGTTATCCAGGGCTTGACTACAGTTAGCAACTCCATGAACAAAGCCCGAATTCCAATGCCAGGGTTCTTCAACACCTGTTCCTGCAGATTTGCGAGGAATTCTGCTGTACGAACGCAATCAGATCGTCTGCTAGGGATCTTTCTTCTTGCTACATCCTCGTAGTCACCATTGCAAGTCTCTAGTTCATGCCTGATTGTTTTTACTGTATTCAGGGAGCATTGGGCAGCAGTCGTAATATCCTTATTTTGATGGCGGGCACGAATCATCATGATACAAGTTATTCTCTTCCATGATTCAGGTGGGTTCCAGCTATCCATCCTTTCTGACATCTTGTATATGAATGAAGAAGGGTCCAAACTTTTAAATGAAGAGAAGTGTGTGTTAATACATGTAACTTACGGAAAAATATAATTAATTATAAATATGTCAAATTTATCCCGAACACCCTGTATATATGTGTCCGCGCGGTTAGCCTAGTGGCTATGCGCTTCACAACCATATGCATGGGGAAGGAGTACCCTAGGTTCGATTCCCGTCGGTGACGTGAAGAGATAAAGGATCTTCCTCAGCCATAGCCAAGTTAGCAAGTCTTGGGCGTGGACAGCAGGGTTTTTCCCCAGTTTATTCTGGGGTTTTTCATCCCGCAAAGCAAGCAAACCGGCCTTGAGAACTTAACACTACAGGCCATAGGATACACCGGGGCATAAGGCTGATCACCTTATCCTGTAAACGGAGTGAGGTCCGATGATCAATGGACCCTCGACACCGCAAGGTAAAAGAGGGTATAAAGAAGATGAGAAGATGATATATATATATATATATATATATATATATATATATATATACTGCACAAAATAATCAGAAACATACATATCACGGAATAACAGTAACCGCAGCTTCAAAAGACATGCAGCAAAAAATGGTTGCAGTCAAACTACAAGAAGAGAACAAATAGGACACAGATATGAAAAAGCAAAAAGAATTGAAGAATTTTGTTCAAAATTAATATTAGGTTGACAAAATAAATCCAATAGACAACTGTGAAGTGATTGAAGTTGCAGAAATTCTACGGGAGAAGTTATGCTACCTCCAAAGCTTGCAAAATGGAAAATTGGCAGATGACAGAGTCATAGCTAAACTGTAAAAGAAGTAATGTACAATTTTTTTTCTCATACTTTTTTATCCTATGTCTGCAGAAATGTGATGTATCGTTAGTATGAAAAATCGCCCTTGATTCTGATAGACAAAAGTGGTGAAGCAGTAGACATAAAAAAAGTATCGATCCATGAGTCTAATATCGGTGATTTGCAATGAGTTTAAAAAAAGTCTTGAACAAATCTTGAACGCATCTACTGACCATACCAACAGTCAGTAGACGCGATTTCAGCGTGATACACCAATTTCAAGTTATACCATAGGTGTATTATTTGATCTAAACATTCGGGCGACCTTTATGGGAGGTAGATCCTGTAAGTTGAGGTCAGTAACTATTTCATCCGTGTCAATATCCTCGGAGACTCCTCGTAGGACCACTTTCCGATTTTTTTCGGAGGCAAGTGAAAATGTGTGATATTGAGTTTCCTCTTGCGTCCAATTCCTTCGTAAGATTTCTATAATCAGCCACCGTGGCGGGCTCAATTTTTATGCCCTCGTCTACATTTTTAGTGGATCTTTAACTTATTTGAAAGTTAGCCATGATGGTTCTTAGTGTTGTCCATCTCTGCTTTTCCCTTAGGATAATCGGTGGCACCTTTTCATTGGGGGAGGCAGGGGGATCTGAAATGGGAACATCCTCGTCCATACCAACATCATTTGTTTGCTCATCAGCGAGAGTTTTTCTCTTCTTACGAGCGTGGATCTCTCCTTGATCAGAAGGATTAGAAGTAGAGACAACTAGATTGAGTTTTCCTCCATTTGAGGAGAGTCTTCATTTTCCTCAACGTCGACTTCGGGTAAAGAATATAAGTTTAAGTAGCCGGGCCAATCCCGTTCAAACGTTTTAAGAAGCTTTTTAGTAAAAGTGAGTGCTAGCCCTTTATCGAGTGGCTCAATAATGATGACGGAGTGGATCATGCCAGCAGGCCATGTCAGCTTGAACTTCTTTTGGAGTTTATTAAGTGAATGAATCAGTCAGCAAATCAGTGAATACGTCTAGGTCAGGTACGCTCATATCGATTTAACTGCGTATGAGCGCTAACAGAAATCCCGCAGGTCTAAAGACCTGCCAGCAGAAATTATTTTGTAGAATATCCTGCAGCCGCAAAGGACTGCCAGCAAATACCAAGCGTAGGCTAAACGAAGCAATAGCAATTAAATTGCATCTAAATCAAAGGGTTACCTTGATGTTTCACAAAATGAAGAAAGCTTCGAATTCATTCATTCACAATCCACTCATTTTTCGCAAATCGACTCTTAAGCAAATTCACACCAGCTTATAGAAAGAAATTCCTCGAATAACTGAAAGCAGACAATTGAATTCAACAAAGAAAACGTGATGAATGAATTATTATCTACGATCAATGCAAAAACAAACAACGCTGTAAATATTTCCGAACAAGTGATAAAAAACCGGAAATCCCACTCATCCCTCCACGCAGAACGCAGAACGGTACTGACTTGATGGGTAAAGCATAAATGCTTTTCATATTCCTCTCCATCTGAAAAGGAAACTTTGAATGGAGAATTTTTGAGCTTTAAGCTCGCCCTGAAAGGCCAGTGAGATTCACTTTGTTCAGCTGAGCATAGAATTGATTTGGGTCTCTTGTATTTGCAGAAATCTGCTTCATTATGGTCTGAAGCTTGCTTGATCAGTGGCTTCGGATGATTAATTGTCTTGATGAAGAACTTTTCAGCTAAGTCATGAAGAAGAGATGTGATGTAGGGAATGCTGACGTCTCTGTAAATTTGGGAGTTTCTGATAAACCACGGAGCGTCCAATCTCATTCTCAGACATTTCTTCTGTATTCTCTGCAGCTTCTGAATATTTGTATTCGCAGTATGACTCTATGCAGGAGATGTGTAAGTGATGACTGGGCGTATTATCGTCCTGTAGATGAGTAGTTTGTTCTGAGTATCGAATTTACTTTTTCTGTTGATCATGGGGTAGAGCTGCGCTATTACTTTGGATGTCTTTGAACTTATGTGTTCTATATGGTTGGTGAATTGTAGTATTTTTATCAAGAATTACGCCGAGATATTTGACTGTATTCTGCCATTGGATTTTAACACCTAGTAAATGTATATCTTCCTTGATTTGAGGCTTTTTTCTAGTGAACAGTATGGCTGATCTCTTCTGTGGGTTGGCTTGGATTCTCCAGTCCTTCAACCATTTCTCTAGTGGGTGAATACTGTTTTGGAGTCTTTTGATAGCTAGTTTGGGGCTGAGAGATCTTGCTAATAATGCAGTATCATTTGCATATAATGCAGTGATTGTTGAGCTTGGGTTTTGAGGGATATCAGCCATGTAGATAGAAAACAGCAAGGGGGCCAAGAATGAATCCTACTGCACTTCCGCCAGAACCTTTCGTCTGGTTCATACAGTTTAATTTATTTTGACTTGCATCTATCTGTCTCTGAGGTAAGAGTGAATTATTTTAACTAGATTAGTAGGCATATTGAATGTGATGAGTTTGTAGAGAAGACCCTGATGCCACACACCTTATCAAAAGCCTTTGCAGCATCTAAAAATACTTCAGCTGTATCAAGTTTGAGGTTGAAGCCTTCGGAGATGTATTCGATCAGCCTGTGGATCTGCTGAACGGTGGAGTGGTTTTTTCTAAATCCAAATTGCTCATTTGGGATTATACCTAGTTTATCCGTTTGTTATTGAAGCCTAGTAAGGATTACTTTTTCTGCCATCTTTCCAAGGTTAGACAGAAGACTGATAGGTCTGTAGCTTTCAGAGAGTTGGGTGTTTTTTCCAATTTTTTTGATTGGTGTGATATCTACTATCTTCCATGTTAAAAGGAAATACTTGAGCCTGAGGATTGCATTAATTATGTTGACTAGATGTACAATGGCTTTTCTGAGGAGTAGTTTCATTATTTTGTTTGTAATTCCATCTGAGCCTGGAGCTTTATTGTTGTTCAGGTGGGTTATAATATTTATAACTTCTATTGGAGAAGTGGGTGTGAGAGGTTCTAGGTCATCTTTCTGTTGTGTTACGGCCTGCCTGACTTGGCGGTGAACCTTGTAGATGAGAATGATGTTCAAATTTTCATAAGAGGGGTTGCATTGAGTTTCCAAGATCTCTGCCAGAGCCTCTGCCTTTTCCTTGTCAGTATAGGCTATTCCTTTCGTGGTCTGAATTGGGGGTAAAAGTTGTCTTTTAGTGCGGTAGGTTCTCAGAAACTTCCAAATGGAGTTGTCTTCTGGGTTTAATTTCGTTAGCTTAGATTCCCATTCTTGGTTTCGATGTTTTTGGAGGGCTTCACGGACTTGTCTGTTTAATGTATTCAAATTTGCTTTATCTTGAGGTGCTCTCGTGCTAGGATACATCTTTCTGGTTTTGTTTTTCAGTCTAATTAAATCCATGATCTCCTCGGGGATACGACCACTTTGGTGAAAGCTTGTAGTTTGGGTAATTGACTTTATTGCATTTTTGATTTGACTGGTAAGGTTGTTTGCAGACAATTCTATCTCCTTTTTAGTTTGAACAGCAGGGACTGTGCCAATGTGATCAGGTAGGATTCTGGAGAGTTTGTCCCAAGATATGAAAGGGTGGGAGTTGAGAATTGTTCTTGTGTACCGAGTTGAAGTAGAATAGGTTTGTGATCAGACGAAAGTTCATTTATTGTTTCCTGCTGCTATTGGTATCTGATGTTTTTGAGGACGACTATGACAAGTACATCTGAACTTCCAGTTGAGCTGTGATGGGAGAGCTCCGTGGATCCAGTTACAACAATAGAATTTTGCGTTGAGTAATGGTTTAGAGTTCGACCTTTGTCGTTGATTGTGGAGCTATGCCAGGCTGTATGTTTGGCGTTAAAGTCACCAGCCATGATGATGGAGTCTGTGAAGCTGAGAATGGTGTTCAAGTCAGATACCAGTAATGGAATGCTGGGTGAATTATATACAGCAAAGATTTTCATACTGCCAGCATTGTTGGTATGAACCTCAATGCCTGTTATCTCTAGGTTCTTGGTTTGTGGATTGGTTAGAGCATTGTGGCATAGGTAGTTTATAGCTGTTCCTCCTCTGCTGCTGGTGAGTCTATCTGTTTTGTACATAATATAGTTCCGTAATTTGGGGTTATTAGTTGGTCTGAGATGTGTTTCATTTACCTGTATTATGTCAGGATTGTGTCTGTGAGAGAACTCTTGTAGTTCTAGGATTTTATTAATAAGTCCATTTGTGTTCCATGCAGCGATCATGAGAGAGTTGGGATGGAATTTTCTTTTAGTCATTATTGAGGGGCTGTCAGAATTGAGTGGGTACCTCGTAGGAATCTTTTCGTGGAGGACGGCGAAGGATTTGTCATACTGAATTCTTGTAATATGGTAGCTAGTGAGGCAGTTAGTACTGATGTTAGATTTGAGCTTATATGATCATGAGATGGAGCAGCCTTTGTTCGTGCTGCCTCTGCATAAGTTTTAGGCATTTGTTTCCTTTCTTGAGTTGTCAAGCTGGAGATAATTTGGACCGGGGTGTGACTAGCACGGCTGTCTTGAGCATCGCTGAATTGTGTTCGAAGGGTAGTTTTTTGTAACCCTCGGTTATTTGGGTGTGTAATGCATCCCTTGTAGTTTGCGGAGTGAGGTCTTCCACAATTGGCGCATTTAGCTGGAGTTGATGAGCACCTGTAATTTGCCTTGCAAAGTTTTTGGGCATGGCCAATCCTTTGGAACCTATGGCACTGCCCAGCTGTTGACTTCTTCCTTAGTAGTTCAGTAGAAATTCTGAGGCCACATATCGTTGTTAATTCATAAATCTCTTTCTGTGTCTTATCAATTTCTACGAGTATCAGTGGCATTGGCCGTTTATCTGCCCTGAGCATCCTGCTACCTTTCACTGGTGTTAGGCTCTGACTAATAAGGTTAGCAGTGATTTCTACACAGGTGACACTTTCGGTCACTCCACGAAGCAACACTTTGAGATTCGTCTCACTGGGTAAAGCAAAAGTGTGATATGGAAGACATTTGTTATCCATTAATCTTGTCAGCTGTCTGTAGTCAGTGAATGAGGCTGGCTGGATTTTGATGCCATCATCTTGATTTTTAGCCCAGGAATATGAGATTTTGTGTTCCCTAAAGGCTGATGTGACAGTGGTCCATTTGTCCTTGTCCCTTAGTGTTACTGGTGGAACCTTTTCGGTGTTCCACGGGACATCTGATAGTTCTTCTTTTGTTAGAGTGCTCCACTTGAGATATGTTTTGACAGGGGGATTTTGGTGACAGAGCAGCAACGAATTCATCGTGTGTGATCTCATTCTCCTCCTCCTCTCCATCCTGATCATTAGAGTGAATATATTGTTTTATAAATCCTGGCCAGTCAGATTCTAACTTGCCTATTATGAGTTGGAGTACCTCTAGGGACTGCTCCTTGTTAAGGATCTGGATCTGTTCTTTGATGTTTTCCATGTCGAATTGGCGATTTCCTGCCAGCAGAAATTGGTTAATAGCAGTATAAATAATCTCGCAGGGCCAGGGGCCCACTAGCAAAGTATCCTGTAGACCTAGATGGGCTACCAGCAGTGTATAATCCCGCAGGGCTTGAAGCCTGCTAGCAAGTGTCCTGTAGACTGAGTTAGTCTACTAGCAAAGTCTTGCTGAAACCTACTCATTGGGGAAAAGGAGTATCAAAATCTCAATTGGCCACAGTTTAGAAACCTTCCTCCCTATAAAACCTTAATTCCACCACTGGTCCTCATTGCGGGTGGAGCCTGCCGGCCATTTGACCTCTTTCACATTTCGTGCAGAGGGGAAGACAGTAGGAATCACACTGTGTTAGCACCAGTGCAATGTGAGATTGCTGAGAAACCTTGTATGCAATGTAATCAGGCTCAGTTTAAAATAACACGTTCGTTCTCATCAAAATCTCCATGAACTCCATCCCTCCATTCTTCTAACTTCTATGGCTGGATGGACATCTACCCCTTGGAATGTTATCCCGTAATCGATATTTTTTTAATTGTTTAAAGAAAGAACGTTTTGAGCACTTGGCTCGCCCTAATTAGGGCTGTGTAGAAATAATTCAATTTGCGATCAAGGCCGCCTTTGGGCGTTTGTTTCCATCTCTCTTTTTCATCGTAATCTGATGACTCACGAATGAGTAGGTTGGGATGGAGTGTGATGCCTGAGCAAAGTACATGGTTGCTATCTGGAGGAGAAACGCAGGTATGTCTGGTGGGTTTCCGTCTTGGTGAAGGATAGTGTTCCTTACAAACCACGGGGCATTGAAGATCATTCGGAGGCATTTGGTTTGGATTATTTGTAATCTTTTGATGTTGCTAGGGGAGGTGTAGCTCCACCCTGGTGATCCGTAAGTTAATGTAGGTCAGGCGATTGCTTTGTATATTCTTAGTTTGTTTTCTGGACTGACTTTGCTTCTACGGTTGAGTAGAGGGTAGAACCGAGCTATTGCAGAGTTTGCTTTGTTGCAAGCATGAGCGATGTGGGAGTTGAAGCTGAGATGATTATCTAGTTTGATTCCCAGGTATTTTACTTCTTTTTGCCATGGGATAACAGTATTGAACATCGTGACTGCACCATGATGGTCTGCTTTCTTCCTTGTAAATAGAATGGCCATGCTTTTGTCTGCATTGACATCAATACTCCATTTCCGAAACCATTTTTCAAGATTCGTTGCTGCGTTTTGTAGTCGTTGTCTGGCTAGGTATGGTCTGAGCGATCTGGCCAGTATCGCCATGTCATCTGCATAGAAAGCCATGGTGGTTGATGGTGTGCTTGTGATGTCTGAGATAAAAATGTTGAGGAGTAGCGGCGATAATTGGGAGCCTTGCGGGACACCTGCTGTGATACTTCTTGTAGTGGATTTGAGCCCATGGAGTTTCACTTGAAATTTTCGGTCTTTCAAGTAAGAGTCTATGATTTGGATGAGATTTAGTGAGTGTTTTGCAGTTATTAGTTTGTGGATGAGGCTTTTGTGCCACACTTTATCTAAGGCCTTCGCCACATCCAGGAAGATTGCACCTGTATGTTGTTTCCAATTAAATCAGATAGTTATGTATTCTATAAGTGTGTGGATTTGTTGAGTTGTGCAGTGACCAGTTCGAAAACCAAATTGTTCTTTTGGGACTAGGTCTGGATTGTCCGTTTAGTTTTGTAGGCGTTTTAGTATTACTTTTTCAGCTATTTTCCCAAGGCCTGAAAAGACGCTGATAGGTCTGTAATTCTGGTGAAACTGAGGTGCTTTTCCCGGTTTGTGGACGAGGATTATATCTGCCTGCTTACAACGAGTGTGGAAGTAGTTGAGTCTTAGCATCGCATTGATGATAGCCACTAGATGCATTATTGTTTTGTGAGGGAGTGCTTTTATAATTTTGTTTGAAATCTGATCAGGACCTGGTGCTTTTCTGTTATTGAAGTGCTTGATGATTTGGTATATTTCATTTGATGTAGTATAGATTGTGTTGTCACGGCTAGTGGTATGATGAAGTGCATGGCGTACTTGCCTGTGGATTTTTTAAATGAAGCGCAAGTCCGCATGAGTGTAGTTTGGTTGAAATTGCAGCTTCAGGGTGTCTGCAAAAGCTTCTGCTTTTTCATCATCTCAGTGGACTATATCTCTTTCTCCATGGATTGGTTGTATGTTGGGGTAATCGCTGCGAAGGGCTTTAGTCATTTTCAATAATGAGTTATCTACAGTGCTTAAAGACCTTAGTTTCCTCTTCCACAGTTGATTCTTATGGTCTTTGATTGCATATCGGACTAGGGTTGTTGCCCTGTTAAGCTCTTGTTTATCTTGGGGTGATAGTGTTGCATGGTATCGACGTCTAATCCTGTTTTTGTTGCGGATAAGCTTCAGAATCTCTTCTGGGAGTAGGTTAGTTTGAGCTCTGGAGCGGTAACGGCGGAGGCTGTTGCAAGGCCAGTTTGGATTATGTTTTCCAGTTTATTGATCGCTGTGCTTACGTCTTTGGGTGAGGAGATAGTTGGGACAGGGCCTGTGATGTTGCAAAGAGTTGCATTGAGCTTCTTGAGATTTGTGTAGGATTGTTCGAGGATGGTTTCTGCTTCCCCGACTAGGCTAAGCAGAACTGAATTGTGGTCGGAGCTAAGATCATTAATAACCTGTAACCGGAATTGGTGTGCAGTGTTCCTAAAAATGGCTATATCCAGCACGTCAGGTTTGCCCAGTGGTCCGTAGTGTGTTGGTTCAACCGGACCTGCTATGGTGATGTTTCTTGTCATAGCGAATTTGTGTAGGCTCTTCCCATTATTATTGGTGTTTCTGCTGTTCCACGCAGGATGTTTTGCATTTAGGTCTCCCGCCACTATTGTTGCTTCGTTTGTGTCAAGGAGCTGGGAGAGGTCTGAGGCTAGGAGTGGTTTGCTTGGGGGAGGGGGTTGTAGACTGAATACAGTTTTAGACTACCTGTGTTGTTGGTATGTATTTCAATTCCAGTTTCTTCCAGGTTTGTAGTTGTTGTTTTCTTGATCTCATTGTATCTTATGCTTTTTTTTAAACAAATATAGCCGTTCCGCCCCCTCTGGCATTGAGTCTATCTGTCCTAAGTTGGGTGTAGTACCTTATTTTAAGATTGTCGCAAGGCCGAAGATGCGTCTCGTTGACTAAAAGGATGTCTATCTTATATCTTTCAGTAAATTCTTTTAGTTCTAGGAGGTTGTTATTTAGTTCGTTAGCATTCCAATAATCAATCTGTATTGAGTTGGCTATGGTGACCGTGTTATCCATTAATCATGGAGAAGATGACTTTTGTGTTTTTGAGGAATTTATTGGTGTCTGTCTGATTGGGATTTGTTTTGCTAAAGGCCGTTAACATCTCTCCTAGAGTAGCAGCTGGGATTGCTGCGGAAGTTTGGTTGCAAGATGCCGGTTTGTTACTAGTAGAAACAGCAGATGCGTATGATTTTTCGGGAGTAAGAGTGTGCGTTCTGATTTCTGGTGTAGTTCGCTTCTGAGTGGTTGGGGATAGTGCCTCTCTAGTCTTCTGCAGATTGAATTGGGTGGAGTGAACATCCCTTGTAGTTGGCTGGGTGTGGGCCACCACAGTTTGCACATTTAGCAGGCGTGGTTCGTGGTTTGACGCAAGTGTGCGAGGGATGGTTGTCACCACACTTGACGCACTTGTAATCCGCTTTACATAGTTTTTGTGCATGTCCGTACTTTTGGAAGCAATGGCATTGACCAGCTGAAGCCTTTTTTCTGTGAGGTTTGGTCTTGATGACTAAGCTGCAGACTATTTTAAGGTCGTAAATTTCTCTATGGTCTTTACTGATCTCAACTAAGACCAGGGGCATGGGGCGCCTGTCTGCTCGGTACATGCGCGATATCATAATCGGCTCCAGGCCTTGTGATCTGAGGTCCGTAGCTATTTCGTCAGCATGGTATGGTCTCAGCCAGACCTCTGATCACCACCTTTAGATATGTTTCACTTTTAAGCTGAAATATGTGATATGGGACTCTCAGTTCATTCATAAGTCTGGTGAGCTGGTGGTAGTCCGAAGTTCCTTCTGGTTGAATCCAGATTCCTTCATCTGCTCTCTTGGCTGATGTAAATTTGATGTTTGCGTTCGTCATCGTCTCTGTAATTAAAGACCATTTTTCTTTTGTTCTTAAAATTACTGGTGGAATCCTCTCTTTGGGTTGTGCCCTGGGATCGGTCGCTATTCTTTCATCAGATTGTGCTGTTAAGCACATTCGAGCTGTTCTTTCCAAGAGTTGAGGTATCATTTCAGGTTCTGCAACTGGCGACTCCTTCTTGCGCTTCTTTCTGCTGACAACCTGATAGTGTGTTGAGTTATCTGAGTCCACTATGGGCTAGTCGTTAACTGGCGACATAATCTCTCTGGTGTTATCTTGAGAAGTGCTGGGGAGAGGGTCAGGGGATTGATAGTCCTCTGTTTCAACCTCTTCTATTTGGTGGATTGCTACCTTTCCTGGCCATTTACTTTGCAGCAGGCATCCTATAAGTTTGAAGATTGCCAATAGCTGCTTGAAGTCGAACTCATCATGTGGAGAGTCCATAATTTGGCCTAAGAGAAAATAGCGGTTGTTCGGGTTTCTGGAGCAGTTTGCGAGTGATCCTGTAGACTTTGAGAGTCCACTAGCTAATCCTGTAGACAGCTTAGAGTACCAGCAAAAAGTTAGTTTATCCTAAACAAGAATAAAAGGAGTTTCGGGAACTTACTTGGACACAGTGCAGAGACCTCCCTCCCTAAAATACCATTCATCCACCACTGGTCCTCATTGCAGGTGGGGCCTGCCGGCCATTAGACCTCTGCATATTTCATACAGAGGGGGAGATAGTAAGTTTCGAACTGTGTTTGTTCCAGTGCAAGGCGAGCTTCCCGAAAAACCTTATATAAAATTCAACTAGGCAGAGTCTAAAGGAATACATCCGTTCACAACGACACTCTCTCTATCAATCAGCTCGAGTGATCAAAATAATCAATTACAACACAATGCCTACTCCATCCCTCCATGTACCAGTCCTGCTGTAGAAGTGTTACAGCCGTGGATTCCAGCAGAGGTTTACAAACCCCTGAAAGAGAGCTCCAATTCCAGTCCTGCTGGCAACAGTTTTCCTGCCTTGGTAAGATCCCTTTGTTTTTTCTTTTCATTAGGTTCCTTGTGCCTATTTGTGGTCTTCTGCTTCTATTTCTTTAAGTCATGTCTTCTGTTCTACCGAGAGTAAGAATCCCCCGGGTTCGAAATAGACGCAGGGGTGCCTAAGAGGACGTTTGCGAGAACTATCATTGACTGCGTAAAGGAAGACAATATCTTTGGTTTTACCCCTATGGGGGGAGGCAAGTATCAAGTTGTATGTAAACACACAGCAACAAGAGAGACACTACTCCAAGGCGTCAACTGTCAGGGGAAAAACCTTCCATCCATTTGTCGTTGGAAGTATATTAAAAAGATTAGGATAGATAGATTCCCGTTGGAATATTTAGAAGAAGACAAGAAGATCATTCCTAAAATTTTCTCGAAATGGGGAACAGTTAGAGATGTTAAAATAGGCACAGACGCTGACTTCCCTGAATGGAAGTCAGGTGAAGTAATGTTCTCGTTGGCTATGAAATCAGAACTTTGTCATGATTGGATCGGCCAGGGTAATGGCCAGTTACCCTGGAGTAAAGAGAGACAATGTTTCAAGTGTGATGCCCTAACTCTCCTCGGGGTCCACTGCCCGAAAACTAAATGCAAGAACTGCCATACAGCAGGCTATACACTGGAACAGTGCCAGTCGGCCTGCTTAAAATGCGGCACCAATGACCATAAAGTGGACACCTGTCCCTCCAGAAACCATGCCGAAAGGTTTGGGTGCACTATCACGCCCAACACAGAAATGCCAGCAAAAAGCGTCAGCGGCACAGAACAGGATGATTTCCCAATCCTGAAGGCCGGCCATGAGAAAACAACAACAAAGGGTCATGCCGCCACCTCCGAAACATTGCCAGCTAAAATAGTAGAAAAACCTACAACCAAGACTGCAGAAACAACCAGGAAAGATTGTTTCCTGGTTGTTTGAAGAAACAGCCAACGATCAGGGAGAAGTAAACCTCGCCCTAACACACTAACAACTCAGTTGCTTCCTTATATAGATTCACTACTCTCTCTCTCTCTCGAAAAAAAATAAAATTCGTTTTCCTTTCAGATTTTCTCGTTTATATCTAGTCCACACAGGAGGGGGCAGACCTGAGAACCCGAGCGGCGAAGGCTTACAGCGAGGCGGTGCAGCTCCTTGTGGGCTGCATCACTCGGGCCAGGCTCTTCCCCCATTCTTTCAGTTCTAATTTTGTAACTCACTGGCTTTTTCTCTCGTTGGTATGGTGTATCCTTCGCAGTCGATCCAGTTTTCCATCTTCCAGAATTACTTTTTTTTGTTCTCTTTCATTTGTTTTTCGCTTCTTTCGTCGGTCAGACATCTGCAGAGATGGCTGACCCTGGAAAGCTGAAAGAACGGATGTAGGGAGAAAATGTCGGAGATCTGCTTGGCCCAGACCTGTTAATAGGTTAAATGTGGCCAGGCAGGTCGACTGAGGCCTGTTTAATACCCCCTACTATCCTCTCTACCTTTTTCTCT
Organism: Typopeltis vanoorti; assembly: GCF_054136105.1. Lineage (NCBI taxonomy): Eukaryota > Metazoa > Arthropoda > Arachnida > Uropygi > Thelyphonidae > Typopeltis > Typopeltis vanoorti. The sequence continues at coordinate 6,232,614 of NC_143563.1, forward strand.
TCCTCTCTCACTATCTGCTGACCCTCAGTGCAACTTTTAGACTCCACAGGCCGGTGATGTACGATATGAGCTCCCATAATATCTCAATAAAGATCGAAACCGGTCTCGGTAGTGACCTTCCACCATAATGTATAACATCATACATCTCCTAGGAGATGGGTTTTACATTATGGGAAATACTAAGAATAGCGATCAGAACTTTACCCACCTTTGCTACGAGTTGCCCTAGTTTGTACTACGTACTTGAACTACGTGCTTTAGCTTACGCTAGTAGTCGCCGATACGTTTATAGTTAATTATATTCGGCATGAAACTCTTTGATTCCGATCTTTGATTTTCTTATTCGCTTTTAAAACAATGTGGGATCTAATATCCCCTTAATTTAAATAAACCAAAATAAACATATTACCTCTTAGATATTTATTCGATTATAAGTTATAATGCAGACGCATTTGTAGCGACTGTAGGGAACGGACAATACTGGACATTTTCATAACAAGCCACGATTGTTACGACAATCAAAATTATAACGATCAAAATGCTATTGTATCTCAAAGTTGTCTTGAATTTCGTTGTCAGAAATTCCTGACGGTCTTGCCTCGAAGAGGGTTTGAATGGAACAAAGTGCAGTGAAAAGCGCGTGCTTCCCATGGAACCTAAATGATGATGTGGGCGAGTACACCATTGCACGAGTACATAATTATCGCCAGTTATTAGAGCTGGGGTCAAGTTGGTAAATAAAAAGAAACACTCTGCGGATACTTTAAGTTTACGAGGAGGGGGTGAAGATCTGGAAAGTTCTGATTAACCCTCAGAACAAGAATGAAATTAATGCAACTGATATAACTACAAGAAAGAACATACGAGGATACTGAGGGTTAATCAGAACTTTCCAGACCCGCCTCGTACATTTAAAATCAAATACCCTACCGTTAGTTCATCCGAAACAATGACCTTCAAAAAAATTGCTTCGTAGATTGAAAAGATGCAATTTGGAATAATAGATTTGATACTTTCCTCTCTCTCTCTCTCTCTCTCTCTCTCTCTCTCTCTCTCTCTCTCTCTCTCTCTGTGTGTGTGTGTGTGTGTGTGTGTGTGTGTGTGTGTGTGTGTGTGTGTGTGTGTGTGTGTGTGTGTGTGTGTGTGTGTGTGTGTGTGTGTGTGTGTGTGTGTGTGTGTGTGTGTGTGTGTGTGTGTGTGTGTGTGTGTGTGTCGTATTTGAAAATTCCACTAAAGAATAGCAGAGGGAGTGATTGGGAAACGTTGTCAATTGATGAAGGGCAGCATATTTTTACGCATGGAAATCTTGATGGCTCAGTTTTCGAGCTTTGACAGTTCGAAAGTTATACTTTCCGCAATCAATCTGAAATGTTACAACTGAATTTGAAATTAATACTTTATTGTAAGGATATAAGAACTTTAAACATTTGCTCATTTGGAGAAGAAACAGAAATAAAACATTTGGAGATTTAGATTCAAAAAAAAGCGACCCAGTTATTAGGACTCTGCATTCTTTGTTATTTCCGTAAAAAACTAAGATTTTAATTCATTTAAAATGTGGACTATTTTTGAGTAGCAATAGTACTTTCACATTTTCGGTATAATTAGTAAATGCAGCAGGGGTTTAAGGGATGACCCACCAACATAAGATTGGAGAAGGTTATATCATTCTGGAATCAAGTTCCACTTTGTTATACTTCTCACAGAATTCGAGTTTTGTTAGTTTCCGGGAATGCAATCAGTCCAGGAACAACCAGCAAGGTGTGTGGATGATGGTTGTGAAAGGAACTTCAGATGAGGCCATAAATCTGTTTGTGATGAAAATCGAATTCTATTGGCTCTACGTAGACATAATCCTCTACTGAACAGTCTTGTTTAAAATCTATTTTCATGGTACTGACATTCTACTAAACTTCACTATCATAAAAAAAATAATGTAATGCGAACTTGGTTAAAATTTAATCTCTGTTTCCATTGTTTTCTCGAGAGACGCAGGTAACATTCAGCAGAAGAGATTTCTAGAAGATCATTTGGGACTTGAGTCTTACTAAGTGGGTTTAGTGAACGTACAAAGTTGATTGAATGAACATAGAAGAATCCAGGAATATTCTGTGGCAGAAAATTCCAACAGTGACTTGGTAGTAGTCCTATGAATTTTGGTAAATCGTGGAAGTCAAGAGTTCTCGAGTTAGATTAATTCTGTTGGTGACCGTTACGCTTCTAGATGTTGCTTGCACGTAGAATGATCGCGCTGAACCGCAATCATTATGATTGCACTGCTTTATTTCATTGATCATTTTAAAAGTTGTGTTTCCTCTTGGTTCTGTCGAAGAATTCTTCACTGCTGTCATCAAAGGCGAAGTGGACTCAACACGCTGTGGTGCAAATTGCTGTCGTTGAAATCCAAACCCAGTGGCAAAATAGAAGGAATGGAGTTGCTATTTAATTTAAGACGTTCTTAAAGAAAAGCAGCATGCAATAATAATTATCATCGTGGAATACTGAGGAAAGGGATGGAGTTGTTGCATCCATTGGTAAAGAGAGGAGACGAAAAGAGTAAGAAGGTTCGTGGCTGACCCATTTTCCTTTGTGCGTTCCCTGCGCCTTTAATCCTTCACCCGCTAGGGTAATGTGAACTTGCTGAAGTCACTGTTATCTTCTATCCACTGGAGGAATTCTGTCACCCTGGTGTACACTCCTGGGAATCCAGGCTCTGCACATCGATATCCAAAGGAAACGATCCCTAATAGAGTCCAAGTCTCTTCATCCTCTTTAACTTCTTTCATCATCAGAGGACCTCCGGAGTCTCCCTGCAAAGGAATTTGAAGTCTGCTGTACATAAGTTAAAGACAAGCAATGCTGATAGAAAAAAATAAATGCAAACTACAAATATTGGATTCTTTTGCTACTAGGAGTTTTGCTCAAACTCGGTGCATTTAGTATCATTTTCATCATACTAAATGTAACTTAGTTTATGATGATGATGATAATAATAATCTATGATAACAGTAATCGAAATTTATTTAGTTTTTGCTAAAGACTTAGTCTGGATTTTCTTTAAAATCCAGAAAGTTCTCTGAAAAAAATAGAAGAAATTATTTTTTTTTATTAATGAAATATTCTTGTGAAATCAAAAGCAAGCCTGCAGATTTTGAGATCAAAGTCTTCATCCTCATTGCATTCCTGTTATGAATCCTAGAGGGCACTCAAGATATCATGGAAGGTCTGCAGTATTGAGTTTACATTACTACTACTTGCTTGCCAACATTTCATCGCGAGAATAATCTGTCATTTGTCAGTACTTGAAATATTGTCAGCTTTACATTTTGGTCTTTTAGAACGATTCTTCAATCCACTTAAACCTTAGTATTTCTTTGCATAAGAATCAAAATGAGAACATCATCGTAAAGAAACTAAAATCGATCGTTTATTACTGAGTTTCATTAGTTTAAAAAAACAGTGATATCATGTCAATGAAATGTTTGTAATTTCTAATCCATGACAAACGACTTCCTGTTTGCAAAGGGAGTAACAACAAATGAGATTGAAGCATTTTGTCGTTCCCTGTAACTCATGTTTCCTTTTGATCATCCTTATTGTCTCCGTTGCGTTTACAAAGTATTGATTTCTGCATTTGATTGTGTACATGTTCAGATCCTTTTTCAGTTTCCAGGTAGCAAATCACTCGGTGGACTTGGAACGAATCGTCGATTGAGATTTTAAACTTTAATTGGATATTTGTTGCTCGCAAATTTTTAATTTATAAATGTAAACTTTCAGAGGAGCATGGAAGATCTTATGATGAGTATTCTATAAATGTTCTAAAATATTTTATTCTAACAGTTTTCCACAAATTGTGCACCTTTTGTATACTGAGTGATAGTTTCAGAAATACTTTAGCAAGTTTAAAACCGTCGAGCTTGTGCATTGGCAATGCAGAAGTTCGACAGTTGCGTTTGGCTCCTCCATTACATCTATAACCAGATGATCCCATCAGCTGAGGAGAAGAACAGTTGGAAAAGCACTGCGACCTTGTCTCATGAAGAGTCACAAAGATTTTCCTTCCAGTAAATTATCTTCATGCACAACGTGCTGACTAACTACACACGCAATTCAGATCGGATTAAAAAATTCAAGTTAGCTAGTGGATGTTAATTGGTCCATACGGGTAAAGACGAGAGGATGGAACAATTTCAACCTACAAAAGAATATGTAATGTAACACGAATGGTCGAAATAAGACAGCGAGAAGAATGCCCAACCAAACAATGTTCTTTTATTAATTCCGATTTTTTTTCTCAAAAATTCAAGTCCTCACACCTCTACTAATCAGACCTTTATTCAACTTCCAGGGATGACCCCTTGTTCTGGTCCCTCTAGTCAAGTGCTAAAACATCTGTCATGCATCTTCCCTATAAAATTCTTTAACCAAATTAAATTTCTCTATCATAATTCCTCTTTTTCTCCTATCAATTAACTTCTGCAACTGCACACCTTCAATCTATCCTTATTGGGAACATTCCATAGGCCACTCACCATCTTAGTCACTCGCCTCTGAATCCTCTCTCTCCCGCTTCCTCATCCCCAAGAAACTCCGGGACTAGACTTGAGCACAGTAATCGAGATTTAGACATATCAAGGCTTTAATAAAGAGGAATAGCAACTTCTTTATCTCTACTTTTTAATGTGTTCTTCAATAGCTAAGTAATGTTATGGGCCACCTTAGCTACCTTACAATATGTCCTCTAACCTTTAACCCACTACCCGTAAGTGTCTCTAGCTTCATCTATTTCCTCGCGTACAGTTCCATCAGTGCGCATTCACATCAAACAGATAACCATTATTTTTTGTCCATATTGACAATCGATTTAAATCGTCTTGCAAGCTCTCCATGTCGCCTTGAGCTTGCCGGTGGTCTTTCTCTTTATATACCCTCCTTAGCATTTTCTACTTCTTCTGCAGCTCGTGCTTAATGATATCACTCATCCATTTAACTTCTACCTGATTAACTCTACCTCTTCAAGATGACCCCTAACCATCTCCCATGCGCTACTAACATTCTTATCTGCAGTGTTTTATACCATGATGTGTGTGTGTGTGTGTGTGTGTGTGTGTGTGTGTTTAAAATGTATTAATCGAATAAATGAAAGTGTATGTGGAAAGAAATTAAAACTGGAGAGTGTGTATTAAATGTTTCAAAAGTGAGTGCCTGTTATAGGTGACGAGAACGCGATGAAAATATCCTTAAGCATCAACAACTTATACACAATTTATCAAGTTCACTGTTGACCGCGCATACACTGCTATTTTTTTTAAAATTTGTTTATTCCGTTGTTGCTATAACAACCATTAATTTATTAATTAATGATTTGTGATCGGAAATTAATTATTTTCCGATCACAAACCCAAACAATAACATTCGCTAATGCGATCCATCTAAGCTAGCCTGTCCGGAATTTCTACTTTCGCGTGAGAAATAATTTTCTACAAGTCGCACTCCACGTCAAATAACTCACCTGACAGGCGTCTTTGCCCCCTTCTGACTCCCCTGCGCAGAGAAGATCTTTGGTGATACCTCGTTGGAACTCGGCCAATGATAACCGGTTATAAGAGTTGTTGCACTCTCCATTGGAAACGACCGGAACATTCACCTCCAGAAGAACTTTGCTCCTTACGCCACCTAGTGGGGAATAATCACGTAATCAGCACGATTGGATTATTGCAGTCAAATCTCTGAAATATCAGCTAGTAACAGCAAGAGTCACGTACCGAACGAAGTATCTCCCCATCCAGTTAGCTTCACGTTCAGGCCGTCAGTGTTCATTGCAGCCATCTCAGGAGTTGGGAGACATACTGGTCTCACCCTCTCCGTGTAGGGAACATCGTCTGCGAGACCGATGAGGGCAATGTCGTAGTAGTGCTGCTTGGAATTGTATCTTTCGTGAATCTTTATAGTCTCGATAGCATACTCGACACCCTCGTCCCCGGAATGCGCTGTCAAGCGAATTGCAAAGAGAGAAGAGTTCCTGCAAAGTGGGAAAGCAATATTTAGTTACTGAGTAGCGAATTAGGCATTTTGATAACAATTATGTGAAGCAGAGAGCGAATGAGAGAGAGAGCGAGATTGTGTAGTCCAGGCTTACAGGGTGGACTGAAGATTGAAGCAGTGCGCTGCTGTGAGAACATGCTTTGGACTGATGAGTACGGCTCCACAATGAAAGCGGCTTGATCTTCCTTTTCTCACCTTCATGAGGGCAGTCTGAAAGAGAAGAGCGAAGTCCACACCGTAAAGCAGTAAATAAGAGAGAAAATCTATTTTTTGTATGTATTAAGACCAAAGCAAACCCATTTAAATTCTTTTTCAAAATTTATTTAAACTGCATGAATACAAGAAGGAAATGAACGATTTAATTTCAATAATTTGTAAAATGTTTTATGGATTTGCAACCAGTTGGTGACACTCAGCAATCCAATGCACACGAGATTAAGGTTACATAACTCGATTGATAGTTTTATTGATTAGCAAATTTTAATTTGTACATTACTTAACCTAAATCACATGCGTACCATCCATGGCCAAGAATAAGGAACTGCCCGCAATCCTCCAACCACAGGCACTCTGCGAACGATCACGTGCGTTCCATCCACTCTTCTGAAGCCATCTAAACAGCAGAAACGAGATCAAGAAATATTAGTGAGAAAGTGAACCTCAATTACGTTTTGATTACAAAGTACTCATGCGCCATTTATAAATCATATTTTTGATTTAGGAGGACCTCTCATGTTAATAAACATTTTAGTGGTCACGTGGACTAAAAGTGGACTCCTCTCCTGCGATGAGAGTTGAAGGCCGGGGTACAACCGACTTCAAAACAGAAATATTAAGTCGATTTTGGTTTAAATAAACTTTCAGCTATTTACGCTCGCTGGCCAAGTGGATCGCATATCCACTCTCCAACCAAAATGATGCGGGTTCGAATCCCACTCTGACATGAATGTCTGTGATTGTCTTTAGGTGGGAGATGAATTTAATCGTGCAGCGTGAGACCACTGCCCCGCTTATTGGAGGCCCGAAGTGGCTTGAAACAGTTTCATGTTTGCTCTCTGGAGCAAACTATCCAGACTTTGTAAAAAAAATAAGTAAATAAATAGAAAACTAGAAAAAAATGCTTAATTCACACGTGGTACAAAATACTCTTAAAATCGAAGTCTTCGTATTACTGATCAGTAATGTTCAAAATCAAAACACAGACTTACATGCAATTCTAGAGTTGTCTGATGAGTCTTCCTCCCTCACCATTTTCAGGGGGCGAACTCCACATCCTGCGAATAAAACTCATTATGAGATACAAAGAAATATTTTGTCAACTACAAAAGATCTTCCTGTCTACGCATGAATAGGGAGTGACCGAGTTGGGATCCCTCCCTACTCGTGTACAAAATAAATAAACGAATAAATAATCCGAATGAAGAAAACAGTAAAATTCACTTAAATCGTAAATTGGGTTTTTCGGTATGAAACCGCAGATGTCACTTCTGTGGTTTCATCATCGTAACTCAGATCGGGATAATTGGAGTTACTAATTCTAAGCTGAATCCGCATAAAAAAATTTTAACCACTCTCACTCTTGTCTGAGAATTACATTCTGCTTGATAAAAAGAACAAAATATTTAGTAGCTGCAGCACGCGTTAAATTGAAAAAAAAAACAAAAAAACTTCACGCCACTGAAAGACATTCAGTTTTATTCAACTGATGAGGAAAAATGACTTTGTTAACCTGGTGACTCTTTCAAGGACAAGTTTGGAACTCTTCATGTTTCTCAGATCGTAAGAAAACGAAATTAGAATCTAAAAGAGTATTACTCGATGACCTTTGTCAGCGCATTTCCTGGAACTTTAAATTCGTACTTGCCGTCATGGAATATCCAAATCGAAATGAATCGCGTTGTCGTTATCGCACCTGATGCAATGTCGACGCAGTGATTGAAGAAATTATTAAGATAGTTCATAAGATTGTAGTGTGGTCATTTCACCTAACCTTCCTCTCTCTCTCTCTCTCTCTCTCTCTGTCCATTCCGTTCTTAATTTCGTTCTATCGGACTTGACGTACCTTCGACCCTACGGCTCCTGAAAGAACTCGAATCGGAGGACGGCAGTGTGCAGCAGACGAACGGAACGTCATCATCCCAGTTACATGGCGGTTCTCCGCTGTTCACTGTCCACGTCGAACATTCAGTGACCTTTTTGCAACGTCCAGTCGAGCCTATAAGTGTTGTGCAACCTTCTTCGGATTGTTCTGTTGTCGGCATCCTGATCGGTTGGAAAGTCCCCACCAGAATTTTGTCCGCTGCTGCACCATCTGGGAAAACAAAGAAAGGAGAAAATCTCTCACCACAATTAACCTAACAGACAATAAATACGTTCAGTTCTCCTCTCTCTCTCTCTTTTTCATGCATTCACTTTATCTCTTTTTTTTTTGTTCTTTTCTTTCATTACATTCTTTCTTTTTCTTGCATATCGCTCGATTTTATTTGATTCTCTCTATCTTTCTCTCTTTCTGATATTACCTTCATGGAATTATTCAGCGGCCATTCTGTAAAGACTTGTAATGAAAAAATTCTTTAAAATAAAAATTGTTTTCGTCGCATGTTAATAAAATGCAATCGGAATATTTGCGTGGAAATCAAAGCGCTGTTGCTGAGGCGAACTGACCTACCTGTTGGAACCGTGGTGAGGTCAGCTACACAGGTCATCGCTAACAACATGCAAGAGACCATCTGGAAAGAAGAAGGAGACATTTTGCCAACAAGCTGTCTAAAGCCTCACTTCACAGTATACATCTGCTAACAGACGCCACTGCCAACTGAATGCGTGCAGGTGTAGTGTTTGTTCTTAGCCAAAGGGGTTGTTTCGCCCTTCAGTCTATCCGAATGTCCCATTGGACGCGACGCGTACCCTCTGTTATGAATGTGAAGGCGTGACTACAGAAACAAGTGACGATTGCAGATTGAGCCAGAAGCAGTTGAGAATACATTCACTCGTTTTATTAAAGTAAAAAAAAAAAGTGTTTCGCCGTAATTTTTTTTTTAATCTGGAAATACGAAATCATTATTCCAGAATTTATATTGCATTTAGTTCAGTCTATTTCATTCGAAGTATTTTATATTCGTTTCCTTCGCTTCTATTCTCTTTCTCTTGTGGCATTTCAGAAAGATGAATCCCTTCTAATAACCATTAGGTATAAAAGACAGAAAGATAATCTCTTTTTCAAGTTTCAGAGCACGGAATACAAATGTTTTATATTTAAACTTGTTTATCGATAAGATCTTTCTGTTTCCAAACGGATTTTCGCAAAAGGCTCAGCTAGCACCGTGGATAAGCCGGAAGGTGAGAATGGAGAAAAAGAAGAATTAACTCTTTGAATATTCGCAGAAGAGAAGACTGTTGGGAAGAACTGCAGCAATAGATTCAACAACCTTCGTGGGTGGAAACAAGAGTGCAGATTATCCTTTTTATTCCGTTATGTCATTGTAATTATCCCTTAATTGTAAATTATGATACCGCCCACAAGTTCGTTTAAGTTCCCCGATCTGATTCATTTTTAGGAATGCGATTTGAGTGCTAACCAGATTCTTCTTAGCTTTGAAAGACCTTCAGGTGGTGGCATAATTCATCCGGCCTTTATTACAAGGAATGTGTTCCCCACACGGGTCCCCGGAAAAGTCAGTAAATCGATGGTATTACTCTCATCATTCACCAGACAGGTAGGTTTGCCTTCTTCCGATCCATTAAGTCAATGATTTAATAATTAAATAATTTACTAGCAATTCCTTCTTACAACAAGAAACCAAAATTACTGACAAACAGTGGTTTCAGTCACAAATAGTAGAGAATATTTTTACGAAAAACGTGTTGTAGAAGCGAAGCACGGCAAGATATAAAACGATACGTATGTAGAGGCTTAAGTGCTGTCAGGACATCATGTTGGAGGCTTAATGGATTTTTTACAACACTCAAGAAGAATTAAATTAGAATTTAATACTTCCTATATTTCGTCCTAGTCACTAGGACATCTACGGGGATTACAAAAAACAATTAATGTAACATGCACACAAAAACTTACAATACTAAGCCCAACCACGTGGGTGACACTAGAGTCCTATCTAGGTGGAGCGCCCTCCAAGGGCGGTAGTAGGTGGCCTGGAATGTAAGGTGGGACCTCTGGTGGTGAGTGTTTCCCAAATCTTCGGAAGCTTAATGCAACCGTATTTATTGAGATTTGGTTGGTTTCTGAGAGCTGCTGCTGCTTCTAAGAAAAGTCTCTCTTTCTTGAATTTGCTGTGGTGGAGCATGGTGGTTTTCGTCCATAATACTCTGTGGGTGGTGTCCAAAACATGGTCAGCCAAGCCTGAATGGCCATAGTTGTGTTTAACAATGTAAAACTTGTGTTCGTCCAGGCGGATGGATGCTGATCTGCCTGTCTGTCCAAAGTACGCCAGCTTACAGGAACAGGGTACTTTGTAAACTCCAGGCAGAGAGAGAGGAGGGAGCTGATCTTTTGTAGAACGGATAAGGGTAGAAAGTTTGCGGTAAGGCTTATATGCTGTGAGTAGGTTGTACGTTTTTAATATTTTTTCCGAAGTGCCTGCCACGGATGTAGGGTATGGTGATGGCATTTTTAAAATCTTATTGACGAGAAGGACGGGGAGTGGGGGAGGAACTGATTATTTTTTGATCCTGTGTTCGCTGTAGCCATTGGAGAGGAAAGTTCTGTGTATGTGGTTAAGCTCAGTAGTGAGGGTGGTTCCACTGGAACAAAGATTGTGGGCTCTCTTGGTAAGAGTTTTAATGATGCCATATTGTTGCGAGGGGTGGGGGTGGGAGAGTTTGTGAATGTATCTGCCTGTGTGTGTGGGTTTTCTGTATACAGTGAAGGCAAGTGTATCATTAGGCAGGCGTGTGACTAACGTGTCTAGGAAGGGTAAACAGTTGTTCTTTTCCTTTTCCATAGTGAACTGGATTCTTGGATGTAGGCTATTGAGATGACTGAGGAAGGAGTCTAACGTGTTTGGGCCATGAGGCGAAATAGAGAACACATCATCTACATATCTTAGCCAGATAGAAGGTTTGAGTGGGGCTGAGTCTATGGCTCGTTTTTCGAAATCTTCCATATAGAAATTGGCAAGGGGAGTGAGAGGGGGGAAACCCATGGCGGTTCCCTCTATCTGCTTGTAGATTTTGTTCTTCCAAGAGAAATACCCAGAGTTGATGGCAAAGGAAAAGTGATCTAAGATGTCAGAGGGAAAAACGTTTTCTAAGAGAGATAAAGTGTCAGTTAAGGGAATATTGGTAAACAAGGAGGAGATATCAAAGCTTGCCAATCTGTCTGTATTATTCAAGGTTAAATTTTCTGTGAGGGCTTTAAAGTGGGTCGAGTTTTTTATATAGGAAGGGGACCTTCCGGTGAGGGGGATCAGAGAGTTGGCCAGCTGTTTAGATAGTCTATAGCAAGGTGCATTGGTGGCATCTACTATAGGCCTGAGTGGGGAATTGGGTTTGTGGATTTTTGGTAAACCGTATATTCGCGGGGAGGGGGGAGCGGAAAGGTTTAAGTTTTTTCGTGACGTCAGGGGGCCAGGAGGTTACTTTTTTAAGTAAGATTTTTAATTTCTTAACTTGTGTTTTTGTGGGGTCGTGTTCTAGCGGGATGTAGGTAGCGCGATCGCGGAGGATAATGTTCATTTTACGATTGTATTCGCTGGTATTAAGAACGACTGTGGCATTACCTTTATCCGCTCTGGTGATGACGATACTTTTTTCTTTGCGTAGTTTCAGGAGAGCCGTGCGTTGGGCATACGATAAGTTACTTTTTGGAGGCGAAGAATGAGCGAGGATGTTGGCTACGTCAAGTCTGATGTTGTTGGCTAACTCCGACGGTAAGCGACCGATCCCCCGTTCGATGTTAACCATTACATCGAGCGCTAGCACTTCTTTCGGAGCGACGGCAAAATTACGACCGAGGCAAAGGGCGCTGACGGCATCATCGTTGAGCCTTTCGGAAGAGAGGTTTATTACTGTCTGGAGCGGGTTGAATTTGTGGTTGTGGTTTGTCTTTGACCAGGTTTGTCTTGATGTGTTTATTTTTTATTTTTTGAAATTCTCTCTGTGCGGAAGTTTCCGAAATGCCAGAGAGAATCGACCAGTTGAGGGTTAAGAACGGTGGAGAGCTCTGAATGTAAGGAGCCAATGGCGGCGTTCGTCACTGCGAGGGTTGCACGAGTAAAGGCGATTTGCTCGCTTAGTATAGCCAGGCTGGCACGTTTATATATACGGAGTGCTTTTTTGGAATGGAAATTGATCTTCATTTTAACACAGTTCGGTATCACTCTTGTATCCCGACATCTTTTTAAAAAGGCCAGCCTATTTAGTTGCCTAGATAGTCGTAGTTTTGACTTACCGTATTGCTTGGATTTGCGTGCTAAATCTTCTCCATGAATGATTAGAATTCGTGTGTAGAGGCTTAAGTGCTGTGAGGACATCATGTTGGAGGCTTAATGGATTTTTTTACAACACTCAAAAAGAATTAAATTAGAATTTAATACTTCCTATATTTCGTCCTAGTCACTAGGACATCTACGGGGATTACAAAAAACAATTAATGTAAGGCAGAGAGAGAGGAGGGAGCTGATCTTTTGTAGAACGGATAAGGTAGCAAGTTTGCGATAGGGCTTATATGCTGTGTGTAGGCTGTACTTTTTTAGTATCTTGGCTATTTTTTCCGAAGTGGCACGGATGTAGGGTATGGTGATGGCATTTTTAAAATCTTGTTGACGAGAAGGACGGGGAATAGGGGAGGAACTGATTTTTTTGATCCTGTGTTCGCTGTAGCCATTGGAGAGGAAAGTTTTTACACCCATTACTAGGATGTGGTTTAGATTATTCACCCAGTCCATTTTTTATAAGACTGTGATTAAGATTAAGAAGGTCTTGCAAAGGTAGGCAAAATAGATCGTCGAAAACAAAACACTTATTTTAAACATGCAAACCGTGATGGCGAAAGCAAACACAAGAAAGAATAAGCAAGACCATATAATTTGATGGAAAGTTGCGGGATATTCTCTCTATCTGTCTATCTATCTATATCTAGTCGCGGAAGGGAGCGGACGTGTCGAAGGTCGGCATAATCGTAAACACCTGATCTATCGCGGTGTAAAATTATTTTTTAAAGTTGCGAAGTTAGGCAAAGTTGTTTTTTGATTTTTTAAAATTGTTCTTGTTGTTATCGCTACAACAGTACGAGTTCGAGTTGCGTGAAACTGTCACAGCTGTCGTTGTTTTTCCCCTGAATTATCCTGAAGTAATGGCCTGCAAAAGCTAAACTAGCACCGATATATCACGACCACCAGCCGTCCCATGCCAAGGCTCAGTAGGAGTCGGTCAAAGGATTCCAGTAATCAAGGAAAAGACACCAGCCAGAGTCTTAATCACAGCTACAGAGAAAGGATAAACATCAGCTCAGCCCTACGGAAAACAACGGACAAAACTCAGTAATCTCTCTCTCTCTCTCTCTCTTATGCCAATATTGTATCTAACACTGTCGCGCGTACAAATGTAAAACTAACCAACCGCTTATCCCGAGACAACAGACTAGTAATTTTCGCAATAGAGGGATACCTGGACGCAGTGGCGCAGAATGTTCCACCAAAAACATATAACTCACATTTCAAGAGTTGCTGGGACCGTACAAATTACTTTAACAATGCGTCTTGGTCTGAGATATTAATTGAAAAGGGAATAAACATCGGAGCATGCCACGTGAATGTGTCACCAATCGCTCTAGCATCCACGAAAGTAACGGTTCCAAATGTTCGGGAAATAAGTCACCAAATACTTCTCGGATTACTGTCGAATTACCGCGCAGTGACAGGTAAAACCCGAATGCTACGATCCTCTAGCACTAGGCCTGAGTTAGCCCACATCAAACGTTTTAGAAGACAGGCTGTAAGGCACTTTGGAGACAACACAATCGGCTCAATACCTAAAATAAGAAATCGAAGAAATGTCTTACACCTTTTAAATTACTGGTGCTGCCCAGTGCCTTTGCTGCCACGAAGAAGGTCATGTGTGGGGATTATGACCACATATATTCAAAAATGAGAAACCCGACAACAACACTACCAAATCTAACGGATCAGAAAACGAGAAGCACGAAACATCCAGCCCAAAAAAAAACAGAGCATCCCCAACAAACAACGGGTATCTCAACACATAAAATAAAACATAATTAAAAAAAAAATTAGAAGTCATAGGAATACGATGTACTGCCCTAAATTGGTTCAAAAATTACTTAAATGCCAGATCACAAATTGTAAAAATAAACAACAGCTATAGCAGCTCCAAAACAGTAGACTGCCGTGTACCACAAGGATCTGTCTTAGGATCAATTTTATTTAATATTTATATCAATGACTTCTGCAATCTCAAACTAAACATTAAAATAAATACTTTTACAGATGATACAGTACTAATTTGCTCTACAGACACAGCCGAGAAAATGAAAACCATCGTGAATGCTGATCTTTTAAAAGTAACAAATTGGTTCCACTCAAACAAACTCAGTCTGAATGTCTCAAAAACTAAATATGCAAATTTTAACTTGCAAAATACAACGGGCAAAACGAACGTCACTGCACAATTAATTTTGCATGATTGGAATTGCAGGACAAATTCAAATTGCAACTGCGAGAAAATAGAAAACGACAGTGTAATAACTTATTTGGGATTAAAAATTGATAGTAATTTATAGTAATTGATAAATTAAAAATTAATAAGCTGGAAACCGCATATCACCAATGTCGTAAATAAAGTAAGGATTATGTTAAACAGATTTTATTATCTAAACAGATTCCTTAATTTAAATAGGCTAAAAATACTATATTCTGCCCGGATTCAAAGCACACTACAATGTGGTATATTAAGTTGGGGAAGGATCTATCGCACTAACTAAACATACTATCCCTTAGATATTTATACGCCTATAGGGTACTGCTATTCATAAAAAACGACAACGAATACGTAATCAAACAAGATGCATTCCTTAGTAGACATTAGGGCCTAAAATATTAAAAAACAAAATCAGCTAACGCCTTTTTGTTCCCGTACAGGGAGTAGGCGAGGCTGTTTTTAATCCTTATCTAACTTTTGGGCAGTTCAATCTCCACTGGCAGCCAATCAGAGAGATAGCTTGCCCAAGGTTATCACTAATTGAGCGGCACGCAGTGAAGAGAGACGGCACAAGCCGTCATCTCGTGGTCCCTAACCTTAACACAATATATTTAATGTCTGAAATAATGTGGGTTCTACGGTCGATTTTCTTGAGTTTACGGGAAGAAAAACCCGAGTTTCCGGGAGAAAAAACCCGCTTGCCCGTGCCAGAGATCGACAACTCGGGAACCTGTCGAAAAAACTCTTAGAAAAATTTCCTCTAGTCGCCGACTTGACTCGAAACCAAGTCTTCCTTCGTGCGGCCAAGCGCCGTGGTGTGCAAACGGGCTACACAGGCCCTAGGTCTAGAATATATATAGTTCAAAAGCAAGTTAAGAAGTAATACACAAACATTATACTTATTTAGCGCCAAAAATATTCGACACACTACCTTTAACAATAAGAAATGAAACTAACCCAAACCAATACAAAACTCTAATCAAAGAGTATTTATTTTCACACAGAACCGAGGAAGCTCTGTTCAAAATAATTGTATAAATTATTGGTTTTTGCATATTGCTATTAAAAAGATACTGTTGCAGGTGTAAATGCTATTTAACTGTTTTTTTTTGTTTCTAATTAATGTTATGCAACTTTCTCTGTACATATCAGCATGTCTCCTACGATTTTATTATGTTACTATATTATAATATGTATATTATGTGGATGTACATATGTGTATATAATAAAAATGCATTACATAACGTTTTGTAACTTTATGCAATCGTAACCTGGATGAGCTGTTGATCTAAGGTTACACGTAGGATTGTTCAACATTTTGTACTATAAGAGGAAGCTTACAAAATAAAATAATTATAATTAAAATTTTAAAAAAATATATTTAAAAAAACCTCACTCAAATACCGAGGAGACAAAATCAAGTGGCACTAACGAAACTCGGCTTTCGGAAGAATCTATGCAAACATCGTCTAAAAGCCATCCCAGAGAAAAGGAAATAGACACAAGTAGCAAACTCACATAAAAAAATAACGAAGAGGGTCAAGAAACAAAAGGAGATAAACATCCAAGGTGAACCAGCGCAGCTGCAACAGATAATTGTTTCCTCCAAACATTCTGGAACCCTCCCAACGGCCTGTAGAGAGGGATGAGGAGATCGAGCTTTTTGAGTCCTCAGATCATGAAGAAGAAACTGAAAATGCAGGTCTTCCTCACACTGAAGGTCCACTAACAAAAGAGCAGGTTCAGAGCTTTCTTAAGAAAGTTTGAGGATCTTCACAAAAACTACTGACAGCATACGACTACACCGCTGATATCAATGACCTTATAACCCAGCTGGAAGAATTAAGAACCATTCTGGCAGGAAGAAAATGAAGAAAAACCAGCAATATCAGGAAAAGAATATACTACTTGATCGACGGTCTTGAATCCCAACTTCGGTGTAATTATCCCTAAAGTAAATCAGGATCACTTCGCCAAACGAAGTAAACCAGGATATAATGAATACCTCAGTAAACTTTCCTCTCACTAAACGCTAGAGGATGTGCCCCACTACTGCGAAATAGGCTCGTCCTGCAGCATATCCTTGCCTACCGAATGCTGAAATAGAAAAATGAGGGTTATGTTACCTCGAATGGTGAAGTATTTCTTGTTCTCAGTGGAGTTTACTAAAGTGGATGCACTGTTGAGAACGAGAGTACTGCCTCAGGAAAGCCTCTGAGTTCGTGTAGCTGAAAATATTTCTCTTACCTCGATCCGGGCAAGGGGACTGCAATAGCGATTGTCGGCATTAGAACAATGAATGGTTCTAATTCGTTTGCTGTTTTCTTACAGGATTATGAAGATTATCGAAGCAGGGCTTGATCTTAAATGGGTTAGCCATCGCTCCTTTTTGAAAGAGTTGCCTTCTCAACTAAAGAAAGTTCATGAGGAAGAAAACAAAATACTTGAAATAGGGCACATTCAGGGTGCCCTCATTCTTTTAATTTTAGGACATCTTCTCTACCTGATGTGTCTGATCGGAGAGATTGTGTGGAAAACATTATGTTCATTTTCTTCTTTAAGAGTTATCTCAATGGAATATTAAAACAATATTAAATGTTGTCAACCACGCTGAAGTAAAATATTTCTATTTTCGCAGCGTCTTCCGCCCCAAAATTTAATCAGAAGTTTATATCGATGAAAGGATAAAATGGAACAAACCATGAAACAAAATCATGAAATAAAATTAAGCAGCGCAAAACAGAAAAGTAAAAAGAAATTGCAGTATGAAGAGAACAAATTTATTCCACACTCAATTGCAATTAAAATATTTCTTCATTTTCTGGACCCTCTCGCTGTCCATCTGGGCATTAACACTACGCACTTCTCCAACTGAAATGTACCAATCAAATGAACTGTTGCATTAACATGACTGGGCCATGCGAGAAACTTCGCTTCATCTCCCTTGATTTTGGCTGATTTACAAATGGGATTTATAAACCAATAACAATGAATTACTAATAAACTGGGAGCTAATTACGTATCAGTATACGAGCCCACGGACAACTGCATGTGCGCGATTTAATCATATTCAAAAGGCGGCTGGGGTTGGGTTGAGCAACAGGGCGTGGTTCTCTTCTTGTACTGATATCTGAAAGAACTTCATTACGTTTTTTCCTATGTATAATTTCCATCTAATTAAAGCTACATCTAATCGTTGTAGCACTCGTTTCATCTGTCTGTAGGTCCCTTGGTTTCATTTATGGAATGGCAGTTTGTCGGTCGTGTCAGATATGGAGACGCTCCAGTTGCATTTCCGTAGCGATTATTATACTTATATGTTATGTAGTGTGCTAACGTTTGCTTTGTTTTCTGATCTGCTGTTCTGATTATTCTGTAGTTTGGACAGAAGGAATGTTTTAGCATGGTTGTGCAGTGGCATAAGTGTTTCACCTTAAACATTTTGTGTTCTGTCACAGCGGACCCTAGGAGTGAGGGATCTTCTATTTGTCCCTAGAATATCAGTTTCGCTATTTCATACTTCAACAGTTTTCTCGTTGACGCAATATGCAAATATTCATAAGGCTTTATAAATTTTATTTATATAAATATGGGAGCAACGTCTTTTAATGGGAATCGGTTACTTGCTATTATCCTGAATTTGTACACCTCAGAATTAAAAAAATAGAATAATCAAAGAAAATGTGTTGAATGATTTGCGATTCTAATTTATTGCATAGAAAATAATTAGAACCAAATATGAATTAGCATTATCTAAATCTACGTACTTTGTAGATTACAGTATATAACCATGTAAATACATAAACATATAATATAAATGATAAGAAAACTGTCATTTAAATATATTCACAAAATTAGAAAAACATTTAACGGGGTTCAGAATATCAGAATAATGCGAAAATGAATGCACAGAAATTACAGTCAATGGGAAACATGAAAATTAATACTTTGTTGCCTTCCCCTTGTGCATATTAATTACTAGCTGTTCACAGTCTTTTTATCTAAACATGCCCATATGGTCTGCCGATTAGCAACGTGTTCATTTTTGTCTCTTTGGGCAACTTCTTGAAGACGTTTCTTCATGATTAAAGATCAATTCTCAATGGGATTTAAATCTGGCGAGTTTGTCAGCCAAATAATATCATTGATTTGCCTTTCTTTGAGCCATTTAGTAGTGGGTTGAATCTTGCTGAAAAAGGAAATCACTCACTTAAATCTTCCGAAGCCCGTAACATAAAGTGCTCAAGAATTTCTTGACACACTTTGGAATTGACTCTTTCGTACACAACACACAGCCTGCCAGGAACCTCTGCCGTCATACAAGCCTATACATGATAGAGGTTGCAAATTTCACCGAACGTTTCATGCATTCCTTATCAAATGCTTCTTGCTTAAGATGCCAAAGTTTGATTTGTGTGTCCCATGGTCATATCCATTGATGACCATGGGACACACAAATCAAACTTCCATCGCAAAAAAGTACCTTTCTCCAGTCCTCCTGACCCCAAAACAGTCTTTGTTTACATCATCGCATTCTACCTGCCTTTTGTTTGGAAGTAACAAGCGGCTTCGTCTTAGGCACACGTGATTTAACACAATTTGTGAAGTCGTCTCAACGTCGTAAATTTAGACACATTCGCTCATAGTTCTTTCCATCTTCTGTAAAAATACCTTCACTTCGAAAGCACTTTTTCTTCACGATATCTTCAATCTCCTCTCATCTCTTGGTGTAGTTATTACCTTTCAACTGCTATTGCAGTGATTATTTTGAAAACTCCGGTTATTGGAATACCGTCTCCATACTCTGCTTACGCTTGCTTGAAAACATTTCAACTGCACAGTTAAAAACTGTTGGGTTTGGCCTTCGGGTGGAGACACCATACAAACTTCTCAGCTTCTGATAGGTCACTCGTTCGACCCACGTTTAGCAAATGCTTAACTGAAATCCACGCGAAAACGATTCCTCACACACGAGTGAGTCCCTCAGCTACTAAAATATATGCTACTTCTATGCTCTCCTGAAATCCGATCGGAAAAATTTGGAATATTCTAGTATTTTGGTCTACGTTTGATTTTTGTGAATGTTTTCTTATAATTTATATGACATTTTTATGTGCTGACATGGTTATATAATCTACAAAGTACGTAGATTGAGATGATGCTAATTCATTTTTGGTAATAATTATTTTCTATGCAATAAATTAGAATTGCAAACCATTCAACACATTCTCTTTGATTATTCTATATATATATATATATATATATATTTTTTTTTTTTTTTTTCAAAATTCATTTTTACTCTGTTGGAATATTATAAAAAAGGTTTAATGACTATTACCGAGAGAAAATATGACAAGATATATTTAAAAAAGATACTACTAGTTTACTAATTTCGTTACATGAACATCCTCAGGTATCACAATCAAAGAAGTATATAAAAAATTACAGAGACTTAAAATTGTACTAACAGAACAAGTATAAAAAGACAGTAGCGTGTTTGAAAAACGAATGCGAGTATGAGTTCCAAACAAACGTATACTACGCGCTGTCGCGAGTGCGTCAGTACTGAACAGAAGCAACGTGTGCGTCAGAGAGATTGTAACTCAGGCTGCTGTTGATATGAGAGGAATCTAGAGACATTTCCCTAGATTCCACAATCTTTCTTTCGAGTTCATCGTAGCACACATGGATGTTAGACGTTTGAGTCCAGTTTACAATGTGTTGGCGGCCTTTGTCTGAGTTAGCCGAAAAGAGATTGTGGCTAGAGAGAGCGCTAGCTCTAGTCCTGTTATGGGAGATATCTCTACGGTGTTCATCCAAACGTAGAAGGATGGATTTAGCAGTCTGCCCATAGTATGGCTTTCCACAATCACATAAAATCTTGTACACTCCTGGAAACTGAGTAGGAAGATGTTTCTGTTTATGTTTGCTAAGTAATGAACGAAGTTTTGGAAGCGTAGTGAAGCACGTTTTGAAGTTGAATTTCTCAACTTCAATTCATTTTTTTCCCCTCTGTATCCTTATGCGTGTCACACGTTTCTAAAAGTTTCCTCATTGCATTTTTCTTTTATTGTACACCACTACCATTTCAAAGTTTTTCCCACTTTATCACAATTATAATAGTTTTTTTTTAATTTTTTTATCGCGCAGTCTATTCTTTCTGGAGGTAAAAATATGGCAAGCTAATAATGAAAGTAAAGAAATCGGAATTATGAAAATATTCGTGATTTGTTTCTCACTTTGTTATTAATTAGTTTTCTATCCTTTTAAATTCAAGTAGTCAGTTTGACCATATGATTGCATTTTTATCGATGTATGAAAGTTTTAAGAGCGCATCAGCACTCATCTTAATTGGTCCAATGCAATAAATTGTTGGATAACTTTGAATACTTTAATTTATCAATTAATATAGTTTTAAATGTGAAAAGTATAAAGATCAAATTTACAACAGCCATGCTTCACGCCCGCCGTTGATATGAGATGCACAAAGAGTTTACGCTTCGGGTGATCTTAGATTATCATTAACAAGTACTAGAGGGAGACACGGATATTTTGAATTTTGATACGATTTTTAAACACAGCCATATAATACGCATAGAAATAAAACAAAGTAATCACTTAAGAAATTATTATTTCCGATTGAACCAAAGGAAGGCTAAAATAACTCGTTTCACTTATTTATACACAAGTTCCAACTCCTTCGAATATAATCGCACAATCCGCGAAAGCTCGGACAGAAAACGGGACATTCAATAAATCGTCCACACGGTTTTTCATTGTAAATATGGGCAAAAAAGTTCTAAATTATTCATATCGGTGTCATAAACACGTCAGTTCACATTTCACGTGGGTAAAACAGATGAAAGTCAGAAAACAAAAACAGCAACTCATGACAAATGAGAACGATCAGTTGGATTGGCTGACACAATAACCAATCACAGCCACTAACGACTTCTGGGTGCTGTTGTCTCCGCGCACACCTTGTCTCGCCTTCTGGCCTTTTAAAACTATTAAAACGCTAAGACCTTGGCACGCTGCGCCATCTGCACGTCTGTTTAAAGGGTTCAAAGGTGTCTGCATTCGCGACCGCACACCCAGGCTATTAACAAAAATGTGATGCATGTTTAAATGTCGAAATGTGTCCTCTTCGTGAAGCATTCGTACACTGGGTTTACTTTTAGGAATCACGCCCAACAAGGAAGCAATTAGGGGAGTCACTAACTGGAATAAATGAAAAAATATAATATCGATGATATTGCTATTTTGTGGGTGTGCAGCGCACACTTAGAATATTCGTCCTTGATCAATACAGCTGATATTTTCAATTCTTTATATTTCCTGTTTATATAACTGTTATTTGGATTAACTTTTTAATCAGTTTGTCTAAAGAAAGGTCCTTCTTCATCAGGAAAGACCGCTCTACTTTCAGTTTTTCGTATTTAATGAAATATTTCGTACTCGGTTTGTGGTACAGAACTCAGAACTCGAAACAAGTCGGGAGAGAGTGAATTTTCTTCTCAAGGTTGAATAGCACATTCTATCGTCTCACTGCTGTAATGCACACACACACACACACACACACACACACACACACACACACACACACACACACACACACACACACACACACACACACACACACACACACACACACACACACACACACACACACACACACAGAGTCGGACACTGTTTGCATATTTCTGTGTCCAACATTTTGGTAATCTCTTTGTAATTTCCTGAACGCCTTCCAACATCATAACTTTCATCTCATGAAGAAATTCTTGCACAAACCTTGTTTGAAGAGCAACATTGGGAAATATTCCACAGTTGTTGAATTAATGAAAATGCCGCACTTACTAATTCTGAGGAAGGAAGGACTACTCCGTGTTTTCACAGCAAATTATTATAATCTGTATTATACTTTTCCATAATAGTAATAATAATTATATTGCCAAAGAAGGATATTAAATTTTATGAACAACGAGAGCATCACCTTTTGTTTCCAACTGAGCGATTTATCCTTCCGTCAGAAAGATTCGGAATTTATGAGTTTATAATCATAAGAGTGCGTTCTAACACAGTTAGCTTCGTGTCTCTACACGGAGATATCAAGGTCCTCTCCCTTCAGAAATCCCTGTTTTTCTTACAAACATACAAATTGGACACAAAACAGACGCGTATAACCGAAATTGAATAATCATCTTAAGAAAATAAAACGCAGCGAAGAATATCAATCAAAATGAGAATGAATCCTTCGTAAAGAGATTTACCTGATTTAGAGGAATGAAAGTGTTCAACGCACGGTTCTAGCAAAAGCTTTCGTCATTCGTCGAAGTGCTGCAGACTTCCATTCTAACAAATAAAAAAAAAAGAATAACTATTAAGGTTGTTGAAAGTTTTTCACTTGGTTCTACTATAAATTAAAGATACCAAGAAATTATATCCTTGGGATAATCCTTTATCCAAGTGTAAGCAAACAAAGTTTGCGCCTGAAGTATCCTTCAGGTCTGGGGCAACATATAGGAAAATATGACGTCTGCATTACTTCAACCTTGGTATCTCACCTCTGGGTCTGGCTCACATTGCTGAGACCTCAATAAAGGTCGAAACCGGTCTGGGTAATGACCCTTCCCATAATGCATAGTATTATACATGTCCGCGAGGAGATGTGCTTTGCATTATCGGATACTAAGACAAGTGATGTGAAGTTATACCACCTTTGCCACGAGTTGCCCCAGTCTTGATAGATACTTCAGGCGCAAACTTTGTTTGCTTACACTTGGATAAAGGATTAAACCAAGGATATAATTTCTTGGTATTAACTATTAAAGTTATTAACTAAAGTGACAATGGACGGTATTTATTTCTTCTCTTCATTAATTAGAATATAATAAGATTTATTTTAAATATTGTTTGTCTCGCATGTTCCTAACCTTCTTAATAATTATAACTGGGATAACTTTCAAGAAAAAGGGGTATGTACCTGTGTTGGGAAGAGTAGAGTTCAATTCCTATCTAGGACCTCATGAAACGTTTTCAGTTGAATGGCTATTTGTTGATCTAGTGGATGTTTTCTTTTTTTTTACTTTCTTTTTTTTTACATACAGTTTCCCTTAAATACTAGCATTTCATTTTTAGAAATATTTGTCTAACAGTTTTCATTAACATTCAGAATTTAACTTCTAAATATTATTTGAAAACAAAAGCAAGCATATGTTTCTTTTTTTTAATTAAAAAAATTTATGTTTCCGTAATTCATTATAAAACAAAGTGGTGTCTTTCAGTCTTTCATGACTGATGTGTTTCTTTTACTATGACTGTGTGTGTGTGTGTGTGTGTGTGTGTGATCTTCGTTGATATTTCTACTATGAATTCTGGATACCCATAAAGCGTGTAAGTTGCGCATGATTATAGATCGAATACAAAATCCCTGGGCCGAAAATTACTCATCACGCACTACACCCATACGAAGCAGTCAAATATATATTAATAGTTGAAAATTGGGATAATCGAAGTGTTCAACATCTCTATTACAGCTAAAACATTATTGACTCTTACTTGAAAATGTTGCTTTAGTAGACGGACTGACCCCGGCAAATAATAAATACATCGCTGCTAACGATTTGTAACAGAACATCAATTCCATTTGGAGCTTTTTTTTTTTTTTTTAATATACTTCGTGTAATATGAACTGAAACCAGAATGGAAGGAGTGTTGATCAAAAGGTACACTTCTTCTCTGTTGTCGTTTGTATATGTCGCGACTTTAAGCGATGGCACTAAATTATTTACTTAGGAATGAATATTTATGGCAACCACAGGTATTCTGAATACGTCAATAGATCAGTGCGCGTTATTTTTGTCGAAGAAAAACAAACGTATAAACTTCTTCGTTTCAATGAGTACTCTAATAGTGAGTTTTGTTATTAAAAGTTCTGATTACAAATGGCACAAAGCAAGTGTTTCCCTCGAAATAATGTAATAAAGACACCTGGACTTGCATGGCTAGTGTACTGTAAAGTAGGGTTGGTTTTTCGTTTTGAAATTTCCTCTTTTAAACCCTCAAATCATAAAAAGCAACTTCGCAAAACTCTAAGAAGCAACTGCGCAGGTTCGATCGGTTTCGTTCTTTTCACCAGGAAGGGAATATAAAACTAAGGAAGAGGATTGGATCTTATCATTTTCTTATGAAAGCAGCTCACTCAGATCTAGTTGAAAAAGCACTACGAATGTTCCACGTGTTATAAACTCAAATCGGTCACTGAATTCGAAACCTTTACGAAGATATGCGTTAACCTTACTTACACAGCGTGTATGCAAGGAGGTCAACATAGGGCTTGTTGTGGGGTGCCCATCTGGCAAGAGGTAAGATTTCGAAAACAACAGAGATGGTTGGTTTATGAAGAGGTGAAAGATCCCGGGTGCTTAATCAATGGAAAAATAACTCGGGTGGCTTGTCTAAGAAGCGTAAATGTGGTCTTAAGGGAGTCTGTCAGGAACGAGATCACTGTCGTCTGAGGAGGCTTGTAGGTACAAACAGAACTTCCTGTGTGTGCAGTAATTGACCAAAGCACTTAACGAAACTTTTAATGAACTATGCGTAGGGAATTGAAGAGGATCGGTATTGGCAGTCGATGCCTATACGGAAACCACTGTTTTAAATAAATGTTCGATTTCAGTGGCTGGTTTGTGTAGAAATTCGAACGTGGTTTTTACTAACAATGTGGGCGAGAAGTTTTTGGAAGTTTCAGGCAAGTATGTATTTAAAAGAAAAAAAAATGAAATGTGCTGCTCTTAGTGCAGTGCAGTGTAGAATTTGGAAATAATCCTTGCAGATTTTCAATATTCGCAGTTCTGTAACCCTAAAATCCTTTCCGTAATTGATAGGAACGTATTGGTTAGGTTACACTGACTTAATTTTAAATATCTATTGATAGGAACGTAATTGATATAAACCAGCAAGCTTGATACATTTAGGGTGAGAAATATTGCACTAAAATGTAATACCCAAGAGGCATTCCGTACACATACGGCCGTAAGAATGATCACGTCTAATAACAGAATTCGAAACTATTTTTTTTTAATGTGGATCCACCATGAAATAGTAAATTGGAATTAATCGTGTATGGGTTCTCCATTAAGAGTCGCAAAAAACCAGACGGTGAAGTTCATCTACCTTCTCTCGAGATTCGCACACATCCATGCATGCAACGCTCTGAGTGGTGGATTCATTTTCGTGTTAACAAACACAATACGCTACTCTCTTACTCATAGTTACTTGAGCTGTAACATCTAATCCATTCTCCTTCTTCTCTGGCTGTAAAACTGCCGAGTGACCTTTGCTCTTAACACTTGGAGATCGAAACTCACGTGATAACACACCACCAAATTGTTTTCGCAATTATTTGGTTTTTTTTTTTCTTTTTGGTTGATTGAATAACATGCTGTTCTTCATTTACGTATTCAGAATCGTTCAGTACTTGTGATTTCTATAAAGGTTGATTCTGATGTAATTAATTTGGTCCCATCGATTAACGTCGCTTAGTAACAGTGAAATAAACAAAGATAATGCGCACAAAAAAAAGAAAGAATTAAAAAGAGTTCTGCATTCGATGAGAATTCCTTCTTGTCCAGTTTCAATCAAGAGAAAATGTAGTTCGGTTTTAAGCGGAGAAACGTCCAACCCGCAGATGGAATTATTTCATTATCAGTGGTTAGGGTTGATATTTTTATTTTTCTCCGGAGGCATTTCTTCGAAAAAAGAAACATTTTCAAGTAAGGTTAAAAATACGTTTCGTAATTAAATTAAAATATTTAATATACCCATTTCAATAATTTCTTGTGTACTGAATTGGTATCTTGGCATCTTTAATATATATATATATATATATATATATATATAATTATATCAAATATATAATTATCAAATATAATTCGGTAAATATATCAAACACCACATCTCGGGTGTTTAATATGATTACATTTCAGACCTACGTTGCAAAACTCTGAGCACAAGCCAGACTTTTCTTTCATAGTAAAACGTATCCCAATAACTTAAAAAAAAAAAAAATATATATATATATATTTGCATAAAGAGAATTTAATGACGGAAACCGAGAATAATTGTAAGGTTTTAATGGTATAACACACAACTAGTTTCGGCTTTTGACCGCCTTCTTCAGGTGTCTTTTAAAAATAGGAAACAGCAATAAAAAAACACTGAAGTTTAAAAAAACTGAGAAACACAGAAAAAAATTGCAGTACATAATTAACATAAAAAACTTTGTAGTTAACATTTAAGTTGTTCTTTCAATCGTGGCATTGTTTGGTGAGTGCGTGCTTGCAGTCTCTCGTGAATCAGTACTGAACAACAGCAGAATGGCTGTCTGGGAGGTTGCAGCTCAAATTGTTATTTAAATGTTTATGATTTTAAGGATGGTTTCTCTGGACTCCACAATTTTTCTTTCAAACTCATCATGGCAACGAAAGATGTTTTTGGATCTATCCCAGCAGACTGAATGACCCTACTGTTCATCGGGATTGATCGAGAAAAGAACATGACTAGACAAGGCACTAGCACGTGTTCTTGTGTAAGAGATGTCTCTCTTATACTCCTCTATACGTAATGCAATAGATTTATCTGTTTGACCAAAATTAGGGATATTACAGTCAAACCATAACTTGTACACGCCAGGATATTTCAGATTATGATGATGAGGCTCCGGATGGCTTACTAGAGAGCGGAATTTTGGAAGTGTAGTAAATAAAGTCCTGATGTTGTATTTCTTAAGAACTGTAGCTAATTTTTAGGAAACTGAACTGATGTATGGGATAGAGATATAACCCTTAATATTGGTTATATCTTCAGTACAGTGGCTAGGAAGATCTAGAAGGAATTTTGTAATGGTATTATAAGAATCTCCATTTTGTCTAAAGACATATGAGAGGTAATTAATTTCTTTTTGTAGTTCATCCGGGTCATTTAGAAGAGAGCGTGCTCTATGTCCTAAGGTAGAAATAGTTCCAAGTTTTTGTGGAGGAAAATGATGGGACTGACTATGAAGATATCTATTCGTGTGTGTAGGTTTTCTATACATTG
Organism: Typopeltis vanoorti; assembly: GCF_054136105.1. Taxonomy (NCBI): domain Eukaryota; kingdom Metazoa; phylum Arthropoda; class Arachnida; order Uropygi; family Thelyphonidae; genus Typopeltis; species Typopeltis vanoorti. The sequence goes on from NC_143563.1 coordinate 6,260,439, forward strand.
AAATTCTAAATTTTCCAGAGCAGCGAGATAGTTTTATATCCAGGAAAGTAGGGAATTGTCATATTCAAGTTCAGCTGTGAATTTTATATTAGGATGTTTGTTGATTATTGAGATTATCAAGAAAATCCACGAGAGAATTGTGGCCGTGGCTCCAAACAATAAAAATGTCATCCACATAACGTTTTCAAAGTTTAGGTCTAAACTAGAAGGATGGTATAGCTTTTGTTTCAAAATCCTCTAAATAAATATTTGCAAGAATAGGGGATAAAGGATTGCCCATCGCTAGACCTTGGTTTTGTTTGTAGATGGTGTCTTGATATCGGAAGTAACCAGACTTAATGCATTGGGTTAGTAAAGCAAGCATTTTTTTCGATAATTTGTCTTTTAGTAATATCAGTACTACTTCCGTAAGGACATTTGTAAATAAGGATACTATGTCCAAACTAGCTATGATGTCATTCTAGTTGATAGTTATATCCTTAATGTATATATTTGAATTATATTAGAAAAACAGGAAATGTACAACCAACAACAACAGATTGCTAAATGGTGACATTATAAATAGCATGATTTAAAATAAAATCTTTGGAAGAGACCAAAAAAAGTACAAACATTATACAAAAGCAGAATCACTAACTGCCAAAATACAAAGGTGCCACGATTAGGAATAGCCAGGATACTTACTTAAACGTCTAGTCGGTAACAAATAACAACACAGAAGGGAATGACATGAGAGCAGAGGAGGAAAAATTTGACTTGCTAGTTTCCCCAACCACAGAGTTCCAAGAAGTACCTGCACGTAAAAAGCGCAAAACAGAAGAAACACACAGAGACGACAGGATGGATGATGACATCCATCCCTAATAATGAGTCCTCTAGAGAAGGTGCCTCCAGGAAGTGGGATTCTTAGAACTGATAAACGACCAATGTCACTAGTGCTGGTCGAAATTAGCAATATGATCCCGAAGGTGAAGGAGAGAACACAAAAGGTGAAATCACAACTGTCCCATCACCTAAGAATTCCTGACAGATGAACTCCCATTTGTCTAACACACAAACAAAAGAAGCAGGACTAGATGATCACATGGAGAAGGACTCAACAATGCAAGATATCCCATGGCAACAAAGACAGGGTCCTCCAAGTTATTCTATGGAACAAGGAAAAGTAGACCTCAGCCTCCCTAATCCTCAGGGAAAAAACATCTCCTACTCCTGGGCCAAAAACACAGATGAGGGGTTGAAAATCCAACCTGTCACTGTCACAGACTATAGACAGATGACCAAATTGATGGATAACTCCAACTTGCCTTATCATACCTTTGTGGCCCAGGAGTAGGAGATGTTTTTTGCAGAGGACATTACTACTGATGAAATCCCTGCTGACCTCATCAATCAGGCCTGATTCCAATCAAAGTAAGTAGAATGTTTAGAACTTATAAAAGACCAATGCCACTAGTGCTGTTCGAAATTAGCAAATAAAATATGCATTTGTAACTTAAATGAACCAAGATGTGTGTTGTTGTTGTGTTTTGCACAGTGAAACTTTACTCAGTTATTCTGATTACAAGTTGATATTTAAATCCATAACTTTATACCTTAATGCAATTCTGTTTAATTATTGTAAAAAAAGTGGGGAAAGTGATATCCTGTAATTAATTATTTTAGAAAATTGTCTAATGCTACCTATTGACCTTGTTTGAGTTATCTGTAAACATTTCTTTCACATACTCAAACCCCAAACTGATAATTTCTAATAGAAGGTTGGTGTCATAAGAACACAAAAGGACCACACAAAACATCAAAAGGGAAGATATAACTCAAGAAAAAGACATGTGGAGTTGTATGTTCACCTAAACATATCATATAGTCTAAAGGTTTAAATGATTGGAAATTGGTAACATGAAAATTAAACTAATTACAAAGTATATTACAGAGCTAATATTCATTTGAAATGATAAGAAATAACTAATTATTTGTTGTGCTGGCAAAAGAAGTTTCTAAACGAAAATGCTAATGGAGAGTTAAAAACCTTGTTTGTATCATATCTGTTACTTAAACTTACTAATGCTAAAGAAAAATAAATAAATAAAATAAATTTCAGTAACAGAAATAGGTTAAGAGCACAAGGAATTGAAGGTAAAATTAATAGTCAGAGAAGGACAATCAGTTATTTATTTATTTCTTTTTTGCTCAGTTATAATGATTAGAATTATATGCATTGGTTTAAAAAAATTAAAATATAAGCATTAATTTTACTACAGTAACAAATTGAATGAATAAAGTTAAATAGGTGAGTATCACATTGGTGAAAATCACGTGAATAACAGACAGAAACCTATAAGAAATTAACTACAACCTATAGACAAGAAAAACGTGAAAGAAAAAAAGAAGTAAAACTAATATTCCAGTATTTAATTATTTTAGAAAATGTGAACATAATAGAAAGAAGAAGAAAAAAACGTTTCTGTGTGTGTTGTAGTGTTTTGTGAATCCCATAAAGTAAAAAAAAAAATTCATATCACTTGTCAGAATTCCATACTCGAACCATCACCCAGAATTCCAAAAACAGGGAGTCACACATATCCTCAACAAAACCGCGTTTCCACTTCAATTGTATGATGTCAATTTGGACAGAAACCATGGGAAAACATAGCATGAGGCAGTGTGCGAATGAAAACAATCAAGAGTACCAAACGAACAGAAATCTAAAGGAAGAAATAGTCAACTAGATTTCAGGTTACAGTATTTACAGAAATTTCGTTCTTTCAACCCATGTGTTTTGTGTGTGTGTTGTGCTGTGCTCTGAATATAAGGTTATAATTCAACTATTTTCGATTATCTATTCGCATTCACACGAGCCATTCTGGAGAAACTCTAAGTTAATTTAAATTATCATTAGAATTTTCTAGACTACATACAAAAGTTATTGTAATCCATTTAAATCTTCGTTTATTTTATTTTATTTTTTAAATGCCGTTTGGTTGTTCTTTTGAAAGTAAACTAAATATTTCAATAGCAAAACATTTTGTAATAAAGATAATATTGATTAGAAAAGTTATGAAGTTTAAGATATTTTTAAATTTTAGATAAATCAAAATATTCGGATGATTTATGAATATGCAAAAAAAGTGTGTGGTTGAGGGGACACCAGCATGTAATTAATTATTCAGAAATTGTCTAAATGCTGCCACCATCTCGACTCGAAACTAAGAATACCCATACTCATCTATTGACAAGAAAAACGTATATGTATATGTGTGTGTATGATTGATTGAGTGAACACCAGCATATAATTAATTATTCAGAAAAGGTATAATTGCTGCCCCCATCTCGACCCTATTCTAAGAATTCCCATAGTCTTTAACAGGAAAGAAATCTCACATTTATTGGAAAATTAGTACTGCCAGCAATAGACGACCAAAGACAAAACTTGACGAAACTGGGAAATTCCCAGATATCTTATCTCTAAACAACACCCACAATTCCATAGGCAAACCAAACACACCACATGATGTCCCTGACATATGGGGTTCCCAGCGAAATTCCAAACATTCCATACTATATCTTATTTCTACTATCACCCATAATGCCATACGCAAACCATTTACTTATCTACATCTCACAACAATACACATCTATGATACTGACGTCGCTTCCCCCACATTCACCCTACCCCTATTTTGTTCATAGTGTCCCACCAATCACAACACGATTCCTTATCCACTAATATATCTTCCTTTTCCATTCAAAACAATAACGTCACTTATTTACAACTAACAAATTATGTCACTTATCTACCTCTGAAAACAACACACATCCTGGACACTGACACACTTCCCCATTCACCCTACTCCTATTTGGTTCATAGTGTTCCACCAATCACGTCACGAATCTTTATCTGTAACCATCACCCACAATTCCATATGCAAACCAAAACTCACGACCTGACGTCACCGACACATATACCCCCAGGGAAATTCCGAACATTCCAATCTCATGACGTCACGGATAGCATCATACACAATGACATCATCATCTTATCAACCAATCACGTCACGATTCCTTATCTTATCTTGATCTTGAGCTGATCAGAAGTGCCTGGTATACTACTACTGTCCAACCTAGGAAAAATTACAGAAAAAGTCATCCTCTCAAGACTGCAAGAAGCAACAGATAAACTAGGAATCACTCCTAATGAACAATTCGTCTTCCGAATAAAACACAGCAGAGTACGACACATCCACCGACTAGTAGAACACATCACAAATGGATATAACGGGAACCTGCACACCTCCGCGGTGTTTCTAGGTGTTGCTAAGGCCTTCGATAAAGTCTGGTATCAAGGCCTTCTCTGCAGATTTATAAAAGCAAACATCCAAATAAATCTAATAAGAATAATAAAAGCTTACCTCAACGAAAGAACCATGTAGGTAAAATAAGGATTTTGCGACAAAATCCTAGCAAGAGTTCCATAGGGCTCTTTGCTGGCTCCCCTACTATTCTTAATCTACGTAGCAGACATCCCACAGAACCCGAGGACAACCATCACAGAGGCAGAGGATGCGGCAATACTAGCAAGATCTCTCAGCCCTCAATCAGACGTCTTCAGGACAGTATCATTACACTGGAGAAATGCTTGGACTGGACGATCCAAGTAAATCTCCGCCATTGTATTCTATTCTTCAGAATGAAAGCCCCAACAAAGATGACATCCAGCTCTTTGGAAAAGATTCCATGGCAGACAAAGCCATAGCTCAACTCAAGCCCATGGTCAACCGCAGCAGTAAATTAGACAATCAAAACAAGCTGCTAATATATCTGATGGTGATTCGCCCTGTAATTGCTTAGTTGTTATCCCAATAACCGAACTACTGGGAGAAATACCCAGACTCTCTTCTAACTTCCCACTTTTGGTAAGCGAGCTGATCATATCCCCATTCAATTAAAACCTAATAAACAGGAAGGAAATCTACCACCAAATAAAACATGCAGATGCGGTACGTACAGCGAAAATATCACGCTTTGAACAAACTACTGATATCAACTAAAATTTAACGGCAGTCATAGCCGTTTCATTAACAACCGTGTTAGATGACATATAATAACAAAATAATAAAATAAATAAATTATTCCAACGTGTTCCAGTTCATAGTAACGTAGTGCAGACAAAAATTAAACTTCAGCTTGCAGTTGCAATCACGGCAACACTTATGAAGTGTAGTTTCAACTGTTTGAATGTTCACAATTTTGAAACTCTAAATGTCTTTCTAAAATTGGCACAAGAAATATATGTCAGAAAATTCTGTACAGTGAGGGGGAGAAATATAGTCCGTTAAGCGTTGAATTACTGTGACGGAGAAACATTCCGTACTCATCCGGTCCAACGAACGATGACGTTGCACCTTTCGTAACAGAATCGGCTAACTGGCAAGCTTGCTTTACTCTAAAAGACTCCAGAAAGCAGGTTGGTGGTTGCTCTTGCACATACTCGACAGTGAGAATCCAATCTACCGCCTGTCGATTGTTTACTTGGCCAATCCGATCGGTAATCTTTCGGTTTGATAATTATTAATATGCGAACCTTCAGCGACCCATTTCAAGGATGCCGTAATGTTTGGAAAGCCGTGGGTTCGAAGTCTGCTAATGCGAAGAAACTTTAAAAAGGCTTTTCAGTCGATAATGAGGTTAACCAGTTTCTTACGGAGGTGGTGGGTGTTTCTCTTCCAAAACATGCAAATAGGGTAAAGGATACGCACGCAGATGATATTGCACACAAGACTCATAACTTCTAGTTACTTCAATTGTATTGCAGTAACTAGATGTATTCACACAAATCCTCCCTGCTATCGAATTCTGCTCTCACATTTGGAGTGGAGCCCTAAGAGCTCCCTCAAAATTCTTGACTCAATGCAGTGGAGACCAATTAGATTGATTAAGAACTCAATTCTTACCCACTTACTTCCCCCACTTTCCTACAGCCTTTAGGTATCTGCGACTTTGTGAATTCTATAAATATTTGCATGGGAAACGTTCATCTGAAATAGCATCGATAATTCTCCCCACTTACTACTAATCTCGTTGGAGCACGTGCAGCTACTGCTCAACGTCCCTTCACAGTGCACCTTGAAACCCACCGAACAAGTTTCTTTTCCTCCTTCATCCCTGCTACGCTGTTCTGTGGAACAGTCTCCCCCCCCGATGATGTATTTCCCAAGGAATACAATACAAAGGCCTTTAAATCAAATGCAAACAAGTTTCTCCTGTCCCAAACCACTACCCATACACGGTGCTGACGTACTATAGGTTGGCTTATCAACCTCTGATGTATCGCCTCAGCATAAAAGTTTCTCAGAGTATTTTGGATCAAAAGTCATGTATTATTCACTAAGGTTATTTGACAGAAAAACATGAACAGCTCCATTGATGTACTTAGAATCGCTGATACATACGATTTTTATAAATGTTAGTTTTTACATGAATGATTTAGTACCATTGCTTAAACTCGCTTGGTAACAGCAAACTATGCAAATTGTATGGCAACAGAGAAGAATCATGAATTTCAGCAACATCCCTTTCTTTCTGATTTCAGTAGACACGCACGCAGTATGTTAAACAAACTCACAACCTCCAAATGGAATTGCTATTTTATTACAAGGGCTTGATATTTTTATATTCCGGAACCATTTCTTCTACAACAGGATTATTTTCAAGTATGATTCAAATAATTAGCAGTTATTGAATTAACATGTAGATATCCCTTATCACATATAAGGCTAAAACTGCATACGATTGTAATGCAAATTGAATGATATTTCATCATGTAATAGTCCTTATAAGTAAGGACTGGCTTAAAGGGGCGAAGCAGAAATGCTTTTCATCTTCCCCGTTATCTGTATCTTTAGAGGACAGTGTAAGGATAAGGTGTTATTGAGCTATTAAAGCTCGGATCATGGCAGGAGGGTAACAGCAATAGCCGAGCCTCAGTTAGGACTTCATTGGCTACAGCATTGCCATCCATTACCCTCAAAGGGGTAATGGATGGCAATGCTGTAGCCAATCACCGCATCTCACGGTCGATTGCTCCCTCTTCTTGTAATCCTTATCCTTATAAGGACTGGCTTAAAGGGGCGAAGCAAAAATGCTTTTCATCTTCCCTGTTATCTGTATCTGTATCTGTAGACGACAGTGTAAGGATAAGGTGTTATTGAACTATTAAAGTTCGGATCATGGCAGGAGGGTAACAGCAATAGCCGAGTCTCAGTTAAGACTTCATTGGCTACAGCATTGCCATCCATTACCCTTCAAGGGTATTAATCACCGCATCTCACGGTCGATTGCTCCCTCATCTTGTAATGTATTTTTGTATTAGAATTAGAGTAAGTAGGATATGCAAATATAAAAGGTGTAGTTGACATAAATTATAAATATTCAAAATGTTTGCTTAATTTGTTCTGTTTTATAATTAGTTGCATTAGGTATAAAAGAAGACACTTTGTTTTAATAATGAATTATTTTAACTAACTGTTTTAAATAATATAATACTTTTAATATATTAAAAATATTCATTTCCATATAAAATTATGTTTTAGAAAATAAATATTAAAAATCATTATATTTTATTAATGCAGAGCATAAATAAACCATTATTTGCTGCCAGTTTTATTAATAACCTTAATAATTATTCTTTTATATTGGTTAGATTGGAAGTACTCTGCCATGCAAAGATTAATTAAAGATTTTGCTAAAAATTCTGCTTTCAACACGTTTGTTCTTCACATGCATTCCACTCAATCAGGTACATCTGTTGGCTTAGCTTATTTTTTATTGTTTTACATCGTTCAATGCGAGCCGCTTTTTACTTATTTAATTAAACATTTTTTCCAATAATTCCAATAACCTTTAAGTATTGATTTCCAGAAACTCAATGTAAACAAAAGATTAATTAATTTAATATAGTTTTTTTAATTTTTTAGCTTAAATTATATCTGTTTTTAGTCTGAGAGACTTAAATGCAACTAATTCGGTCCGAAATAATAGAATCTTACACTTGTATGCTACAATAATCATAACTTTTCTCGTAACCTGTTTATTCACTGGATTTACCGTATATTATTTATTCTAAGCGAGTTCTAATATTTTTTAATTTCTTCGAAAAATTACACTTTCTGTAGATGAAGGCTGGCAATTCTTACACGCTGTTGCCCAAAAATCAAGAACAGGCGCTGACATAAACAAAACATTTCCGTTTGTGTTTTTATCAGCGAATTGTTTAGTGTTTATGTCTGTTAAATACGTCTGTTCTGTGGTCGATTTGTCTATTGGGCAGGAAGAAAAGCCGATTTTCTCAGGGAAGGGATCTTGCCAATTTAGTAGAAGGCTCCTCGCGTTTTAGTAGATGCCGACAGGTATGTCGTTATTCCTATCCATCAGCATATCGTAGGTCGCCTTGCCAAGAGCTGGAAGTTCGTTGCATCTCACCTGCATTCATGGTCGCGAAGCTTTCGAGCTTAACAGTTTTCCTGGTTAAAAATTATATTTTACTACTTACTTGCTAATATTGTCCTTTGCGGATGAGATTATGTTTTTGCGATCATATTTTATCTTCTCTGCTTCAGTCGTGTGATGAGGGTGCGAAGCTTTGTGGTGATTCAGCAGTAGAAATGTTACCGGAGAGATGATGATTATGAATCACACGAAGCTTTCTTCTGTTGATTCCATTTTAAGGGAGAAAGTCTCGTCAAGCTTCATTAGACTGCCAGTCGCTTTCCGAGGTTTTAAAACTATTTTAACTCAGGGGAGCTCAGAGGAGAGAACAACTGCTGGGTGAGTTTGGGCAGAAATTTGGACGCCTTTATTGAGCAGTTACCATTCACCTTCTGTCGAAAAATTCGAAACTGTATTTCTTTTCCGTCATCTCCAGCGTACAGTTGACGAAAGATAAAAGCTTCGAATGATCTATGTGTGTTATGAGAATCGAAGCGCTCTGTCATCGTTAGGCTTTGTAAACGCGATCTCTGTTTTCTGCAGTAGCTGGATTCCGATTCGTTATTTGGGGTGATTGCCCAATGCCGCTATACGAACAGAGCTAAACATTGTTTGAAACGTTTAGGGTACTTACAGGATTGTCGAGACCTTCCTTGGTCAATTAAGATCTTCGACTCTTTGAAAACATTCATTTTTTTCATTTCTTTGTGCGTTGATTACCATAAAGTGTTGTGGTCATCTTAGTGTATGTTCTGTAATTGCCTTCTTTATTGGTGTTACAGATTCGCTGATGAAGAAAAACGAATATCTATTGCAAATGTTGCACGAAAGAGGAATTTCTCAGCGACTGTTCGAAGACAAGAAAGGAATTGAATACATCAACAACCTGAACGATCCTTTTAGTCCTAATCCAGCGGTGCAGAACGAAATAAACTACAAAGTCCTTTACAGAAGTGACACTCTTAGCAATGCACTAAGCAATCTTCAAAAGGCAAGTCTTTCTCTCTCTCTCTCTCTCAGATTTTAAGCTTTGGTTTGGTGCGTAAAACGTTAGATAAAATACAGACAGATCTAAGTAAAGCTTTCTTTCTTGATGACCCAGTACTTGCCACAGAATAAACCAATAAAAAGAATGATTTATTTAGAGAAATAACGCAATTATATTAATAGAAAAATATACAAATTCGCGAAGAACGGATTATTCAATAAATATGTTTGTGAGCAGTCATGAATTTGAAAGAAAGAGAACAAATTAATAATAAAGTGAAACAAAAGGATGGAGATGGTCGTAATTCAGACATATTTGACCAAATAACTACTTCATTATATTTTTACCATCAGAATAATATAAGAATAAATATCTCGGTAGGATTCTTAAATTAATATTCTGAAATATGTTTCAATATCGATGCTGCCTTCTTTGGAATGGGATTGGTTCACAGTGATATTTATTTCTTTTGCAGGTTCACATGAGAGCAAAGTTTACAATCAAATGGTTTGTGTTCGTAGATCACCCGATCAACAGTTCCGACTTAGTACCAGCTTTCTCTGCTTTAAGTGGCATTTATTATTTGACTTTGCTCAGCTCATCTCCGAGAACACCTCCATCACAAGGCGTAAGCAAACTTCTCTCTCTCTCTCGAAATATTAATTTTAAATCGCCTTTCAAGACAGAGTCTTCCAGTCATTTCGGTTGCAAATTGCATTTTGGATCCAGGTCACTAAACTAGAGTTATTTATGAATTCTTCGAATAATTTGAATAGAATGAGTGCAGTTTTAAATGATTGAATGCAGCTGTCTTATTCATTCATTGGTTATTTCGTGCGTGTTTAGTTGCTGGACTAGAAGTAACAAATCTAATTTTTCACAACTGTAGCACTGTTTCCATAATAATTCATTTTAGCATGTTTTTTTTCCCTTTAATTTCAGAATTTGACACAATATAAAGTGCACCACTATAAGAAGCCCCTCTTTGGACCTGTCACATCCAACACAGTTTCGATGAAGAAATCAAATTCCCCCATTTCTCTCTTAGATGACCATCACAACTGTCGATCTGTAATGGGCATTACTCTCAGAGTCGCTGCAATAAACGTAGGTCCCCCCCACCCCCTCTCATAATACTATCTAGTCTTTATTTCATCTCCGAACTAAACTAATAGATTAAAGTCTCAGAATCGTGAGCATTTCCTAAAATTTAAATTTCTCAACTATTATTGCACCTTCTGCATGTTGGATTTGTAGATTTATCCTTTAAAGTTATGGAAAAACTAACTCACGTAATTAACGACGATTTTTTTTTCTGTTGTTAATTAGACTACATTTCTCGAAGTGACGAAGAATGCTAATGGAGATTGGGTACTTTCCGATGGATTGGATGCAGAGTATATCAAGACACTCTCGGAGAAGATGAATTTCAAGTAAGTCTTCAGTTATGTCAGTTGCATTATCTATTTGTAAATGACAAGAGGTTTTTGTGCTAGCAATCCGTCACTCCGTTAGAGCATTCGTAAGTAGACGGTAGGAAGAGTAGCTGGAAGGCCAAGGTTCGAATTCCATCCAGGATACAAGAAACATTTAGAAACCGAATTTCCACTGATGGTCTCATTCGGATGAGGCCAGGAGCAACAGGCAGTAACATTCTTATCTATGTCTTGTTTATTTGAACAAGATCCGCATTTATTCTTATTTTGAATAGAAATTGAACTGATATAAATGAGATAATATATGTATTAGAATTTTATTATTTATTCAGAATAAAGGCGAAGACTCCGAAAGTTGGAAAAAATGGGAAGGTAGTCAATGGAACTATTACAGGAGTCATCGGATTGATTTACACACAGGTAAAGTTCTACATGGATGCATTGTATATTTGTCATCAGATTTTCCTCTAAAATTATTTTTATATGGTCATTTACTTATTGAAATCACATTGCATCTGTAGGTGTCGCTTTACTCTGACAAATTTCCTCAAATTCTTAAGGGAAAATATTAAAAAGTGACTGTGAAAAAGTCCAAGGTGCAAATGCCATTCGCTCTCATTTTTTTCTAAGTCATCTTTTTCTTATTTCTTTGCAGTCCGTCTTACAGCATGAAAGTTCGTCGAGATCACTTGAAAAAAAGGAAAAATGGATTTTTATATGAAGGCCACCCACAAAATATGGTAAAAATAAAGCACGCAAGAACCGTGAGCGAGCCGACGATCTAGTTAATATGAATGCCTCCTGAAAGTATTTCCAGCCTCATTATCACCACTAAATAGGATTTTTCTCCTCTGGAATTATCTCATACAAAGATATTTGAATGTGTCTGTTCCATTATGGGATTCACACTTACACGGATACACATGAAGGACTGCAGATGGTCGGTGATTTTTCTCCTGTGATGAGAGCACCAACTTGCTTGCTTCAAGCCTGCAGGCCTCGAAAATAGTATCATGCTTGGTCTCTAGAGTAGGTTTCCCGGTTAAATATCATTCACCCCCCCCCCATATACACACACCATACTATAAGATTATAGCCTTTCGTGTGTGAAATTCACATAAATATATGTATATCCTCAAAGTAAAGATATTGTCATCATTTGGATGGTTTCTGAAATAATGGACAAATACGTTCAACATTTGCATTACTTAGAATCCTTCCCTCCAACCCGGAAATTTCGTGCCCATTCCACCAAAGCCCTTCTACCGGTGTCAGTTTCCATCTTTTGGAGAATTCGATATTGGATTATACACAATAATTCACAAGCTTCTTATTCCAGTCAACGTGTATGTAGAGTCCAGTTGCATCGTGTGAGAATGTATCAAGTTGTGTTCTACAATTTTAATAATTTTGGAAGTAGTTACCATACACTATAGAAGTTAAAAACTTCCATTAAGTCAACAGATACCTCCATAGACAGGGTGCATCGTGCCATGTAGCGAGTCACGTATTTGTAGCAGGATGCATAGGAAGTTCCCAATAGAGTGCAACTCTGTCTGGGTGGAATGACTGCATGAAGGAAACTGACAGAGGGTGAAAGAGGCGTTCTGATAGGATGCAGATAAGTCTGCAATAATACTATATTGCAATAATCGTTAATAATACCATACTGAGAAGGAAGTGCAGGGGGTCAACTGCAAGTGATACCCGCAGCGGATGACTCACTGAAGGACCGTAGGATGCAACGAAATTTCATATGCAAAAAATCACCATTCGTCTGCCCGCACGTTGAATGCGGAGCCCCAGGCATCGATAGGAACACTAATGTGCACAAACCATTCAGAATTGAGGCTCACAACTTGGGTTTCGATGAGGACCACAATATGCAAGGCCCCACATTACCCGAAACAACATGCAGCGTCGTCTTTGGTGGGGTAAAGAGCGTGTACAGTGGGACGGGGAAGCTGGGAAAGCTGTGTTATGGAGCGTGGAATCACTCTACACCAGGCGTTCCCAACCCTATGCCGGCGGGCACCATGGCGCCCGTCGACCAATTTGTGTGTGCCCGACACTGTTCAACCGTGTGCCATATAGTTTGAAATAATCACGTGCACATCACGCAGCAATTCATGGCATGCTATAGGACGCATGCGTTAATGACACATGACGAGTATTAAACGCATACAATGTAAAGTAGACGCGCATTCGAAGTTGTTCATTAGCTGTTGCTAGTTATATGCGCGTATTTTTAACGGTGTCTTGAACTTAAATTTTTGAAATATTTTGATTTTTAATCTTAAAATGAGTGAATCGAGTAAAAGACAACGAACCTATCATTTTAACACTGACTGGGAGGAAACCTATTGTTTCGTTAATTTTAAAGATAACTGTGTTTTTGTTGTGCAACAGTAGCGTTGCAATTCCGAAAAAAACATGTTGAACGGCACTTCCAGACAATGTATGCCACTTTTAATACGAATTATCCACTTAAATATGAAATAAGAACGAAAAAAAAAATTAATTAAGTCTGCCCAACAGTCGGTTTTCGCTAGACATGTGGTAACATCTAAAAATGCCGCCATTGCTTCTTTAAAAATTTCTCACATGCTCGCAAAGAAGAAAAAACCGTTCTAAGATGGAGAGTTGTTAAAAGAAGCACTTTTGACTGGTGCCGATTGTTTATTTGAGGGATTTTATAACAAGCGTGAGATTATGTCAGCAATAAAATCAAAATATAGATCACGACTTACTGATGACGATCGTGATGATTGTTTAAGAACTGGAATATCATCATATTCTCCTAATTATGAAGCACTGGCCAATGAAATGCAATGCCAAAGATCACACTAACTTCCATGTGCATGTTTAAATTTTTATATAATGTAAACTTTTAAGTAATAAAACATTTGATTATAATGTAAACTTTGTATGTATTCATTTAACAAACGAATTCAAAAAATTTGCTTGAAAAAATAGATGGTGCCCGTCGCCCTACCGGAGTTTAGAATGTGCGCTAGGAAACAAAAAGGTTGGGAACCCCTGCTCTACACCCTCCAACGTGTACACGGGCGGTGTCGCCGATGTCGATCAACGTCTCTTACCATAATGTGTAATCCGAACTATGAAATTCGGAGGTTGCGATGTGATGGTTTGGTCCTAATTTTCCTGGTTTGCCCTCAGACTACTGTTTGTGGTGCCACGAAAACTGAACTCCAAGAGGAATCTGAACATTCTGGACAATGCGGTGCTTCCTACTTTGTGACCGTTCTAAGGAATTGACCATTGTCTCTTTCAGCAAGACCGTGTCGTGAGGCTGTTGCAGTAATTGCATGGTTTGTAGACAGGAACATCACCATCATTGACTGGTCCCGACAGAGCCCTAATCCGAACCCCATTGAACATCTGTGGAATGAACTGGAGCATCGGGTAAGGAATGTCCACCTCACAACAGTCCAGGACCTCATTCCATGCCTACAGAAAGAATGGTCCAAAATTCCCATTGGTCGATGTATCGTCGGCTTGTGGAAAATATGCCCCGTAGGATTGCGGCAGTCGCTGCAGCGGGGAAAGAAGGTCCTACATGTTATTAAAATGGGCGCATTGAGCTTGCTCTTCATATTATGGTGTACTTTAATTTCTTTCCAAGCAGCGTACATTCTTAATATTTCTTTTCGTTTTGAGAAACAGCTTGCAAGTGACGGTAGAATTAAAAATTCTGTTGCGTCATTTAATCTTCCTTACACTTCATATTTCAAATCAAACTGCTTAGTTTCGACAGCTGGATGTGATCTTGTTGTGACCAACATTTGCACATGGAGTATGATTACTGAATGTGATTATTAAAACTGGGCTCAGTTCTGTTTTGATCTTCCTTTTTCACAAGATTGAAAAAGAACATTTTGTGTTTCACTTTGCGTGAATATCACAAATGCATTATTATACACACAGCAGCCAACGAATTAGAAACTTCTCGGAAAGTTTCCGTATAGGCATTGCGACTGCCAATACCGATCCACTTCAATTCTCTGAGCACTGGGTGGGGTATGGGTCGAGAACAGCCGTCATTAAACACTTCGGTGAAATTTCAAAATAATGACTCCAGCTAGAAGGGCACCCACAATAAGCCTTTATCGAACTCCGAAAGATCCCTCGTTTTCCCATTGTGATCAATACTATCGATGATTATTGACCAGCAGTCTTGAAGAATTAAGACTGCTGGTCAATAGAGCAGGTGGTGACGTTCGTGACCAAGTAGTCTCATATACGCTACGTAAGTGCTGTTTACCGATATCTGCGTAAAGGTTTCTAATTCTGTGGCCGTTATCTGTACGATGGATTATCTCAGTGAGCATCTCTGAACAGTAAATTATGTCACAACATACAAGCTTTTTTTTTAATTTTCTTTATCTGATTCATCTTTAGGCGTGCGATTTGACTGCCGCCAAATTGGCATTTGACACTCAAAGAACTTCATTTGTTGACGGACTTCATCCTCTTTTAGTTTCAAGAGTGGTGTTCATTTCTCTGGCCCCTGGGATAGTCAGTAAGTCCACCGTCTTACTTCTACCATTCACCAGACAAGTAAGTTGCCATCCATTCCTTTACTCGTAATCAATTTCCTGAAGTAATAACTGCATTTCGCAGATATTATCATTTTATCTTTCTTTATAACTTTAAATACTCTGATTTCATGACTTAGAATGTGGCATTCAGCAAATCGGTCTCTGGAGACAACGCATGGATCTGTTCTCAATCCAATGTAGGCCTCCAGCAAGAGAGGTCGTGAACTCATGCCAGCATAAAAATTCTCCCAATTAAAGATGTTCACAACACATACGAGTACATCCCTCTGGTAGAACTGAACAAATAGCCTTCCGGTTGGAGAGCAAAAATGCTAACTACTTGGCAATCCAGGACGACTAATTAATTCTGTGTTTAGTAGAAACTGTAAGGACTCTACTGCCACGGTTTAAGGAAATATTAGAGTAAAATTCAAGCACAACTTTCAAACACAAAATTTCATTCTGAACGCTTCTTCTTCTTCTTCTCTCTTCCATCATCTATATGGGTGATGATGAGGCCGAATGAACTCTTTCCACTTCTGTTTGTCCCTGGAGAGTCCGAAAAATTCTGTCCTGTAGCTTTTTCTGATTTGGTTTTCAGGTCTTTCTTTATTTTGTCTATCCATCTAATTCTGGGCCGCCCTTTGGATCCTTTACCTTCCCCATCGTTGTGTTCAGGGCTTCAATTGGTAATCTTTTTGTTACCATTCTGGTCACATGGCCAAACCATCGCAGTCTTCTTTCTTGGATTTTGTCTATTTTTGTTATTTCTTGTTTTAGTCGTTTCCTTATGTCTTCGTTTCTCAGTCTATCCAGCAGGCATACTCTAAGTAATCATAGCCAACCCATTTCAGTAGTTAATAATTTTTTTTCTTCAGCCTTTTTGAGATTCCAGCATTCACTTTCATAGAGGAGTATTGGGAGGACCATTGTTTCATAGATTCTTACTTTTGTTACTTGCTTGATGTCTCTTGACTCATATTTTATTAAGTCGTCCAAAAGTTTGGGATGCTTGACTGATTCGTCTGTTTATATCTTTTGTAATTTTACCATTGTACAAAATTACTCCTCCGAGGTAGGTGAAGTTTTCTACCTGCTCTAGATTCTTACTATTAATTTCAATTTTCAGATTGGTGTTTATTTTTCCTATTTGCATAGTTTTGTTTTGTCTATATTTATGCTTAATCCAAATTTTATACATTCTTCGTTTATTTTATCAGAAATTCGTTGTAGATCCTTTTCCGTGCTTGCAAGTAATGCAATGTCGTCTGCAAATTTTAAAATTGTTATACGTTCCCCATATATTTTGATTCCACAGTCTTCTTTGTTTAAAGCCTTACCGGTTTCTTCTTCTAGTGTAAGATTGAACAGGTCTGGTGACAGATTGCATCCCTGTCTTACTCCACTCCATCTATAGAACCAGTTGGTTAAGGTGTCCTCCACTCGTACTACACTTTCAGATTTCTCGTATAGATTCTTTGTTATTCTTATAGCTTTATTATTCTTATAAGGAATTCCAAATTCTTCCATAGTTTTCCATAGTTCTCTTTACGGGTTGAATCAAACACCTCACGAAAGTCTATGAAATTTATATAGCAACTCTTGATGTACTCTAGTGACTTTTCTATTAGCTGTCTTAAGATGAATAGTTGATCAATTGTGCTTCGCCGTGGTCTGAAACTTGCTTGTTCTTCTCCTAGTGCCAGTCCTATATATGGCTTAATTTGTTTTTGGAGTACTTTCGTAAGAACCTTACTTGGAATACTGAGCAGGCTAATGCCTCTGTAATAATTGCATTCGGTTTTATCTCTCTTTTTTGTGTATAGGAGTTATGACTGATTTGGTTTAATCAGCAAATATTGCTTCATTTTTGTAGACCCTTTCAACTTACGTTTTTAATGGTTCCAAAGTTGTTCCTTTCTTGCTTTTAAGAATTCTGCGTGTATTTGATCAATGCCAGGTGCTTTCCTAGTTTTAAGTTTATCTATGCTACGTGCCATTATTTCTTTGGTAAAGATATTTGTTTCCTCTTCCATTTCAATGGCTGGAATAGTAATATCCAGAGAGCTGTTCTTATTATATAAGTCTGTAAAGTATTCTTCTCATCTGGCCATTCTTTTTGATTTACTTTGAATTAGTTGCCCTCTTTGTTTTTAATCATTATAATTTTTGTTGTCCGTGGCTTGCTAATTTGGTCTATTTGTTTATCTAATCCATGAAGGTTATTTTCTTTTGATAGCTTTTCTGCCATTATGAATTCAAATATAATTGAATTATAAAAGAATTCAAGTAAGTAAAAGGACAGCGGGGTTGGAAATGTTTTACGTGTGGCCGTAGTTACCCCAACAGTCAGTTGGATATACAACATCTCTTGCTGTTAGAGCCAGAGAGTGGTATTTTCTAGTTGACATAACTTTCCTTCAACCGTGGTCAACTCTTCCTGTATTAGGTCTGACTTCTGAAACTGCGTTCATAGTGCCTAGACGATACTTTCTGATACATTAAGCCAACATGCTAATTAGGCCTCAGTTCAACAGCCCTCCATGCGTCATCTCAGAGAATCATATAAACGATGATGATGATGATAATGACTTGCCGTCCTGAAGGCACTGGAGATGCGTCTAACTCACTGAACAAATTCAAAAAAAAAAAAAAAAACGGGAATGAAGTGATGTGGTCACGACGTATGTTTTTTTTATTATTATAATAGATATGAGTAATTTGCATGGTGTGCTGACCTGTTGAGTCGTAGATCAACTTCTATTGGGTAGTCCAAATTTGCATGCCACACTCTGCCTAATCAAATATTTGCTAACGGAAATGCTGTTGAGATATATATCCTGAAAAACGGTATATATGTGAGGATTCGATATTTGAAATTTACTTTGCATAGCTTGATTCTAATCACTGCTAAAAGAGGAGTTAAGTAAAAAAAATTAACATCTGCCAGCATTGTCTGCTCGACGGTCTATTATTCTGTGATCGGTCAGATAAATCCTAGTTAATCGATGTTTGGCACAAGTAAGTGAAGATAGTGCTCCAGCACCATCTTGACTTACATGTAAATTTTTACTGGAGCTAATTTCTAATGTATTTAATGAAGGACTGAAATATTGAGAAACGTGCAATTATTTTTAATGTCATCAAATTCTTGTCCATGAAATCTGTATTTAACGATATCAACGTCTTGTTTATATGAAGCATTCATCTCTTTTAAACGAGTTCCAGCAGGTTATATCATACCAGTTTGAAAGGATTAATAAAATATTGTGAATTTTTGGCACTTAGCCATTTGTATGAACGCAATAAACAGACGATGAAGTTAGCTTGTTATTCTCTTCCAGATGTGGTGGTCACTAGTTGTGTGTGTCGTATTAGCATCAGCTTTCATGTACGGAGTTCTCTGGGTGTCATCTCTACTTTCTAGGGAACCATCGGTTTCCCTGTTTGGCGTTATCTGGCTTATATACGGAAACTTTCTAGGACAGGGTAAGACAGCATGATTCATCGTTAATGCTAGTACTTTATTTATTTATTTACCATAGAAAGTACTAAAATTAGTGTAATGTGTGCATGGTTTGATGGCTTTTTTGATGTCATGTTTCAATTTAACTTCAAAACCACTTATAAGATGCTGTATTTTAATTATTTATTTTTATTTTTGTTGCTATCGATTGCTCGAAGATCGGGTAGGAACTCTGAACACGGGTAAAGAAGGAAATTGCAACCAGTTGCAATGGTTCAGTCGAAATGTTAATTAAAGTTGTACCAGTGCATAAGCTTTTTATGCAAATGCCTAATATTTAGCGGAATCGTATTTCTTTTCCCCAAAAAATGATAATAAGAAAAACATCAAAGAAATTTTTACTCAATCAAAACATTTGAATTGGTGAAATTGCCATGCGAGGATGATCGTATACTCCGCGTCATCATGATATGAGAATGTGAAGTTTTTTTCAATGATAACAGTGTATAATCCATTAATATTTCATTTGCACACTCAGCTAATGTCATTCATCCTGATATTTGAAATACTTTTAATTTACAGGCACATCAAACAGAGCCTTGCAAAACCCACCTTTCCGACTCCTGTTTACATTTTGGAACCTGTCAATGTTGGTGATCGTAATGGCCTACTGCAGTACTCTACTGTCGTTTATGACAGTTGAAACACGGGACAAGCCAATAGAAACTATAGCGCAGTTATCCAAAGCTGCTAACGAGGGAAAAATATCTTTTGGTACATTGCAGAATACAGCAATACATAATTACTTCAAAGTAAGTTCAACAGATGACTCAATTGTTTTATTCAGACAATTTTGTATGTTATACCTTTTGGGTGCGTTTTGCAGAATAGTTGCACAACCTATTATGCACTTATATAGATATATAAACAATATATATATATATATATATATATATTGATAATAATTAAATAATTAAGAATTATATATATATATATATATATATATATATATATATATATATATATATATATATATATAATTCTTAATTATTTAATTATTAATAGTATAATTTTAATTATTTAATAGTATAATTTTCGCCTGTGTGTCACAGGCATCTTCAGTACATTAAGCTTAAATTAAACAATAACTGACAATTCCAAAAAAAAAATCAATATAATAAAAAGTTAGGAAAGATGAGCTGATTTGTAAAGTACTATCTCCCATAAAGGGGATAGACGTAAGCCGTCGGATCTGTTTAAGTTAGGAGAATGAAGTAGATTTTCACATGTTTCTTTATAAAGGCGTTCCATGAGAAACTGACTTTTGTGAAGAACTCTTGTCTTTCTCCAATGAACTCTGTGTCTGGTGAAGATGGCATGTTCTGCAAGTCCATACTTTTCAGGTTTAAAGTATTCAATATAAGATTGGTGTTCTTCTAGCCGAATAGAGGCAGATCTTCCCGTTTGTCCGAAATAAGATAATCCACAAGAGCACGGAATCTAGTAGACACCTGGATGATTGATGTGGAAGCTTGTCCTTAGGAGAAGTGAGAAAGGTGGAGATTTTTCTAAACGGTCGAAAGGCAACAAAAATATTCAGTGGTTTTAAAACTTTTGCTATACGTTCACTGATGCCTTGTACATAAGGGATAGTAATGCGCGTTATTTCTTCTGTGTTTGAAGAGGAAGACATATTAAAACTACTCAAAGTTCTTTTAATGAAGCAATTCTTATAACCATTAGATAGAAAGGAAGATCGTCTGAAGAACAAAAGGAGTGGGCCCGATGAACCAGTGTTTTAATAGTTCCTGCCTTTTGACTGGGATGGTGATGAGATTCCGCATGGATATAATGGCCTGTATGAGTCTTCTTTCTATAAACTGAGAAATGTAGGTTACCATCTGGTTGGCGAAGAATTAGAAGATCTAAAAAGGCTAACTGTTTATTTGATTCTACTTCTAGGGTAAACTTGATCCTAGGATGAAATGCGTTTAACTTAGTGAGAAATTGTTGAAGTTCATCAGAAGAGCCATTCCATACAGCAAAAATGTCATCGACATATCTAAACCAACGAGTAGGTCTGGAAGAAATGTTGTTAAAGATACGTTGTCCAAAATGTTCCATAAAGAAATTGGAGATAGCAGGATGACATATTTGCTGTATGGAATGGCTCTTCTGATGAACATCAACAATTTCTCTCTAAGTTAAACGCATTTCATCCTAGGATCAAGTTTACCCTAGAAGTAGAATCAAATAAACAGTTAGCCTTTTTAGATCTTCTAATTCTTCGTCAACCAGATGGTAACCTACATTTCTCAGTTTATAGAAAGAGGACTCATACAGGCCATTATATCCATGCGGAATCTCATCACCATCCCAGTCAAAAGGCAGGAACTATTAAAACACTGGTTCATCGGGCCCACTCCTTTTGTTCTTCAGACGATCTTTTACAGAAAGAACTACAATATATAACTTCATCCTTTCTATCTAATGGTTATAAGAATTGCTTCATTAAAAGAACTTTGAGTAGTTTTAATATGTCTTCCTCTTCAAACACAGAGGAAATAACGCGCATTACTATCCCTTATGTACAAGGCATCAGTGAACGTATAGCAAAAGTTTTAAAACCACTAATATTTTTGTTGCCTTTCGACCGTTTAAAAAAATCTCCACCTTTCTCACTTCTCCTAAGGACAAGCTTCCACATCTTAATTATCCAGGTGTCTACCAGATTCCGTGCTCTTGTGGATTATCTTATTTCGGACAAACGGGAAGATCTGCCTCTATTCGGCTAGAAGAACACCAATCTTATATTGAATACTTTAAACCTGAAAAGTCTGGACTTGCAGAACATGCCATCTTCACCAGACACAGAGTTCATTGGAGAAAGACAAGAGTTCTTCACAAAAGTCAATTTCTCATGGGACGCCTTTATAAAGAAACATGTGAAACTCTACTTCATTCTCCTAGCTTAAATAGATCCGACGGCTTACGTCTATCCCCTTTATGGGAGATAGCACTTTACAAATCAGCTCATCTTTCCTAACTTTTTATTGTATTGATTTTTTTTTTTTTTTGGAATTGTCAGTTATTGTTTAATTTGAGCTTAATGTACTGAAGATGCCTGTGACACACAGGCGAAAATTATACTATTAAGTAATCTTTGTACGTGAGTTTTTTCCATTATTAATTTTGTATAAAGATGTATTATAGAATCCAAAGAAATAGTTCTGGACCCTTCACACTTGAACAACAATCTAAGCTACAATTTGCCTGATTCCCATAGCGCAGTAATCCAGTACTGGCGCTCTAAAATTACTTGTCGCACACATTCAACTCATGCCAACGGTAGCACGCGGTCACCTATTCAAATATGACTGTTACTATTCTGCTTCTTTTTATTAAGCTGAAAGTGCATGTTTTTTACCTTGTTAGTTTTATAAGTCTTGTGTTAATTCTTACTCACCTGAAGAAGTCGGAACACCAATGACACTAGTCGTGATTTATTAAAGTTTTTGTTATATTTTCACGGATTCTAGTCAGTTAAATGAATTTTATAAATGTATACATCCCGAGTAAATCCTAATTTCAATAATATATATATATACAGGGTGTTCGGGATAAATTTGACAGTTTCGTAAGGAAAAAGAAAATCTTCTTTGTATCTATTAAATTTAATGAATTGACAAAAAAACATTACAGGCAGAGTTAATTACAATACTATCAACAAGATTTACTCAAAATAACCACCATTAGCATCGATCACAGCTTCAATTCTGCTTCGGAACCTCGAACAAGCTGATGCTACAGTCTCCCTGGGAAGGGCCGCAAAAACTGTTTTAATTTTATCCATTAACTGGGCTTTTGTATTACTGGAAGTGCGATTGGTGTCTTTTTCAACTGCGCCCCATACAAAATAATCCATGGGGTTAAGGTCTGGGGAGTTTGGAGGCCAAACATTTGGACTGGTGAAGTCGTAGAAATTTTCAGACAACCATTTTTGACTTTTCCCAGAGGTGTGGCAAGGGGCCGAATCCTGCTGCCATACATACAGCCTACCATTGCCTACCCTTGTTATCCAGGGCTTGACTACAGTTAGCAACTCCACGAACAAAGCCCGAATTCCAATGCCAGGGTTCTTCAACACCTGTTCCTGCAGATTTGCGAGGAATTCTGCTGTACGAACGCAATCAGATCGTCTGCTAGGGATCTTTCTTCTTGCTACATCCTCGTAGTCACCATTGCAAGTCTCTAGTTCATGCCTGATTGTTTTTACTGTATTCAGGGAGCATTGGGCAGCAGTCGTAATATCCTTATTTTGATGGCGGGCACGAATCATCATGATACAAGTTATTCTCTTCCATGATTCAGGTGGGTTCCAGCTATCCATCCTTTCTGACATCTTGTATATGAATGAAGAAGGGTCCAAACTTTTAAATGAAGAGAAGTGTGTGTTAATACATGTAACTTACGGAAAAATATAATTAATTATAAATATGTCAAATTTATCCCGAACACCCTGTATATATATATATATATATACAAATACAGAGTGGCCATAAATTAACTTTCTCTCTTTGGAGGTATCTGTAGCTAAAACAATAAATGGAATGAGACCAAATTTTGTATTGAGACTTTCGAAGGCATGGGAAGAAGATATCCGCGAAAAAAAAAAAAAAGATTTAGTACCAAAAGTCACCGATAGGGGAAATTGTGGCCCTGGCGGAGCCGAAAACAAGCGGATAATTACATTAAAGGCAGATAAAATGGAATAATAACATCTCGGTGATGTAAGCGACAGCCGCGTCACTCATTCCAGCTGGATATGTGCATGCGTTTGTGCATAAAAGGACTTTGCAAAATTTGTTTAATCCTTTTTACCTGCGTTTCCTGCAAATATTTGACTGCTTTCGGCTGTGCCAGCGCCAAAATTTCCCCTATATGCGACTTTTGTTACTAAATCTTCTTTCGCGGAATTCATCTCCTCATGCCTTCGAAAGTTTCAATATAAAATGTGGTCTCATTCCGTGTATTAGTTTTAGCTACAGATACCTCCAAAGAGAGAAAATTAATTTATGGCCACCCTGTATAATTTTGAAGTTTTTAATTTTATGTCTTTTTCTCCTTCATATGATATTTCACATCCAAGATAACTGAAAGTAGTTATCTGTTCTATTATTTTATTATTAATAACTATTTTGCTTCTAACTGGAACTTATCCACAAAATGCCGATGTTTTAGTTTTATCTATGGAAATTTTCATTCCAATCTGTTCCACTATAATGTTTAAATTATGTATTGCTATTTGTAAACTGTCTTCCTTATCTGATATTATTACCTGATCATCTGCAAATAATTGCGTATTTATTTTGTTATTCCGGGAAGTTTCTATACCTGGATTGTTTAAGGTGTTCCACTTTATTTCATTAATGTAAATATTGAAAAGTGTTGGAGACAGAGGGCATCCCAGTCTTACTGCTTGGTTTATAGATTGTTTTTTAGACACCTTTCATTTATTCATCTAATATATATATATATATATATATATATTAGATGAATAAATGAAAGGTGTCTAAAAAACAATCTATTGTTTTTTAGACACCTTTCATTTATTCATGTGTCTAAAAAACAATCTATAAACCAAGCAGTAAGACTGGGATGCCCTCTGTCTCCAACACTTTTCAATATTTACATTAATGAAATAAAGTGGAACACCTTAAACAATCCAGGTATAGAAACTTCCCGGAATAACAAAATAAATACGCAATTATTCAATATATATATATATATATATATATATTATATATATATTCTAATAAATAACAAATGAATTATTGCTGGGATCCATTGCAGGAATTTTTATTTTTCTATTTTATTTATTAACAGTCCTCAGACAGCAACTCCATTGGGGTCCTTCGGCATCATTTCAACGAAAATGAAGTTTCTCTTGTTAAGAGTGCATCAGCGGGAATCCAAAAAGTTCTTCGTGGAACTTATGCTTTCATACTCACCGAGAATATCCTCACGTTTCGGTATTTGACTTACGGCAAAGAAAATTTCATTGTCTCTAAAGAATCTTTGTTCACCCGTACTTCAGGACTGTACGTCCAGCATGCTCATCCTTGTAGAGAATCCATCAGTGTCATGTAAGTATGCTGATGTATGCTCGGCCTGTGATTTCTATTGTTCTTTTCTCCTATTTCATTATTACGAGTAGTTTCAAATGATGAAAATCACATGCCTTTGTATTTTGTCTTCTATTCAAACGCCAAAATAGTCACTTATAAGAAACGAGGGTAAAAATCATCATCTACCAGTACGCATCGCATCCAGAGAGTTACACCTAAACATGTCTGGGAAAATAAAGCAAAACATACAAGAAGCTTTTGGTTGCCGTGAGCACAAATGCCGTGAGAACCAAATTATTGCTTTCTTGAAAATCATCTCCTCCGTGCGCTTTCAAAAGGTTACCCTATTTTTGAGAGCCTCCGTAGCTCAGTCGGTATAGACGAAGTCCTTTGGGGTGGGAAAGACCTGGGTTCGATTCCCGTCAGTGATGTGAGGAACCTTTATGTTTTCAACTGAAGGTGAATTAACTGGTCTCATACCGAGATAGAGGTTTTTTTCACCCAGAAACTCGAGTGTTTCGTCCACCAGAACAGACAAACCGGCCCCGTGAACGCATGAACCTGAAGAAACAGGACCCACCGGGAGGCACAGAGCTAGCTACCTCTAATTGCGGGTGCGAAGTCCAAGAATACTTGGAAAGGTCGGTTAATGCCTATTAGGACCACTAATAGGATTGGATAGTACCCTATTTTTGAGGAGATCGATTGCAGATGATTTTATATGACTCCCACCGGCGAAATATTCTAAACTTGTGAAAAGTGTCGGTGGGCTAAGAGATTTCTAGATTTTTTCTTTGTTTTTTTTGTTTGTATTTTATTTATATTTTACGTATTCAGGAAACCCTGCTCTAGAGCCCCACACATGGAAGATTTTTATACCACTTCGTCCTCTACTAAGAGAGAATTACAATTTCTAATTATAATTTGCAATTTAAAATTAAATTATAAAGCTACTAAGTTAAAATTAAAGAGCTCAAATATCGACATTAACTTTTGTTAGCACACGTGACATTAACTGCGTATTAGTTACAGTTCAGTAATGTGTACCCTTAAACTTTCATGAACTGGAAAATAAATAAAAACTAGAAAAATATTTGTGGGTTTGCCTTTGCATTTAGTAGTTCTAGAAACCGAACTGTTATGACTATTTATTGTTTGTGTTCTCTGGATGATTAGTTCGGTTTCTTGGATGAAGGGGAAAAACTTTATAAAGGTTTCTAGCTTCCTAGAGATTCTAGAGTGGATGTGATCCAAATTTCTTTCAGTCGAAAGGAAAGTGGCGCATCCTCTAGACTGCTTTGCTAAAGACACATTCACTTAGAGGGTCATTCCGATGTATGCTGTGATGCAACATTTTCACGTGAGTCCAACTTCGAACGATCGGAAACTTAGAAGAATATTTTAGTGATAATAGCATGGTTTGACTTAAGACTGGATAACCCGAAATCCATTCTCTGCAGATCGAGCGTAGGACTTTGATGCTGAATGTCTCCCATAAGGTGGATATTCCACACTCAGCCAGATGATATAATCCATCTACCACCTAAGGTTTTCAAAAATATTCATGCCGAACAGTAAGTGTAATTCAAATACAAAGAATCGTTGGCAAATACTCTAACCACTTAGCCAAAGATGTCACAAATAGTGAGTAATAGGATAACTCATCTCCCCAAGGAATACTCGGGAGTTAATAATATAAGCACTCAAACCAGGATCAACAACAAAATTTAATCTACACTGTATATGAATAGCGCTGTTCTGACTAAATCGCACCATAAATATGGACTGATATTGTTTGTGAGATCTTGTTTCCTGTACTTTTACTGGTCTTCCTTCTCGCATGTTCAATTTCGCTTATACGTACATAACCTCGTTATTTTGAAATTTCCAACAGAAAACGACAAATCATTAAAAGAGAACACCAACAAACTAGCTGAAGAATGCAACATCAATTCTAAGAATATCGTTAGGTGCCATCGTTTCGGGATTATGAATAAAAGAAAGGACGGAACGAACTTTCCACGCCTCGTAAAAGTGATTTGCGACACGCTGACAAGCACATCCAAACTAATAATAGCGATCAACAACAGGATCAAAGAAACTTGTTCCTAATCGCGCATAATTGTCCATAATCACGTGCTTGACTAAATTTATTATTTGCACAAAGGGAACAAAGAGGCCAGCTTCGAAGACAACTAGGAGAATTGGACCATTGACTACAGCAACTTAAATTGGTGCAAAAACCAGGTGCCAAATGTTAGTATGCGGGCACTGCATAGGAAATGAGCAAGACCCTTGCGGTTAAACATATCACCCACAAAACCCTACATATCCACTTCACCAACATCCGTGGCCAAAACACCAACCTTAATAGTATCCACTACCACCTTCAGTCTACCAAACCCCACCTACTCTTTCTGTCAGAAACTGAAATCTCCCCACCCCCAGCACTATTTATCTCAACCTTCCAAACTACTCACTCTTTAACAACGTTCGTCCCAAGGGTGGTGTCTGCACATACATCTGCTCTGACATACCTTGCCAGAGACCACCCAACCTAGAATCACCCAACTTTGACCTTCTGTGGTTGAAAATATCCCTTCCCCACTCAGTCAAATTCATCTGCTGTCTCTATCGCTTCCCCAACACAACTAATTACTCTGAGTTCTTTAATTTCCTCTCCCTAAAAATTGACTTTCTCCAATCCCACTTTCCCAACAGGGAAATTATCCTCCTAGGAGATTTTAATGCCCACAACACTAGCTGGATTTCCTCCTCCAGTTGTACAGATCTTGCAGACAGAGATGCTGAAACCTTTGTCATCATCGCTAACGACTTACACAACTTGTTCAGATGCAAACCAAAACAACAGATAACCCAAACCACTCCCCAAACATCCTAGATCTCTTCCTCACCAATGAGCTCTCCAAATACACAGTGAAAGTAGTGAGCCCTCTGGGTAATTCTGACCACAATCTGGTGTCATCTTCTCCCCAATGCAAAGACGCTTGCACAGGCATTCCCATACAAGAGTAGTTTAGCATTATAACACTGCCAAGTGGGACAGCCTCGGCAACTTCTATGCCTCATTCCCATGGTTGTACTATTGCTTCCGGCCATGCACTGAACTTATTACCAAACTAATCCTCACCGGCATGGAAACATACATTCCACAGTGTACTCTGAACTGCCATTCCCTAACTAAACCATGGTTCTCCAAAAGATGTGCCAAAACTGTACAGATGAAACACCAGACATACCATAACTGGCTGAAATCAAGAACCTCATCCTCCTAAATAAATAAGTAAACATTATATAAATTACAAATCCGCCCAGCTATTGAATACTGCTCCCACATATGGGGTGGGGCCCTAAAAGCTCCCTCAAAATGCTTGACTCAACACACAGAGAAGAGCGATTAGACTTATTAATGACCCATCTCTTACCAACTCTTTCTGCAGTATGGATACTCTACAAATATTTCCATGGGAATTGCTCATCGGAAATATCATCAATAATTCCCCTCTCAGTACTAAGCTCATTGGAAAACGTGCAGCTGCTGCTCAACATCCCTTCACAGTACACCTAGAAACAAACAGAACAAGTTTCTTTTCCTTTTCCTTCATCCCTGCAACTGCTGCACTCTGGAACAGTCTCCCCCCATGCTGCTTTTCTCAAGGAATACAATTTACAGTCATTTATATCAAATGCGTTCCTCCTTTCCCAAACCACTACTCATACACAGTACTAACGTACTATAGGTTGAAAAACCAACTTCTTGTGTATGGGCAAAACATCAAAATTAAAAAAAGTAATAAAATAAAATAAAATAAAAACATGCGAGAATCAAGTTCAGTTCAGCAGAAATTGATTTCTTCAGAGGAATCTTATTTTATTGAATTTCAGACTCTTAGTTATGACAGCTCTAAAATTCGCTCAGGTGGAATGTTACTTTTTTGAACTGTGGCATGCTTTATCCTGGAGGTACAGCACATTAAAATTGGAGACACTGCGGAAAGTAGATTACTGATTAATGTAGCAAATATTATTGCCTTCTACAAAATACCTCTGGATTTCTGTAGTTGAAAATATTTTTCTGAAATAGTGCAAGAGATAGAATAAGGATTGTCGGTCACGAAGAAAGACGAGTTTATATATGAAGACAGCGAAGAATTATAATTGTTTTATTATTTTTTACAGGATTATGAAGATCATGGAAGCAGGGCTTGATCTTAAATGGATTAATCACCGCTCCTTTCTGCGAGAGTTGCCTTTTCAAGTAAAGAAAGTTCACCACGAAGAAATCAAAGTACTTGAAATAGCGCACATTCAGGGCGCACTCATTCTTTTAATTTTCGGATATCTGCTCTCCTTTTTGTGCCTGATTGGAGAGTTTTTATTAAACAAATTATCCTCATTTTCTGCTTAAAAATTATCAAAATGCTTCTTACGAAATATTACATTTTAACTTTACAAATTATGGATATACTGAAACTGAATTAGTTGTTATTGAATGATTTTATTGAAACAAATTTTCGGATGACCTGGCTTATAAGCCATGTATTGCTCAATAAAACATCCACTGAAATGAATTACATAAATGTTTTCATGTTGCTATATCTCAACGAAGTTTGATCAAAATATTTCTAATTTTGCAGCGTATTTTACAGCAAAATGTAATCAGAAGTTCAAGTCAATAAAACAATCAAATGGAATTAAAATTGAAACAAAGTAATAAAAGTAGAAGTCTGCAGTACAAAACGTATACTGCAGACTCATTTCGTAATCAACTATTTTGAAAATATGACTTTATTTTCAGCCATCTATTGGCTGTCTCGCCTTCATCATCGGAAGTATACTTAAAGAATCTGATTTATAATAATGTACTTCGCCATAAAAAAATCACTTGATCTCTGTGTCATAATTGCCACAAAATATGCATCATTGGTATCGGCTGGTTGAAACTAGAAAACTGTATTGTAATTAAAACTATGTATTCCTGTAAGTAGAAGAATATATTTACGTTATTTTGATACTATTATGCAATATTCACCATTTTCATCCATGGCGTTAGCTCCGCAACTACAACCCATAGGCCTCATCGCGATCTCTAATCGTTTCACTTCCACCGTAAGCAACAAAATGACACAATCTCGATTAGTAGTACATTGACTGGGGCACTCACCTGAAGTAGTAATTAGTAATAATAATTAAAATAATAAAATATTTGACTTCCTTTTACTAGTTTTCACTCGACTCACTCTCACAATACAAGATACCAAAACTACTTCTTTTTTCTGAGCTCCCTATTTTAACTGTAAAATCAGAACTCAATAAATGGCGACATGGAAAAAGATGGTCTAAATTTGTAGTCCCGTATGTTATTAGAAGTGTTTCCTCTCGAAACGAAACTTCAGAGCAAATATTATGGAGGCGAATCCTTCTACAAATTCCGTCAATCCATTAAAGTCTGTTTTCTCAATTTAATAGCGGCCACGTGCCAGCGCACGCCATGTCTACAACACGAAGCAAAGTTGGCGACAACCAAAAGTCCAACGACAGTAGAGGGCTTTTAGGTCTGCAGCACAGCATAGTCGAACGCCAACAAAATCAACTTTGATACGAAGTGCCTCAGTTTAAAAATCGCGCGCACACACACACACGGTCTAGTGTGGGATTTCTATTGCCAATAGCTGTGCTTGCTGTGCAAAGATAGACGAATCGCCAAACGTCTCTTGATGGACATCCTTAACAGCTGAAGGCAACGATTTCACTGGGATTTGAGACTTACAAGTCTCTAAAAGTAGTTTTTCTCAGATGTCGAGGAAGTTTTCGGTTGCACTACTGATGAGAGAGAATTTTCAACCATTTTTTACCAGAAACATTCGCTTAGACTCATCTACTTAAGAATGTTCGTGATGTCTCCTTCGAAGATGTGAAGAAACAACCACAGATAGGGTTTCTCTTATCTGTGGAGAGGATTTGAAATAGATTTTTCTCTTTTCTGCAGTAGAGATTATCGAGATACTGTCTGAGCTCTACTTGAGTTTCTGCATAGACTAAATGAGTGAGAGAGATGAGCAGAGCTGACATAGTGACATAAATGTTTTGCTGTCAGTATTTTGTGTTCTGACATTGCAGTGTATATAAAGTCGATATTGTCTCTTTGTTCCCAAACCATAAGTTTTATCATTATTTAGTTTGTAGGGTGCACAGAAAACATACGTTGTTATAGCGTATCTTAGTATGTTTTGGCATAGTATTTTATATATTAGTGCTTTAGACGTACGGGAACTGTGTCTTTCAACCTGTAGAGTTTGTCAGTTATTGTTCGGAGTTTGTTGTGTGGATGGCTTATGTGGCTATTCCAGTTCATATCTGCATCGAAGTAAATTCCAAGGTATCGTACTGTTTCAACCTGAGTGATTGTAGTGGTTTTGCTGTTCTGTGTGTTTTTTGTGTTGGAAAGTGGATGTTGGAAGGTTACATATTTGTTATCAACTGGTCGAGTCAGTGGATTTCTGAATATCATTAATTTTGTCTTTTCTGAGTTTAGGTGTATGGAGTTTTTCGTGAGCCAGTCTATGATAAGATTTATATCATGTTGCATATTTGTTTGGGCTATGCTTGCATTATTATGGATGGATATTATTGCTGTATCGTCTGCGTATTGGAATATCTTACCTTTGAGTGGTAGGTGATTAATATCGTGCGTGTAAATGTTGAATAGAGTTGGGGAGAGTACAGCTCCTTGTGGCACTCCGCAGGTTACTGGTAGTTCTCTACTTCGGTTTGGCCCGATACGTGTGATATACTTTCTATTTTGAAGGTAGTTTGTAAACCACCTGTGAAGAGGCCCGTCTATTCCAACATGCCTCAGCTTTTCTAACAAGGTTTGATGTGTAAGTGTATCGAATGCTGTAGTTAGATCAATAAGGACTATCATGGCAATTTTGAGTTTGTGCAAGGCGGTATTAATTACGTCTGTAAATTCTTTCAAGAGAGATGTAGTTTCCTTATTTTTCTGAAAACCATATTGTGTTTTGGGGATAATATGAAAGATCTCTGTGTATGCTGTGAGTTTCTTCAGTATGATCCGCTCCATAATTTGATTGATAATTGGTAATGTTGCGAAGGGTCTGTAATTGCTGATTAAATTTCTTTTTCCATATTTGTATATGGGTGTGATTATGACAGTCTTTAACATACTACTTTCACTACTACTACTACTAATATTATTATTAATCCCCCGAAAGAACACGGCCTTGTCGTGGCGTTGGGGCTTGCTTGCTTCAGTGGGGTTGAGAGCTATTCTGGCGGTAGCATAGCTGTCAGCAAGGCCACCCTTCTCAGACAGCTCTTAACTGAGGAGCCAAACTAACAGTGTTCCATCCGCCATCTTAATGGTGAAAAGTAGGAAGAGATCCATACCGGATCAGTCGACGCCTGGGTCATCAAGGACTGCGTCAGATGTTGGGGATCCTTGGCATCAGGCGACAAGTGAGCTACAGGACCTACTTCTCCTTGCTGGGCAATCAGGGGAGGAAGCTGAAAAGCGACTGGAAGAAACTAAACGTAAAAAATGGACAGTAGAAGAAAACAGAGAAGTTATGAAATGTTTTTACAGATCAACACCAGAAAAACGAGGTCTCAGAAAGCTCATGCATTTAATTTGTAAACAAAAATTCCTGGAATCTGCAATAACAGAACAAAGACTTATGGAACAAAAGAATTTCATTTTCCGTAACAAAATAGTTACTGAACTTGAGCTGCAAGAGTTATAATAAACCAACAATACCAGTAACAGCAAGTCATCAGGAGGTAGCTATATCAAATTTTGGAATTCCACTCTGTAAACATCAAGTTGATGACATACTTCAGAATGTTTTAACAGAAGTGCAGTGTAAAATGAAGTCAGTGATATTCGAACATACGAACTCTATAAATCACGTATAAGACTACCACCATTAAAAGCTTTACATAGATCTAAGCTAAAACAGCTCCTCTTAGACGCAAATGCTGAGATCCAAATCATCACAACCAACAGTATAAAGGAAACAAATCATATTCTATACAGCACAGCCGATATCATTCCAGTAAATCTTGGTTGCATACCGCAAGAGCAAAACTCGAGGATGAAACAATCTGCACCATGGAAAATACGGTTAGAACGAAAGGTCAACAAACTTCGAGCTGATCTGAGCAACTTAAAGAGTTTTAAAGATGGACGGTTGAAAAATAATAACATCAAAAACAAAAACTGATTAACACATATAATTTGACCAACAAAACAATTGCCGAAGTTACCGAAGAGCTAAAAACAAAGAATTAAGCGACTTCACAGAAAATTAAAATATATGAAGCAAGAATAAACCAATATGTGCAAAATATGCAATTTCGATAGAACCTACATCTATTCTTTCAGTTTCTCCAGAGAAATACAAATGCAAACAATCAATCACCAGAAAAAGAAGAAACACTCAAATTTTGGAAGTCAATCTGGGATAATCCTATTGAACACAATAAAGATGCCTCATGGATTAAGGAAATAGAATCAGAAATGAAACAAAAACAAATGCAAAATGTTATTATCACTAAAGAAATGGTCAGTGCTCAAGCTAGAAAATTAAAAAACTGGAGTGCACCTGGCAAAGACGAACTACATGGATTTTGGTTAAAACATCTAACCAGTCTACATGATCGCATGGCAGAACAATTTAATTATTTGTTGCAGTCAGGCTCAGTGGAAGACTGGATGACATCTGGGCGCACTTTTCTTTTCATGAAGATATGGAAATAACTAGCGCCCAATAACATGCCTACCAACTATGCTTAAGCTGTTCACTGCAATCATAGCAAATTCCATATACCACTACTTATCAGATAATCAGATTTATCCGATTGAACAAAAAGGCAATTTTCAAAATCTATACGAACAAAAGACGACACAAGTATTAATAATACGATCCTCAGAAATGAAAAAACACGAAAGCTAACTTAAACATCTTAAATAGCATGGATAGACTAGTAGAAAGCATTCTGTTCCCTCACACCCCTAAAATCACTAAAAATAGTTGGAATTAGCAAAAACATATGTTCGTTTCTGGCTGCTGCTATGAAATCATGGAAAACAACTTTAATAGTGAATAATGAACGATTTTGAGATATCAGCATTAAACGCGGAATTTTCCAAGGTGATTCCTTGTCACCATTGCTCTTCAACATTTTGTTGACACATTTATCAATGATTCTGAACAAAACAAAACTTGGATATGAAATTCCTAAATGTAATATTAAAATTTCTCATCAATTGTATATGAATGGCTTGAAGTTATATGGAAAATCGGCCCAACAAATAGATTCTTTATTGAACACAGTTCGTACTTTCAGTCAGGACATCAAAATAGAATTCTATTCCATTCTCCACTCGAAAGTTAAACAATATTCTGAAAAAAAAACTAAATGGGTTCAACACAATTACAGCAATGAATTCTTGGGCTATATCAGAGATCCAATACACAGCTGGCATAATATATTAGACAAAAGAAGACCAGGACAAACTGGACCGCAAAACTAGAAAACTAATGACTATGCATCATGCATTACATCCACGAAGTGATGTTGACAAGTCGTACCTTCAAAGGAGAATAGATGGACGGGTTCTACTTCAAGTGAGACAGACTGTGGAAGAAGACGAAATGAGTTTAAGAATAGTTCGAATACATCGAGAATAGTTCTGAGCCAATGCTTCAAGCAATTACACAAGAGGGCCTTCTAAAAGCAACAGGAAACAAATCCGATTACAAAAAGGAACAACAAAATAACCGATATGTGCGCTAAAAAAATAAACCCTTGCATGGCCAATTTATTCGAAATTCTGAGGACAAAAACTGACGTGAACAAGACGTGGCAATGGCTACAACACGGATACATTAAAAAGGAAACAGAAGGATTTATTCTAGCAGCTCAAGAACACGCATTACAAACTAATACAATCAAAGCAAAAAATTTCAACATCAATAATAACAGCAAATGCAGATTAAGCGATCAGAAAGATGAGACTGTAGGACATCTAATCAGTATCTGCAGAAAAATAGCTCAAACGGACTATAAATACCGCCATGATCAAGTGGCCAAAATAGTTCATTGGCATGTATGCAAAAAATATGCCTTTCCCACACTTCTGATAACTGGTGGCAGCATAAAATAGAGACAGTATTGGAAAACGAAACAGCAAAAATTCTCTGGGACTTTAGAATACAAACTGATCGGCATTTGGAACACAATAGACCTGACAGGTTTGGATTATCGATATTGCAGCACCCAGTGATAACAACATTAACACAAAGAATTGTAAAAAATTAATATCGAGATCTGGCAATCGAATTGGCCGACTGTGGCTTAAACATACCAAAATCATCCCAATAGTTATCGATGCACTTGGTGCAATTTCAAAGAAGCTATCCAACTATTTACAGCAATTAAACATCAATGAAGTGACCCCATATGACCTACAAAAAAAACAGCATTACTTGGAACAGTCCATATTTTACGACGCTACCTGACGGACTATTCTTAGATTCTTGGGTAGAATCTGAATTGTTCTCTATTATTAGTTAAATTTATGTTTATATGATATCTTGTTTTCACTGTGTATCAATTATATGAATAAAATAATAATAATAATAATAATAATAATAATAATAATAATAATAATAATAATAATAATAATAATAATAATAATAATTTCTTTTCTGT
Organism: Typopeltis vanoorti; assembly: GCF_054136105.1. Lineage (NCBI taxonomy): Eukaryota > Metazoa > Arthropoda > Arachnida > Uropygi > Thelyphonidae > Typopeltis > Typopeltis vanoorti. The sequence continues at coordinate 6,296,261 of NC_143563.1, forward strand.
GAAAAGTTATATTAATTACTGTAGCTAAATTATTTCCGTCATTTTTCAATTTGACTCGCAGTAATTCTGCCATTGAATATAAATAGGCAAGATATTTGCTTGTGTGTGTGTGTAATGCAACTAGCCGTTTTTTTTTTTTTCTTGCGAAGAAGGCGAAGACATTGTAGGGCTAAGTGTTAGTGCATGTCTGGACCTTCCACTCCCGAAAGAAAGAACGCTTCCTTCTTTCAAGTATGAAAACAGTGACGGAAGTAAACCAAAATCTGGATAATCAGATTTTTATGAAGGAAAATCAACATCAGCGAAGTTTCGTCCTCCTTTCGTCTTGCAAAGAACGAAAATTGTAATGAGCACAGCACTTACTTCATGTGGAAGCACTTACTTCTTTTTTTCACTTATTTTATATTTGTATAATATTTTCGGTAATCTGCTGCTGTTGTCCATTCGATTTAAATACTGTATTCTATCCAATTTTGTTTATACTGTCTTACGTAGTCATTAATAAGGTAGTAATATCAGATTTTATATTCAGTGAATGTGAAATTTCTTCATTTGTTTTGTGGTCCCACTTGGTCTATCCAGCTGTTGGTCCATGTTTCGCTTCCGTATAGTAGAGTTCGTTTTGACAAGACATTATATAATCTGATTCTAGTGTGTTTTTGTACCAGGGATGGCTTAAATATATTATTTATTATACCATTTACTTTGACAAAGTTTGATATTTTAGTGTGTTTGTCTTTTTCTTCTTCGTATGATAGATCACATCCCAAGTATCTGAAAGTGTTTACTTGTTCTAGTATTTTATTATCTATCACTATTTTACTTCTCATTGGGTTTTCTCCTTTGAACGCCATTATTTTTGTTTTTTCTTTGGATATTGTCATATTATATTGCTTTGAGATATCATTTAATGATTTTAATGATCTTTGTAAGTCATCTTCTGATGTAGCTAATACTATTTGATCATGTTAACTATCTTCGTTTGCGAGGTCATTTGTATATCAAATGTGTTATTCTCTTTCCAGATTGTTATAATTTTATATATATATATATATTGAAAAGCAGAGGTGAGCGGGTACATCCTTGTCGTTCTCCTCTTGACATATCTTTCCATTCTGAGGTGTGTTCTAATTTAACTGCTATTTTATTTCCTGTATATATTTTTCTTTAATGGATTGTGAAAATTGGTTTGGTATGTTTAAATCGGTTAATATTTTAAACAATTTTTGTCTACTTGTTTTGTCAAAGGCTTTTTCGTAATCATAAAGTAATCATAAAGACCACGTATGTTTCTTTATGAAATTTTATCTTTATTTTTAAAAATAAAGATAAAATAAAAATCTCATACATTACTCATTTACTCTTTTGAGTATTCTGAAAATCAGTATAACGACATGTTAAATGCACAATGAAATAATTGGAAATTCGATCATCTATAATATTCACGATGAATAATGTTGAATTATTTCTAATGCGATGAGGCGTTCTCTAAATTATTATTTTTTCTAGAAGACCTGGGCTTGCTAAATCATGCGAAATTTTACTTAAAGTTAGATGCCTTTTTTTTTTAAAAATTGAAATTTTCACCCTACAGACTGCAAACGATATCCAAACAATCAAAGGAGTCAAAATTAAGAAAACGTAAAACCATATAAATTGCAAAAAAAAAAAAAAACCTTTATCGGTTCTAAAAATCCGGTTACGACAAGCCTGCCCCAACATCGATAGTGGGATGAAAAACCCGAGTTTCAGGAGAAACAACTCCGCCATCTCCTTGTGAGATCGGCTATCTAAAATTCAATTCAAACAAATGTACAGAACTATTCTTCATCTCATGATAAGAATTTAAGTCTCTTCTTTTTCCAATCGAAGGCCGCAATATCCTCTGTTCTTCGCACTGCTTTTGTAAAAGCGCATCGAAATATTATTCTGAGGACAAGTACACTCCAGAAGAGTCTTCTGGATTCAGCGTTGGCAAGTTTTCCGTCTTTGACTGTGAATCTTGGTCAGAACTGCACAAAAGGAAAAATAAAACCTCGTTATTAAACCGGATCTTTGTCCTTTCTGAAGGACAAAACATGAACATGGGTGTCGCGTTTTGTCCTTCCCAATGAATGTCACCGTTTCCTTTCCATCTTAAAAAGAAACCATGTGCTGCTCTGTGTGCCCCACCCCATAGTCCGGACCCGATTGTGCTAATCAGTACTCGACCTACCTTAAGTAACAAATTGACTTCCTGCACCTCGGAGCGGCTGTGCGCGGCTAGTAATAGGGGGACGAACCACTTAGGGATGGACTTCCACTATCGAAGACGATTATATAGGAACGAATTCTGTGTCCTTCAACGTCGGAATACCAGAAGGCGCTGCTCAGTCAGAAGCCAATAAGTCTGCCATCCATCACACTTTGAACTTTCCTGTGGAAGAATACCTTCAAATACAGAAGTAAATAACAAAACAAAAAATCACCTGGTAATGTTATTATTATAAGAACACCTACTTTAAATAGCTGTTTAAATAGCGCAAGCACACGCGCGCACGCACGCACACACGCACACACACACACACACACACACACACACACACACACACACACACACACACACACACACACACACACACACACACACACACACACACACACACACACACACACACACACGATGTGGTCTATTTTCCTTGTCATATAGATCTTCAATGTATTCCTTCCATCTCATTAGGATTTTATCTTCTTCAGTTATGATTTCTCCATTCTCATTTTCTATGCCTTTACCTCGAATTCCATTCCTCTTGTGATTCATGCTTCTTGCTTTTTCATATAAAAGATCATACCTTCCCACTCTCTCATAATTTTCCATTTCTTCACATTGTTTTTTAAGCCAATCTTCTCTACTTCTTTCTGCTTCTCTTCTCAATTTGTCATACAGGGTTCTGTATTTTCCCTTGTGGGATGTCTTTATTTTTCCATTTTCTTCTTTCTTCCATTAGAGAAATCATCTCATTAGTTATCCAAGTTTTTTTTTATTCTTTTAGCTCTTACATATCCAATTTCCTCTTTTGCAATCTTTTTTATTTCCTCTTTAACTTGTTCCCATTTCTTTTCTGGATCTTCAGTTTTGACAAAAACGTGTTTCCTCTAATTCTTTCTCCGAAATATTTCCAAATTCCTTGGTATTTTTTAATTTCTCTAAGTTCCATTTTTTCCCTTTTCATAGCTTCTTTTATTTTCTTTAGTTTCACATTTATTTCTATGAATAGTAGGTTGTGGTCAGAGTAAATATCAGCTCCAGGATATGTGCATGCATTTTTTACACTCTTCTTGTATCTTTGCTTTACTATAATGTAATCAATTTGATACCTTTCCGTATCTCCTGGTTTTATCCATATGTATAAATCTTCTCTTAGATTTTTTAAACCAAGTATTCGTAATTATTAGCTTATTTTCTTTACAGAATTCCACTAACCTTTTCCTTTTCTCATTTCTGTTACTTAATCCGTATCTTCCTACTACACTCCCATCCTCTCTTTCTCCTACAACTCCATTCAAATCTCCCATTATAATCATCAAGTCTTTTCTTTTTTCTTCTTTTAGTTCTCGTAACTGTTCGTACATTTCTTTATCTGAATGGTCACTTGTTGGCATATATACCTGCATTATTGTTATGTCCACTGGCTCAGCCTTCAATTTTACCACCATAATCCTGTCATTCCGACAGTTTATGCTAATGATGCTCTTTGCTGTTCTTTTATTAAAAACTAGTGCAACTCCTTTTTCCTTTTTATCTCCACCTGAGTAAATTACTCTTACTTCGTCACTATAAAAATCGCCTATTCCTTCCCATCTGACTTCACGGAGCCTTATGATATTAATTTTTCCTTTGTCCATTTCTTGTTTCAGATTTTAATTTTCTAATTTTCCACATCTGTTCATTGTTCTCACATGGAATGTGAGAACAATGAACAATGATCGTCAGAGAATCAAAATTGCATTTTGATTCTCTGACGATCTCCCATTTTCAGTTTGTTTTATAGCTTGTTTTAAGTCACTTTTAGAGACTTGATCGGGAAGAACATCAGCCCTTGAAGCGTCCTTATTTCCCGATAGTGTATCTATTCCAATGTGCACCTTCTTTTCCTCTCTGTGCCAAGAGACGCCACTTTGGTGCGCCGGGCTGGTAGCTGCTCCCCTAATAAGTTCTATTCATTGCTATTAAAATTTTCTAGGGATATTAGTGGAGTGGTTTCCCGTTGTCTTCTCCACCGCAGTGCTCCATCAAGTACAAGTAGAGCTGCTGCCTCCTACCAGCTACAGTAGAAGTTGGGAAAAGGAGAAACACCCTCGGACCTCGAGTACCCTAATACCCTCGGGGGTCGAAGTAAGCAAGAGTCAGCCAAGTGAGGCCATATAGGAAAGAATACAGAAGGAACCTGACACAAGTTAGTGGAAGCAATGTCAGGCTCAGCTCGGGACCCCATGGCCGCTAACCACGTACTCCCAAGACGGGAGCCCCTTGGGTTCCGATTACACAGAATAACGTTTAATATAAACATTTCATACATATTTCTATCTACCTATGTCGATATCTTAGCTGGTACGTCGTGCATAATTTCACTGTGCATAAATATATATCATTTATTTTCAAACGGTTATGGATATAATCACTGCATTGAATAGACACACCCATTTGAAAAATAAATACAGTTATTCAAATAATATTGAAATGAAATCAATTGCAAATTATGGAGAGAGAGAGAGAGAGAGAGAGAGAAGGACTTTCAGGGTCCTCCATGAAACGTGTTCAACACGAAAGTTGGCATCTCAACATGTGGGCGATTCCGATTACGCAGAATAAATATCTCCTTCCTAATTTCAAGTTAATCCGAATTGGTCGTCAGTCCTTTCAGGGTCCTTCTCTGAAGAATTTAGCAAATTTGTTGATTTCCTTAAATTTCTGAAAATGTTGTTCCTCCGTGTCTTCTGCTTATGGCTTTTATCTGCGATGCCCCCTCCTTATCGCGATCACTGAACAACGTGTTTCATTGTCCCTCGTTACACCGACATTTTGAGCTTCACATGTCGAAAAAGAGGACGACAAACTGGAGAAGAATCCACGACAAATGTTTTTGTTTCAAAGAGTACATGAAAGCAAGTGACGGATCCACTGCAGGTAATTATAACCATATAAGCCTAATCTGTGAATCATTTCAAAAGAAGATATTCATTTAGTAAATTTTATTTCGAGAACACTCAACAGCTTACAAGAAAGTATGTTTCAGGATAATTTTTAATTTGGTCGCATTTCTTCCATTATTCGTAAGCCTTGTCATGAACTGTGTTTGGATTTATATTTCCTTCATCCTCTTTTTCTTCTTCCTTTCTTATTCATATTATTTTTATTATTCTTGAAGTGTCCATATAGTTAGTTGTTGATATTTTTATTTCGTCGTCGTCGGTGTTTATCAAGGCTATTTAAGCTGTCACTGTTTATCATGCTCGTCGTGAATTTGAAACTTTTGATATGATTTTATCTTTCATTAATGAAATGGTTATTTGACCTCAGTGCGGGATCTTTCTTTCTTTCATTTTTTCTCATTTACTTTATAAATGGTATTTGTTGGTGTTGTTGTTGTCTTGTCTTTTGAAGAGTCTTAGATGTTCCCATGTGCTCCTTGAACTACTTTGGCTATATCGATGCTTTTGTTTGCATAGAGCTGTTGTTCAGGATTAGGATCTATTTCTTGCAAGGCTGCTGGACAGGTAAAGATGGGAGTGGGTGTCAGTTCCGTATTGGGGCAGTTTCCATATGTTCGCGTATCATCTGTGTTGATCTTCATTCCTCTATAATGTCCTGTTCGTAGTCTTGCTATCGTGGTGGAGGTCTTTCTGTCAGCATTGATCTCGGGAATTTGATGTTGTAGGACTGATTTCAGTGGAATTAGTTTAGCTTTTGCTAGTGCATTGGCATCAGCAAGAGTTATCATATGAGTTTCTTGGTTAAGTTCTCTGGCCTCTTTCGCTAATTTATCAGCTACTTCGTTGTGATCAATGCCTACATGAGCAGGAATCCATTGTAAAATGCAACTTTTACCTAAACACTTTAGTTGATTTAAGAGTTTATGGATGTCTTGTGAGAGCTTGGTATTGCCATTTTCCATTGCCTCCGTAACTGATCTTGAGTCACTGTAAATTATAATTCCCTCATATGGTTGAGATGATGATAATTTTAAGTAGGCTTCGAGTGCTTATTTATTGCATAGAGTTCGCTGTAAAAATTGGAAGCGATTCTCCCAAATCCAACTTTTATTGAAAGTTTTTCACCTTTCGGAAGTAGAAGGAGAGCACCAGCGCCTCCATTAATCACATTGGTGTCTGACGATCCTCGGTATAACAAATAACCTGTTTGGAGGATGAAAGAAGGTTGATAGTGTTTAGGCCTTTTTCTTTGAGCATTTCTTTTGATTCTTTTTTTGTACAGAGTTTGGTAAGGTTTAGGTTTATGGAGGTATTTGAAGGTAAAGGAAATAGAAAGGAAAATGGAGGTTCTTTGCTTATGTGGGCATTTAGCTGATCAAGACCTATTTCCTTCCTGATAGTGTCATCATATTGTAAAGTTGATGATCTGTGAAGTCTGCATTTTTGGTTCTAATGTTCATAAGTTTTTAGGGAGATATGATGGCTTTGGTAGCTTCCGATATTATTCATGAATTTTATGGTGGCAAATGTCCGTCTGTCCTCCAGCAGGTGAAGCCCACATTCCTGTTGGTTGGGCTCTGATGTTATTAGTGGATGAGACTGCACCAATTTGTTCCGCAAAGCCTTTTTAGTATATTTAATTTTTCGAGGGCCCTGTTGGAAGTGTCAGAGATGTATTGAGCAAAACGTAATTCCTGATCAAGCGTAATACCAAGGTATTTTGGATTTGCGACGTTTTTCAATTAGCCCGTTGTTTATCATGACTTTGAGAATGCAGGAATGTCCATTTTCCCTGTCTGTACTAAAGGTGCTCAGTTTAGTTTTGTCTGGGTCGATTTTGAGTTTAAGTTCGTCTGACCACTTTTTTAATCCTCTCGTGGATTTCTTCGGAATCCCTTCCGATTCTTTAATTTTGTCACTAGTGTGCCAGATGGCTATATCGTCTGCATAGCAAGCTACTTTTGTGTCTTCTGTAAGGTAAAGATAAATGTCATTGACGTGTAAAATTAATAGTAAGGGACTGCGTACTGAGCCCTGGGGAACACCAGCCCAGGTTCTCTGCTCTCTTGATATTCCTGCATTGATTCTAACCTTGATCTTTTTTCCTCTAATGAAATCAGCAATCCAGATTAAAGCTTTTCCTCTAATTCAAATATCATGTACTGTTTGTATTAATTTTTTGATCCAACACGATCGATAGCAGCAGTTCATATCAAGGAATATGGCAGTTGTCTTTTTTGTTGGTTTTTCCTGAAATGAGCCTATTATTGTTTGGCAGAAGTGGAATAATTGATGTATTGTCGAATGACGAGCTCTATAGGCAGTTTGGTAGTAGTTAATTTTCTTATTTTTTGTTAGCCAGTACAAAAGCCTGGAGTGTGTGATTCTTTCGATAATTTTACAGAGTATACTAGTTAGTGCGATAGGTTTATAGCTTTGATATTCTGCGGCATTTTTGTCAGATTTTAGGATGGGTACTGATTTTTTAAAATTCTTTTGGTAGGTCGTCTGTTCGTCAAGAAGTATTAACAATGTCCAGAAGTTCTTCTTTGGCGTTTTTGCCAAGGTGTTTGACCATATGACCAATAGGAGATTTATCAAGTGTAGTTTTCTCGATTGACGAATTTCGTTCACTTAGCGTAAATTCTTCAGAGAAGATGTCATTAGATCTCTATGTTCTTGCTTGTTTTAGTGTTGTACTTGTAAGTTTATTGATGGTCTTGTCCTCTCTGTTATACTGAAGTTTGGAGTCGTTTGAATACATTTTTGCCAATGTGTTTGCCATTTCTTGATTTGTTATAGCTTTTTTTTTCCCAGCGTGAAGTTTGTTTTCTGTTGGTTCTCTTCTTTGATATTATTGTTGTCTAGGATTCTAATAATGTTCCAGTATTGGCTGTCGTTTCTTGGGTCCAGGTTACTACAAAGCTATGCCCATTTCGCTTCTTGCACTTACAACTTTCCTGCTCTATTTTGTGTGTTATATCCATCAATTTCTTTCTGGATTCATCAGTTTTATTAATTCCAAATTGTTTGTTGATATTGAATCGTTGAATCGATATTACGTTCGTCTAGTATGGTATTTTTCCATTTGCCTCTTGGTATTGTTGCTTTGGCAGCTTTATTGATATGTGAAATTGCATAAAATGTTCTTTTAAATGATTAACATTTTAAATTAGCACCAGAAATTAACGGAGCCACCGTAGCTCATCGGTATAGGCTCCCTTTGGTCGCAAAGACTTGGGTTCCATTCACGTGAGTGACATCACGAACCTTTATGTGGTCACTTTCGAGGAAAGGTGAGTTAGCTGTGGAGGTGTTTTCACCTGGGAACTGAGGTTTTTTGTCCCCCCAGAACAGGCAAACCGGCCCCGTGAACACATACAGACTACAGCCACAGGACACACAGGGAAGCGCAGGGCTGACCACCTTGTCCTCGAGTTGCGGATGCGATTGCCAAGTTCAAGGACAGCTAAGAACCTTAAGGGTTGGTGAAGCTTAAGAAGAAGACCAGAAATTAATATTGCTATTTAAAATCAATTTTATAAATAAACGGTTATTTTTTAATTAGCAATAAACAGCAATATTGGATTATTGAACTTTTAAGATTTATCTGAAATGAAGTTGACTTTAGAAATATATTTTGGTTCTCGATGTGCCTTCAAAAACATCCGCAATCGATCAGGGAGGATAAGCGAGATAATCAAGCTCTATCTTATCGCATCCCCTGAAATTCTAACAATCAAGTTTTAGAGTCTCTCTCTCTTCCCTCGGTTGAGGGAACGACCAATGCCAACGAAGTAGGGAAGCGAACGAGGTTCACCAGAGAATCGACATTCCATTCGTTGATAAGGAAGCAATTTCAAGCAAATTGCTCTTTTATTTCGATAATCCTTTATGCTTATCCTGTATAAATATTTCAAAATATTTGCAAATAGCAAAGTAGAAGTCGTAACAAATACATGTTATAGGAATAAAATTCCATGCAGCTACCCAGTGCTCTCCGGAAGATCCAAAGGAAATTCGCTTCTGATCAAGCGTCTCGAAATTTGGAGATTTCTCATTTAGAATTACAAAGTCTACTTAGTACAGATATATCAATTATCAATTAGAGAACACAACTGTCAACAATTATGGCCATTTTCTGTATTATTTTCATGCATTTAAATTTAAGGTGTATGAAAATAAATAATTTGTTTTTCTAAAATTTAAGGAATTATTCAAGATTTTAGAGTAATTTAAAATAAAAATTTAATTGCTGTTTTTTTTAATTTAGAAGGTGTGTTCAGTTTTTTATCAAAGACGAATTTCAAATTGAAGAAGAAGAAATACTGACTGAGTTTCTAGTAGTGAAAAATATAGAATTCTATCACATGCTTACAACTTTTTCTACTAGTTTTCACACGTTTCATGTCAATGTCGAAATATATATTTATAATTAAGATGCACAAATATCAGAAAAAAAGCACGGGTATTCCTGCTTCACTCTCTCCTCCCCCACTCCAATTAAACATTGTGTCTGAAAAAATGTCTAGTTAAAAATACTCACAATGTTATGAATATGAATTTAGCCACGTAAAAGCTTCAAAAAATTTCAGTAGCGCGCTGATTCTTCAATTATATTATGGGTCTCCAACAGATTTCACACAATCGAATCAAGGGACTTTCATTTAAATGTAAAGCTTGCGTTTGTATTGCATTCGAGTTTTACAGATGTAAAGGAGAATTCATTTTCAGGTAAAAGTGACTTTTTAAGGTATTTTAATGATTTAGTGGCTCGATGAAATTTCAGTTTCTTCTTAAAATGTTAACTGCTAAATCGATGACCGATTTCAACAATTCCTTCAATTGGAGAGGACGAGTGTTGCCACCCTTGAGAACCCTCTCCCTCTTTTCAATACATTTGCATGCAACAGACATTTACAATTCTCTCAAGAAAATGTTACTGGTAAATCCGATGAAGGATGCCCTCTGCTGACAAAGATTCCAGTTGTCTCTCGAAGTTCAGCTCTTAAATATTCTTTGTTCGTTTTTGGCATAATTTTAGTTGCTAACTAAAATCTTATCACTCGGGCTTGTGCAACTGTTTTTTCTGAGGTTAAAGCAATTGAAAGAAAACTGGGAAGAAGTTGTGATCAGAGTGGTATTCTACATCTTCAGGTGAAATCACTTTCGGATAACCTCAAAAGTTCATTCTTATTAACAAACTATAAAATATACAGAAAGACCCGAATCATTCACTGTCGTTCATGCGTGTATTACTTATTTTGCTATGTTTAGTGTACATTTGTTGATGATCATTAATTTTAAAGTCATCATTCACTGGGAAAAAAATTCAGCACCATCTTTGGACAGCATTCTGTCTTATTATTCTGGCGAGCTGTTAAAGGACTCGCTCTCTCTCTCTCTCTCTAAACAACAGGCTGCGGGTTCGAAATCTGCTGTGGATAACGATGTTTATCAGGAATGATTTTAGGATGGGGATTACTGTCATTGACCAAGCGTGAAACCACTACCTTCATTGCTTATTAAACTTCTGAAGTCGCTTGAGAAACGTAGCCTGTTTGGTCTCCAAAGACGTTTCCTGATTATGTAGAAATAAATAAAGTAATAAATTCTCTTAGTCCATCTACTATAGGGTTATCAACCATTCTTGGGTGCAAGTCAATTAACAGTCTAGGTATTATCGTATGATATTGTGTGATGTACTTATCGCTTTAATTTTTACATAGGCACTTTCAAGACGTCAGAGATGTATCTAAGAAAAGCATGGGGGGGTAATTCCTTGGGCACTTTAACGCTTCTCTTTTAAAACATTCGTTGAAGAAGCATTCACAATGCAAACTGGCAGTCTATTCCATTTAGTGTCCACACGCTAATAAAATTAATTAAGTGGACCTCACATTTTTTCTGAGAAGGATCAGGGAGAATGTGAGGTTCCCTGACTAGAATCTTTCTTTCATAACTCCTCTTCTGTTTCTCATATTCACCATCCCACATCTTCAGTCTGTCTTCGTGTGACACAAGTCAGGTGTGATTTTGATTAGCCGCAACTTTTCGACTGCCGTTTTATCGTGGTATTGAAAAGTGGAAAAATAGTTCCTTATTCTTAAAATGTAGTACTCGTTTTCTCATTGCAGTTATCCGAGGTGATGCCTTAACCACCTTGTAAATGTGGCCCCTAAACCGTTTGCATGTCTTCGGTTCAAAATGCATAAACTCCCACTTAGCAGCATTAAACACACACCTGTTGTGTTTAATGATGAGATTTATCCATAGTGTCAGTCTGCTCAATTCAGCCTGCAACGATTCCGTATAAGAAATGTCCACTCGATCCACCTTTACACCACCTGCATGAAGTCGAAAGTTTCCTCTCCAGACCACCTCCCTTTGTCATTAGCATTTCTGTTAAAAAGAGTGGGCCGAGGATCATACCCTGTAGTATCCAACTAGTTACTCTTCCCTTAGATTCAGTTTTCAAAAAAAAAAAAAAAAAAGGTTTTCCATGGGGAAATTCTGTTAATTGCCTTGGGAAAATCGAAAGCCTTGCTGCATACTAATAATCCTTTTTCCAACTCCTCTGTTGTCTACATTGTAAAATGAGTAGATGGGCAAAACAAGATCTTTCTTTATATAAAAAGTCTCCTCTTGGAAATGATCCGTTCATTTTCTGCATACTATTTCTCACATGCTTCTTCCTGTATTATAAAAGAATAATTATATATAATAATATATCACTTTTTCAACAAAACCTCAACGTAATACCACATCAACATTTTTCCAGCTGCAGTATAATATTTAGAGCTCCGAAGTTCAGTCACTTTCGACGAAGTCGTTTGGTTGGAAAGATCGGCATCGGAATCTCGTCTAGGAATCGAAGCACCTCATCAGGGCGTTTCGTGTGAAAGCGGGTTGGAATGCTTCATCCGTAGGTGGAACGGTTTTTTCTTCCGGAATCTCAAACTTTTATAGCGGAAAAGAGGGAAATTGTCTAGAAGAACCCACGCAATAAACACACAGGAAAAAGCAGAGGAATAAGTATTAGCCTCGCTATTCAATCGGATCTGCGTTTGAGAGCTAACACAGTGTGGTGTGGGTCGATGCGTAACCCTTAAAATAGAACGCAATATAGTATAATAATAAACACATAATAATTTCAAAAATTAAAATGATGCAATAAGTCATTTATTGCAATGAAATCCAATAATAAAATACTGTATTACACGTGTCCGTGAGGTTAGCCCAGTAGTTACGCGCTTCGCAACCTGTAGCCATTTTATTTTCAGGCTGAAAGATCTGATTAAATACAATCACTGAGTGAGATTCTTTTCCTTATTCAATTAGAGTAGATTATTTTTATTTGAGTCTATCCCTGGAAGTATTAGTATCGTTGGATGGGTAGGTGAAAGGAATAACCCAGAAATCTGCTTCTGCCATAGTAAGCACACACACACACACACAGAACTTCTTTAACCCCCCCCCCCCCTCAAGCCTCCAATAAGGAAGACTTCAACAGTTCGCAATGGAAGATTATGTTAGAAATCAGACACACTGAAATTAAAATGCTTATGTGTTATGTTAATGATGTTTTCTAGATTTGTACTTTATATGGATTATATAACCACGATGATTTATTCGAGCAACAGAAAGCGAAAGAAAAATTATAAAAGAGGACGTTTAAACTAAGAACTGAGGGAGAGAATGTGAGAGTGGGTAAAGAGTAACATCGTTTCGAAACTCTCTCGAACAACCAGGGAATTCTTTTCCCATTTCACGCCTTCACTAAGTACTGGAACGAATTCACACGACTTAGAGCAGGGTGACGATGAGAATTATTACCAATGCTTAGCGTTCGCCATCTTCTCATGGAGTTTGACTACCCCCCGATAGGGTAGTCAAACTCCATGGACTACACATGTATTTCTCTGGTTCGTAATATTCTACTCTAAAGTAGCAAAGTCAGATTAGTGTAAGATGATATATTTTCGAATAACAATTTGAAACTGTATGAGACGTCGCCACCTTCTGCATATCAGACATGAAATATGTCTGAAATGTGGAGGGTGAAGCTGCTTTTCTATAGAAATGCTTGTATTTTGGAGAGAGAATGTGCTGATCACTGGGCCAAATTTGGTCGACCTTCTTTTCTTGCCGAAATGTCGAAGTTCAAGTGTACATTAGCAGTTTCAGAATTAAGGAAATATTTTAGTGGCTACAAAAATGAGAATCCATTTATAATCCTTTATGTAAATTTCGAAAAATAAATCTGTTCTGCACGTGTGTAAATGATTTAATTGCTAACCGCCCTTACATGTTTTTCCTGCATGTAATTCACTTTAGGATCAATTTAAAAGAAAATTCACGTCAGCGATTCCACTGAAACGAACGCTTAAAAGTCAGTCTGCTGTTGGGGTTATTTTAAAGTGAGTTCAACGACACCCAGCTAAATTCGTAGAACAAAACCTGTATATTACGGATGAGATAACACTACTTACTTGCTGAATCTCCTAGTGACGTCATGAATTTTGAAGTAGGTTAGCGATAGTGAAGAACGTTTCATGAAATTAAAAGCGTGCGATGGTGGTATAGAGGTTAGCATAGCTGCCTTCCAAGCAGTTGACCCGGGTTCGATTCCCGGCCATCGCAAGATGTTATTTTAACTTTTACAAACAAATTTTATTTATCAATTCAAAAATTAAAATGACTTGATATTTCGTTTTGCAGTTGTTGATAAAAAAAAATGCTTGCTTCAATTCTAGGCAATTAAAAGAAAGAAAAGAGAGTCAACCTTTTTCTAATTTATTTCTTATATTTTAAATTAATTAAAGAATATAACAGATCTTATGAATATCAAGAAAACCGAGAGTATCCACAGAAGACTCACTAAATGTGCGAAGGGATTGTGGGAAGATATTTAATAGAATAAATTCGTTAATTGTAATCTGAAGAATTTATTCAGTAGGAGACGGAAAGCTGATTTAATTGAATTTCATTCTTCGAGGGCATGCTGAAGAAGTTAATTTAGGAGCTTCTTCACTTTCTTCACTACAAGACTTCGCTTTGCTGATTACGGCTCTACTATGGAGCGGATAGAAGAATATTAGGTTATGGCAGGAAGCACGTCGAATGGCTGGGTGTTTAAGTAGCTTTAAGTCAGAACTTATTTTATTATTAAGTCAAGATTTATTTTAAAAGCTATAAATATTTTAGTATTATTTTATTTAAAATATTTCGAAACGTTACATCTATTTTTTTTTCTAGATTAAATTACGTTTATATAAATTTTAACACACCGTTTTCCAAATTATTAATTTTTTTTATTTTGAAAAAAGCACATAAACCAAAAGCGCACAAAAAACTATCCGATGGATTAGTCGGTGTTCGTTATCATTTATGCGAGATATTGTGGACTTCCGATGAGTCAATCGCTGAGAATCTCGCGAGAAGCCTTCGCTTAAACTCATTTGCACCTAGTATTTTTGGAAATCCATTCCACGCCCACCCTTCCACGTAAAGAACCCACTTCTTCCGATGTCCATGTGGGAGATTCTTCAAGCAGATTAACTTTCTCAATCTTACCAATCAGAGCGTAATTAGATTCAGATAGCTAAGCTGTTTTGAAGTAATTCGATGTTGTTTTTGTTGTAGCCTTTCGGCTGTTTAGAAACAGCTACATACGCTACCATCTAGGGAAATGACTATGAGCAAGGAGGTTTCCCGTTGACTGCCTTTAGCATTACACCCGATGGCTCTACGCGGTGTGTTCACGAGGCCGGTTTGCCTGCTTGTGGGATGAAAAACCCCAGATAAACTGGTGGAAAAACCCTACTGTCCACTCCCAAGACCGGCTAACTTGGCTATGGCTGAGGAAGATATATATTATATATCTTCCTCAGCTTAATAGTGCTTCCAAAGCACTATTCTAACCGCGCGAACTAATTTGAAATTACATGCCTCTATCTCGTGTTCATAAACAATTCACATTGCTAATAACAGTTTTGTAACTTTTCTGTCTTTATGGTCGCATTTTGCATCCTGCTGACCAGATCGAAGGAGAACGGATCAGATTAGGTGGGATCCGGGCTTGATATAATACAGCCACTGTCGCCTTATCTCCTCTGGTCAATGCCGTTCTCGATTACCATTGGGGCGTGTATAACACGGAGCACTGCAGCAATGCTCCCCGTGTTGTACACACTGCCCTTACAAGATAGTCCCTGAATTTCAAATTGCATCAGCACAAGACCCGTGTCTGCCTCTGTTCCCGCATTAAAATTTCTCCAGTAGAGAATGCATTTTGTATTCATTGCTCCTGAGGTTCTCACCAGTTTTTGTCTTTTTTTGTTTCGGTCACTCCTCTTATGTCATTCTGGTACTTTTCTCCAATTCCTCAGCTAGTTCCATTTCTTTGCCCTGTGGATTACACGTTTCAATCCTTGCACGAAGCAAACCAAAGGTGGAATAAACTCAAAACACTGGAAAGGAAAATAAGTTTGCACTGCAATTTGGAAGTCCCAAAGATAGTGAGAAGGCCGAACTGCGATCCAAATTATTTCTTTGATTTGCAGGAACTTTGCTTGATACAAAATGTAATCATCCTCCTTCATGAATGCGTAAGTTTATCCACGAGAAGGAATGTGTACGCTTTATATGCCGTGTTACATTCACGTTTGCATTCCGATGATAGAAAGAAAGTGTAAGAAAGAGGGACCAGTCCGATATCTGGAATGAGTGATGCGATTGAAAAGAATTCGCTGTGGAAGATCACAAAACCAAAGATAATGCAAATAAGAAGAAACTTGGCAAAGACTAAAAAGATGTTAAATTGTGGGTCTATTTTGGATTTTTACGGGAAATTGTATACCGACGGGCACAGTTATAAAGCAATGAAAGTTCGCTGCAGGTGAAAACAAAAAATAATCCAATTCTTCATTCGAGTAAACTGCTGTTGTGCTCAATTGCAAAATGACGATGCTCGCGTGTGAGTTTTGCAACAAGGAAAGTCTTCCAATATTCGCATTAAAACTCGATAGAATTGAAAACAGCGAAAAAAAAAGTATGAATAAGAATAAAGATAGTAAAAAAAGAGTTAACTGAAAGAAGAGAAAGACCGTTGAGAATGATAGCTGAAAATAATATTAAAATGATGATTTTATCATAATTAAATTGCAAAGTTGCAATCGTTATTCAATTGTGGTTTCGATTCTTACGCAACTATAAAAAAAGTCTCACATTTCTAACAAATATGCAAGATGTTTTCGCTGTGTGTGCAACAATCAATGACTAACAATTTGTCTTGATTTACGTTCTCGCTTACACCTACACTAACAATTACAGAGCAATAATAATATTTATTCAGTAGTGATTGTTACAAGAAGCAAACGAGATCGCACTGAATTACTGCCTAGTTTACGTTTAAAGGATGGGGTTTTTACTAAGCGCAACTTGTTTGTATAAGAACACGAAATCATCTGACTGTGTAAACCTTTTCTTAATTCCGATCGTACGGAGATGTGGAAGGATACAAAATGGACACAGAATGAGTAATGTGCTTCATTTGGGCTGTTGTTTTAACTGTATAACGTGGATCTCTCTGAATTTACAACAATATGACAACATTTGTGTGATTTGACAAGGCAAATTACCTACGGACTGAATATTGTTAGGCCCGCAGGTTTATTAAAGGCAATTAACAGACTAAATTGGGTTCTAGTAATTAACGGATTTCGTTTCCTTATTACCCGCGCCCAAGACTGCTTAACTCAGCCTAGTTTGAATGGGTTTCGAAACGCATCCTTCGATTTTCTTGACAAATCTGAAAGTGAGAATAAACTCAATCAGAATTGAGTGGGGGATCGTCCTTCAACGGAGCAAGAATGACAGAAGAGTGAAATACACTCGAAATATTCACCCTTCCACGTTTCAGAAATAAAAAAGCACATTAATGGATAGTAATAATCTCCGTTTTCTCATTTATTTAAACGTGATAATTCCAGCTAAGTGCAATGCGAAATTGTTCGTAGCTTCACTCAAATAAAAGAGAGAAAGAACGAAGTGGCGAATGGATCTCCGCAAAGATTCAAATGTTTTTAAAGTTTTATTCCATTATAAAATGAAGATATTGTGAAATGCAATATTATTCTATTTATTGTGTGTGTGTGTGTGTGTGTGTGTGTGTGTGTGTGTGTGTGTGTGTGTGTGTGTGTGTGTGTGTGTGTGTGTGTGTGTGTGTGTGTGTGTGTGTGTGTGTTTCGAATTTCGCCAATCATATGGCCCTATTCGATAACATGAATGTATTTTCGTTGGTGCATTGATCTCTCTTATTGTAATTTGATTATTCTGAGATGTCCAAGCCGTTAGCCTAGAGGCTGTGCAACCCTTATACCTGGGGAAGGATTGTCCAGGGTTCAATTCCCGTCGCCGACGTCAGGAGCTTAAGGATTTTCCTCAACCATAGCCAAGTTAGCCGGTCTTGTGTGCGGACAGCAGGGTTTTCTCCCCAGTTTATCTGCGGTTTTTCATCCCGCAAGTAGGCAAACCGGCCCGTGAACACACACACACACAGATACAGTCAGGAATATTTAAGACCCAGTCACAGGCCTGATTCGTCAGCTATGCCGGTTCCGAATCAGGATATAATTTGGGGGATTGAGATGGTGCTGTACTTCCCTGTAAAAAGGGTCTCATGACCGATATATCATCATACGCTATAATAATAATAATAATAATAATAATAATAATAATAATAATAATAATAATAATAATAATAATAATAATAATAATAATAATAATAATACACCTTCTGTTCAAAAAGAAACCGAACTTTTCGAAAATAGAAGAAACTAGTTCCGCCACCTGCTGTATCGTTTTGTTGTCGAAAGCGGCAACCTTCATTAATGTCGTGTCAACTGTTTATGACATTGGTTTCATTAGAAGCCGAGTTCTAGTGCCAAGAGTGACAGCGTGTTTTGACGAACGGTTGGAAAATGAGTTCAAACAGAGCTGCGATTGACTTTTGTGTTGAACTCGGTAAAAGTTTTACCGAAACGCATCAGATGCTTCAAAAAGCATAGGGTGATGAATGTTTATCCCGTACTCAAGTTTAGGAGTGGTTTAAGCGATTTCAAAGTGGTCGTGAGACGCTTGAGGACGACAAAATGCCGGGCCGTCCAAAAACTGGACGGAGCGAAGTTAACATCCAAAACGTGCGTGATTTCATCAAAGAAAACCCGAAATCGTCCGTGAGATTGATTGCAGATGAATTGAGGACTCCAAAATCAACTGAGCACAACATTTTGACCAAGCTTGAGTTTGGGCCTTCGTAAATTGAATTCGCGATATGGTGACCCACAAGTTGACCGACGACCAAAAAATATATCGAATTGAACACTGCAAGGAACTCATTAAAACCGCTCGTATGGACTCAAACTTCCTTGAAACGATCGTTACTGGTGACTAAATGTGGTGTTTTGCGTATGAGTCCGAAACAAAGCGCCAGACTGGTGCCGAGTGGAGACCACGAGAAGAGGGGCATCCGAAAGAAAGTCGCTTGGAGAAGTCAAAAGTAAAGAAAATGCTGATTTGTTTCTACGATTCCAAGGGCATTCTCACAAAGAATTCGTTCCACCTGGCCAAACGGTCAATGGTGAGTTTTATCTCGAAGTTTTCAAGCGACTGAGAGCGAGAATTCGTCGCGTACGGCATGAATACCGTGACGACCGATCGTTCGTCAAAACACACTGTCACTCCTGGCACTATAACTCGGCCTCTAATGAAATCAATGTCATAAACAGTTGACACAACACTAACGAAGATTGCCGCTTTCGACAACAGAAAGAAACAACAGATGTTTATTATAATAACACTAGTTTATTCTATTTTCGAAAATTTCTTTTTGGACAGAGGGTGTCTTCTGAGATTCTGTTATATTACTCTAAGAAGAACATTCGATGGTTGATCGGATTCGTGGTGTGTATACAGCTAACTAATTTTAAAGGTAATGTTCAGCTTTCAGAAAATGAGAAAGCCTGATTTTTTGATGCTGAGGCCTTCATAAGTGTTAACATGTTTATGCCAGGTAGGTGCTGTAATTCGCGTTCGGTAATGGTCATTCCAAGAAAGGTCCCATTATGGTAAGAGAATTGGATGTTATGAAAGTAAAAGCGATGTAAAAGGATTCTTTTAGTAAGAAATAAGAGAAGATTGTTTTTCATTGTTTTATTGGATTTGCAGTTAAGCGGATTCATTTATTCATTTATTCTGGTATATACAACAACAACAACAACAACAAGGAAATGAAAAAAGAAGCAAGCAGTTGATAAACTAATCCGTTGACCTCATAATTTTAACTACTTCTGCCGTAACTTGGTGCATCGAAAAGTCCATGTAGATAGTTGTTTGTCTTATAGGAGAAAAAGTGAAGGGCTGCTATGATGGAGACCCAGGAATCCCTTTCTCACAGACATACTAATTCCCTAATGCATCCCCTTTATACATTCCCTTACAATTATATCATAAAAGTGGAAATCTTAGTACAGATGGAAGTGGGTTGTGCATGTGAAGTTGTAAGGAATCACAGTTATTCACTCGAAAACTCTCGCCATCCTGATGTTAATTTTCCTCCGTATGGTCGAGAGTGATGTCGTCAGCATTTTGTGTTCCTGGAGGAACACGAAATGCTGACGACATCACTCACTGACGACATCACATCACTGACGACATGCTGAAATCCTCTATGGAACAACTGAACCTGGAGGTTCAGTTGTTCCATAGAGGATTAGGGAACGAGTAGAGGATTAGGATTAGAGGATTAGAGAACGAGTGTTTAGTTTGAATATTTCTTCGTTTCAAACGAGAGACAGATTCAGCAGTAACATCGGTGGCTTTCTCCAAGTAGTCAGATAGCAGAAATGTCCGTTTTTATTTTATTATTTTATAAAAGATGACGAAATGAAAGTTTATGCTGTAAACACGAAGAGAATGTTGAAGCGGGAAGGACAGTTCAAAATAGGGCACAAATCGTAAGAAATATCAGAGAGCAGACCAATACGAAAACTTCGAGCCATCCACTAAGCCAGTATCATTGGCAAATTTGATTATTTCTTCAATTTGCAGGAACTTTGCTAGTAGAGAGAAGACGCATTTTACATCGTGCTTAAACGAATAGTTAGGTGAAGTTAGAGAATTAGTGTTTTATAAAAAATTATGAGGATATTTGAATTCTGATTTATGTTAGAAAGAACGTTTTATTGACGTTTATATTCCAAGGGAGAAAGACTACTCTGATAACTGAAATGGCGTTGAGTTTTTTTAGAAAGTTACTGATAAAATCTGATAAAAATAAATATGAACTATTGGGGTATTTTTACTTTTCGAAAGGAATGTCGGAGAGGAAGCTGTCACTTGAAAGTATTTGAGGGATTGTTGTAATTCGATTTCAGAAATAATCTGTTAATGAAAGAGTTGTCAACCTGTAATCAACTTGAAGAAAGTACTCGCGGTGAAGGACATTGAACAAAAAATGCTGTCCACACGGATTAAAAGCGAAGGCATTGCTCCTTTGACCTCTCTACGGAGCGCAAACGAAGAATTTAAAATACTTTTAAAATATTAAAAAGAGAGAGAGAGAAGAGGAGGATGTGTGAAAGAGACAAGGGTGTGTGTGTGCGTGTGTAAGGGGGGAGAGATAGAGAAAGGTTAGAATGTTTGAGAGAGAGAGGGGGGGAGTGTGGGGAGGAGAGAGAGATAGAAAGGGGAAATGTTTGTGGGAGAGAGAGAAATGGAAAATGTGTGGGAGGGAGAGAAAGGGGAGTGTGAGTGTGTCTCTTCAGTGACACACTCACACTCTCCCTTTCTCTCTCTCTTCAGACAGAGATTCTTCCCGACAAGAAGAAACCACATGACTTCTATTCCATATATTAAAAGCATCTCTGAATGTGTGGAAAAAATTATGGGAAAATATACTCACTGCTCCCTACAAACCTTTCAAACGAATTCACGACTTTCCATCTGCTCCAAAAGACAAACTCTCCAATGATGCGGTCTGGCGTATACGAAGTGCCATGTTCTTGTTACTTGTCTTACGATGCGCAATCGGGAAGATCTATAAATAAAAGTATTTCTGAACATCAAGAACACATCTCTGTCATTCAACCTCATGAAGTTGGCTTTGCACGACATGGAATTAAAAATGCTAACTTTAAATCCATTAGAATAACGCAAAGCTGCTGCCTTGGGTCCACATATAAACATGAACGTTTATGTAAAGAAATTGCTGAAGCCTCACTTCATACACTTAATCGAAATTGCTGTCTCAGTATCCAATTTATTTAATACAACTGTGGAAATTGTTATCCTCAGTTGTATTAAATAAATTTAGCTCCTATATGATAATTTTAATTTAGTTATTTTTAATTTCAGCCCATTAGTTTCAAGACATGAGATGAACACGTGATTGGATACGTAGAGGGATTCCAATCTAAGCATGCGCACTACTGTTTTTTGTATTCAATTCCTACTGTTACTTGAAAATTGTACTGATGATATCTTATGATACTTAAAACGAAATATTTACATAACAAGAAAGTTATTTACTGTGCATTGCACGCTATTCTGTAGTTGTGGATACCATACTGTTTTCACTCTAGGTAACAAAAAGTAATTCGTCTCTCTCTCTCTCTCTCTCTCTCTCTCTCTTTCATATGATCATCAGAACTATGGGTCAATATTTCGGCATAAACTGAAGCTAGAGATGACTGGTGTCCAATCTTTACTCTTTTGACAGGTAGTCATTTTCCCACGGCAATGCCCCTTCCCTCTCGTCATTCCTAAGGTTGTCCATTTGGATGACGAGTGAAAATAAGTAATAAACTTCACGGTAGGAACAGACAAATGTTTATCTCCCACTAAAAGATGAATAATCTTATAGTGAGTCACCTACACGACCTCGATGGAATTTTTTATCTCGTTGGATGCTTCCTTCTGAGGTTAGCAATCAGCAAAATGTGCAACAGAATTTTCTAAGGATAATCAGAGAACGCTTGTATATCTTGACTCAGATTAGCAAGAGAATCAAGAATTTCGTAATTTTCGATTAAACTGTGCTTCATCACTAAAAACCACACGTACTAACCACAGTTATGACTATTTAATTCTTAAATATTTCATTCCAAGTATCTTGGGACATCATCAGTACAGCAGTTCAAACAATACTAGGAACAGCATACAGTAAGGGTGAATAATTACAGTGGAATCCCAATATGCGTACAGTAGCGTATTATAGAAGTAAATTGAATATAAGTGGGGGAAATATATATATGTATATATATATATATACGTATATTAAGGTTACCAAGTAATTTAAAAAATTAATTACACACACACACACACACATATATATATATATATACATACATATATACACATAAGGTTTAGTAATACAGAGCCTTATTAACTTTACCTAAGCAAGTTGCTAAAAGGTGTTTTTATTTTGAATAATCTCCGGAGGAGATATAGATCTAAATAATTTTTTTTTTTTACCTTGAGGCACCACCTTTAGACTTGAACTACGTTTCGGCGCAAACTTAACTGTTTGCTTACTTGGGATTAGGAGTAAAATAACCAAATTTATAAAATTACTTGGATTATAAAAAATAATCTATATATATATTATTTTACACAATTCTGTATGACAATTTCCCATACTTTAGGAATAGTAAGAACGTCGTTGCGGTTTAAGTTTGGTCTGTGCAGTAGGGCTTCAGAACTTTCTTTATATAAACGTTTATATTTATATAAAGATCTGTGTAAAATTTTCGACTTCTCCCAATGGATCCTACGGTTTGGATTTTCAACTCCGTGTTGAGAGAGGCCAGATTTCTGCGGTTTGAAAAGACGAATGTGGTCTTGATGTTCCGAGATGCGTTTCTAAACAGACTTATCTGTCTGACCAAAGTAAGAAAATTTACAGGAGCATGGGATCTCATAAACACTCCCAACACTGAGTTGAAAATCCAAACCATAGGATCCATTGGGAGAAGTCGAAACTTTTACACAGATCTTTATATAAACATGAACGTTTATACAAAGAAAGTGCTGAAGCCCTACTACACAGAGCAAATTTAAACCGCAACGACGGTCTTACTATTCCTAAAGTATGGGAAATTGTCAGACAAAATTGTGTAAAATAATCTTTATATATTTTTTCCCCAGTTATATTTAATTTACTTCAATAACACATTACTGCACGCATATTGAGATTCCATTGTAATCATGCACCCTTTTAAACTACTGTATTGATGATGTCCCAAGATACTTGGGATGAAATATTTACAATTAAATAGTCATTACTGTGGTTAGTACGTGTGTTTTTTAGTGATCGATCCACCACAGGTTTCGTTATATAAAAACTGTGCTCCAAATGATTCATCTTAATCAACCTTTCCTGTTAATACGAGAAGGGTCTTTCAAAAAAGCGTTTTCTTCTGAAGTAAGTAGTGGAATCTGATGGACATCGCATGTTGTGTTCCACATGCCACTCTTTCCTTGTTTATCGTGGCGTTCCACTGTAGGCATTTAAAAAACGGGTCAGGGTCTCACACCGGGCGATGAAATCTATTTACCAGCTAAAGACAATCCCGAACATCCGCGTTCACAGTTAGATTCGAACCAGTGACACCTGGTGGTTGGAGAATCGATACACTAACCACCCGCCAATCAAGCCAGAAATTGGATCTTTTTTTCTTTTTATTATTTTCAGATGATTTAAAGAAAAATAAAATAATGCACGCTAGTTTCGCAATTGTAAAATATTTCATTATTATAAATGCAGACATCCGATTTAAATATGAGAATTGCGTAATTAAAAAGATCTGCATTTCGGTTTTTATGGAGAATTTCGAATGGAAATCGAAGAAAAGTAATTCTGGACGTCCGTATTTTATTATGAACAAACAACATTTTTTTTCGTAAACTAAAGAGGTCAACTGTTTGGTTTACTCCGATAAAGAATGTATATACGATATGCTACTTGTGTTGTATATGTATTGATATAAAGAAATTGAAATACGCAAGACAAGAGAGAGTGAGAGAGAGAGAGAGATTGCTACACAGATGTCTCTAGAAAACAAGGTGACATAGAAATTCTACCTAATAATAAAATAATGGAGATAGGTAACAGGTAATTAATTACCTGACAGCAGAGAGAAATACTCAATTGTAAAAAATCGCACGCAAAATCATCATCATTTGAACGAAATTAGGATCACATCAAAAGTTCTTTATTCGCAAAGAGCATTGCGATGAGGGGAATGACAGTTACAGACTGTCTTTCTCCTCATCATTATAACATAATATAATGATAATAATTATTCTTATATTATTGATATATTATAATAATATCACTATATTCTATCTCCTCATTGTAATATAATAATAATAAGAAGAAGATTAACGACAGTGGAAGAAATGCTGCAAAGTTGAAATTCCTAAATAAAATAACTGCATTATAAAACCCTCAAATAAATAACTTTTGAGTTCAAGTTATTTACAGATTACTGTAAGATATTTACTTTTTATAATTACTGGCAATGGTTCTTTCTCTTCTTTAGGCATACGATTAAAAGCGAAAAATTCCGCAGTTGAACTCTTCTGAATTCTCTCATCCTCTTCTTCAAAATATGCGAAGCTCGTTTAGGTTCAAAACATGTAAGAACAAATGTCAGTAACTGAAGAATCTCGCAGTCTGGTTAGGGATAAAAAATTGTTGATCTTTTCCTTCTATTGTAACTAGCGGATTCGTGATGATGAGGTCGGATTAATGAGGGACATTAAAAAAAAGATTGTTTAAAGTTTAGTAGAAGACAGAGAGAGGACTTCGCTGACACTGTAATAAGCAGAAGACAAAAATATAATGCACGAACTAAAGTTTCAGGAAATATGAAAAATATTAGTGAAGTTGCGAATTTATTTAGAGAACAGACTTTAAAATAACTAACAAACAGGTCTAGACTACGTGAAGACAGGAAATTGTTCGTTTTCATGTGTTTGCGACATCTCCTTAATGATAACATGCATCCTTTTTTTTCATGTTATTTTTTTTTTCTAATTTTAGCACACGTATGAAGCCATAAACGAAACTTCTCTTATGTTTATAACTGAAGCCATCCACATTCCTTTGGCACCGAAATTAAGGTGAGAAATATTCGCGTGAATTCCGTCGATGAGTAATGATATTTCAGATGAACAAGTTTCAATAGATCCACTCTCTTTCATCTTCCCAGCCTTTAGAATTTCAGAAAGCTTTTGCTTGGGAAGATGAAGGAGAGAAAATTTTTGAAGATTGACTTCAATAGAGAAAATTTGAAGGAAACTCGCAATATCTCCAAATAGAGGAAACTGTGGGGAAATATTACCAAATGGCAGAAAGAGATAGCTGCACTAGATTTCAAGAATTCTGGAGCCCACATTCATAAAAGGTTGATGATAAAAATGTCAATTTATTCCTACGAGTTTTAAACTAAATTGACAAAGTTTTTTTATCATCAACTTTCTATAGTAGCTGCACTCGACAGAGCTGCGAGTACACTACGTTGACAAAAGCATTTGGGCCTTTTACTTGCCATGCAAATTTCGGATCTTACCATATGCAGATATTCAGGGAGCGTCTGCAATAGTAAGTCTGGTAATAAAAGTCAGAATGTGCTGCATGTTTTGCACTGTACTCGAGTCACTAATTGAGTCACTAATCAGTGTGACTCAATCCACCGTTACTTAGCTACCAACACTCACTGACCGAGATCGACGGACTCTGTCTCGGAATGTTCTATCATCCCATCAGCGGTGGACCTCACAGTCAACGTGGAAAATTCTGCAGGGACATCCGTCAGCGGTAGAAATGTCTGTAGAAAGTTTGCAACTTATAGGTTACCGCGGCTACGAACAAGCTACACATCACCACCGCCACCTCAACGCTAAACAACGTTTGGCCTGGTGTCTTTCACACCGTTCACGGACTGTAGATGATTGGAAAAGAGTTTAGTGGAGCGAGGAGTCACGCTACGCAATATTTCATTCTGATGGTGGTGCTTGGATCCAGAGATTAACCGGGGATCGGTTCCGTCATTACTGCATCATTCGCTAAGTTAGTGCAGACGGCTCCAGCATCGGTGTTACATTCCCAGTTTCTTAAAAAGAACTTTAACACAAATATTCAGAAGCAGATGCGACTGTTTCAGACTCTCCCATGTGTTCCATTAGTAATGTATGTCATTTTATGACAGGAAAAATGACGTATTTTTGAGGATATGCAGATTTTCTGGAAGTCTTGGCGTCATTTGTTTAAATAAAGCAAAATATTTGATGTGATTGTCGTCAATAGTTTTTTCCCACATTTGTAATTCTGTAAAATCTTCTTAATTCTTCGCTTGTTCTTTCAAATCTCTATTCCAAGTAAGGCTTGGTCTATGATTTTTCACTCTCTCAGAGTAATAGGATCGAGGAAGAAGAGGAGACCATCTATAAGTTCTGCTGGATCGGAAGTAACTGATTCTACAGTTTCATGAACCTTCTTAATTCCCTCAAGACTTGTACGCAAAAGGAGTAGAAAGGTGGAATCTTTGTACATTTCGTATAAAATTTCGGAATTGCGTCATTTTTATCTTTTCTCCTAACACAAAATGGATCTTAATTCATGAAATTGTGTTGTGTATTTTTCAACGGCGTGTTCAATGAAGAGCTTCCTCGTTTTACACTGTGCTAATCTTAGAGGATTCGTCCTTCGTTTGAACATCTTGATCTATTCTTTTGATAACTTTCTCATTGATGATGGGGATTATCACTTGTAAAAGTCCCATAAACTCACTTCAGAAAATCGCATAAGAAATTCACATTTTCTTGGAAGAGCTTCCGAAGACGAATACGAATCTCCTAATTCAATCTCGCGATGGAATCAAATCAAATAGTTATCGAGGTCCAATTTCTAAATACTTTCTATTAAAAGAATGTTTACCTTCATTTATTTGTGTTTTCATATAAAATACCAACATATTTCAAATTACTGATCTGAGAATTTAATGCGTAGGTAAAGTGAAAAAAGCAAATCCGTTAGATTACGTCAGTGATATTTTAAGCTATCCGCCACGTGAAGATTTTTTATGAGCTACATTCCATCGAAATCAATCAAACCCTGGAAAAAATAAAAACAACTGAATTTCGAACGCTGTTGTTTGGACAGCCAATGGAGGAACATCCAAGCTGACGGCAAGTGAATTAAGATTTTCCTTCTTGCTTCTGAAGTGATCCTTAATTGGGCGACAGATAGGAATAAAAGAAGATGATCCCATTTCTTCAGGTCTTATTGTTCGCATATCTTATACATGACCTTTTCTACGGAGAGTATCGCCTCATATCTACACATGCAACGCTACGCGTATTTCAATCTTTCTTAAGAAAGAGAACTGGCCTGGTCTTGTGGAATTCCCTTCAGGCAGACGCTAAGAAAGATAACCACTTCTCACTTATAAACACACACACACACACATTCACTTTTCCTTGAATGAGACGCAAGAAAGTTCGATTTGTTCAGCCCTGGCGCTCTTTTAAATCGCGGTGAAGCAGAATTAGTGTTTGATATTTTAAATATTGCTAATATTCCATTATTTCTACTAATAATCGAATTACTGCGATTGTTGCTTGGTGAAGACGCTGTCTTGAGCAAATGATAAAACAATCTACCACTCACGGATTCCCCTCTTATTCTGAATCTTCTTAAGAATGAGGATGGCTTTCTGTAACCTTCTGATGCCAACCTGAAACATCGAATAGACAATTCGTAGTGATACCTTTTCCAGTAAAGGTTAAATCCGTAAAAGGAGCATTTTTGTTTAAAATTAGTAACACTCAGTAACCAATCAGAGCGAACTTTTGCTTCTGCATTGTTCAGGATGGATTGTTGCAAGGAACTGAAGACTGTTTGATTCGGCACCATCGAGCATACCACGTGAATGTTATATTTGAAAACGAAAAGCATTTAAAACCAGAAAAATTATTTTTATTTATTATCGTATTTGCTATGTGACTGCCGATTGGAATTTTATGAAACTCTGTCAGTTTGATGAATTTCATGAATTTGGTTTCATAATTACTTTGGTATAACAGGCCACGACTGATTTAATATGAAACACCTTTTATTTTCTCATACACTCACACTATTAGAGGATCTTTTGACTTCAGGCGACAGAATCAAGGATGATTAAAGGCAAAGGGATAAAGAAGAGTCCTTTTTAGGACTTCCAGGATAACGAATGGCAATGCTGTAGCCAATGAAGTTTTAACTGAGGCTCGACTATTGCCGTTACCCAGCCATGACTAGAGCTTTTTAGCTCAATAACACCCCATCCACACAGATTTTCTTCATTCAGATGACGGGATAAAGAGTCAAGGACTCAGTCCATCGCCCAGTTCTTTTAAGAACCTTAAAAGGCAATAGAATCGGAAGAACGCACCCTTGGAGTGTAATGGATGGCAATGCTGTAACCAATGAAGTTCTAACTGAGCCTCGGCTATTGCTGTTACCTTCTTGAGATTATCAGGGCTTTATTTATATTTATATTTATATAGCTTGATAACACCCTATCCCTACACTGTTCTCTACAGATAACGGGGAAGATGAAAAGCATTCTTGCTTCGCCCCTTTAAGCCAGTCCTTATAAGGATAAGGCGATCTTTAGCGACCCCGTGTTGTGGCCGGGATAAGAATAGCGCTAACGTAAATCCATGCGTGTCGCAAAAGGCGACTAAAATGGACGCCGAGTTTCGAAAGTTTGCTCTCTCAGGTTTCTTCCGGAATTTCGCTTCCGGTGAGAGGGGCTTAGATTTCGGGAGGTTTGCCTGGGAGTGTATATTGAGTCTCCGGGGACGGTGTTCTCTGGCACGGCCCGGTGAGGGGCTTTGTCGGTGGGTGCTTTTCCCTGGAATATGACCGGTTCTACTTGGTGGTGGGGGAGCCCGTCACTGAGTGAAGCCAACACTGAGTTGGTCGGTCTTTTGGTCGCTATGGAGTGGTCTACGGATCGTTCTAATTTTTATGCAGGGCTTTACTTACGTATCAGCCCCAATGTAGCTCATGCATGTCGTACGAGGCGACTAAAATGGGTATCCAGGGAGGGTAATGGATGGCAATGCTGTAGCCAATGAAGTTCTAAGTGAGGCTAGGCTATTGCTGTTACTCTCCTGCCATGATCAGAGCTTTATATAGCTCGATAACACCCTAT
Source organism: Typopeltis vanoorti (assembly GCF_054136105.1). NCBI lineage: Eukaryota > Metazoa > Arthropoda > Arachnida > Uropygi > Thelyphonidae > Typopeltis > Typopeltis vanoorti. The sequence continues at coordinate 6,325,720 of NC_143563.1, forward strand.
CCTTACACTGTCCTCTACAGATAACGGGGAATATGAAAAGTCCCACAATTTTCATCCCACAAAAACAGCCAGTTTTTTGTGGGATGAAAATTGTACGTAATTGAATGCTACGGTGGTTTTTACGGTTACCGTCGTTTTCTTATAACTCCTCTGATGCTGGATCGAATTTGCTGAAACGTAATATTTAGAATCGTTGATGAAGTAATTTCCACGGGATCATTTTCGAAGCAAAATGAGGCAAATCAAAATTATCTCTTCAATCCGTCGAGTTCGTAAACATTTTCATCGAATCACAAGAAGGTGCGTTTAAACTTTAGATATTCCTTTTGGATACGCCATTAAATCAACAACAAGGGTGTGCAGTCTACACAATCGTGGGTTGCTGAATTTTCCCATTAAATTGATACAATTAGAGCAAAATAATCATTGTTTGAAATGTTGTTTTTTTTAATAGAAATGAAATTATAACGTGAAGAAAGAAATATATTCTTAAGTAACGTTGAACAGAGGGGATTAAGTTTCTTCAATTTTAAAACGATCATTACTATTATACATAATCATTCCACACATCGTATTAGAATTCTATAGTTGTTTGTATACAACATTTTTTTTTCTTTTCTTTTTTTATATTCTCAAGAAATATAATTTTCTTTGGTTGAAAACACTAGAACGGCCAAATCGAAATTACTCGACAAATTTCAACGTGCACAAATGAATGTTGGTTGGTCTGCTGATTTGAAGATTCTTTCGTCAGATCTTTATTTTCCCATTTAAAGCTCCTGATATTTCCTGATAAAGCACGTAAAGCTCCTGATATTTTTATTAGCCTTCAGATATTCTTCTTTTATCGTACACTTATTGCTATGTTACATTTTCATGTTCGCATTATTCCTAGGAATTTAAATTTAATTACTTGTGCAAATATTTTCCCAGCATTTCAATTTTCATCGTATTGGTTGTTCTGCGATTGTCGATGTTTTCATTTCTCTGCTGATATTAAAAATGTTAAGTCTGCTGCATATCTCACAGAATTTAAAGAATTACTTTTCGCGGTAATCTTTGTTTCTTTCTAGAAATATTTTGTCATATGCATAACGAACAAAATTGCATTTTTTTTTTCGATATTTCATTCCACTTGCTTCGTTCATAATTATGTGAATAAACACGGACTTAAAGAATGCTTTTGTCTAATCTCTTATCCTTGAGTGAAAATGCTATCACACAAAGAAATAAATTTTGGAAGGAATAATTAACCCCCATCTGCTAGTCCCCATTAGAATGGGGGGCTGCTTCGATAGTGGTCTTCGCTGCCTGGGTTAATTCCGCCAGCTCCCTCCTATTCTGTATCAAAATCAAATCGAATTATCCGCTGGGTAATGATGGAAAACACGAAGGAAGAACGCACGCTGTTGTAAGACGAAAAATGTACAAACTTTCATAATTATGAAAATACGCTAACGTTGACTGACCTGAAGAATGTTCTGTGTTGTCAATAGTCCACACCACTTACTTACGAACCGACGAAAAAACATTTTGGCAGAATTATTACGATGAGAACGCATCAAAGGATATCAACGAATAAAAGAGAATCATTTGCCCGAAACAATTTTGATGGAAACATAGAACCTAATCAAAGTTTGAGAAACTTTTAAGAATAATACTGAACAAACTACATACGAAGCAGAGAGAGAGAGAGAGAGAGAGAGTGACGTTTGGTTAGAGGAATTTAAAGGAAGCGACCACTTTAGTGGTCAGAAGAGGATAAACTACTGATTTAAATATTAAATTGTCGATATACAAGATATGCAAGGATAAAGTAGGGTTTATGGATTATGTACAATTAAATTAAAATATAAAAATGCATATAAAATTGAAGAGAAATGTGAAAATATTCCTCTCCCTCCTCTCGTACTGTAGGTTTATGTGCTTGGGATTCAACTTCATTTTACATCGCGATTAATCCGTTCTCAACCACGTTGAACAAAACCTGTTCAACAACTTAAACATCTCTAATAATAATGTATGATCAACAGCTAGTTTTAGATTTGGATTATTTTGTACGGACTCGAGCGTTTGTTGCAGATAAACAATCATTAGAAAAGGGTACTTCAGTTTAATGTGCTTTCTTTACAAAAAGCATTTAATAATAGAAAATAAGAAGAGAAGATATTCTTAATAAAAGAAAAATAATGACACAGAAATTAAGGTTATGAAAGAAGGTGATGACATTTATTTTTCGGAGAAATCTACCAAAAACAAAATAAGGAAGTTTCAACAAAAAACCAATCCAGAATACTTGTGATGCATTCTAATCAATCAAGTGGAAATTGAAATAAAAAGAAAATATCGAAACCATTGAAGAATTTTAAACACTTCGGAGGAATTCATGTTAACTCAGGTAAATGAGTTGTTGTCTCATTTAACTGAGTTAACATGAATTGTTAGCATAAGAAAAGATCAAACACCACTGATGAAACAAAACTCGTTGGAAAATTGACAGAAAAGTAAAATCAACAATTTTCAATACAATTAGAGATGAATAAATATGCGAAAGGTGTTTCTTGCAACCACTAAATGAATGTGAAAATAAAAAAAAACAGAACGAGAGAATGACATTAATGAACGTAAAGTAGATGAAATAACCGGAAATAATTTGGTGAAATATATATATATATATATATATATATATACGTGGGTGGTTTCAAACGTTCTCGACCTAACAATGAAAAAACAAATTTATACTTCCAAAATTATTTTTATTTTTCAACATAATCTCCCTTAAGACTAATGCATTTATTCCAGCTACTCTCGAGCGCCATTATCCCATCCCAGTAGTGGTTCTAAAATACCCCTCTACGGCTGCAATCAGCTCTTGATTCGAAGAAAAACGCTGACCAGCGAGAAAGTTTTAGTTTTGAGAAGAGACAGAAGTCAGAGGGAGCCAAATCTGGGGAATAGGGTGGATGTTCCAACAATTCATAGTGCAGATCCCTTAATTTTCCCATTGCCAAAACACCTTTGTGGGCAGGTGCATTGTCCTGAAGAAAGATGTTTTTTTCTTCTGCAAACCTGGTCTTTTCTCACAAATTTTTTCATCTAGTCTGGTTAAAAGATCGGAATAATATTCCCCGGTTATTGTTTTACCCTTTTCAACATAAGTAATAAACAAATGCCTTTAGCATCCGAAAACACCAATGCCATGACCTTGTCTTCTTTGGTGCTGAACAGCCACTTCTGTCCACTGTTTTGAACTGCTTTGGATTCTGGCATGTAATGATGAATCCAAGACTCACCCATAGTAATAAATAGACGCACAAAATCAGTTTTATTCTTGTTAAAATGCTTCAAGCACCGTTCAGAGATTTTCATGCGAATGCGTTTTTCGCAAGATCTGCTCGGCAGCCATCTTGCGAAAAGCTTTTTCATTTGCAATTCTTCATGCAAAATATATCCAACACGTCCTTTTGAAACGCTTATACTCGCAGTAATTTCAAGCACTTTGACTCACCGATCATCCAATACCATATCTTGCACTTGATCAATGATTTCTGGTGTCGTTACACTTTTTTAACGTCCTTCACGTGGATCATCTTCAAGGCTGGTACGGCCACGTTTAAATTCGGCAGCCCATTTTTTAATTGTCGAAAACGGAGGAGAAGAGTGCCCATAAACTTTTATGAACTTCGAATGAATTTCTTTTGGCGTTAAACCTTCTTTTACAAAGAATTTTATAATCTCACGATACTTAATTGTATCCATTTCAAGTGATACAGGAAACACTTTTGCTTCAGACAGCTGTATAAATCCGGTCTGGGGGCCTTTTCCCCAGAGGCAAAGCTACATGCCACCGGACGGGTCCCCAGGTTGCGGATCGGAGAATGGCCACCAGAGATGGCGGCTAGCTGCGAATAGCCAATAAGCAGTTCCGGACAAGAAGCGGGAATACTAACAGAACGTGGCGTTAGTGGACAACTCCAGTAACTCCATAAAATGCCGAAGAAGTCCAAACCGGTACTGCGTCAAGGCGATTGATTTAGGCCGCCCTAAGCCTAAATCAATTTGTTCCTTCTTGCATCTCTCCCAAGCTCTTCAAGGAAGTTTGTCAAATAAGTGTCGATGTGCTGACAGTAAAAAGAAAATACGATTGAAATCTGATGCCAAAGAACAAGAGAAAAGATTCACGCCAGCGCGGACGTCGCCCTGTTAATCAAGGTTCGCGTCCCCAATCGAGTAATCAAGGTTGGAATGAAAAAATCAGTTACTTAAAACAAAGACAAAAAAATCAAACTCAAGCCTGTAAAGGATGGAATATCAATTGGTACATGGAATGTCCGTACACTCTGGGCAACTGGAAAATTGCAGTTGCTTCAAGAAGAAATGAAGAAATTCAGATGTGATATATTGGGTATTTCAGAAATGAGATGGACACTGTCAGGAGAATCAAATGGTGGATGAGTTCTCTGGTCAGGAAATGAAAGTAAGCATGAAGCAGGTGTAGGTTTCCTGCTAAGTAACAAGGTTTGTATGGCAATGGTAGGATACAAACCAGTTAGTGAAAGAATAATAGTTGCAAGATTCAGTGCCCAACCATTTAATATCACGACCATTCAAGTATATGCGCTCGCGTTGCAGAGAGTGCAGATCAAAACATTGAGAGATTTTACAGGGATCTACAACTAGAAATTGATAAGGTGCCGAAGCAGGATATACTCATCATTGGAGGAGACTGAAATGCAAAGATTGGCAAAAATAACACAGGATGGGGAAAGGTTATGGGAAGATTTGGATATGGGGAAAGAAATGAACGTGGAGAGATGCTTCTGGAATTTGCCACGGTTAACAACCTGATGATTTGCAATACCAAATCCCAACGAAAAGATTGTTCGTAAATGGACGTGGCGCTCCTTCGATGACAAACACAGGAATATGATCGACCGGATATTAATAGACCAGAAATGGAAAACCTCAGTTCAACAGTGCAGATCATTCCAAGGAGCTGATATTGATCGGACCACAGCTTAGTGATAGCAAATATAAGACGAAGTTATTCCCCCTTTTTTTTTTGCTAGATGGGTGAAGCAAGAATTCTTTTCATATTCCTCGTTATCTGTAGACGAAAAGGTATGGAGAGCGTGTTATTGAGCTATAAGCTCTGGTCATGGCTGGGTAACGGCAATAGCTGAGCCTCAGTTAAAACTTCATTGGCTACAACATTGCCATCTGTTATGTTACTCTCTGGGTAGTTCGTCCTTCCCACTACGAGAAAAATGTATCAACCGTTTATCACGAATGACATTATTCTTACTTAAGTCATGTAAATAAGTTAAAGATGTTTTAAATATTTCGAAATAAATTTTATTAATATCACTCGTTAAACAGAAATTTGTTTCAAGCGATATTTATTACAATTTATTAATTTTTTTATTAATACAAAATAATTGTGAGTTCATTAAAATTAATTAAATATCACGCTAACATGAACATTGGCTTTCGCATGAGAGATGACATAAGATTGTAGGTGAAGACACAGATGAAAGCTCTTCCGAGATGACCAGAGGAAAGGGGGGGGTCAGGAATCGGATAACTCCTTTAAGTTAGATGAATTTGAATAATAATAAAAAAAAGACAGAACAGTAAGTCAATTTACATTCAGTGGGAGGATCCTCATCTTCTTCACTTGATCGCTAAGTACACCCACTCAAAGTCGACGGTTGGAATTTCGTCGTATTTTAACAGATCACGTGATTAACGTATTAAAAGCAGTAGTATAAGGGAGAGACTCACAAAAACGTCTAAAAAGACCCACATATGTCGTTTTAGTGATGTACGTATCAACAATAGCTCCAGAAGCTATAGTTACCCATAATGCAATATTATCACGTGTCTGGCTTAAATGGCATAGCTGAGAAATTAATAGCAATTTATAACTGCGAGGTTCATTTCGAAAGTTCTGTACTCAAGCGATTAATTCAAGCATTTATTTAACAAAATGCATCCTTTTCTACTGAATACTTCTTTTCACTTCGGGAACAGATCGATCTGAGTATATATATATATATATATATATTGCTTTTGCATAATCACAAAATAACCACAGCTCCTTTTGTAATGATTCAGCTGGTGTTATGCCGGATGCATTTCATTCGACAATATAAGTGATTCTGATTGAAGCCAGTTAATAAAGTCATAACATGTCACACATTTAACAACCCTTAAATATTCCAAAAATTAAATATTCTCTAAAAATTAAAAAAAAAAAATATTAAAGCAACATAAAAGTTTTCTATAAATGATTTATTTAAATAATATATTCCTGCAAATTTTTAAAATCATTCTGTTTCGTGTTCCTTATGTGCGTCGGTGGTCTCGTATCGAAGTGAGAGGGTTCCACCCTCCTGGAAACACGGATTTTCATCGCCCTGTGGGTGATCTACCCTACGTATGAGAGTTTACCCAAAGTAGTCATGTAATAGAGGTTTACAACCTTACATGGAGTGCGATTCACACACACACACACACACACACACGCACACACGCACAAATTCATTGTTAAAAATATAGAAATTACGTACAAATAAATACAAGAAAATTTAAGGGAGCCTTCTTGTTTTCAACCGTAAAATATCCCCATAAAATTTTTAGTGACAAATGCGGAACACATCACTGATAAGATCTGCAAGAACACAACGAAAGGAATTAATTAAAAAAAAAAAAAAAACTGTCTTTTCCTATACCATTCTTAGCATAGGTTATGTTTACCAGTTGTTCACCACCCCTCATCCAGTTGTTATATCTTGGTTTTAAATCCTTAACCCTTCCTCTACTTCGACTTTGTAGTATTACTTACAATTAAATTTGTCCGAAACTAATTCACTATTTCTCACTATTTTGTTATTTTTTCACTTCAAATTTTGCTTTGTTCAACAGTTTTACAAAATGTTTCAAAGCCGCTAAAAGATTTTTTTTAATAAACTAAAGATATTAGAAATAGATTTCACAAAATACAATCAAAGTTGTATTTTGTGAAAATTTCAATTAGAATTGTTTCGAAATTAGAAAATTTTTCCTAATACTATTTTTAAAAGCAGTACATCCGAAATATTATAAGTAGATGAGGATGTTGCTTTCATTCCTGTTACCTTTTCCATTTGTTAAGTATTGCAGCGGTGAATGCCTCTATGATTTCTGTTCAACAGCATACATCTATGATTTTTTTCTCCCACTTTATTTTTCATCCAAAGTATTATTTTTCTTATATACCCATTAAGAAAAGTGCATTCTTACTTCATTCCCACTTGATAACTGGAACAAGTCACAAAACAAACATCTGTCTGGAATTCAAAATTGCATATTATGAAAATCACAGAAAATCGTAGAAATTTGATAATTAGGGAATTATCAAATTTTTAAAAATTAGGGAATTGAGACGACATAAGAATTCAGGACAATCTAGATGCCATTTTCAATACAAAAATAACAGGGAAAAAAAATCCTTGTCGTCCCTTTATAAAATAAATCTTTAAAAAAGTAAAGGTGTTTGAACTTATTTAATTTATTATCTTAATAATTTAAAAAAAATATTTAAAAACTGGATGCAAGTAGGTGTGATATTTAGTTCCTTAATATTTTATATTAATATATAACTTTTCTAATAGTTTCTATTACAGAAATAATTTCTCTAATAGAAATAATAATTATAATCGTTATATTTTATTTTGTATTACGAAGAAAAACACTAAAATTAAAACCATGATGTAGAATACACGTTACCAACACCCGTCTCGAGTTACTCGGTATTGCACTACTTTGAACGTGCGACTTCTGCCTCAAAATTCAGCAAATGTATTCATTCCAGAAAAGAGCTTCAGAGTTTTGGTAGCTCAACCAACGAGGGTGTCGATCTCATGGGAATTATTAAAAGTGAGCGAATTGTGTTACCTTCTTGGCACGAAAGAAAATAGCAGTGAAGATTTCTCATTCTTTCTTTTTAATTATGTTCGTCGTCGAGTTGAAGGCTTTTGCGATGTTTCTGCTTTAATATTCATAGTGCTTCTCAAAACAATAAATAATAATAATAATTTCTTCTTTTTAATTTGTTTTTCCCTTCCTCAGAGGAATAAACAAAACGCATACATCTCATGGAAACGTTTTTTTTTTTCGGGACCTTAAGGGGTTTTGATCCTGCATAGTAAATCCGGAAGCCAAAGGATACACGCAATTAACAGACACAAATAAAACAGATGATGGAGTAGTGTGTAGATGGTGGATTGTTACGCAGGACGTGTGTGGTAATGAGATCATTTCGTGCGCAATGACCTGCTGAGATGCGTTCTTGGAGATGCCACGTGTTAATATAGCTAAAATTTTCTGCTTAATTGACGAACTTGAGTAGCACCTTATTCGAAATTTCCAACGTCATGCAAGTAGCGTGACATTGCATCATAATTACTCAACATCCAGGGTGGCGCCGTGCGGTTGTACAGTTTGTGCCCCGCACAAGGGCGCTTGAAGATGAGGGGCGCCATTTCACCACCGGAAATAATAAAAAATATATATAAATTTTCTTATTCTTGAATTATATCGTACTATATAAATTACACAATTACAAATTATAGTTAATACAATAAAATTGAAATTTAAGATCAGTCAAATTATTATGAATTCCTAATAATCTAACAATATTTGTAACTTAATACAGCACCAGTTTTATTATACAGTAATTTGTTTGAAGTGAAACGTTATCAATATTACCGCAGATTTTATTTCACAAGTAAGCATGGTCTCATCGAAAATTGTATAAATATTCTCGATTGTTTATTATATTTTCAGTGGAAATTATTAGTGGAAATGCCAGTAGCCTCAAACACTAGATTATGGAGCTCCAAGAGTTCACTAAGAGACTTCAGCCAGACGTTTTGATAAGTGAAACACACCTGAGGACATCGGATAGCCCCAAAATTAGGGGATATCTCCTTTACAGAATTGACAGGCTAAATTACAGAGGTGGTGGCACTGCCATCTTCATTAAAAAGTATATACAACGCCAACAGTAAACAACCCCCCAACCACTAACCTCGAGGTTACTGGCATGGAGATTCTTACTAGCTCGGCTGGCAGACTGAACATTTACGCTGCATACAACCCACCGCAAAATAACACTACTGCTCACGGAACTGGAGGCCATCCTAGATGCTAGAGAGCCCATCATTATTGCTGGGGAGTTGAACTTTAAACACCCGGCATGGAATTGCAGAACCACAAACAGCAATACACAGATCTTGCCAACTACAGGATTCAATTGCGCTTTCGTCGCAGGCCCCACTGAACCTGCTCATCACAGCTCGAATGTCACTGCTGACATCTTGGATATCCATCCTGCAAAATGTTAAATTTCAGTATAATTTAAGAACATTAAATGAGCTTTCATCAGACCAGTGCTATTACAGCTGGGAACCCAACACAACCCGTCCCCCTCCACACACACACAAACACTCATTCATATCTTGGGAAAAATGAGCAAAAGCACTCCCAGAATTCATCGGCCTGTTCCTCCTGTAGGGTCAAAGCAAGAAGTTGAAACAGCAATCAGAAATTTCACTCAGCTAATTAATGCAGCCATAACGGCAGTTACCTCATCTACAACTCACCCCACACCCAATCATTTACCAGAGAATATTATGAACCTGATCAAAGATAAAAGTAAAGCTAGAAAAAGATTTCACAGTACTCGCGCGCCTCAAGACAAAAGAATCGTTAACAGATTAAATGGAGTTGGGGGAGAGACCCTCGAAGCCCACAGGGATTGGCTGCGGGAAGATAAGTTGGCTTCCTTCTCGCTTGCGGATCACTCTATTTGGGAACTCTTGAGGAATCTCAGACACAAAAACAAATCTCTTCCCCTCTACAATCGGACCTGGGTCTTGTGCCCACGGATGCAGAGAAGGCAGTAACCATTACAAAAAATTTAGAAGGGCTGTATAGACCTGCTTATGAAAACTTAAACTTCAACCACTTCCTGAGGTTTGAATTAATCAAATTATTCCTACTTCACCAGAAAAAATCTAGGAGATCATTAAGAACATCAACAACAAAAAAGCTCTTGGTGCAGATGGCATTACCAATAAAGTTATTAAACTACTACCGTGTGGAGCCATTGTCCACCTTACCAACATAATCAACGCGATCATTAGATTCCAATATTTCCCTTACTCGTGGAAAACTGCTTATATAACCCCCATTCATTAACCAGGCAAAGACCCACATCTACCACAAAATTATCGTCCCATTAGCCTGATTTCAAACCTGGGAAAGATTGCCGAAAGGCTCATCCTCGACAGGCTCCAATGCACAGTAAATAAGCCGAGTATCCTCTCAAATGAACAATTTGTATTCCGTCAACATCACAGCACCACTCAACATATCTATAGACTAACTGAATATATTACCACAGGCTACAATTGGCATCAACTTAGCGCAGCCTTCTTTCTGGATATGGCCAAAGCCTCCGATATGGTGTGGCATTATTGTCTGCTCTACCAGATCATCACCTTCCTCATTCCGCTAAAGATTACAGTTGATTCAATCATACCTCAGCAACAAATTTATGCAGGTCAAGATAAACGGAACAATATCTACCAATCGCCGTATTCTGGCTGGAGTTCTTCAAGGATCCTTACTGGTCCTAATTCTGTTCTCGATATTTATGGCAGATATTCGGCACAACTGAATGTCCTCTATCCTGGCCCTCTACGCTGATGACACAGCGATACTAACCAGATCTCTTCGCCCACATATAGCCGCCAAAAAACTTCAAGAAAACCTAAAATATTAGAACAAAATGGTTCTCCGATTGGGGATTACAAGTAAACCCCTTGAAAAGCATAGCCGTGCTCTTCTCCAGAAGAACAGTATCTCCTAAGGGAGGGCATTTTCCTGTTTAAACCAAATTCCTTGGAAAACAGAAGTCAGATACCTTGCTGTACTGCTGGACAAAAGACTAACCTTCAACCACCACATCACGGACTCACGTGCAAAGGCATCACATGTCGTCGCCCAACTCTATCCTCTGTTAAGAGAAACAGTAAATTACACACCAAAATTAAACTGCTCCTCTACAAACTGATGATTCGTCCTATCATCACATATGCTTCGCCAGCATGAAGCCATACCACCGATACTAATATCCTCAAATTCCAGCGAGTGAAAAACAAGTGCCTACGTATGATTTTGAACACTCCATGGTTTGTCAGAGATGTTCAACTTCATAGGAACACCGAAATTCCTTATATCTACCATTTCCTTCAGTCTCTTGCAGCAGCTATTTCCCCAAAACGTCTACACATCCCAATCTACTGGTGCAACAAGCTGCCGGCTATGATGAAACGGATGTCTACAAACACAAAAGACCTAACGCCATCCTGTTTTCAAGAAATGATCTATAATCCCCTTGTCCTCTCAGGGCGAGCATATTGCTCATAAACCTTTTCCTTCACTGTATCCATTTCAGATAGCGGGGAATATGAAAAGCATCTTGCTTCACCCTTGAAGTTAGTAAAATTAAAGTTAAGAACTTGAGGTATAATTTTTTTGGGGGGGGTGGGGAGATAAGCTTTGTTAATTATATTTGTGACGTAGGAAGGATACGTGAATTATGAAGTAATGTTAATCGTATTAAAGATAAATAGAATCATAAAATATCAGTAATGTTAGGGATGTTGGAGAAAAGAAACAACAATGTCAGAAATCACATTAAATGTGTCAAATAAAGGGAAAGTGCGAGCTACATTTTGATCACCAAGTGTGTGTGTGTGTGTGTGTGTGTGTGTGTGTGTGTGTGTGTGTGTGTGTGTGTGTGTGTGTGTGTGTGTGTGTGTGTGTGTGACTCCAACCGTGAAAGTCTGTAAACCTATAGTACATTACTACCTGCTAGGGATTTCTTCTGTTTTCATTAATTTTATATAGTTTTGTATATTTATTTATTTATTTTTGCATAATCCAGAGACCTTGCTTTACCAACTAAACATGGAACTTTTACAAGCCACTTCAGGTAATTAGCGGGCCGTGGGTTTCTCACACCGGACGATGAACTTCATCTCCCACTAAAACCCAATCACACAGATTCCAATCGGTGCCCATGGAAGGATTTTAAGTAGCAGTATGTTAGTTGGAGAGCGGATACACTAACCGCTTGGCCAACTAGACCGGTGACTTATATATAAATCTACGCAGTAGAATTTTAATTCCTTTGTGTTCTATAATGCAGATGACACTTTTAATTATCTAAAATGTATTAAACCCTCTTCCTTCCAATTATATACAGCTGAACAAGTGCTTATTTACAGTTTTCAAAAAACAGGTTACAGTTCTAATATTTAAGATATAGGATAACAGGTTTTCGTGCTAAAATTAACAAATTATCTCATTTACATTTCTTTTGTTAATTCTTTAAGTAACAGTTTTTAAAACGCCTGGTGAGAGTTTTAAGAAACACACCGAAAATGAATAGCACATGGCGTACTTAAAATTTATTCCGTTAATAATATTCAGATGTTGATCGTTATTTACTATTATTATTAGTATTTATAGAATTTTACTTTTTTGAAGAGAATATAAGGCTGCTTAAGACAGCGCTTCTCAAACAATGGGTCGCGACCCCCTTGGGAACCGTTAATTTTGTTGAGGGGGCAGTGAAATAATGAAAACAAATTTAAAATGTTTTAAGACTAAGTTAAAGAAACGCATTTAATTTTTATTATTTCTGTTTCGTTATTTTTGATATTTTAATGGAAAAATCACACATTGGTGTTGGTTCACAAATTTATTACGTCTGTATTACGATTTTGTTTTTCCGATAGGGGAGTATTTTAATTTTTCCAAAGATTCCTTTACATCCATAAGTTTGGGAAGCACTGGCTTAAGGATCAAAGCTGGATAACTGTGTGGCGACCTCCACATAACCTTTCAAGGAATGTGAACTGTTCTCATTCCTTGATCTCGCAAAGCGAAAGTGATTTCGATTTTGAAATAGGTCTCTTTATGGTGATGTTAAAATGGTGTTTGATAGATTCTTGGTATTTCTTTATATCGTAATAAAACAGTTTCTACTTCAGAGATGGTAACACATATATTAAAATAAATATATTGTTGAGATTTTCAATGAATATATTTACGATTTAATTGCATATATTTACGATGTTTCTCATAAATATTATTATGTTTGGTACTTAAACATAACAATATTTATTTATAATGAATATTGTTATCCTCAAGTACTAAACACAAATTCCTTCGTTATTAAGGAGTGAAACTTATGTTGGATTTTTTTTCTGGTCATCATAGCGTCATCTTATTGCAGTCTTATTTATGAAGATGGGGTATGAAACATCCATCACACAATTGAAGACTTTGCAAACATTCTTGATTAAGTAAGGTTTTCTTGTGGTGGCACATTGAACAATTCAGCTCATCATTTCTTTTTCAAGGTTTGTTTGCGTTAATTAAATAACTCGTAAGATGATTTGGATGACTTGGAATTATGTTTAAATTGCTTTAATTACTGAATTACATGGAAACGAAATTCTCGATTTAGTTTCTTTTTAACAAAAAATAACAAAAACAGGGTTCTAAAAGCAACTAAAGATTGTTATTAGCAGTTGTCGAGAAGGTATTTAATGACCATTCGTCAGCATGTTACTAAAGATTGTTACTGTAATGATGTTATTTGTGTCTGAGAAAGGCATATAGGATCTAGCCATATAGTACAAAATGAGACATTCTATTTATAAACTGAAAAAAATTTAACTGATTATGAAAAATATCGGGCAAAATTGGTTAAAATTAATTCAAATTGTGAGCAAAAAGTATTTGTTTTTTCGACAAGCAAAACCAAATCCTTATATTTAAACACAGATATTAATTCTAAATAAAATTCCAATAAAATATGTATAAATTTTTACATATTATATATTTTAAATAAAATATTTTTAAACAAAATCGTATAGATATTTCGAAGAAAAAAAAATTTAAAAGAACAAATATTTTTATCTTAGAATTATTAAATTAGTTTAAAATTTCTAAGACACCATTTATAAAACAATATGAACACCTTCATATGAACGAGTGTTAAATTTTAAAGCGAAGCTGGGAGGATGGAATCAATCGACCGTGAGATGCAGTGATTGATTCATTCAATCCAATACCCTTGGAGGGTAATGGATGGCAATGTTGTAGCTGATGAAGTTCTAACTGAGGAGCGGCTATTGCTGTTACCCTCCTGCCATGATCAGAGCTTTAATTAATAGCTCAATAACACCTTATCCCTACACTGTCCTCTACAGATAACGGGGAAGATGAAAAGCATTCTTGCTTCGTACCTTTAAGCCAATCCTTATAAGGTATATAAGGTTAAAGTGAAGCTTTTCTACAGAAAGTTCCATGTGGAATCGTTTTTCCTAACAGAAATACTAGATAATACTCAAGGGGATATTAGAGAATTCTAATTACGTTTTAATGGTTAGAGAATTTTAGTTCTGAATGAAAAAGGAGTAATTAACAATGTTTACGGTTAAAAAATACACATGGTACTTAAAAATTAATTATAATATCGCATGTTATATTTACAGACTGCAGTATTGTCGCACGTACTTTGTAACAGATATCTGTATGAATTTCAGTCTCGATTATATCTCGGTATTTTCATTTTCAATATTTTTTTTTTCCTTTTAATTTTATTTTCCAAGAAGATCTTCAAGAGGTGGGAAACCATATTTTCTAAACAAGTTTTAGTTTATTTCCTTTCCAAGCCAATATGCTTTATAAAAAAATCAGAACAGTTACTTTCAGTAGGTGAACTGTAGCGATGAGAACCTGCAGCTTCATCTTGAGTGTAGGATCTCTTTTTCGACGCATTCCTGCACGAAGGAATTAGAAATCCTTTGCAAGTTACGCCAACCAGCCAGATCAACTAAACAACACATCGAGAAACATCTTTAATTCATCATGGCATTTTGTGTTAAGAAAAAACTTGATGTTCTCGCTGTGGCGCACAAGAGGAAGATGCTCTGTGACTTCTGTGGGGAGATAATCTTCAATTCAGAACAAAAGTGCAAGTTAGTGATGAGTCCTCATCCAAAGTGAACGAGTACAATTAAAAAAAAAAAAAACAGCAAAAGGTTTATTAAGTTTTATTGGTCGCTGAATAGCCAATCACAGCAACGCATCGACAGACATGTTCCAGTAGCTTTAGTGCTTCTGTAAAACTAAGATGTCCTTTGGATCAGCCATACTTGTATTTGGTAGCTGTGCGCTATATTTTTAATATAGCTATAGCGAGTACATCAGGACGGCCGGTTGCTCAGTAGTGTGTGGGTTATGTTGGTCCTAGTGCTGTTATATTTCGTGAAGTAGTATAAGAGTGAGTATGCTTCCTATTTGAGTTTCTGCTATTTCAGACTGAATATTTGGCATTAAAATCTCCAGCTATGATTACTGCTCTTCCTGCATTTAGTATCACATTTAAGTCAGATTCAAGGAGTTTTTTTCGGGGAGTTGTAGGCTGTGACGCTCGTGATACTGCGATTCTGTTTGCGGTTCGGCTATCGTATTATTCTTTATGTTTCTTTTGATAAAGATGTCGGTGCCTCTTCCTCTTGCATAGGATCTGTCTGTACGGTATGTGCTATAACGGTTGATTCTGTTCTTGCCACTTTTAATGGAGGTGTGATTCATTTACGAAAATGATGTCTGCTTGCGTTTCTGCTGCAAACTCCTGTAATTCTTGTATTTTGCTGGGAAATCCGTTAGCATTCCAGCTGACAATCTGTAATGAAGTAGATTTTCTTCTAGACTTATCCATTAAGGATTTCAGAGAACAGTGACTGTGTTTGTCTTAGAATGGGATCCTTGTCTTCTTGAGTAGGGTTGGTTTGCCGGAGTTCAGCAAGCATTACTCCTATGCAGCTTGTTATATTCTGTAGGATAGGTTTGTTGGTTTGCTGTGAATGGTTTATTCTTGGCTTTGGATCTTTTAGGTAGGTTGGTCTTGTTACTTCAATTTATTTCCTTCTGTCCATTGTGGAGATTGTGGCTTAATGGGAGGACTTGCATTCTTGTATGGGTCTGCTGTTTTGGAGTAATGCCTTCTGGTTTTAAGGAAATGCTGTGCACCCCTGTAGTAGGGGTGTGGGCCTCCACAATTTGCACACTTTGCAGGTTATGTGTGTGGTTTTTGGCATTAGTAGTAGGGTAGGCACTAGTGACCAGATCAAGATCAAGATAAGAAAAGGAATCGTGACGTGATTGGTTGTTCATTTGATAACGTCATTGTTTGTGACGTCATGAGTTTGGAATGTTTGGAATTTCCCTGGGGGCATATTTGTCAATGGCTTCAGTTCTTGTGTTTTGGTTCGCGTATGGAATTATGGGTGATGGCACTTCTGACCAGATCAAGATCAAGATAAGATAAGGAATCGTGTCGTGGTTGTGCGTTGTTTTCAGATGTAGATAAGTGACGTCATTTGTTAGCTGTAAATAAGTGATGTAATTTGTTAGTTGTTAATAAGCGACGTTATTTGTTTTGAATGGAAAAGGAAGATATTATTAGTGGATAAGGATTCGTGTCGTGATTGGTGGGATACTATGAACAAAATAGGGGTAGGTTGAATGGGGGAAGTGATGTCAGTGTCTTGGATGTGTATTGTTATGGGTTGTAGATAAGTAAATGATTTGCATATGGAATTATGGATGATGGATAGTAATAAGATAAATTTTGGAATGTTTAGAATTTCGCTGGAGCACCCTTCTGTCAGGGACATCACATGGTGTGTTGGGTTCGCTTTATGTTCGCTTAATTGTGGGTTATGTTTAGAGAATTGGAATCGACATTATGTGTTTGGAGGAACATGTCTGTGACATCACATGTTGTTTTGGTTTCCCTAGGAATTGTGGGCGATGTTTTTGAGATAAGATATCTTGGAATTTCCCAGGGTGACAACATCCATCATTTTCGTCATGTTTTGTCTTTGGTTGTCTATAGATAACAGTACAAATTTCCAATATAATTTGGGGTATTTCTTTTCCTGTTAAAAGACTATGGGAATTCTTAGAGTATAGTAGAGTCTAGTGGCGGCAGCGTTTAGGCTTTTCTGAATAATTTAATTATATGCTGGTGTCCCTCAAACACACACTTTTTTTTTCAAAGCTCATCTATATTTTATTCTATATTCATATTCTAATTAATATTTTATTCATAACTCATCCAAATATTTTGATTTGTCTAAAATTTAAGATCTTAAAGTTCAATAAATAAATAAATTGTGTGTGAATTCACTGTGATTTCAAAAAGTGATCTTACTTAAATTGCATAACACATCAACGACACCATTTTGTTCATTTAAGTTTACACATTTATTTCACAGATATTATTTACAATGTTATCATTCTGAATGTTACATACAGAAATAGGAATTTTCAGACATCACCAAGCTATTTGACTTTTGTTCCCTTAGATTTTCTGTCTTTTAAAATTCAGTTAACTACATATTATAACCAGAATAACTGAGTAAAATAAATAAATAAACTGTGTGTGAATTATTTTCCCACACTGTTAATTTTCATTACACTTGTTTTTAGATAACTGAGTGACTCATGTCTGGTCATTTGTTTTCAAGAGCCAAAGGCTTCAATTCGGCGACATGAACTTATTTAAGTTCAGGGATATATATTACATCCCATATTTATTCAGCTAAGAAACAATATGGGATGTAATATTCCTTAACTTAAATAAGTTCACATTATGGGTAAAATACCAAGAATAGTGATCGGAGCTTGCTCCACCCTTGCTATGAGTTGCCTCAGCTTGCACTACCAAATGGGTCAGGTGCTGCACTAATTAGTAGACATTTGTAAATAAATAATCACTACCTTTTATAGACGTGCCGCGGTATCTTCAAAGGTAAAATTTTCCCTGGGTTGTGCATACATATATATATATATATATATATTGCTTGTTATTGATTGGGAAAAGATATTGAGGGTGGTTATTTAGTAAAAATGTGTTAGTGAAATCATCGCATAGTGTCGAAATTGCAAAAACACTTTATGATGAGTAACATTTATCTGAGATCTAGAAACTAATTTTTTTTTAATGTCTAAGTTTTTAATATACAAGTTTATAAGGTGGTTTTGCAATGGAATTAAAAACATGTTCATAAAAATACTTCAAAATATTTCGTGTTTAGTGAAATGTCCATAAATCCTTTTTTAAAATATTTTTATTTATTTATTTTTTTATTTTTTTTTCTTGTTAGGGTTTTTGGGAAAGATTTTGAGGGTGATGCTTAGTAAAATTGTGTTAGTGAAAGGATCATGTAGTGTCGCAATTGCAATATCACTTTTTCATGATTAACATTTATTTATAAAAGAGATTTCTGAATCTAGAAAGTATTTTTTTTATAGCGATCATCAGTTATTCGGTTTGTTAGTGGCGGCATTGTGCATAATCATGCACCAGTTATTGTCGAAGTTGATTTAAAAAATTCATCTGTAAGTGAAAATGAACAACAACAAACAGGTCATGGTGTTAATCCACGTGTTTCTCTTGCTGGTTTAGCTGGAAGCAGCCGTGACCCCCCACAATTATTACATTCTGAATGTGAAACTAAAAGCTCTTCTACCACTACTGACCCCTCACTCTACAGGGATTTTTATACAGTTTCGGTGGGCCGATCACGTAATTCTATCAAATATCAAACTCGTCAATTGGAGTATCAAATTCGATTTTGTGATCTTGAACTCCTCCCACCAGAGTGTTTTTTTTTTTGCAATGTTTTGAGATATGCTTAATGGGATCATTCAGCGTTTATCGAGTTTAGGAAGTTTTCTATCTTTCTCTCTTTCGGATATTACCTTCATGGAATTATTCAGCGGCCATTCAGTAAAGACTTGTAATGAAAAATTCTTTAAAATAAAAATTGTTTTTTGTGGCATGTTACATCACACCGTTAATAAAATGCAATCGGAATATTTGCATGGAAATCAAAGCGCTGTTGCAGAGGCGAACTGACCTACCTGTTGGAACCATGGTGAGGTCAGCTACACAGGTCATTGCGACTGCTGACATCGCTAACAACATGCAAGAGACCATCTGAAAAGAAGGGGGAGACATTTGCAAACAAGCTGTCTAAAGCTGCACTTAACATGTCCTGCAACAGACGCCAATGCCAACTGAATGCGTGCAGGTGTAGTGTTTTTTCTTAGCCAGAGCCAAAGGGGTTGTTTTGTCCTTCAGTCTATCCGAATGTCCCATTGGACGCGACGCGTGCCCTCTGTTAGGGATGTGAAAGTGCACGTGACTACAGAAACAAGTGACGATTGCAGATTTGGCCAGAAGCAATTGATTATACATTCACTCGTTCTATTAAAGTAAAAAAAAAAAGAAAAAAAAAGTGTTATCCTATTTTTTTTTAAATCTGGAAGTACAAAATAGTATTCCATAATTTATATTGCATTTAGTTCAGTCTATTTCATTCGAAGTATTCTATATTCGTTTCCTTCGCTTCTATTCTCTTTCTCTTGTGGCATTTCAGAAAAGTGAATCACTTCTAATAACCATTACGGTATAAAAGACAGACAAAAAGAAAGAAACATGATCTCTTTTTCAAGTTTCCAAGCACGGAATACAATTTCGCCGTTTTATATTTAAACTTGTTTATCGATAAGATCTTTCTGTTTCCAAACGGATTTTCGCAAAAGGCTCCGCTAGCACCGTGGATAAGCCGGAAGGTGAGAATGGAGAAAAAGAAGAATTAACTCCTTGAATATTCGCAGAAGAGAAGACTGTTGGGAAGAACTGCAGCAATAGATTCAACAACCTTCGTGGGTGGAAACAAGAGTGCAGATTATCGTTTTTATTCCGTTACGTCATTGTAATTATCCCTTAATTGTAAATTTTTGATACCGCCCACAAGTTCGTTTAAGTTCCCCGATCTGATTCATTTTTAGGAATGCGATTTGAGTGCTAACCAGATTCTTCTTAGCTTTGAAAGATGTTCAGGTGCTGGCGTAATTCATCCGGCCTTTATTACAAGGAATGTGTTCACCACACGGGTCCCCGGAAAAGTCAGTAAATCGATGGTGTTACTCTCACCATTCACCAGACAGGTAGGTTTGCCTTCTTCCGATCTATTAAGTTCTGTTGGTTCTCTTTTTTGATATTTGTCTAGGATTCTAATAATGTTCCAGTGTTGGCTGTCTTTTCTTGGACCCAGGTTACTGAAAAGCTGCGCCCGTTTCTCTTGTTTGCGCATCCAAATTTCCTGCTCTATTTTGTGTTTTATGTCCATTAATTTCTTTCTGTATTCATCAGTTTTATTAATTCTGAATTGTTCGTTGATATTGTCTCTTTCTTTTTTTTACTAAATACTTTAAGGAAATTACAACGTCACTAGGATATACATTAAAATAAATTTTCATATATTTCAATATTTCGGCAACGTCACGTTGCCATTTTCAAGAAACTTAAGAACAAGAGACGTACACGCAGGCACAACAAACAGTAAATGAAGAAGAAGCAGGAAGCTATTCTTTCTCCTAAAGTCTTGATGGTGCCCCCCCCTAGCGGGCAATGTTGGTATTCTTGGGCGACGGGGCTGAAGGTCTTCTGATGTGGGTTTCCAAAATTTAAGGAAGTCTCGTGCAGCCAAATTTATTCAGGTTTGTATCGTTTCTTAAGGCTGAGGCTGATTCCATGAAAAGCCATTCATATTTGTATTTGCTACGGTGTATTATCCTGGCTTTTTTCCACCGTATTCTATGGCAAGTATCCAGTGCATGGTCAGCAAGACCAGAGTGGCTGTATTGGTGAAACCGGATGTAGTCCTTGTGTTCTGAAATTCTGATATTTGCTGTCCTGCCTGTTTGGCCAAAGTAGGACAGCTTACAGCTGCAAGGGATCTGTTATACACCAGGTAGGTATGGGTTGGTGTTTAGTAGAGCAGATAAGGGATGCCAATTTTTATATGGTCTGTAACAAGCAGTTAAGTCATGTTTTTTTAGGATTTTTGCAATTTTTTTCAGAGGTGCCTCGGATATAGGGTATAGTGATGGATTTAGAGTAATCCTTGTTGAGAGGGGGAGGGGAGTTATGGTTTACTGGTTTCAATATTTTTTTGGATTTTTTTTTCGGGGGGGTAGCCATTGGCTGAGAAAGTGTTGAGAATGTGGTATAGTTCTGTGGTTAGGGAATTGTCATTTGAACAGATGTTTAATCCTGTTGTGTAGTGCCTTAATGACTCCATATTGTTGCGAGGAGGAGGTGGTGGGATTGTTGGTGAATGTATCTGCCTCTATGGGTGGGTTTTCTATAGACTGAGAAAACCAAGGTTCCATCAGGCTGGCGGGTGACTAGTGTGTCTAAGAAAGGAAGGCAGTTGGTATTTTCTTCTTTCAGAGTGAATTTGATTCTGGAGTGTTGGTTGTTTAAGTGTGTTAGGAAGGAGAGGAGTGCATCGGAGCCATGTGGCCAAATAGCGAACACATCATTTACATAGCGAAACCAAATGGTTGGTTTTTGTGGGGAAGAGTTTAAGGCTTTCTCTTCAAAAGTCTCCATATAAAAATTAATTCTAGTAGAGATTTAATTTCCTTACTTTCCTTAAATCTCTACTAGAATTAAAGAAAAACAAGAAAATAATAATCACCAAAGCTGATAAAGGGAATGCCATACTATTGCTTAACCAAAAGGATTACACAGGTAAGCTGAAAGCTCTATTGTTAGATCGGGCAACTTACCTCCCTATCGAGTACAATTCCACCAACTCACAAATTAGAAACCTCCACAGACTACTTGAGAAGGTCACTTCTTGGCCTGTGGAAATCATAACAAAATAAAACCATTTAACTCCATCCCCCCCCGTATTTATGGACTCCCAAAAATACATAAGGAAAATGTGCCTTTACGTCTCATAGTGGATGACATTGATTCTCCCACATACAAACTAGCTAAACATTTGGCCAAAGCTCTCTCACACTATATTGGCAACACACCTCCACACATAAAAAACTCAGCCCACTTCAAAGCCAGCATAGAAAACCTTACCCTCAAACACACTGACATAATGGTCAGTTTTGATGTCTCCTCCCTATTCACAAATGTCCCACTCAAAGAATCTTCAGAGCTAATTCAAGCTAAATTTCCTCCCGATATCACAGCCCTATTTCAGTTCACTGGCTATTTTGTTTGGCAAGGAAAATTCTACAAAAGACAGAGGGGACAGCCATGGGTTCTTCACTCTCCCCACCGTTGGCCAACCTTTATATGGAGACTTTTGAAGAGAAAGCCTTAAACTCTGCCCCACAAAAACCGACCATTTGGCTTCGCTATGTTGATGATGTGTTCGCTATTTGGCCACTTTGCTCCGATGCACTCCTCTCCTTCTCAACACACTTAAACAACCAACACCCCAGAATCAAATTCACTCTGGAAGAAGAAAATACCAACTGCCTTCCTTTCTTAGACACACTAGTCACCCGCCAGCCTGATGGAACCTTGGTTTTCTCAGTCTAAACCCACCCATAGAGGCAGATACATTCACCAACAATCCCACCACCCCCTCCTCGCAACAATATGGAGTCATTAAGGCACTATACAACAGGATTAAACATCTGTTCAAATGACAATTCTCTGACCACAGAAATAAACCACATTCTCAACACTTTCTCGGCCAATGGCTACCCCCCCAAAAAAAAAATATTGAAACCAGTAAACCATAACCCCCTCCCCCCTTATAACAAGGATTACTTTAAATCCATCACTATACCCTATATCCGAGGCACCTCTGAAAAAAATTGCAAAAATCCTAAAAAAACATGGCTTAACTGCTTGTTACAGACCATATAAAAATTGGCATCCCTTATCCGCTCTACTAACCCCCCCCCCCTATACCTACCTAGTGTATAACAGGTCCCCTGCAGCTGTAAGCTGTCCTACTTTGGCCAAACAGGCAGGACAGCAAATATCAGAACACAAGGACTACACCCGGTTTCACCAATACAGCCACTCTGGTCTTGCTGACCATGCGCTGGATACCTGCCATAGAATACGGTGGAAGAAAGCCACGATAATTCACCGTAGTAAATACAAATATGAAAGGCTTTTCATGGAATCAGCTTCAGCCCTAAGAAACGATACAAACCTCAACAAATTTGGCTGCATGAGACTGCCTCAAATTTGGGAAATCTACATCGGAATGCGTTCAGCCCAATCGTCCAAGAATACCAACATTGCCCGCTAGGGGGAACCATCAGGACTTTAGGAGAAAGAATAGCTTCCTGCTTCTTCCTCACTTACTGTTTGTTGTGGCTGTGTGCACGTGTCTTGTTCTTAAGTTTCTTGAAAATGTCAACATGGCGTTGCCGAAATATTGAAGTATATTAAAATTTATTTTAATGTATATCCTAGTTGACGTTGTAATTTCCTTAAAGTATTTAGTAAAAAATGCATAATCAACGTCTAAGTCTTTTCACGAGAATTGTCTCTTTCTGTAATCATTGAATCATATTGTGATCTTGAGGTATGGCGTCCAGGTATTTTCCCGTTTGCCTCTTGGTATTGTTGCTTTGACAGCTTTATTAATATGTGATGTAAGGATTTGTAATTTTCTGTCGAGGTTTCCAGAGACAGGTTCATCTTGACAGAGGCTCTCCAAGGTTTCAGTAAACCTTGTCCAGTCGGCTTTTCTAAAGTTCCATGTCCTTTTGATTTGCTGTTCTTGATCAATATTGAAGTTTAGCGTTGTTATTATGGGTCTGTGGTCACTGATGGCGTTTCCTAAAATTTTCCATTGTGCACTTGACGCAATGCTATAATTAATAGCTGTGATGTCAATAACAGATTCATTTCCAGTAGTTTTAGAGAGATAGGTGCTCTGTCCATTGTTAATTGTTGTGAGTTTCAAATCTGTAAAGAGGTCTTCCAACTGTTGACCTTAATGGTCTAAATCGGGGGAGTCCCACGTTGGTCTTTTTGCATTTAGGTCACCAAGTATAATGGTTGCATCAGTTGGAGATTCGCTTAGCTTTTCAATGATGTCTGTATCAATATTTGTATTATCAGGATGGTAGATGTTTGTGATTGAAATAGAATGGTTTGGTAGATGCATTTCAACAGCTTGAGCTTCCGTCGAACTGTTATTATCTAAATATTGATTTAGGGTGATCTTCAAAAGGATACCAAGCCCATCACCTACTCTTTCCTCTCTATCCTTCCTAAGAACGGTGTATCCTTTGATGCTGAAGTTCAGATTTTTGTTTAGTTTTATTTCTTGTAGAAAAACTATATGGATATTGTTTTTGTAAAGCATGTATTTGAGTTCATCCATTTTTCTCTGAGTACCGTTGATATTGAGTTGCAAAATGTTAATATGAGTGCTCGTAGCATATTTATCATCAGGAGCCCGGACTGCAGTCCGAGACACGTCGGCTGCCCCGGACGCAGTAGCATTGGTTGATATTTTTTTATGACTCTTCATTAGAAAATGGATGCAGTTGCCACGTTAATCACCTTAAAATCGGACCATAAGAAATTTGGTCAAGAGCTTCAAGGGTCAGGAGTGGCCGCGAGGAGGTGTGGTCGAACTTCTCCACTTAAACAAGAGAATCCAAACTGGCTCATGGTTGAAGAATTGGTAATCAAGTGAAATTAGCTCAGCAAAAAGCTCCTTATATACTAACAGTTTTGGATATTTCAAATATATTTCAATTTTGTATTTAATTCATCAATTTGAATTAGAATCATAAATAAAATTCCAATAACGGTATTATATATCACAATTCCAGTTCAATTTAAACAGCAAAAACTGATTACTTCTCACAGGACTTTCAAAATGTGACTGAAATTTTGTTTTTCAGCTTTAATTCCAAATATAATCTATTTAAACATCTAAAATGAACTGATTACCACATCATATCTGGCTCTCAATTCGACAAAAATTTCGAATTCAATTTCACAAACAAATTCTGAATTCCTGTGCAGTGCCGACAAGAAATGACCAGTCTGATAGCGCTCACCATACTGGTCACCATGGTGGGTGCTAGTGGCATCGCTTCGTTTTCGGGCCAATTTGATTTGTTTCTTGTCGATGATCCAACTGTATTCACCATTTAGACGTTAGTCTGCAAATTGTCTTCGAAGCTGGCGTCCTTGTTCCCTTTGTGCAAATGATAAATCTGGTCGAGCACGTATGCCCGATTGTGGACAAGTGTCATTGAACTTGTTGATCGCCGTTATTAGTTTTGATATGCTTGTCGGCGTGTCTCAAGTCACACTAACAAGGCATGGAAAGTTCGTTGCATCGTTTCGTTTATTTATGGGTCCGAAACGATGGCACCTGCATCATCAAATTAGCAGAAGAATATCCATACTTAGTGCGTTTTTTGTTTTCTTTTGGTAAGTTCAAAATAATGGCAGTGAATGTTTTGTTTATGGTCTCCATCAAGTCGTGCGCCGTTGATGCGATTATTTCACGAAGTTCATTCGAGGGGAAATGAGAATTTGCGTGGCGGCGCTGATCGTCAAGTGATTCGAGCTTGGTTTCTAGTGCTCGTATTTTGGAGGAAAGAGTTTCCTTCATAGCGCCGATGTGCTGTTCGAGATTCTCGATTCGTTTACCTAAGTTCAGGAGCTGTTTTACAGACGGGAGGCACAGCGAACAGAAAGAGGGCTGGTTAAGGTCGATATATGCCTTGTTCGCCGACTCGTCCATTTTTGCGCAGGACGTGTATCCAGTGGCAACAGAACTCTCACATTATACCCTTTCTTTATCGCTGATATCAAGTTTGCAGCTACGACAATTTGTGGGTTTGTCGGCAAATCGACGGCGCTACGCTGACGAGACACGGGGTGCTTGTTCGTCGTTGGTTTTTGTTGCCGCCATCTTTGATTCGCACGGTAGACATAGCGGGCGTTTGCAAGTGGCTGATTTTTAGATCGAAATGTAACTGATTTTATGCACTAAAACTACTCACAGGTTGTGCTGGAGTTATCGGCTCCTTAATACCCGCCGTTAAGATTTCCGTTGATGTTTAATTTGGAGGGGAAACTCTTGAGGCAGCGATAAAATGTTGGAGCACTAGTTTACAGTAGCTTACTCACAGACGCCACCTATACATGTAACATTAATGACAAATTAATTATATTAAAAAAATTAATTTTTGCATGGTAAATAAGAAACGGAAAGAACAGAAGAATATTAGATGAGTCAGGTCATCATCGCGGTTTTCAAGACTTTAGGTGTACAATGGCCTGTTTTCATCATGATGGTGAATTGTATTGTCCTTATTACTCGGAAACTAAGTGTGGTAAAAGACTTAACAGCAATCGCAAAAAACGTGAGAAATATATCTCACATACAACAGAAATATCAAAAAAATATTACAAACTGAAAAAGGAGGCATAAAACGAAAATTGTAGTTTTTATAAATACAGTACTTTATTATTCATGTTACTACGGGTACATTCATAAAGGAATACATGATTGGTTATAAATGATTTGACATACATGATTTGATTAAGGGAAGCTGTTTGGTACCAGGATTATACCCAAAGTTGCAGGTTAGAAATGCACTTATTAAGGAGATTAAACAAGGCTCGTCGAATTTCCGTTCTTGCAGCTTCTTGGAACGAAACACCACTTAGAACATCCTGAAGAATTGCACTCGCAGTTGTCACTGTCTCCTTCGCTAGAGTCTTCAAAATTGAATTTATGTGTGGAAAGAACGGGTAAAAAAGTCTTTTAATCGAAGAATATACCACTATCCATAAACAGAGAGGCGATTCCAATTCAACAGAGATTCCAACAATCGGGATATTTGCACTTAAGCTGGAGAATCCAATCTGACTCATGGTGGAATAGTTGATAATCAAATGAAATTAGCTCAGCAAGAAGCTCCTTATATGCTACCAGTTTTGGATATTTCAAATATATTTCAATTTTTATTTCACTTCCGATTAGAATTATGAATAAAATTTCAATAACGGTATTATATGTCCCAATTCAATGCAAACACTATTTATTTCTCAGGGGTCTTTTCAAAATGCGACTGAAATTTTGTTTTTCATATTTATATCCACAAATATTCCTGATTGGAATATTTGTGGTCTCAATTTTCTCATTGGTCTGTTAAATTGTGGTCTAAATTGCCTCATTGGTTGTTCATTTGTCGTCTAAATTTCCTCATTGGCTGTTGAAGTGCCTTCCTATTTACCTCATAGGCTGTTAAATTTTTAAGTGAAATTTCTTATTGGAGAAACTTCGTTACTTACCTCTGCCTTCCAAATATAAACACCCATGCTCTGCCTTCCAAATCTCATTCTTACAAGTGCAATGGAATAAGTAAGTCGTTTCCATCCATCGCTTTATACTTTTCTATCTTTTAATAAGTAGATCAGATTAATACAGCACTAACGTTATTTGATAGATTTAATTAAATTATATTAGTTATACTATATAATTATATAGTTATAGTATATAGTTATACTATACATAACGACAACACGAAGACTTTTTCATCTAGCGGAAGAGCTTTATCCTATTCTACATCAGTATTTTGTTCAATATTCTTAGGCAATTTATATTCACTTGCTTACCTCCTGTTTGCCTGATATAAAATAGGCGAAGGTTCACTTTATGAAAGTCTCCTAGCGTTCCTTCCATATCCATTGTCTTAAACTCATTACTTTGTGATTTCTCTTTAAATGCGACTGTCCTTTTCCATACGTGAAAATGATATTTTTAAAAAAAGCGATTATTATTCATATTATCTGATTCAACGAAACATCTGAGATATACAAAGAATCATACAAATTAAGTGGATATTGAATCCAACATTACTTCATGAAGCAGGTGTTTTGGATTACTTTTGGATCCGCCGAAACTTTTATAGGTTCTATATTCGGAATGAAACGCCTTTGCATCGCCGAAGTGAAGCTTTTTGGCTCTTTATCTCCGTACAAATAATCCTATTTATTATTTCATATTCTGTGAGATTCATAATTTGTAAATACTTTCCAAAAGGGCAATCAGAGTTCTAGTAGGTCCAAATTTAGAAGATGATTTACAATTTTGTTTTTCAGCTGATATTACTTAATTGAGCCAAACTTTGCTATGAAAATCTTCCCATTCCTAGTACGGCTTTGAACAACAATTCTGACTCAATTTTTGAAGAAACTGCATCACCGAATGTAGGGATTGCGTAGAGTTTACAAGGATACATTCGCATTAATGATTGTAATAAAATCGGTGAAAAGAAATGACAAATTATCAGGAAACGGCTAGAAGATAAGATTTCGTGGTGCAGTTCAATACAGAAACCAACTGTCATACGATGCCATGGTTTAGGACAATCCAGCTGCAGTCTTCTCGTATTTCACAGAGGATCCAAATTTAGGGACGCCTGTTTGTAATATGAAGTTTTTTAACTGCATATAAAAATGTTAAAGTCTTTAAGCTTCTTGGATGAGGCAGATAAATTGCAATACAGTTCTGCAGAATACTAATATTTCTAAACTCGGTGATTTTCAGAAAGGTAAACAATAATATTTAGCTTATATTGCAAAAATTCGTTAGCGTAAAGTTACGTTTCACATGCGATCTGTTCATTTGCACTTATTCTGTTGGGGGAGGAGGAATTAAAGAAACTGAAAGGTCCAAAAGTTGGGAAGTCTCCAATACACATTTTTTATCACCTAAAAAAGTAACCATTGTTCGAAGATTGAGAATGTGACTGCTAATGGAAAGCTCGGTGACTAAAAATGTTTCATTGAAAAATAAACGATTAAGAGAAATGAAATTGTGAGCTACATTTACTTATATGTCGTTCAAAGTGCAAGCAAACAGAATTATAAATGAAAAATAATGACACCATAAGAATAGCGTAAGCAATACAATTTGCGGACGCACTTATAATAAACTCCACTACACGAAAACCTGACTCGACCAAATTGGGCCTTCCAAAGAGGGGAAAAAAGTATTAGCGAATCAAATGAAACATTTTAGAATATCTGTTAGCAATTACGAAGAAAATCGTACAGGAACATGAAATGCAATGGATTGGGCATCTTTTTTGGAGCAGGTAATATTTTTAATTTATGCCTCAATCACCCAATTAGTATTCTTATTTTAATTTTCTGTAACAGAGTGGGCATGATTATTCTTTAATGTAAAGAATGTTGTATTAAATATCCAACGCAGCAGAGTCAGCGTACTGGAGAAAAATTCGTTCATTTATTAGCGTTGTATCTAAGAGGATCCCATTCAATTAGCAGTTTGACATCCGAATGGATCCAATGGGAAATTTTGAAAGTTATTTACGAATTGAAACGATATTAGCGAGCGAATAAGGAATTAAGACTCTTTAATATTGCACTAATATTTAGAAAAATATTAGTGCAATAGTTCTTTAAAAATATATTATTCATAAAAAGAATATAAAGAAATATTGATACAAAGAAAGAAACAAACTACTTAATATTCTTGCCACATATCATCTTGCATTTCAGAGAGATTTTATTAGGAAAGAAGAGGAGATCTACTGCATCAGAGAGCACATAAAGGAATTCCAATTCCAATGAAGAGATTTATATTACGTATGTTATATACCTGTAGAGAATTTATTTTTAAGAAAAATAAGTTTAAATATAAGTTTATTTATTTATTATTTATTGTACCAGCTTGCTATCGATACTTGCTTTAGAAAGGGTTAAATTTTCGACTCAGTTTTTATAGAAATTGAAATGAGAAAAGCAACGATTAAGATCCACAAAGTATACAAAGCGATACAGAAATTAATAAAAATATAATCACAATACAAACAATTATTGGCTACTGAAATGGAAGGTTATTGGTAATCACTCAACAGATCCACGAGTTGCTTTAAAATAATGCAATTTTATTACCCAGAATATTTGTGACTATATGGTATCGTTTAAGATAATGTTACTGTGTTATGAGACACAGAATGGCATATTTTCCCATTATTTACAAAAGCAAAAAAGGAAATGATTGACCAATAGAAAAATAAATGTTGCAGCGATGTCGTCAAGGAGAACATTATAAAAAAGTAACAAAGACACTTCAGAGTTAAAACCTACTTAGTGTACAGTTTGCCCCTTCAGCAAACGCATATTTAGAAACCTTCAGCCCGCATAAAATAAGAATTTATTGTGGAATTGCGGATTCAAATCAAATCATAATAAAAAAATTTTCTAATAAAAAACATCTCCACATTCTGCATTTTATCATAACATCGACAGAAACAAAGAATAAAAATAATTAATGGATAAAAAGTTATTGTCCTTTTCTTGATTTAATGGCCGCCTGTGGTTATGAAAAAATGTGTTTACAGCAAGAAATTGATTTCAGATGAGAAATAAATCACGTTTGTAACTTTACAAAAGAAATCAAACCAAACATGAATAGTTCGTCAATACTGCTCATACGATTGTGTACAAATGAGAAGAAAATGCATTGCTCAAAAGTGTGTGAACACCGACAAGTCATACCATTCAAATATGACTATTATATTATAATACAGTACTTTTAATGTATATGTGACGGTTAAAGTGATAAATCCGTTTATTATTAATAATTACCGGTTAAAGTGAATAATTCCTAGAAGAGTCTGGTAAATGTAATTTACCAGACTCTTCTAGGAATATGTTTCTAGGAATATCTAGGAATATCTTCTAAAAACATGTTTATAGGTTTTCATTCTCAATAGAAATTATAACAGCTTAGGTTAGTTTATAATGAAAAAAGTAAGGAAAGTACTTCTTTTGCACTCAATGAAATCAGAAATAAGAAATCATTATTAACTAACCTAAACTAACCTAACCTAACCTTTATCGGTTAGAAATCATTATAAACTAACCTAACCTGTATTGGTTAGGTTAGTTTAGGTAATCAAAAATCAGAAATCATTATAAACTAAACTAACCTGGATGTCGCGTGTCGAACCAGAGTGTAGCGATTACAGACAAAGATTTTCAAGAGCATGAACGCACAATTTCGAATGCAACTGTTAATCGCTTCGTAGACAGATGAATGAGAATGTCAGTGGGAGAGAGCTAACATCCCCATTCATCTGCCCATGGATCAACGGCGCTGACATCCCCATTCATGTTCCCATGGATGTTAGGTTAGGTTAGGTTATAATGATTTCTGATTTCATTGAGTACAAAACAAGTACTTTTCTTACTCTTTTCATTATAAAGTAGCCTAACCTAACCTAAGCTGTTATAATTTCTATTGAGAATGAAAACCTGTAAACATGTTTTTATTACATTTACCAGACTCCTCTAGGAATTATTCACTTCGACCGGTTAAAGTGATTAATTCTAATTATTAACTTTAACCGGTAATTATTAATAATAACCGGATTTACGACTTTAACAGTAACATATGCACTGGAGACCATTCATGTGTCTCTCAAAAGAATTCGCAGTTGTTTCAAGAATTGCTAGGCCCCCCTTGCAAGCCCCCACCCCAATACTCTCTTTACTTAGCGGAGGTCTACTGCATTACAGAATAAGAGAGAACGAATTAGATTTGAATTAAACGATTTAATAAAAGATTACATAAAAGATAAAGTTTGGTTAAAAAGGGTTTAATTGTAAGTAGCATTTTATGTCCTCCTGAACCCTTCGTGCATCTTAAAATCCACGGGTTGATAAAATGCACGGTTCATGAGACATTTGTTATGAAGGACAAACAGGGCTGTCCTGGAAGTTCGGCATGTCAGTACACGACAAACAGGTGTCGAAGCGAGTGTGAAAAAGGACACAATATCACGGAAGCTGTATGAAGAAAATGCACAAGAAAATGGATTGTAAGAAAATATTAGAAAATATTCTTTAATAGCTTTCCACTGAGCATTCATGTCGGGGAATATCTCGTGTACACATTAATGCAACACCTCTCCTGACTTCTTGGATATCCTTTTCTACTACAAGAAATTATGAATGACACGAATAACACGAATAACATTTCTGGATAGATGGGTGAAGCAAAAGTGCTTTTCGTATTCCCTTTGTCCGTAATGAAAGAACTTTGAATGGAGTTTGTGTGCTACATGCTCGCTCATTGAGGGCAGTGAAATTAGCTGTGTTCAGCTGAACTCAAGATAGACTTTGGTTTTTTATATTTGTAACTTTCCGCTTCATTATATTCCGAAGCTTCTTTGATTAACGCGTTTCGATGGTTGCTGTCTTGGTAAAGTACTTCTCAGCTAGATCTAGGAGAAGGGGAGAGAGATATAAGGGATATTGACTTCTATATGTATCTGGGAGTTTCTAATAAACCTAGGGGCATCTAGAATCATCCTCAGGCACTCATTCTGTAATTTCTGAAGTTGTAGAATGTTTGAGTTAGCGGTGTGGCTCCATGCGGGGGATGCGTAAGTGATAACCGGTCGTATTACCATCTTGTAAATTGTTAATTTTGTTTGTGTGTCCAGTTCACTTTGTCTGTTAATCATAGGGTAGAGCTGTGCTAAGACTTTGGATGTCTTCGAGGTAATGTATCTTATATGTTTGCTGAATAGGAGTTTACTATCAAGAATCACTCCAAGATATTTAACTTCAGTCTGCCATGGAATCTTTACTCCCAATAAATAAATATCCTCCATGCTATGGATTTTCTTTCTTGTAAACAGTACGACTGAACTATTCTGGGGATTAGCTTGGATCCTCCAGTCTGCCAGCCACCTTTCTAAAATATGTATACTGGTTTGATGTCTTCTAATTACCAGTTTTGGACTCAGAGATCTTTCCATCAGTGCAGTATCATCTGCATATAAGGCAGTGAATGTTGTTCTCGGGTTCAGAGGGATGTCCGCTACGTAGAGTGAGAACAGGAGAGGGGCCAGAAGAGATCCCTGAGGTACGACTGCCGAGACCCTGCGTCTGGTCGAAAGCGTTTCGCCGACCCCGACCTGCATATTTCTGTCTTTCGGGTAAGAGTGGATTATTTTTATTAACTTGATTGGTAAGTTAAATTTTAGTTTTTAATTTTTAAGTTTGTAGAGAAGGCCTTGATGCCATACTTTGTCAAACGCCTTCTCTGCGTCGATGGAGAGCTGTATTGAGTTTCCAGTTATAGCCTTTTGTAATGATTTCTACCAGCCGGTGTACTTGTTGAGCTGTACAATGGGCTTTTCGGAAGCCAAACTGTTTTAGGTAAAATTCCTAACTTATCTGTTTCTGCTTGAAGAGTCTTGAGAGGATCACTTTCTCTGTCACCTTTCCGAGGCTGGACAACAGACTTATGGGTCTGTACCTTTCGAGAAGGTGAGGATTTTTTCCCAGCTTCTTCAGTGGCATGATGGTGGCTGTTTTCCATGCGGTAGGAAAATGCTGGAATCTAAAAATGGCATTTGTAATGTTGACGAGATGGACTATGGCCTTTTTTGGAAGTAGCTTTACTATTCGGTTAGTTATGTCAACTGGTCCTGGAGCTTTTTTACTGTTTAGATGGGTGATGATATTTATCATTTCTGCCGGAGTTGTGGGGGTGATATGTTCAGAGTTAACAGTGTTCTGTCGTAAAGTTGTCCTAACATGACGGTGAATCTTGTATATATATAAGGTTGATATTTAGATTTGCATAAGATGGATTGCATTGAGATTCAAGGTTATCTACTAGTGCTTCAGCTTTCTCTTCATCTGTGTGAACTGTCCCTTTCTTGGTTTGTATAGAGTGTATCAGTTGCTTTTTGGTGCGGATGGCTCTTAAGAATTTCCAGACAGAATGATCTTGAGTATTGATGTTAGCCAATTTGGTTTCCAATTGATGGTTCTGTGTTTTTGAAGAGCTTCACGGACTTGTCTGTTTAGATTGTTCAATACTGTTTTATCTTGTGGGGCTCTGGTATTGTGGTATCTCTTCCTGGCTCTATTTTTTGCTCTGATTAGATCCATGATTTCTTCAGGGATACGGTTGGTTGGGTGGAAGACAGTGGATTGTCTGACTGATTCTATTGCTTTCTGAATTTGTATGGTTAAGTTATTTACTGCTGTGTCAATCTCTTCCTTTTTACTGATATTAGGCACTGGACCAGTATGATCAGGAAGAACCTTGGCTAACTTGTCCCATGGTATGAATGCGTGCAGAGGAGAGAATTGATCTGATGAACCTAGATTAAGCACTATGGGACTGTGGTCAGAAGATAATTCGTTAATTTATACCAATTTATATTGGTATCTTATATTGTTAAAGATGACGATGTCTAGTACATCCCCAGCTACCTGAAGGGCTGAAGTGGGTGGGCTCGGTAGGTCCGGGCACAACAGCAGAGTTGATCATTGCTTAAGCTGTATAGTGTGTGGCCTTTGGTGTTAATTGAAGAGCTGTTCCAAGCTGTGTGTTTTGAGTTGAGTTCTCCTGCTATTATTATGGAGTCATTTGGACCAAGTATGGAGTCCAGATCTCTTGTCAGCACAGGAATGCTCGGAGGATTATAAGCAGCATAGATCTTGAGACTGCCAGTGTTGAGGGTATGCACCTCCACACCGGTCACTTCCAAGTTTACTGTTTGGAGGCTTGGCTATTCTATTATGATTCAAGTAACTCTTAATATATGGCTGTGCCCCCACCTTTTGTGCCAATTCTGTCGTTTCTGTACATAGCGTATCCACGGATTTTAGGGTTATTAGCTGGTCTTAGGTGTGTTTCACCAATTAAGATGATATCAGCACTGAGACGAGTTGCAAATACTTGAAGTTCCAAGATCTTGTTCATTAATCCATTTGCATTCCATGCCATTATCTTAAGAGCTTTTGGTTTGAATTTTTTACTCATGACGGATGGCTGTTATAATGGTTTGAGTGCCTTTCAGGAATTTATTTCTGGAAGATGGTGAAGGGTATGTCTTGCTGAATTTCTGCATCATGGTAGCAAGCGTGGCTGTTAAAACTGATGTTAGGTTGGACCTTTGTAGCTCGAGAGACGTAGGAGGCTTAGTTCGTGCAGCCTCAGCATATGTTTTGGTCATGGTTGTTCCTTCCTGTGCGGTTGAAGGTGAAGTGTTTCGGAATGGGGACGACCTGCTTGCTTGCTTATAACGTTGTTACGAGGAGGAGCAAGATTGACTTTTGATGACCCTCGATTTTTAGGATTGAAAAGGCATCCCTTGTAGTTGGCGGGGTAAGGTCCTCTACAATTTGCACAGCAGGATGGAGTAGAGCATGGCTTGGTGCATGTGATGGTCTGGTGTCTCTCGTCACACTTCAAGCACCTGAAGGCTGCCTAACATAATTTTTGGGCATGCCCAAACCTTTGGCACCTATGACACTGTCCTCCAGATGCTCTATTCCTGAGCGGCATAGTTGATATTTTGAGTCTGCATACTACTGTTAATTCAAAGATCTGCTTTTGTGTATTGCTGATCTCCACCAAAATCATTGGTCTTTTATTCGACCTGAGCATCCTGCTGACTTTAACTGAGGACAGGCCCTGTCTGGTGAGGTCAGTGATCACTACTTCAGGAGTGATACCTTCGGCAACCCCACGAAGAATCACCTTCAGGTTCTTTTCGCTGGGTAAAGTGAAGTGTGGTATAGAAGATTGGTATTGTGAATAAATCTGGTCATTTGTCTATAATCCATGACTGTAGCAGGTTGAATTTTAATTTCTTAATCAGAATTTTTGGGCCATGAGAATGTGATGTTTTGTTTCCTGAGGGCTGATGAGACAGGGATCCATTTTTCCTTATCCCTTAAGATAACTAGTGGTACCATTTCTTTAGTTACATTGGGTGCTTCCATCCCTGTTGTTTTGGATTCTTCGGTGTTGGTAGAGATTTTTCTCTTCTTCTTGACCGTTTGGATTTCTAAATGTGTTTCCAAGGTCTGATAGATGCTCTCTTGGGATGTAGCTTCTAAATTTGGGGAGTGTACGAAGTTTGATTGCGTCTGTGTAATGCGTTCGTCACTTAAATCATCCATTTTGTCTTCTGGGACTGCTGAGGGGGGGGATGTATCAAAAAGCTTAACTTTTCCTGCCAATTTTCATTAAGCAGCTTTCTCTGAGGAATTCCATTTACACCTCCTCAAATATGGTCTCTTTAAGAGGTTTTACCATGACAACAATAGGTGAAAAATGTATAAAGTCACAGATAGAGATAGAATTGAGATTGCTCAGGTGCCCCGAGCAGATAACAAATAATCCTGTAAATTTTTGAGGGTCCACTAGCAAATCCCGTATACACACACAGGTGTCTGGCTGTGTGTGTACTGGATCTGTGTGTGTGTGTGTGTGTATGATGGTAGACACACAGGTTTCTACCAGCAACAAAATATTATAGATTAGCTGCCCTAAAATAGGGAAAAGGAGTGTCAGGAATCTACTTGGCTACAGATTGATATTCTACCTCCCTATAATACCTTAAATCCACCACTGGTCCTCATAGCGGGTGGGGCCTGCCGGCCATTAGACCTCTTTTATGTTTCGTGCAGAGGGGGAGTCAGTAGGAATCAATCTGTGTCAGCGCCAGTACAATGTGAGATTCCTGAAAAACCTTGTATGCAATCTAATCAGGATCAATCTAAAATACGCCCGTTCTCGTCTAATCCAAAAGCAGAATCAATTTATGAATGACAAATTTAGTACCCTTCTATTTTTATAATTGCTATATAGAATTATAATTTCTTTATAAGAAGATTCCACTTTATGACGTTTAGGTTTTTTACAAGGAAGATGTTTTTTTTCGTTTTCTTCATGTTTTAAGTATTTATTTATTTTTCTATATTAACGTTTGCTTGCTAACGTCAGTAAGTAGTATTGCATGGATTTAATCAGACAAATGGATAAGTGCTACTTTACATTAATCCTAAGATATACCGGCATACCATTTGTTAATATAACTTATTTATTTGGCTGACTTTCTTAGAAACAACTTTAATAAATGAACGAATTTTTATCCCGTACGTTGACTCTTCTACGATGGATATTTAATACAACATTTTTACATTAAATTAAAGAATAATCATAATCACTCTGTTACAGAAAATTAAAATAAGAGTAATAATTGAGTGATTGATGTATAAATTAAAAATATATCCTGCTCCAAAAAGATGCCTAATCCCTCACTTACCATATTCCTGTACGAATTTCTTCGTCAATGCTAACAGACGTTCTAAAATGTTTCCTCTGAGTCGCTAATTCTTTTCTACGTCTTTGGGAGAACTGGTTATGTCAAACTGCTCGTGTCTTCTTTCATGTAGCGGACTTCATCACAAGTGTGTCTGCAAATTTTATTGCTTCTGCTATTCTTAGGGCATTATTATTTTCCCTTTATAATTCAGTTGGCTTGTACGTTGAACGACATATAAGTAATATTTAATTTAATAATGCTTATTCATGTATAATTTTAATTACATTTAATAATGTTATAAAATACATCACTGAGTTTCGAATGTTTGTATTCTTCGCGACTGTATTGTAATTTTACTACCTCAACCAAGAAGCTTAAAGACTTCAAAATCGGTGGCCGCTCGTCCATTCGGGCTGCGTCGAATGCAGCTCCAACGTTGACTATACTAGCCAGTACTACTCGCTACTGTACTCAACACTGGAGCTGCATTCAGTGCACTCCTTATGGATGAGTCGCCACTGTTAAAATATATTTCTATATGGCGTTAAAATTTTTAATATTAAAAACCAGCATCCCAAACTTTGAGATCCTCTTTAAAATATGATAAGAATGCAGCTGAATTGTCCCAGACCATGGCATCATATGGTAGTTAGTTTAGGTTTTGAATTTCACACCTTTAAAAGTACGATTTTTTTGAGCGGTTTCCTGATTTGGCCATTTCTTTTCGCCCATTCTATTAATATTATTCTCCTTAATATGCATATGTCATTGTAAACTTCATCCAATCACACACTTTCTTAATGCATTCCTTAATGCAGTTTCTTCATATTCTGAGTCAGAAATGTTGTGCGAAACACTGCACGTCATGGGAGGCTTTTCATATCAAACTTCACTGAGTTAAGTGACAACAGCTGAAAAGCAAAATTATAATTCGTCTTCTGAATTTGGACCTTCTGGAAATCTTCTTGCAGCCTTCGAACGAATTTCTACATTTCGAATACTACAGAATATTAAATAATCAATATGATTATTAGTATATATCTGAGTTATTTTGCTTGAATCAGAATATATGAAGACTTGTCTCACTTTTTAAATATTATTTTCTCCCAAGGAAATGAAGTGCAGCCGCGTTAAAGAAAAATCGTTACTATATGGTAAAGTAATAAGTTAAAAGCAAAGAAAGCTAGGAGACAGACTTTCATAAAGTGAACCTTCACCGATTTTACATCAGGCAGACAGGAGGAAACCAAGTGAATAAAAATGAACTAAGAATCACCATCATCACCATCATCAGTGTTCTGTCTCTTGACAGGTCCAACGCTATTTCAGCAAATTCTCTTGCTCCAACTTCCTCTATCTCTTTGCTCGTTCTTCATTTCTTGATATCCTCTTGTGCCCATCATATCATCAATCATCTCCTTCCTGTTGGTCGCTTTTCTTCAATTTTCCCTTCTATCATCTTTTCAATAGGCTATTCCCTCTTAATACATGTCCTATCCAGTTACGCTTTATTTTTCTTGTGATTTTTAGTAAATTCCTTTCTTCTTCAACTCTTTTAAATACTTCTTCATTGGTATTTTTTTCAGTTCCCTTTATTTCCTCCATTCATCTTCATAACCACAATTCAAATGCCTCCAATATTTGAGTTTCTTTCTTCCAAATTGGTCATGTTTCCGACCAAAATAAAGTTATACCCCAAATATAACATAACACTTAATAAGCCTTTTCTTTAAAATTTTATTCATTTCATTAATAAACAAATTTTTCTTACTAGAAAATGCATATTTTCCTTTCTTAAAACCACCCAACACGTATATATGTACGTGCAGGTTACCATGGATGCGAAGTGAATATTAAAATTGTAATACCATTGATATTATTGAAATATTATATGATGAATAAGAAGTGGAGTGGAGTGATATATTTTACCCATATCCATATTGACGGTGACCTGGTTAATTCATTCTTTTATTTCCATGTCATATTTGTATTTTTCTTATATTGTACTTCCAAGGTATTTGTATATAATTTTCACACGATATTTTTTTGCATATACTTCCGAATTTTTGAGTTATATGCTGTAATTCATCTTCAGTATTAGCTAATATTGCTTGATCATCTGCAAATCTAATATTTTAATTGTTCTTCCTCCAAAAGTGATTCCTCTTTTCACTTCATCGAATGCTTCTTTTATCATTTCTTCTGCAAATATCGTATTGGGGAGCGTTTTGTTTAATTTATTCTTATGTTGTGACAGTCTGGTTCATATATAATTCAGCTATTAACCTTCAGTCTCTGGAAACTGATCCCATTTTGCGTAACACTTCCATCAGCTTTTCCCATTTCACCATGTCAAATCAAACCCTTTCTCAAGGTCGACGAAACATATATAATCTTCTTTATTTACTTCTATTCCTTTCTCATATGGTCCTCATTACTCCAATTTCATCTCTAGCTCCTCTGCCTTTTCTAAATCCAAACTGATCACCCCCCATAAAATACTCCACTCTATTATACAGTCTTCGATTTAATATTCTTAGCAGTACTTGCGAGAGTATGCTTATAGTTCTGTACTCACTGCACTTAATAGGATTGCTTTTCTTTTCAATCGGTCTAAGAATCCTCTCTGTGAAATCTTCAGGCTGTTCTCCTTTTTTATAAATGAAATATATCTTCTTCTGTTTGGAAGTTTGAACCAAGTATTACCAATAATTAGTTTGTGTCTGTTACGAAACTCTATGTAGTTCTCATTCAAATGACTGGCTATATATTCGAATTCTGAAGTTTGTTTATAGAAGAATGGTAAGCAGGGTGGTGCAATTAAACACCTAGCGAAATTCTATGTGTACAACAAAAAAAATTAAATATTTTCACAATGGAAAACAGAAGAGCATTTTCACGTTTGGATGGCTGTGTATGATAAATATTCCAAAACAACAGCATGGGTTTCAAATTCATTTATATTTTTATGAAATTAGAAAAAATTGAACACTAGAAACTATTTTCTTCTTCTTCTCTTCCGTCTAAGACGGGTTGGGTCTCCTCTTGAGCAGGATCTTCCAGTCTTCTCTATTCCTTGCTGTTCGAAAAAGTTCCTTACACGTTCTGCATCCCGAGACGTTCTTTATTAATTTCATCCAGGTTATTCTTGGTCTTCTGTTTTCAGTTGGAAAAGTATTGATCAAGACGCTAGGAAGTCTGTCTGCGTCCATGCATACAGTATGGCCAAACCATCTCAGTTGTTGTTTTCTAATTTTTTATATTATTGTCTTTTTATACAATAATTCTTGTCTGACTGTGGTGTTTGTTTTCTTTTCTATCCAACTTGTTCTATTTATTTTTCTTAAGCATTTCATTTCAAATGCTAGCAGTTTTTTCTTCTCTCTTTTCTTAAATGTCCACGCTGCTGCTCCATAGATGACTGTTGGTATAATTATTGCTTCATATAATTTGATTTTGGCTTCCTTAGATATCTCGTTTATTTTCCAGATTTTCTGTAATTTTCCCATGATGGGCCATCCTATCGCTATTCTGTGTTTGATTGTTCTGAGTTCATCTGTTGTTTCTGTAAGGTTTGATCCAAGGTATATGAAGTTGTCTACTTGTTCTCCGTTTAGGGTGGCTTAGATGGTAGTTCCATTCCTCCCTATTTTCATCACTTTTCTATATTTATTATCATGTCATATGTTTTACAGGTTTCGTTTAGCTTGTTTATCAACTTTTGCAGTTCATTTGGGGTTCTTGCAATAAGGATATTATTTGTGCAATAAGGATATTATTTGATATTATTTATGTTTAAACCATTGGCATTGATTCCAGGCTCATTGTCTATTGCCTTTTTTACAGCTTTTTCTCGATATGTTGAATAGGCATGGGGACAATGGGCATCCTTGTTGCCCTTTTTGGATCTCTATGGGTTCTGTTGTGAGTGTGTCCTTTTTAATTATTGCATTTGTCTTCGAGTAATATTTTATCAGAAACTGTTTTATATATTTGTCTATTGCTTTTTCTGGTAGAATTTTAAGAAGGATTTCTCTGTTGATGCTATCGAAAGCTTGTTTAAGGTCCACAAAACAACAATATAGTTCTTTATGGTCTTCCCAGCTGAGCTCTGCTATTTGGTACAATGTGAAAATTTGGTCTATTGTTGAATAATTTCCTCAGAAACCAGCTTGTTCTATGCCTATCATTTCTTCATAGGTGTTTTTTAATCTATTTTGTATAATTCTTACGAATATTTTATAGGTATGGGAGAGTAAATTGATTGGTCTGTAATTTCTGCATTCTCTTTTGTCTCCTTTCTTGTATATTGGGATGATCTTTCCAGTTCTCCAGTCATCTGGGATCTCTCCTGTTTGTAGTATTTTATTGAATAGGGTTGGTAAATATTCTATTGATATGCTGCCTCCATATGACCACAGTTCAGTAGGGATAGTATCAATGCCTGATGCTTTATTGTTTTTCATCTGTTTTAATTGCATATCTAACTTCTTGTAAAATTTTCGGGTGGTCATTATTTTCTTCTATTGTTTATTGTTGGCATTGTAGTTTTGTTTCCTTGGTGGAAGATAGTCTTAAAATGGT
This sequence comes from Typopeltis vanoorti, assembly GCF_054136105.1. Taxonomy (NCBI): domain Eukaryota; kingdom Metazoa; phylum Arthropoda; class Arachnida; order Uropygi; family Thelyphonidae; genus Typopeltis; species Typopeltis vanoorti. Next base: position 6,367,444 of record NC_143563.1, read on the forward strand.
TTGACCAGATTTTTCTTATATCTTCAAAATTCCCGGTTTGAGTCATCTTGTTGTTTATCATTGTTACTGCTTGGTATGCTTCTTATTTTTCTTTGGCTTTTTTAAATAGGTTATCAACGTTATTTTTTTATTTAGTGCTCTGTATTTTTCTCTATTCCCTTCATTGTTTTGTTACTTTACGAGTATCTTGACCTCTCTTTTCTCTTCTATTGTAGCTACGATTTGTTGGGTTACCACTGTTTGTTTATTTTTGGGTTTGGTACCTAGAGTGTATTTTGCAATTGATAACACTGTTTCTTTCTAGCCCTCCCTCTTTCTAGAAGATGGAGGGTTTTAATTTCAAGCACATCCGTTCAAAAAATCGACTTCTTCTTGAGCTATCTTTTAGTTTTGATAGGCTGATGTTTTCTTCTTTTCTGATACTATTTTTCCTTTTTCTTTTGCTTGAAGTTTGGCTGTGATTATTCTAGAAGACACTGGTTTTATTTCAGTTACTGAGTGTGTAAGTTTCTTTTCAATTAATAATGCAACTCCTTCTCTGTGTATGTTATCTTTTCTTCCTGAGAAGTATAGTCTTCCTGCTGGAATCCATGAATCCATCTCCGCACCAATGTGTTTCTGATAAACCTAAAATACTCCATTTCAGTCTTTTAAAATTTTCCTGGACTAATTGTAATTTTCCAGGTCGGTATAATGATCTTATGTTGAGGGTGGCTACATGTTTCACATCCTTGGCTGACCACATTGCTGATTTCTCACCTACTCTATGTGGTCTTTGAGTAGGCGCGTCGGTTGTCCCGTACGCAGTAGCACTATCTCGGTTTGTAGACTTTCTCCTGCTCAAGAAAGTTACTGGCATAATAATGTAGCCAGCCTGCCATGCCTCTGCTACATCCTTTGGTCCACGGCTCTTTATTCTTTATTCAGAGCAACCCATTTGGGTTTCCCCCATCCAACATCCGTTCTCTTTAACTTTAAGAGATGAAGTGAGCATATTTCTACATTTTATTTAAATTTATATTTGTTTAGTTTCATTTTTCTCTTTGCAAAAGGATGATGGGATAGTTATCACTTGATTTTCAAGTCACAATTTCACTTCATAATCAATAACTTTGAAGAAAGGTTATTGAGTATGAAGAAAATTTTAGTTATTTCACTACATTTTCAATAACCTTGAAAATGTAGTGAATTGGCTAAAATTTCACTGAGCTATTTCACTACATTTTCAAGAAGTACTCTGAAGAAAAAATTAAGAGAGATGTGAGAAAAATTATAGATCTAAAGAAATACCATTGAATTCAGTGAAAATAAAATGGTAACTTGAAAGCAAATTAAAGTTTAATTTGCTTTCAAAAGTTAATGTTAAACTTTAATTCAAATTAAAGCTCAACATTTATAATAATAAATGTTAATGACAGTCTACCAGAAGAAGGTGCCATTATCTCCTCCATATATGCACCTGTTTTCGCATTTTTTTTATCTGAAGATTCAAGATTGCAAGCATTACTCAAACAAAAATACTGACCAGCCAACCAGGTGTCTCAAGCGTACTATTCACCATAGATGATGTGAGTGCATTGCGGTATCCATTAGTTAAGGCCCTAAAATACCACCTCGTCTTCATCAATAAACAGTTCAACTGACCTTTACGTTTTGGCAAAAAAAAATAATAATATAACACCTTATATTTTAACACGTACAATCGTTATGATCAAATGGGCTTTAAGTTAGCAAAATAAAATAACGAAAAATTAGCTTATAGTCCCGAGTTTGAAAGCAGTGCATTGAATCAAACGAGATCAGTGATCGACTAATTGACTTTTAAAACCCTATTTTGAACACTCTAACTCGGTCAACACGGTGCAACGAATTGCACGTGTGTTAACCGCGAAAGAGGCCGTTTCAGTTGTCAACCGAGAGCCTTCTACATGTGACACTCGTCATCTTCAACAACAACTCCACTGGGCCTGAAGTATTAGCGAAATAAACTATATATAACATAAGCTTAATATTTCTGACCCTCGCCACTTTCCTTTAAATTATAGAAAAAAGGATGTAGGCAACATACATTGATTTAAGCTGGCACCAATGCTATAATCAATAAACACCCATCACAATTCTAGTGGCGTTGGCTTCACATTTCTTAATGAAATGTTACTGACAGTGGAGACCACGAGAAGGCGCCACTTCCTCCCCCATATATATTGATGTATGAGGAATCCGGAAGGTTTTCATGCAGAGATGTACAACTCTTCATGAATAAGCCCACTCAAGAATTCTTTTATACTCTGATTTTTTCCCTATTTCGAATCGTCGTATGACTCTTAATTATCTCATATACGAATTATTCATTTTTTTGTATTTTAGCTACGGATGTCAATATATTTATTTCATACATGTTAAAGATACCAAGAAGTTTTATAAACTTGGTTTAGTCCTTTTTTTTTCTCAAGTAAGTAAGTCAAGTTTATGCCTGATGTATTTTCAGGTGTGAGGCAACTCATGGGAAAGGTGGGTTAAGCTCTGAGGAAAGTGATCAGAGCTTACGCCCCCATTACCAAGAGTTTGCCTCAGACCTGAAACTACTTCATTCGCAAACTTAGTTTACTTGGGGGAAAAAAGGATTAAACCAAGTTTATAAAATTGATTGGTATCTTTATCGTATAGTATACTCAAGGTAAAAAACTTTTTTATATTCTCTCTATATATGGATACCAGTCCCTCCCTCGTCAAAGAGAATACTATGGGGTATTTTGAAGTATTTTACTAGGTAAATAAAGGTCAAATTAAAATTTAAATAAAAGTTCATTTACATTATAAAATACAATTTGTAAATAATTGAAAAGTAAAAGATACACCCACACGAAAGTTAAAGAAATAATTGTTGAAAAATGTTTACAATAGAAAATTATTTATATCGGTTATTCCTTTTTGACACGTTAATAACATTTTAACGTGATCTATTTTAGCAGCAATCTTGATGCAATGCTTCCTTCTCCGATTTCAACAATAAAAACTCTAAACGCTAATTGCATTCTTTTTTTTTTTTTCATTAATAATCAGTTGCATCAGATCTCTTTCCTATGCATCGATTATATCATCAAGTTCTTTAAGTTGTTCTAATAAATGTGTTATTATATTCACATTTTTAAATAATAAAACTAACGGAATAAATATGGCCTTTGCATTATTAAAACAGCTCAGTTTCACAGCTGTAACATAAAATATTTCTGATTAAAGTAACAGATATTAATCTTTTAACAACGTGGTTGTAATAATATTTTTTTTTTGGAAATTATGTAGAACTGTAATTCCGTATTAAAAGCAAATTTAGTATAGAAATGAGGCGTCTTGATATAAGTAAATATTATATCATTTGTCATTTTATATCTCATTTCCAGAAGTATACGTCGCATATCTTGCAGAGATTATTCTATAAAATCAAGAAAGGTAATTATTTTTCTATAATTTTTTTATTATTTTCTATAATTTTTTATAATCTTCTTTTTATATAATCTTATTTTTTTATTTTCATAAAATAAGATAAATGATATTGAAGTCCACGCTTTGTTTTCACGACACATCCTGGAAATCCTATTTCTGTATAGAAAATGCCCTTCGGATGGAAAGATGCGAAAATATTTAAATGCGTATTATAATTCCATATAATTGGAAGTATAATAAATAATTTGAATGATCTGATGAAGGAGAACGATTTAGAAAAAATAGAATCCAGTGATTGAACCTCTTTACGACTGCATCGAATAGAATACAACTAAAAGACATAAATACGTCTTACAAAATTATTTATTCATTTGATTTTGAGATAGCCATAATGCCGAGGTGATTTCTGGTGGAGAATCTTAGGCGTCAAACAGTATTAGTCCCGCAATTTGGATAGTTCAACAGCGGAGCTACACAAAATTAATCGTTACTCCAATACTTGGGAATGGCGTAAGTACAAAATCTCAAAAACCAACAAAGGAGAAACACTGATTTTATTAGCCTAACATGGATACCCTATCTCGATATCAGACATGTTTTATGATAGTGCAGGTCTCAAAATCGGGGGGAGAATCACCCAGAGAATTAAAAACTTCGTAATTCACTCAGTAACGAAGACAATATTTGGTAAGATATTTTCCACATTTGGTTGGAAATACGTTGACTACATTCGTTCTATTTTGCACGCGGAAGACTAGTATGCGAAGTATTGATATTTGTTGATCGTTCCATTAAAGATTTTAATTAAACAGCCATTACCAACACAAGCGACCTAGAAATTGAATAACCCCCTTTCCAAAAAAAAAAGCTTCTTTTAATATGATTGGGGAAGGTAATGAGGGAAATATAAATTATATTAGAAATATAAAATATATAACAGTCCTAATATTAATGCCATTTAATTATGTTAAAAAAAGAGTTAATTTAAGGATGTGAACGAAGAAAGAAAGAATAGAAAAAAATTATATGAGTCAGATAAAAACAAAAATTTGGCAAAATATTTAGATGAGTCTTTCTCTTTCGCAGTGTGTGTGTGTGTGTGTGTGTGTGTGTGTGTGTGTGTGTGTGTGTGTGTGTGTGTGTGTGTGTGTGTGTGTGTGTGTGTGTGTGTGTGTGTGTGTGTGTGTGTGTGTGTGCTGAATATTCAGTAGGCAAATATCGTTACAAATCATCGCCTTTCTTCCTGTGCGGTTGGTTCCTGAAAATTTTTACATACGGCATACCTTGAAAAGGGATTATCCATAAGTTTTCCGTCCTTCCCCACCTATGTACAGATGCTAGAAATCGCTTCCACTTACGCGAATCTCTAAAACTCATCAATTATACTAATGTCAAAGATAAGGTTAGATGAAACTAAATTAAAATTTTGAATCAGTCTCACAGCGATCACAAAAACGTGAGAATTATATCTCATATAATACAGAGATGTCAATAAAGAGTAAAAACCGAAAAAAGGGAGATAAAATGGGAATTGAATTTTTACGAAGACTCTATTATTCATGTTACTATTCGTACATTCATAAAGGAATACATGGTTGGTTATAAATGATTTCACATTCACGATTTGATCAAGGAAAGCTGCCGAATGCCAGGATTATAAAAAAGGTAGCAAACCAGAAATCCGCTTATTAAGGAGATTAAACAAGCCTTCTCGAATGTCAATTCCTGCAGTTTCTCGGAACGGAACACCACTTTGAAAATCTTGAACAAATGCACTCGCGATTGTCACTGTTTCTTAAAAATTCAATTAATGTGTGGAACGAACGAGTACAGAAGTATTTAATTGATGAATATACCATTCCCATCAACAGAGTGGCGATCCCAATTCAACAGTGATACCAACACTCGAGATATTTGCACTTAAAGAAGAGAATCCAAACTGACTCACGGTTGAAGAGTTCATAATCAAGTAAAATTAGCTCAGCAAAAAAGCTCATTTATATGCTAACAATATTTCATATTTCAAATATATTTCAACTTTGTATTTCATTCATCAAATTGAATTAAAATTATAAAGATAATTTAAATTCTACTGTATATGACAATTCCAAGTCATGTTAAACTATAAAAACTATCTACTTTTCAGAGCTGTTTTCGAAACATGACTACCATTCTGTTTTTCAGTTTGAATTCCAAATGGAATTTTATTTAAATATCGAAAATGAACATATGACCATATCATACATAACTCTGAATTTGACACAAATTCCACATTCAGTTTGAAAAAAAAATTTCCAATTAAATTTGTTAAAGTTCCAAATTCAATTTCAAATTACAACTGTTACAATTCTAACTAAATAAAAGAAATGGGCCACTTACCAAATAACACAAGTCTCTGGAAAACCTGATTGAAAGGTTACTTGTCATTCTTACATACCTTATATAAGAAAGACTCTTGAAGATAGTAAATGGACAGACTTTTTTTTGGTAAACAGCTGGCTTGGATTAAGGATTCCAGAAGAAAACTATTGAAACCAAAAAAGCAGAAATACGCCTATTGTATACAGTGACCTGGAATGTGAGAAATATCCACCACAAAATCAAAGAACTGGACAAACATTAAAAGAAAGAAATGTAAATATAGCAGTAATTACAGACTCAGAAAATATACAGTGAGATAAAATCAGAAGAGAGCTAACTCTGGGTAATGATCTTTTCAGGTAAATCTCTTAGAAATAATATAAACCATTAACAGTTTCAAAGTTATAGAATAATACAAATGAGAATAAAAATACATAGAAATACTGTATGACAGTAACGAGAATTTATGCACCCGAAGAAGGAAAAGAGGAGGACTCAGAAAACTTCTACACACAACTGCAGAACATTGTAAATAAGACCAATCTTAAGGATCATATCTTGGCAACAGGCGATCTTAATGCAAGAATTGGAAATAAACCATACAATCCTGACATAGGACCTATAGGAGAACTTAACTGCAATAGAAATAGATTAGGAGATTTACTGTAAGCAATAACGTTAAAAATAATAAAGACTTTCTTCGAGCAAAAAGACATTCCCAGATGTGCCTGAGAAGCAGGAAACACAAGAACCATTATCGATTACATAATCAGAAATATCAAAATGTTAGAAATGATAATTGACACAACAATATTCTGAGGATCTGAAATAGAAGCAATACTTTACCTCATAATTGGAAAAATAAAATGAAAAGCAAGATGGAAAACAAAGAAATATAAAGAAAATAGAAATTTCGAATCCTTCAAAGTTAGACTTCTAGACGACAATAGCATTAAAGATTGTACCAAAAAGAATAAAGAACTGGATGATAAATATAAAAGAAAATCACAACAGTGAAAAAAGAATGGTCAAACCTAAAAATCATAATGACAAAAAGTGCAAAAGAAAGTTCAGGAACGAAGAAAAAGTGGAAACGAAAAGAGGCCTTAGTGACTGGAACCAGGAAATTAATGCGTTATTGAAGAAAAGATAAAAGCATATAAAAACTGTCTCAACCTGAAGACAATACAATCAAAAATCGAATGTAGCAGACAAAAGAAATAGTAAAAGTAGCATGCAAGAGAATAAACAGAAACAGATGGGAGAATTTTGTAAAAATAATAATAGTGTGTGTGTGTGTTGTTCTGGTTTTCGTTTGCAATATTTATGTTTATGTCGCCAATTATCATTAGGTATTCGGTTGAGCATATTTCTTGGCTTGAAAGTCAGCCATTGAGTTCGTGCAAGAATTTTATCATGTTTAGGTTTGGTGGCCTGTAAATAGCATTTAGTATTATGGGATGCTGTCTATTGGTGGTATTAGTGATTTCGAGGTAGAGGGTTTCAGCATGCTCAAATTGATAGGCAGTTTCTTTTGCTATTAATTTTTGTTTGATAAATATTAATATTCCACCCCCTCTTTTTATTTGGCGGCGTGATCTATGTTGTTGGAAGCTTGGAATTTGGAAAGCAGTCGCTTGGTCATTAGTTATGGATACTTCTGTAAGAATCAATATATCAATAATATCATTTAAATTCCTCTGATAAGCCTGTAACAATAACCAATGTTTTCGGATGCTTTTGATGTTAATATGCAAGATTGAGAGACCTCTCGCTTGTACTGTGTTTTGTTTCCATGCATCAAGCGATTCGAAAGTACAATTACTGATGTATTCTGGTGTAATTACATCTATCTGATGGTTTGCATTCATTTTTGTTGTGTTGAGATCTTCTTATTGAACTAAGTTGGAGTCTTTTGTTTCACTCTGGCAACCTGTCTATAGCTTCCGAGCTTTTTATTTGTATAGACTTTGAAGTCTGTGACTTTCTCAAGAATATTTTGCCGTCTTTGATCCATAAAAATTGATACTTTTTTCCTGTTTTTTCTTTTCTTGCTTGGTACAAAAGATTCTGATTGAAAGGTGTTAAATACTCAGATAGAAAGATTGGTGTATTGTCTTGCGATGCATTTAAATCCTTGACTGCTGGTTTTTTCAGTCTGCTGGCTTTCATGAGATTGTCTCTTGTAGCCTTGCTTGTCAGACGAACTATGACTGGAGCGGGTCGTACCGAGCCTTGTTTTCTGTTCTTCCTGGGAAACCGATTTATGGTCTGAATATCATTATGCTGGGGGGGGGGGGGTGATGTCAATTGCATGGCCTAACTTTAAAACTACGTCTCTGAGATTTTCTGTGGATTCGGTTTCTGGAAGACCGTTTATTTGATTGTAACAATTATTGTGACATCAGCTAAGTTAGTACCTATTAAAACGCATATCAAAAATCTTAGCATATAAATTTAACTTACAGTAGACTCAAAATTAATAAATCAAAATGGATTCAGAAAATGCAGGTCTTGCACCGATTCTGCATTTAAAATTACGAATCGAAAAACACAGTGAAATGAACATAGAAAACTCATAGTTTGATAGAGTATACCAAAGAATTTGATAAAATTATTAGAGAAAACCTGTGGGAAATCCTGGAAGAATATGAAATACCACCCCAACCCTTTCCAGAGATACTGATCTATCAGTATCTTTGATGTGTGGTGGTGAAGAATTTAGAGAAGTTGGTAAGAACTCACATACAGAAATCAGTAGGCAAATAAGCTATACACTGTAAGGAGCAACATGAGCTTAGTAAAAAAAGGTCATGTTTTTGCAAAAAAAATTATCAGAGAAATCCATGGGAAATCCGGGAAGAATACGAAATACCAAACCAACTCTTTAGGCCTGATTTAATATATATCAAGATAAAATATCTGTGAAGTACAATAATTCAACATCAAGCTGGAAACCAATAAATAGAGGAGTTCATCAGGGGTGCCCTCTCTGAGGTTTTATTTAATGTATACACAGATAAAATCATAAAAGAATGGAAGATAAATAATGAAGGAGCATTCAACTGTAACAAGAGATTAGCTATCCTGCTTTTTGCTGATGACGAAATAATCCTCGGAAGCAATGAAGATGAACTACAAAAATCATTATGTAGACTAAATAATCACATAAAACCATATGTGTCGAAATATGAACAGACAAAACGTCATGGCCGACAAAGGTGCTCAACCAATAAAAGCAAAATATTAATAATCAAAATAATAGAGCAATAAATGCTTTCAATTACTGAGGATGCACCGGCTCATATGAAAATGAATATGATATAGAACTGAAGATATTAAACTTCGTAAAAGTAACAGGCATTATAAATAAATTTTTAAATCCGAATTATCTACAGACACATTATATAGAATAGGAATCTAGAATAGAGCAGCTAAACCTACCTTATGGCCAATAAAAAAAAGCAGATGAAAGAAGAATTGACTCATCCGAAATAAAAATTTCTGTGCAGAACTGAAGGATTCACAATAATGAATCACATTAAAAGCAGCGAAATCAGAAATGAAAATTAAAATTAAAAACTACCTAAATGAAACACTTATTTGCCATCGACAAAATGGGAAGAACCACTACTAAGAATGAAGAGAAGCAGAATACCCAAACAAATTCTAAATTATCACCCCCCAAAAAAATGTTCATTCTTGGCCTCCCAATCGTCAATGTTAAAAGTGCAGTCGGATGAATAAATCGGTTCCGTACATCACTTTCCACTTTCATAGCTTTTAATAAATTGATCAGATTAATATAGTACTACCATCACAATGCATTTAAAAAAAAATTCGAATTTGTAAATAAAAGAGTAAAAACTGAAAAAGAGAGATAATGGGAATTGTAGTTTTTACGAAGACTTTATTATTCATGTTACTGTAAGTACATTCATTAAGGAAAATATGATTAGTTGAAAATTATTTGAAATATATGATTTGATCAAGGAAAGCTGGTGAATGCCAGGATTATAAAAAAAGTAATAGGCCAGAAATCCGCATATTAAGGAGATTAAACAAGTCCTGCTGAATTTGCATTCTTGCAGCTTCTTTAAACGGAACACCACTTAGAACATCCTGAAGAATTGCACTCGCGGTTGTAACTGTTTCTTTCGCTAAACTCCTGAAAATTGAGTTTATGTGTGGAACGAACGGGTAGAGAAGGCTTTTAATTGATGAATATAGCATTCCACATAAACAGAGTGACGATCCCAAATCAACAGTGATTCCAACAATCGAGATATTTGCACTTAAAGAAGAGAATCCAAACTGACTCACGGTTGAAGAGTTCATAATCAAGTAAAATTAGCTCAGCAAAAAAGCTCATTTATATGCTAACAATATTTGATATTTCAAATATATTTCAATTTTGTATTTCTTTGATCAACTTGAATTAGAATTATAAAGAAAATTTGAATCCTACTATATGTGAGAATTCCAGTTCATGTTGAACTATAAAAACTATTTACTTTTCGGAGTTATTTCCAAAACATTACTAAAATTCTGTTTTTCAGTTTGAACTGCAAATGTAAGTCTATTTGATCATCGAAAATGAACTTATGACCACATCATACATAGCTCGGAATTTGACACAAATTCCAAATTCAATTTGAAAAAAAGATTCAGAATTAAATTTGTTAAGGTTCCAAATTCAATTTCAAATTACAACCTGTTGCAATTCTAACTAAATAACAGAAATGGACCACTTCCAAAATAACACAACTCTCTGTAAAACCTGATTGAAAGGTTACTTGTCATTCTTACATACCTTATATAAGAAAGACTCTTGAAGATAGTAAATGGACAGACTTTTTTTTTAGTAAACAGCCGGCTTGGATTAAGGATTCCAGAAGGAAATTATTGAAACTAAAAAAGCAGAAATACAGCTGTTGTATATAACGACCTGGAATGTGAGAAATATCCACCATAAAATCATAGAACTGCACGAAGCATTAAAAGAAAGAAACGTAAATATAGCAGTAATTACAGAATTAGAAAAAACAGAAGAAACTAAAAATTACATCCATATATACAGTGAGGTAAATGCAGAAGAGAGCTAAATCTGGTAATGATCTTTTCAGGTAAACCTCTTAGAAATAACATAAAAAATTACTAGTTTTAGAGTGATAGAATAATAGAAATGAGAATTAAAATAGACAGAGACTATATGACTGTAATTTTAACTTACACACCCGAAGAAGGAAAAGAGGACTCAGAAAACTTCTACACACAACTGCAGAACATTGTAAATAAGACCAATCCTAAGGATCACATCTTGGTAACAGACGATCTTAATTCAAGAATTGGCAATAAACTACAATCCTGACAAAGGACCTATAAAGAGAACTTAACTAGAAATAGATTAGAAGATTACTGTAAGCAAAAACCTTAAAATAACGAACACCTTCTTCAAGCAAAGAGACATTCACAAATGCGCCCGGTAAGCAAGAGACACAAGAACCATTATCGATTACATAATCAGAAATATCAAAATATCAGAAATGATAATAGATACAAGGGAATACTAAAATAGAAGACCTTTACCTCTTAATTGGAAAAATAAAATGAAAAGCAAGGTGGAAAACAAAGAAGTATAAAGAAAATAGAAATTTTGAATCCTTCGAAGTTAGGCTTCTGGATGACAATAGAATTAAATGATGGAAAATATAAAAGAATATTAGAACATTGAAAAAGAATGGTCAAACCTAAAAATCATAATGGAAAAATCTGCGAAAGAAATTTTAGCAGCAAAGAAAAAGTGGAAGAGAAAAGAGGCTTTAGGGACCGGAAAGAGGAAATTAAGAGATTTTACAGAAAAAAATGGAAATTATAAACTACCTAAATGAAACATTTATTTGCCATAGAACAAAATGGGAAGAATCACTACTAAGAATGAAGAGAAGCAGAATACCCAAACAAATTCTAAATTATCACCCAAAAAAAAAAAGTTCATTCTTGGCCTCCCAATCGTCAATGTTAAAAGTGCAGTCGGATGAATAAGTCGGTTCTGTACATCGCTTTCCACTTTCATAGCTTTTAAGAAACAGATCAGATTAATGTAGTACTAACGTTATACAATGCATTTGACAAAAATTCAGAATTATATTTATCAAAAGTTCTAAATTCAATTTTCCACAACTTACAAGCCTATTAAAATTTAAACTAAATAAAAAAAATAAACCACTTACCAAATTTCTCAACTCCTTAATATGTGGTTAAAATGGTGCTCGTGTGCTTATGTACCTTATCTATTTTTCCATTTATTGGCACAAATTCCTCATTGGACAGAACGTAATCACGTGGTTGTGACGTCATAGTATAAATAATCATGCGCGCCCTTCCAACTGTCATTCTTAAAAGTGCAGTCGAATAAGTAAGTCACTTGCTAAGTAGTACATTTATAGCTTTTAATAAACAGAAAGCAGTAACGGCGTTTAATAGATTTATCGAAATTAATAATTATATTACAATATTACAATACAGTTGCGAAGAATACAATATATCGAACCTCAGTGATTTTAGAAAAGTAAGCAATAATATTTAGCACTATATTACAAAAAATCGTGAGCTCGTAGTTCATTTTGCTATCAGAACTATTCATTTCCAGTAATTCTGTTTCTAGGGGGGGGATGTAAAGTTTAAAAAATATTTTAAATTAGACCTAAGGTACGAAAGTTCGAAAATGTCCACTATAGCCTTTTTTAGTTCGTTAACAGAAATATTCATTCTGTTGCGCTTTCTAGAGTGATCACGTGACAGTTAAATGAAGGATTAGTTACTTAAATATAAAGAGCCAATAGGCTTCATTTCGGCGATTTAACATCATTTAAATTAAGGGGATATTAAATCCCACATTGTTTTAAAAGCGAACAAGAAACTCAAAGATTGGAATCAGAGAGTTTCATGCCGAATATAGTATAAAATACTATAAAAGTATCGACGATTACTAGCCTGAGCTAATGCAAGTGACCCTAGTACGTAGTACAATACCGAACAACTCGCAGCAAAGGCGGTAAAGTTCAGATCGCTATTCTTAGGTATTTTCCATAATGTAAAAACACATTTCCTAGGAAATGTATGCTGTTATTACATTATGGAGGGAGGTCACTACCCAGACCGGTTTCAGCCTTTTTTGAGGCTTCATCAGTGAGTAGCTAGACCAAATTAATTTAATCAAACAAATTATTCCAATCTTTGAGTTTCTTATTCGGTTTTAAAACAATGTGGGATTTAATATCCCCTTAATTTAAATAATGAAGGATTAGTGACTAAAAATATTAAATTGTACCTATTGAAAGAAAATGTCTCGATTGGAAAATTTGCAAAATGCATGACACATAATCCCTTACCTGCAGAATATCACACTGCAACCAACCGGAAATACGGATAATCATTAGTTTTTGAATTAGTCCATTTTAGAAGGGACTCAATGGTCTGTTTTTTAACATAAGATAACATTCAAGTTAATATAAGGCATCAAGGTAGGGATGGGGCTAATGGGGGTCTTAAATTCATGTACAGTAATGCCAGGAGTATTAGGAACAAGAAGGAAGAGGTTTTGGCCATGGTTGGTACTTCCAGACCACAGGTTATTGGCATTAGTGAATCATGGCTTACTGTAGATGATATAGCTAGTGGGATTGAATGTGATGGGTATAGTGTGTTCAGGAGTGACACGGAGAATAAAATGGGGGGAGGAGTATTGTTCATGATAGCTGATGAGCTGCAGCCAAGGAGAATAGAAGTTGAATTGCAGGATAGAGAAGAGAGCACATTTGAGGCCATTTGGTGTAAGATTGTGGCTAGCAGAACTAAATATACAATTGGGTGCTGCTATAGACCAGGTGATGGAAAAGATGGTGGAGACAGTATGCACAAGCAAATAGAAGAAATGAGTGGAAGGAGGGTGATTATTATGGGAGATTTCAACTATGGTCGTATTGATTGGAGTGAGGAGAGGACACACGAGAGGAAGGAACTGGATTTTATGCGGTTATTAAGGGACAACTATCTGTGACAGCATGTAATGGAAAATACTAGGGGTCAGAGAGTGCTTGACCTAGTAATTGCATCTGAGGAGTTGGCTGTAACAAATATGACCACATTGCCACCAATTGGTGAGAGTGATCATAGGGTCTTGACTTGGGAGGTGGCTAAAGGTGTGGAATTTACAATTAAGACAGGGTACATGTGGAATTATCGGGCTGGAAAGTATGACAAGCTTAGGAGTTTGATTGGTTCAGTGCCATGGCATGTACAACTGCAAGGACTAGAAGTTGATAGTGCATGGGAGGCAGTTAAGAAGTGTTTGCATGAAGCAATGGCTGACTGTGTACCTATAGTCCGAATAATAAATCAAGTAGGAGTTAAATGGATGAATAACACCATTAAGCTTGAGCTGCAAAAAAAAAGAAACAACTATGGAGGTAATTTAAGGAGAAAGGTGACCGGCAGGCACATGAACGGTATAAAGCGCAGGCCAGAAGGGTAACGAGTGTGGTAAGAAAAGCAAAAAAGGATTACAAAAGAACATTGGCCATGCAGGCTAAAGAGAATCCTAAACAGTTTTTTCGATATGTTGCAAGTAAAAGGAAAAATGTACATGGCAGATTGATTTTAAAGAATGCCGATGGTAGGGAGGTAACTGAATCAGTTGAGATAGTTGAGTTACTGAGTGAGCACTTTGCAAAAGTATATCATCCAGGTGGTGACATTGCAGAAACGAATAAACCAGTAGATTATAAGGGAATTGTGGTTAATGAAGTGGAGGTGAGTAGTCTATTGCATAACCTCAATGTCAATACATCTGTGGGATTGGATGGTATACCAGCTCGTGTCGTACGAGAAGCGGCTAAACAATTGTCAGTATCCATGACCATTTTGTTTAATTTGAGTCTGGGGTCTGGGTTAGTCCCGAGGGGGTGGAAAGAAGGGAAAATACTTCCACTGCATAAAGGTTGTTCCAAGACTGCTGTTGTAAATTACCGACCGATTAGCATTTCCGGAATCGTTGTCAAGGTCTTGCAGAAAATAGTCAAGAGGAAAATACAGGATAGGATAGATGAAAATGGGATATTGTATGGGGGACAACATGGTTTTGTGAAGTGTAGATCATGCCTCAGTAACTTGCTCACGTTTTATAACACAGTGACGGCTGAACTGAATAAGAGTAATGGGTTCACAGTGATACCACTGGACATTGCCAAGGCCTTTGACAGGATACCACATGGAATTCTAATCAGTAAACTGGAGCAGATGGGGATGGATGATAGGGTTGGTGAGATGGATAGGAGGGTGGTTGATGGAGAGAACCAGAGAGTGGTTTATTCAGGAGTTGAGTCTAAAAGACGGCTGGTGACTAGTGGTGTGCCGCAGGGCTCTGTTCTTGGACCACTGCTTTTCAATTTGTTCATCAATGATATAGGAAAGGATTTGAGAGGAAGTGTTCACTTGTTTGCTGATGATGCAAAGTTGGGCAGAGCAATTGTGAGTGCACAGGATGTCAGAATTTTACAGGATGATTTGGATAGTTTGGAGGACTGGGCTAGGAAAAATGGATGCCAATTTAATGTTGCAAAGTGTAAGGTTATGCATTTTCGGGTAAAAAGAATAGCAGCAGTATATCACATTGGTGGAACCGTACTCCAGGAGATTGATGAGGCTAGGGATTTGGGAGTATTGGGGGATGTGGAATTGAAATTTAGGGGGCACATTGCAAAAGTGACTAAATCAGTTCATCAAATCGCTTGGCTTCTGAAAAATACTTTAACATGCAGAGACAAACAAGTTATTGTTCCTCTGTATCGAGCCTTGATAAGACCCCATCTTGACTATTGTGCCCAGTTATGGGCGCCAGGGTTTCTTCGTAATGGGGAGGAAGTGGAGAGGATCCAGAGACGAGTGACCAAGATGATAGTAGGTCTGTGGAATGAACCTTATGAGAATAGGTTGAAAATTTGTGGGTTGCAAAAATTGGTCGATAGGCGGAAAAGGGGTGATATGATTGAGACATTCAAATTACTGAAGGGTTACTATAAAATTAATCCAGAAGATATTTTTGAAAATAGGACTGGTGGTGGGAGGACTAGGGGCCATACATGGAAGCTGGGCAAGAATGTGGTTAACAAGGGCGTTAGAGCTAGGTTTTTTACTTGGAGAGTGATGAATGAGTGGAATAAGCTGCCAGAGGCTGTTGTGGGTGCTACGACCGTGAATGAGTTCAAGGCAAGCTATGATAGATACTGTGTGAATGTCGGATAGTTGTTCTTGACATGATGTTAGGGCCTCCCTCGATTAGTTTGTCGACTCCTTGGAGTTGCCCGGAATAATAATAAGAATAATAACATGGAAGTCTATGGGAGACCGCTGTGCACGTCGCGGTGCGTTAGCAGGCGCCTAGTCCTCATCCGGAAGTGGAAGTGAGGGGGATGAAGCAGATGTTACATTAGGCAGACGTCACACTGACGCACCAATATGTAGAAGACTAGCTTTGCGCTACTGGAATAATGGCGCCCGCCGATTTTGAAATAGATATTTCTTTACCAGAAGAACTGAACGTACGTAGGATACAAAGAAAACAGCTATAACACAAATCAGAAGCATTTTTACTGGATATGACCACATATAAAACCTATTAGTGAAAAACTTAAGAACTAAGTGGTATCTATTGAAAGAAAATGTCTCGATTGGAAAATTTGCGAAAAGCATGACACATAATCCCTTACCTGCGGATTATCACAGTGCAACCAACCGGAAATACGGATAATCATTAGTTTTTGAATTAATCCATTTTTAGAAGGGACTCAACGGTCTGTTTTTTAACATGGAAGTCTATGGGAACTGCTGGGCACGTCGCGATGCGTTAGTAACCTAACCTAACCTAAAGAACTAACCTAACCAACCTAACCTAACCTAAGCATGGAATGTGTCTTGCAATTTTCGAAAGGAGTCAAACACCGTCCAAAGCAAGATAGGGAGCCTCGGTAAACAAGCTGCGAGTAGTCGGCCGCATATTCGCGCAAACGACCGTATCGTGACCAGAGGCATACGGAGACCACGCCTACTTGCAGCCGGACAGAGAGAGAGAGAGCCAAGCGTCACAGTGACGTCAACCTGATGTTACTTCGGTTTCATCCCCTTCTGGTGACGTCTCTTCAGGTAGCGAACGAAGACGTCTGTAAAAAATGGAGTAAAATAAATAAATGAACGGTATTTTAAGAAATGTTATACCGAAATTTAGAATTAACGCTGAAAAGGACTTTCCTTTCTAAAGAGAAATTTTCAAATGGCTTAGAACGGGCTCCACGCACCCTTGCATTTATGACGTAATGCTTACATAAGAGACTCCCATCCAGTTAGCAATTTCACACCCGAATAAATATCCAATGAGAAAATTTGACACCTATTTTCAAATTGAAACGATATTAGCTAGCCAATGAGGAATTAGACTCTCTAATATTGTCCAAAATTTCGTTTATGTAAAGAGAGAGACACAAACTCCTTAATATTGTTGTCGCATTTTGCATTTCAGAGAGCTTTGGTGATGAAAGAAGAGATCTACTGCACTATTAGAAGATGAAGGACTTACAATTCTAATAAGGAGATTTACATCTAAATAAACGTAATGCACTTAAACATAAATTCTCTACCGAATAATTAACATATATAATATAATATATAATTTAACGCGCAACTATTTCTAATCTATAATATTTATTTTTGTGGAACGTGTAACGTAACAGTTGTGGAATATATAGTATCAATACTTAATCTTTTTGCTTGTTTTGTTTTGTTCATTTTCTAAACTAATCTTTGACTGATCAGATCTATCATTTACACTTGAGTTTTACCATTCTGCAGCACACCTCTGGTGTGAAAAGGAAATTTCACAAGTCCCGCATTTCTGTGGATAAATGTACTCAGTCCTACCTACAAACTTAATGTATATTGAAAATACTAAAATATAAAAAAATATTACAACATGAACAAAAAAATCTTAATTTAAGGAAACTTATTTACCTCTTGCAGCCTTATAGAGGACATTTGGTAAAGTTAGATAACCCTTTAGGCTTCGTAAAAGGTGCCCTGAAAAGAATCAGGTATTTATAAATATCTGCCATTTCAGATATTTATAAATTTTCTTTCCTTTTGTACTAGAGTATGTTAATTAAACTATTAGCATGTATTTAAAGGTTAGTTTTTTCTCCCAAACGATTCTTATTTACGTCTTGCAGACTTATAGAGAACATTTGGTAAATTTAGATAACCCTTTTGGCTTCCTAAAAGTCCCCTGAAATGGATCAGCTGTTTATAAATATCTGCCATCTCAGGTGAAACTTTAGGTAACGCGACACCCTTTACTTTTTTACTAGAGTCTGTTAATTAAGTGTTTGTTACTTTAGCGTTTAATCGTAAATATCTTTAACACCTTTGATGGAAAAAATACCAAAAAATTTACTTTTTAGGATTTCACAGGACTCGGCAAGTGTTATTTTTCTAACGTTAACAGTTTCTCAAAAAAAGACTTATTACATAAAATAGATTTGCTATTTCCTCGGATTGTTTAAGTAATTAAGACTTCTAATTAAGGTCGTTGTTTGATATTAGCAAGGACTATAAAGTGACATAGCACTTGTTATGATTGCATAAAATTCGTTTACTAATTATTCGGGTTAATTAAGTAATTAAGACTTCTAATTAAAGTTGTTGGTTATATATTAAGGACTATAAGCTGTCATCGCATTTGTTACGATAATTCCAATCAGGAAGAAATTACGAGTGTTTGTTTGTTTTAGGTTTAACTGTAAATATCGTTAAAACCTTTCATGGAAAAAATACCAAACAGTTTATTTAATTTTAAGGATTACGCATAACTCACCAACGTTTTTGTCTGTATCGTTAATAGTTTTCAAGAAAAAAAATACTAATTTAATAAAATTAATCAGCTAATTTATAGGGTTCTCTAAGAAATTAAGAATTCTAATTAGGGTCCTTGGTTACACATTGAAAAGTGCTATCCTTTGACATAAGACTTATTGCCATTATTCCAATATTTAAGAAATAACAAGCGTTTGTTACTTCAATGTTTAATCTTAAATATCGTTAAAACCTTTGAGGGAAAAAATACCAAAAAAATTAACTTTAATTAACTTTTATGGCGTACACAAATCCCACCAAGATTTATTTCTCTAACGATAAAAGTTTCTGAGAAACAAATACTAAGTGTCTAAAATTGATTAGCTAATTTATCGGGTTCTTTACGTAATTAAACCTTCTAATTAGGGTCTTTGGTTAGACATTAACAAGGATTATAATCTGCGATGGTATTTGTTACGATAATTCAAAAATACCCCAGAAATTAGCAAATCAATGTCATGAACTTAGTATTTTTTTTTCTCCGCAAAATAATGTGTAATCGATTAAAGAAAATAAAAGTTATTTTTATGGTATTTTTTCCATGAAAGGTTTTAATGATTTTTACGATTAAATCTAAAAGAAACAAACACTCGCATTTTCTTAAATATTAGAAGTATAGCTGCACAAAATGAAGACAAACCCTACGAATATCAATTTGTTAACAATATTGAAACGCACAACATTATTAATAAATATCGTCGAGACAGTTCAAGCACGCTGCACTCAACCAAAATAGTGAACTAAAATCAAAACCGAACCAAAACCAACCTTATTGCGAATTAAAACCAAAAACTTGAAAAATTCGCCTTGTTCGGATTAATTTGCTCGCTAGTGCAATGGAGAAAAACTTGGAGAATAAAATGCATACGTCGAAATGTTCTTTATAATTTAGATATTGTCAAAAAGTAGTGTTCTGTTGTAATGGTTTTTCTTTCATTTTTATAATGATTTTCTTTCTTAGTGGAACTGAACATAATCGTGCGTCTTACAATCCATGACGTCTTAGAATCTGCGAAGTACAGGATTTCTTTTCTAGGTAGATACTAAAACATCTGTGTCGAAGTCTGTAGAGACGACATCCTCCCTTGTCTCGTTTGCATCTCGTCTAGGATGCGGAAAGACTGATTTTAGGGTTTATAAGATGTGAATGTCGTTAATCTCTTACTTAAACCATTTTTTCCAGGTTGTTGCTGCGTTTTGTAATCGCTTTGTAACTAAGTGCGGCATGACAGATCTGGTCAAAATTGCCATATCGTCCACGTAGCAAGTTATGCTGGTTGATGCAGTGCTTGGGACGTCTGCAACGTAGATGTTGAAAAGCAACGGCGATTGCAGCAAGCCTTGGGGTACACCTGCAGTGATTCTTTTCATAGCGGATCTGAGTCTGCGCAGCTTAACTTGGAATTTCCGGTCTTTCAGATAAGAGCCAATGAGTTTAGTAAGGTATAGTGGAATTATTATTATTATTCGTGACACCTCCAAGGATTCCGAAGAGTCTTCGCTGGAGGACACCTAGTGTACAACTCTCAGTGTCCACCACTACTGAAACTCTACTGCCAATCAACTACATCAGCGCCATCCACCGCCCACCACCACCACAACAAGGAATGTTGGCTGTAATTAATTTTTAAATAAGGCCTTTTGTGCCAAACCTTATCAAAGGCTTTTGCAACATCAAGAAAGATAGGTCCTGTATGTTGTCTCCAATTAAAACTAGCTGTTATAACTCTATCAATCTGTGGACTTGCTGAGTTGTACTGTGCCCAGTATGGAACCCAACCTCTTTCGGAATAAGGCTGTTTTTCTTCACCTCATCTTGCAGACGATTGAGAATATTTTTTTCCGCAATTTTCCACAGACATGACAAGAGGCCGATAGGTCTATAATTTTGGGAGAACTGAGGTGCTTCCCCGGCTTGTGAGTGAGGATTTTATCTGCTCGTTTCCGGTGAGTGGCAAAATAATTGAATCTGAACATTGCATTTATGATGGCTACCAGATGCATAACTGCTTTATGTGGGAGCGCCTTTATAGTTTTGTTGGTAATCTCGTCAGGACCTGCGGCCTTTTTTTTGTTGAGTTTTTTGATCCAATAAACTTCTGTAAGCGAGGTATGACAAATATGTTCACTGTTGCAGGCTGACGAAGCGTGCAGCGAACATGCCTCTGAATTTTCTCGATGAAAAGCAAATCCTATGCGTGTAGTTAGGACTACACTGAAGCTCCAGGGGCGTCCGCCAAAGCTTCTGCTTTTTCATCATCTCTATACGCTATCCCTCTTTCACTGTGAATGGGCTGGATGTTGGAACGATCCGCACAGAGAGCTTTAGCCAACTTCCACAGCGAATTATCCTCGGCTTTTAGGGAACACAGCTTTCTTTCCCACTGTTGGTTCCTGTGATCTTTCAGCACATTGCGAACTAAATTTTTTGCCCTGTTTAGCTCTTGACGGTCTTGGGGAGATAATGTGTTGTGATAACGGCGTCTGATTCTGTTTTTATTACGGATTAGTGTTAGAATTTTCTTCTGGAAGCAGGTTTGCTTGAGCTGGGGTGGCAACGGTGGAGCTGCTGCCAAGACAGCATAAACTCTACTTTCTAGATTATTGACTGCTGCATCAATTTCTTCACAGGAGGAGATAGTTCGTACTGAGCTTATAAGAGTATGGAGTTCGACATTGAATTTAGTGAAGCTTGTGCAGGTCTGGCTGGGGATGAGTTCAGGGTCCCCTCCTAGGCTTAGTAGTACTGAGTTGTAGTCAGAACTATGATCGTTAATCACCTGTAGCTGGAATTGATGAGAGGTGTTCTTGACTATATCCAGTACATAACGTCTGCCTTGCGGTCCGTAGTGTGTTGGTTCAACCAGACCTGCAATGACAATGTTTTTTAGTATAGCAAAGTCGTAAAGAATCATCCCATTATTATTGAAGCTTTTACTGTTCCGTAAGGGATGTTTGGAGTTGAGATCTCCCGCCACAATTGTTGCATTAGTATCGAGCGGTTGAGAGAGATCGGAAGTTAGGAGAGGTTTGCCAGGAGGCTTATAAACTGTGTATATTTTTAGGCTGTCTGCGTTACTGGTGTGGATTTCAATACCAGCTTCTTCCAGATTTGTTGTAGGATTCTTCTTGATTTCGTTATAACGGATGTTTTTCTTGACAAAAATAACCGTGCCGCTACCTCTGACATTGACGCTGTCATTTCTGAGTAGCGAATAATATCTAAGTTTAGGTTGTCGCAGGGCTGATGATGAGTCTCATTGATTAAGAGAATATCAATTCTGAAGTGGTCCGTAAATTCTTGTAGCTTCAGGAGTTTGTTACTGAGACCATTAGCATTCCAGAATGCAATCTGTATGGAAATAACTGAGATCGTCGGATTATCCATTAAGCATTGAAATATGATTTGGGTATTTTTTAGGAACTTGATTGTATCATTCTGATTAGGGTTGGATTTTGCTGAAGAAGTTAGCATCTCTCCTGAGGTAGCGGCTAGAATAACAGTAGAGTTTTGACTGCTTGGAACGGGTTTTGCCGGTTTTGTGCCAGGAAACTACTAAGGTGTACGATCTGTTATTTGTAGTCCGCAGAGGGCTTTCTGTTGCAGGAGGTGTTGTACGCTTCTGAGTTGATCGGGCTCCTGTTTCCTTGACTTATCAGGTTAGTTGGGTGAGGTGTGCAGCCTTTGTAGTTCGCGGACAGCCACAATTTGAGCATTTAGCGGGAGTAGTGCGTGATTTGGAACATGTATGAGAAGGGTGATTGTCTTCGCATATTACACATTTATACTCTGCTCTACGGAGCTTCTGCGCACGCCAGTATTTCAGGCAGCGATGGCATTGTCCTGCAGATGTTTTCCTTCTGAGTGGTTCAGTCTTTATTACCAGATTACAAACAATCTTCAGATCATAAATCTCTCTCTGATCTTTGCTGATTTCCACTAAAACCAGACGCATGAGACGTTTGTCTTCTCGATACATACGCGAGACTTTTATCGGCTCTAAGTCTTGTGACTTGAGGTCAGTGGTTATCTCTTCTGATGTTACTGTTGTTTCCACTAAACCTCTGATAACAACCTTTAAGTTTTTCTCGCTCTTTAGCTGAAATGTATGGTATGTAATTTCCCTGTTTGCCCATGAGCTTAGTAAGCCGATGGTAGTCCGATGCTCCTTCGGGTTGAATGCGAACTCCTTCATCGGAGTTTTTAGACGATGTGAACTTAATTTCGGTGTTTTTCATCACCTCCGCATCTGTCGACCATTTTTCTTTGACTCTTAGAATCACCGGTGGGACTCTCTCTTCGGGTGTGCCGCTGTGTCCGTCGGTTCTACTCTCTCTTTGGGCTGTGCCATTGTATCTACCGGTGCTTCAGGCTCTGCGGCTGGAGCCACCTTCCTACGCTTTTTCCTGCCGACTACCTGGTAGTTGTCGGTGTCTTCTAAGGACTGAGCATTGGCTGTTGACACATTCTCTCTGGTGTTGTCTTGAGAAGTGCTGGGGAGAGGGTGGTGGTGGGGGGTAATCCTGTGATCGAACTGTCGGGATCTTATGGAGCGCTACTCTGCCCGGCCGTTTGGTATATAGCAATATTCCTACTTGTCTGAATACTGCGAGAGTTGTTTAAAATTTAGGTCTTCGAATGGAAAGTCCATGTCTATACCTGACCTGTGATTTAATGGGAGTTTGGTGTGCTTTAGGACCTGCCTTGTTCCTTCCTTCCACCAAGAGAGGGCCTGAGAGAGTTGCATTAAAAGCCAAAATCTTACCTTGCACTGAGCAAATGTTGAAAAGAATCTATGCCGATAATCTGAAAAAGTCCAGTCAATCTTCACAATCGACAATCTCCAATTACTTACCTCAAACGCGAGCTAAAAAATCACTAATTTACAGCAAAATGATTACTCAGCTGAAAAAGAGCGCGTTTTCTAGCACAGTAAATAAAACACGTCTTTTCACATCAAACTCAGAATCAAGAATCAATCCTTCTCCATCATGAGATTTGGAAGGCAGAGCATCGGTATTTATATGATGCAAATTCCTTATTGGACAGAATACAATTCTGTCCAATAAGGAATTTGCAGCAATAAATGAAGAAATAGATATAACGTATATAATGAAGCCAAGTAACATTTCGGTCACACTTGACAGAGAGCTGTGTGATTTGGTAATGGTCCATTTCTGTTATTTAGTTAGAACTGTAGTAGGTTTGTAATTTGTGCGAAATTGAATTCGGAACTTTTGTCAAATTGTATTCGAGATTTGGGTCAAATTGAATTGGAAGTTTTGGTCAAATTAAATTTGGAATTTTTCGTCTAATTGAATTTGTAATTCATGTCAAAATTAATTCGAAATGTTTGTCCAACTGAATTTGACATTTCTGTCAATTTGAGGTTTGAAACATTTGTAAGTTGAGGTTTGCAATTTGCATCGAATTGTGATCCAAGTATGATGTGTTAAGCAGTTCATTTTTGATATTAATAAAATTATATTTGAAATCAAAATTAAAAAAGATTTCGGAAATAATTCTGAAATGTAAATAATTTTCGCTCTTTAATTTGAATTATTATTATGACATGAAATACTGCATTTCAAATTTTATTTATAATTCTAATTCAAATTGAAGAATTAAATAAAATAATTGAAATATATTTGAAATATCCAAAACTGGTAGTATATAAGGAGCTTCTTTCTGAGCTAATTTCACTTGATTATCAACTCTTCCACCATGAGTCAGATTGGATTCTCTTGCTTAAGTGCAAATATCTCGATTGTTGGAATCTCTGTTGAATTGGAATCGCCTCTCTGTTTATGGATAGTGGCATATTCTTCAATTAAAAGACTTTTCTACTCGTTCGTTCCACATTTAAATTCAATTTAAATTTAAATTCAAGCTGCAAGAATGGAAATTCGTCAAGCCTTGTTTAATCTCCTTAATAAGTGGATTTCTGGCCTGCTTCTGTTTTTGTAATCCTGGAAAACAGAAGTTTTCCTGAACAAATCATGTCTCTTTTCTACCATCCAAATATTCTTTAATGTATGCTCACATTGTAATAACGTTAATAAAAAAAGGTATTCGTAAAATGTACAATTTTCGTTTTTTTTTTTCTTCAGTTTTTATTCTCTTTTGAAATTTCTTGTATATTACCATTTTTAATTTTCTTGCATATTATGATTGTTGTTAAATCTTTTACCAAGTTTAGTTTCCTTGTATTAAGAAGATTGAAATTCACTTTACAGATGAGAAGGAAGGGACAAGACACTGGAATTATTTCTATGCTAAATAAACTAATCTTTAGAATACACTAAATTAAATTGATACAAACTTCAATTGTTTATGTTGCTCCATTTCCTGGAATGTTGTGGTGCATTCAAATTTTAACTCACCACATAAAATCCCCTTACTAGAATTCGAGATTCACAGTCAACAAGAACAAGTTTGTGGATTGATTTCATAAAGTTTTTTGTTTGTAAGTAGGTGATACTTGTAGACCTATGTTATTAAAATGATAGTATTAATAACAATAACACCTTATTAAAGTGTTAATGCTCTATTACATGCAGAGTACACGTTTCCAATATACAACTCATCGAGATATCTTCCACGGAACCAATAAAGAAACTTGTTTCCACTATTTTGTGATCATGTCTTTTAGAATGCAGTCCTTAACTGTATACAATAGTTCAAGAAGGCTGGAAGAGTTTGAATCAATTGCAAACTGCATTACTTTACTGATGCAATGAAGGGCTTGTTCGTGTGTACGAATTTTCGTTGAAATATCCAGTTCTCAGGCTGCTGTTTCCTCCTCCTTCACATCTTCGTTTGGTGTATTTCTTAGCGCTAGTAGAGCTGTAGCAGATTCAAAGCTGTAATGTGTGGCTGGATGGTCGACACTCCGAACAAAGTTCTCTTTATCACAGGAAAGTTCGTTTCCTCGGATATTGGATATTGCAGCAATGTTTTTCACTCGCCTCCTCCGAATTATCTGCCACATCACTTTCCCAACACCCAGCTTTAGAAAAACACTTTTTTACTGTTTCTGCTTTAATTTTCTTCACTGCCAACACGATCCAATTCACAGCATCCAGAACAGATACAGATCTTGCTAATGCGTAAGAGCCATCGGCTTCTTCTACATTTGAAATCAAAGATTGCATCAGAAATCGTCTGTAGTGCGATTTGAATGTGTAAACAACACCTATACCCTTGCCTGTAATATACTTGTTGCATTTTCAAATTTGAAAGTGTTACCCTCGGATGGCAGGTAACATTGTCAAGAAAAAGGATGACGTTTATATTTTCCTCCTTCATTTTTGCATTGAACATATTTAACCACTCTTCCATTGTAGCTGCAGTCATCCAAGTTTTTTTATTGTTTTTCCAAATCACTGGTAAATTATTAATTTTCAAGTTCTTGAAACATCTTCGTTATGCTGCTTTTCCAATCACGAGAGGCTTTTCCATTTCTCCCAACACATTTCCACACAATAACACTGTAAGACTAAACACACTTTTTTTATAAACTCTTGTCAAGTAGCTTTATTTTTCTTCCTACATGAAATGGAAAAAGATAAAAAAACTGCCTTTCCTTGACATTTTAATAAAGAAACAAACCAATAATAGTATCAACCTATCTGTATACAGAAAACCTACAAATACTGGACGTTACCTGCATTTTGACTCAGCTCATCACATAGCTCAGAAACTCAGCATTATCCATAGTCTCAAGAAAAGAGCTATACAGTATACGACAGACAAGGATGACCTACTAACGGAATTAACCACAATATCAAGAGAACTTTCTTTAAATGGTTACCCAAAAAGACTCTATAACAAGATTCTCTTGACTGATATACCACATAGACAACGTGATGACGTCCAATACATCGGAACCATCACGATTCCTTTTGTCAGCAACCTTTCAAAAACGTTAGCTAACCTTTTAAAACCACATAAGATCAGCGTGGCTTTCAAGCCAATCAACACTATTCGGAAATTTTTAAGATCACCGAAAGATCATCATCCTTTCTACAAGTACGCTGGAGTATATAATATACCTTGCTCATGTGGTAGTAGTTACGTAGGTCAGACCTCTAGAAGCTTTGAAACGAGAAAGAAAGAACACATAGGATATGTCAGAAATAACAGACAAGACATTTCAGGCCTTTCTTGCCACTTTGCCTCTACTAACCATCACATTGAGTGGGATAAGAGCCTCATGCCATACATAGAAGATAATCACCATTCAAGAACCTTTAAAGAAGCAGCTACAGTCGCCCGTAAAACTGAAAACCTAAACAAGAATCAAGGTCTAATTTTACCAGAAATTTGGAAAACTTTAATCAGATCATTAAATATCAAAGAAATGAACTTTCATAACAATTACGTCAGGAGCCATAACGAATAAATCACGTTAATGAGACACGCGCATTGTCACGCACAATACCAATTTTTTTGTATGAATTGGAACCATCAATTATAACCTAGTCTGTTACCTTCTTTCGTGCTTACTAGTTTGTTTCCCTGAGGATGCCAATAGAAATAATTGGCGAAATATGTAGGAAGAAAATAAAGCTACTTGACAAGAAAAAATGCAACACAACACTGTAAGACCTTCTTCGGCTATTTTGCTCCCGGTACACTTTTCTCCCTTAACCGCGAGTGATTTTGTTGTTCACCCGAAAAAACAATCCGGTTTGTCCGTATTGTAAATGTTTTTCGATTCACATGATGAAATCAATTCTAGAAGTTTTGGTTTCTACTCACTCATTACACTTTCATCCACATCTTTAGATTCTCCCCAGACTTCGTTACACACAATATTGTGCCTCTTCTTAAAACTATCTAACCATCCTGTAGACGCCTTAAACTGATCATTTCCTAGAGAATTGGCTACTGAGAGAGCTTCAGTTTGGACCATTGGACCAGATATGTGAATGTTTTTTGATCTTGTCTTCGTGAACCACTCCCACACTACTTCGTTGCCGGTTACCTTTGCCTTCCTCTTCATTCGACTGTTTCCTTGCAGCCACTCCTGTTGAAATTCGGGTGATTGAAATGTTTGAAGTTACTGACGAACATTAATTCTCAAACGAAACAGTAAAAGCAAAAAAGTGCCAAAATCTAATAAATATTGATATATTTTTAAAACACTTTCCGCTTTATACAAGTAATGTTTAATCAATTCTACAAATATTGCTTTCCGTTTCCGCATTATACAAAATAAATAACACTGTAATGCCTATTCACCTGCCCCGGACTATATAATTTGTTCACATTGAGCAAGTTTCCGTCTTATTCACGTTAAGCCTTGGACAAGTTTTGCTGTATTATCAAATATATTTAAAATATTACTGTTGGTTAGTTACATACCTTTAAGCATTCTTTGTCCATTTATCACTCTTTCTAAAAATGTAATATTTAAGCCCTCGAAATTCAGTTTTTTTTCCCCGACATTAAAATTAATACAGCTACATATATGAATAAGGAGATATATATAGAAATATTTATATAACAGAACTCATGGAGTAAAACCTGTTAAATTAAATGAGTGGGAGCCAAGTTGCTCTGTCTTGTGCCAAATGGTAAATGTCAGATGGATTATGACCATCATCTTCAAAAAGAAGTTTGCTTATGTATTCCGAAGCTGCTTTGCTGGTATTCATCTTCCTCTGAGTCCATTAGTTGACCTGTAGCGAGCAAGACCACTGAATGTAGATGGTGGATGTCTAAATTCGTGTCTCAACCAACTCACCTGAATTCTTTGAATTGTTTCTATCGTTTAGCGATATGTCTTTTCTGCATTTCTACAAGAACGATGGTGTTAGGAACGTAATCGCCAGGAGTATCCTAGTACTAGTACTAAAGTCGTTTTGTACAAAAGTTATTGATAATACTAATCACTCTGTACTTAGCAATGTTCCATGTCTGACAGCTGTATATGAATGGAAATATGGATTCACTGATTGTACAGAGGAATTTTGTTATTTGTCAGGATGAGACTGGATTCCTAGATATTCTTGCACTGTTTAGGCTCTGTCACTTACAGTATGGATTCAGAATTGAAGGTACTGAAAATCATTTACTTTTTCAAGGGTATGACCATTTAGCATATTTCTCTGTATTTTGTTTTTACAGATAACTTATGTCAAAATAAATGTTTATGGTTTATTAAATTTCATTTTTTTATCAATAAGGTTTATTAGATTCTATTTTTTCTATATCCCTGTTCCTCATTAGATAATTCAAATTATTTATTATACTTCCAATTATATGGAAATATGTTACTCATTTCAATACTTCCACATCTTTCCACCCGAAGGCCATTTTCCCATAGAGGTTCCTTTTTGGGAGACTCTTTATAATAAGTATTCAGAAAGCAAAGCATGGGATTCAATATCATTTATCTTATTGTATGAAAAAAATATATATATATATGAAGGACATCAGAAAAGATTTTAGCACTATTTAATACGATAAAGTTAATAAAATGACACATTTTTAAAATTATATATGTAAAGAAGAGAATAAAAATGATCTTATATATTTCATATTTTTAAATAATAAAATAATGCAACGAAAATGGCCTTTTATTATTAAAACATCTCATACATTCTCAACTCTAGAACGAAATATTTTAAAATAAAATAGCAGATATAAGCAACCTGGTTGTAACAATACGTTCCTTTCATGCAAATTTATTACAGATGTGAAGCGCATTAATATAAATAAATATTATATTATACGGCTTATAAATGCCATTGCCACCAGTATCAAGTACGTCACTTTTCTTCCAGAGATTAGATAAAATGTAGAATGATAATTATTTTTTCTACATTTATTAATCTGATGAAGAAAAAGGATTTAGGAAAAACAGAATCCAACGAACCTCTTTACGACAGCATCTAATAGAATACAATTAAAAGACATAACAAATACATTACATGTTACAAAATTATTTATTGATTTGGTTTTGAGATATTCATATAATGCCGAGTTGATTTCTGGTGCAGAATCGTAGGCGTCAGATAGCATCGACATTATCCTGAAATTTGGATAGTTCAACAGCGGAGCGATACAAAATTAATCGCTATACTGCAATACTCGGAAATGAAATATGTACAAAATCTCAGGAAACCAACATAAAGGAGAAACACTGATTTTATAAGCGTAACATGTAAGCGTAAAAAACAGAAAGCGATACCCTCTCTCGATATCAGACATGTTTTATGACAGTCTGAAAATGTGGTGATGAATCACCCGAACAACATGAAGCCTTCGCAGTTCACTCAGTAACAAAGACAATATTTGATGTACAATATATTTTCCACATTTGGTAGCAAATACGTTGCATACATTTATTTTGTTTTGCACATGCGAAAAGCAGGTAAAGTTCGAAATTCTCTTTAGGAAGAAACATGCTTATAAACATAGCATAGTAATATAATGCGAAGTATTAATATTTATTCATTGTTCCGCTAAAAATTTATTTTAATTAAAGCAGTCATTTCGAACACAAACCACCTAGAAATTAAATACTCCCCCTCCCCGAAAAAAAAAAAAAACCTTGTTTAATATGATTGTAATAGATAATTAGGGAAATATAAATTATATTAGAAATGTAAAAGATTTAGCATTACTAACATTAACATCATTTAATTTTATGTTAAAAAAAGTTAATTTAAAGAGATTAAAGAAGAAAGAATGAATAGAAGAAAATTAGACGCTTCAGATAAAAAACAGAAATTTGGCAATATATTTAAGTGAGTCTTTTTCTTTCGCTAATGTGTGTGTGTGTGTGTGTGTGTGTGTGTGTGTGTGTGTGTGTGTGTGTGTGTGTGTGTGTGTGTGTGTGTGTGTGTGTGTGTGTGTGTTTGTGTGTGTGTGTGTGTACTGAATATTCAGTAAGCAAAATATCCTTACAAATCATCGTCTTTCTTACTGTGGGTTGGTTCCTAAACTGGAAAAATAAAATGAGAACGAAGATGGAAAATAAAGAAGTATAAAGAAAATAGAAATTTTGAATCCTTCAAAATTAGACTTCTAGACGACAATAGCATTAAAGATTGTACCAAAAAGAATAAAGAACTGGATGATAAATATAAAAGAAAATCACAACATTGAAAAAAGAATGGTCAAACCTAAAAATAATGATGACAAAAGCTGCAAAAGAAAGTTTAGGAACAAAGAAAAAGAGGCCTTAGGGACTGGAACAACGAAATTAAATGCTTTATTGAAGAAAATAAAAAAAAACATAAATCTGACTCGAACTGAACACTATAGAATCAAAAATCGAATACAGCAGAAAAGGGGAAATAGCAAAAGCAGCATGCATGAGAATAAACAGATGGGACATTTAGTGAAAAAAACTAGAGACAGACTGTACACTCAAAAGACCTAACACATAAAACTTTCAAAGATCTACATAACGAAACTAGAGAAAAAACAGATATTAATACCATTATTATTATTGTTGTTGTTCCGGGCAACTCCAAGGAGTCGACAGACTCATCGAAGGAAGCCCTAACATCATGTCAAGAAAAACTATTCGACATTCACACAGTATCTATCATACCTTGCCTTGAACTCATTTACGGTCGCAGCACCCACAACAGACTCTGGAAACTTATTCCACTCATTCACCACTCTCCAAGTAAAGAACCTAGCTCTAACACCATTGTTAACCACATTCTCTCCTAGCTTCCATGCATGGCCCCTAGTCCTCCCACCACCAGTCATATTTTCAAAAATATCTTGTGGCTCAATCTTATAAAAACCCTTCAGTAATTTGAATGTCTCAATCATATCACCCCTCCTTCGCCTATCGTCCAATTTCTGCAACCCACAAATCTTCAACCTATTCTCATAAGGTTCATTCCACAGACCTTCCATCATCTTGGACACTCGTCTCTGGACCCTCTCCACTTCCTCCCCATCACAAAGAAACCCTGGTGCCCATAACTGGTCACCAGGGTTTCTTTGTGATGGGGAGGAAGTGGATAGAATTCCATGTAGTATCCTATCAAAGGCCTTGGCAAGGTCCAGTAGTATCACTGTAAACCCATTACCCCTATCCAGTTCAGCCTTCACTGAGTTATAAAACGTGAGCAAGTTACTGAGGCATGATCTACCCTTCACAAAATCATGTTGTCCCCCATAGAATATCCCATTTTCATAGCCTGCATGGCCAATGTTCTTTCGTAATCCTTTTTTGCTTTTCTTACCACACTCGTCACCCTTCTGGCCTGCGCCTTATACCGTTCATGTGCCTGCCGGTCACCTTTCTCTTTAAATTCCCTCCATAGTTGTTTCTTTTTTTGCAGCTCAAGCTTAATGGTGTTATTCATCCATTTAACCCCTACTTGATTTATTATTCGGACTCTAGGTATACAGTCAGCCATTGCTTCATGCAAGCACTTCTTAACTACCGCCCATGCACTATCAACTTCTAGTCCTTGCAGTTGTACATGCCATGGCACTGAACCGATCAAACTCCTAAGCTTGTCATACTTTCCAGCCCGATAATTCCACATGTACCCTGTCCTAATTGAAAATTCTACACCTTTAGCCACCTCCCAAGTCAAGACCCTATGATCACTCTCACCGATTGGTGGCAATGTTGTCATATTTGTTACAGCCAAATCCTCAGATGTAATTACTAGGTCAAGCACTCTCTGACCCCTAGTATTTTCCATTACATGCTGTCGCAGATAGTTATCCCTTAATAACCGCATAAAATCCAATTCCTTCCTCCTGTGTGTCCTCTCCTCACTCCAATCAATTCGACCATAGTTGAAATCTCCCATAATAATCACCCTCCTTCCACTCATTTCTTCTATTTGCTTGTGTATACTGTCACCACCATCTTTTCCATCACCTGGTCTATAGCAGCAACCGATTGTATATTTAGTTCTGCTAGCCACAATCTCACACCAAATGGCCTCAAATGTGCTCTCTTCTCTATCCTGCAATTCAACTTCTATTCTCCTTGGCTGCAGCTCATCAGCTATCATCAACAATACTCCTTCCCCATTTTATTCTCCGTGTCACTCCTGAACACACTATACCCATCACATTCAATCCCACCAGCTATATCATCTACAATCAGCCATGTTTCACTAATACCAATAACCTGTGTTGGAAGTGCCAACCATGGCCAAAAACTCTTTTTTCTTGTTCCTAATACTCCTGGCATTACTGTACATGAATTTAAGACCCCCATTAGCCCCAACCCTACCTTGATGCCTTATATTAACTATCCCACTCTGATTTGTTGTCCTTATTTGCTCTGGTATATTATATTCATTCTTACATTCAACTGCCTCCCTAAGGACTGTATATCTACTCCCCCCCCCTTAACAAATCTAGTTTCCCTGAATTTGCACATCCACTACATTCAGCAACACTTTCTCAAGTCTTCTTACACCGTAGATGCATTGAGTGAGATCGCGTTGTTGAATAGTGCGATAGAAAGGGCAAAACAGCAGCTAGAGTGCATGAACAAAAGTCGACTGAATGAACCAGCCAATAGTAAAAAGTATGACAGGAAAAATAGACGTATGAGTGTGAACATGAACAAAATGAAGGATAGAGTGTTGCATGGAGACTCGTTAGTACGAGGTGTGTTAGTAGAGGATTTGACAAAATCGTACCAACCTGGTGCAACCATAAAGGACGTAACTGAGTCTATTAGAGAACAAAAGGAAAGGGTGAAAGAAATGATTGTTGTGGCAGGTACGAATGATTTGAAAGGAGATAAAATGGAAATGATAGAAGACCTGAATGAATTGTTTGAGGTAGCAAAAGAAAAGAGTGAGAGAGTTAGAATGATTAGTCTTTTGCCACGGTATGACAGTGAAATGTTTAAAAGGAGGGCCATAATTCATCGCAAAATTACATCGCAAAATTACTACTAAGGTCTGATGGAAATTTTCCAAACAGAAAACCACCCTCTGTAAACAACTCGGAAAACATCATTCTAGTACAGTGGTTCTCAAAGGGTGCGCCAGGGCGCACTGTTGCTCCCTAGAAGATTTCCGAGTGCACCCTGTGGTATTCCAGAGAAACATGTGTCCTATATAATAGAGTAACTATATTTATAAAAATAAATATAGTTACTCTATTATACCTTTTCATTACGGATATACCGCTCTTTTTGTCAACACATTATTATTATGTTAATTAACAGCGGTTTTTCTTGCAAAGAGAACAAGAATATGGTTTATTCTTGTTGTGTATATTACTTGTTTTAAAAGTGTTGGAAGTGGATGTTATGTGCATATTACTTATTTTCAGATAAATACACTCAAATAAAATGGATAGATTTCTCAAAAAGAAGCGTGATATTGAAGAATCAGATTCTGGAAGTGAGCAAAAGTTAAGTACAAGTAAGAAAGCAAAATCGCGGCCTACTCGCAAATATAAGGAAAGTTATTTAAGCTTTGGTTTCACTTGGACCGGAAGTGAAGATCATCCTTTGCCGCAATGTTTAGTATGTGGATGTAAAATGGCAAATGAATCATCGCTTCCTAGTAAATTGAGTAAACATTTTAAAACTATTCACTCTAATTCACAAGATAAATCTGTAAGATTTTTCAAGAGATTGTCTGAACAGCAAACAAAAGCGGTAAAATTCTTTTAAAAGTATAATGACTGTTTCTGATAAAGCTCAAATCGCTTCTTATCAAGTCTCAGAACTGATAGCAAAAGATATGAAAGATCATACTTTAGGTGAGTCACTTATTTTGCCTGAATGCAAAAAAATGGTCATGACAATGCTAGGAAATGAAGCAGCAATGAAAATAAGCAAGATTCCTGTGTCCAACGATACAGTTCACAGGCGTATTATAGAAATGTCTTCTGATATCGAGAAAAATGTATGCAGTAATAAACTTCAGTATTCAAATTTTGCATTGCAAGTTGATGAGTCAACAGGCATTACCAACAAGGCGCAACTCTTAGCATTCGTCCGTTTTATTAATGAAGATCAAATAATAAATCAGTTTCTTTTTTGCAAAGAATTAAAGATATTTATTTCTTTGTTCATGTAGCGCTTTCATTGTGAATCATTGATGAACATTATATCGAACAGGGTATACAGAAACTAGTTAATTAATTAATAATGTTAGTACTACTGGGAGCTATTTTAAAGAAATCGTATGCAAGACTTCTAGTCAGTAGGACCTTTAATAACTCGAGTGATCACTAGGCGTCACTTTTGGATTTATTCCACCTTGGATAAATTACACTGGCCAACAAAAAAAACAAATTTCTGCTGTTTACGATCTGACACTTGTTTTTTTACTAATTTGGGTGCGCTGATTTCAAATATCAAACCCATTTTTCTCTAACACGTCAGGTTTTTCCTCTATGGCATTTTCTCTTTGCTAATTAGTAAGTTTTTCATAGTTTTAAGGAGGCAGTACTATTTAGAGGATCAAAAAAAATTGATTTTTTAATATTATTTTCTAAAAGTATGTACTTTTAAAAATCTGTTCCTAACTTTTTATCAAGACATTCGAAAAAATTCCCGAAGATATAGCCTATTGTTCAAAGCGGTGCGCAGATCAGAATCGGAGCACTCACCGCTCTCGCTTGTTAGTAAACGAATAGATGCGTAAGAACCTGCAACGGCACGTACTGGCGCTTTGAATGCGAGAGAGGCCGATAACCGACCTAATACATTTAGGTGATGAAAAGTAGGCGATGACAACTGCCTAAAACAAATGAATGCTATATGCGTCATAGCGGACAAAGAACGATCGAAATCAGTCAATCGTTAATCGATCATGAATGTATGACGAGCGCTTATAACGTTTCAATAAAGTCTCTGGATTTTTTTTTTTATGTTTTTAATTGCATGTTAGTCGGCAGTGAAGAAAATACATCATGTCTACTACTCGAAAATGTGTCAATAGTGTAGATTCCTTCTGCTACATTTGTGGCAGCTTTACTGTTCCCAGTCAAAGGACAAATATCACTGATTTGGTTACGAAAGTGTAGTTTGCATACTTTGACGTAAAACTTGCTGATCAGGACAAGTCATGGGCTCCAAATAAAGTGTGTAAGTCATGTGTAGAAAATTTACGACAGTGGGGCGAGGGAAATGCCAAAAATTAGCTTTTGGCATTCCAATGATTTGGCGTGAACCGAAAAATCACGTAGATGATTGCTATTTTTGTTTAGTTCAGACTTCTGGTTATAATAAGAAGAATAAGAAAAAAATTGTGTATCCAAATCTCGACTCAGCAATTCGGCCAGTTGCTCATTCCAATGAAATAGCCGTGCCAATTTATAAAGGACTTCCTTTACTTGAGAACGAACATGATCGAGATATGCCAGATATTCTTGAGGAGCAAGACCCGGATGTTGATTTAGACAATGAAAAATTAATTTCTAGCTCTGGACCGCAACGTTTTACTCAAGCGGATTTGAATGACTTAGTAAGAGATTTGGCCTATCAAAGGAATCATCGGAATTGTTAGCTTCAAGATTAAATGAAAAAAACTTACTCCAAGATACGAAGATAACTTTTTATCGTAGCAGGGAAAGTAATCTTGTACAATATTTTAAACACGAGTGTGGGTTTGTTTACTGTAACAATGTCTCAGATTTGCTAACTGAAATGAGTGTTGTACAATATAATCCAAATGAGTGGCGTTTATTTATCGACGGTTCAAGCAGAAGACTCAAGTGTGTCTTACTACACAATGGGAATGTATATGGCTCAATTCCTATTGGCTATTCAGTCCACTTAAAGGAAACACATGAGGACATTAAAAAGGTTCTGAAGTTATTAAAATATACAGACCATAACTGGATCATCTGTGTGGATCTTAAAATGGTGAACTTTTTCCTTGGCTTTCAAAGAGGATATACAAAGTTTACGTGTTTTCTATGCTTCTGGGATAGTCGAGCTAGAAACCAACATTGGATTCAGAAACATTGGACTCTTAGAATATCCTTAAATGTTGGAGAACAGAATGTTATAAATCAACCTTTAATATCGTGCGTGTAAATGTTGAATAGAGTTGGGGAGAGTACAGCTCCCTGTGTTACTCCACAGGTTACTGGTAGCTCTCTCTGCTTCGGTTTGACCCGATACGTGTGACATGATTTCTATTTTGAAGGTAGTTTGTAAACCACCTGTGAAGAGGCCCGTCTATTTCAACATGCCTCAACTTTTCTAACAAGGTTTGATGTGTGAGTGTGTCGAATGCTTGAGTTAGATCAATAAAGACTTCCATGGCAATTTTGTTTTTGTCTAAGGCGGTATTAATTACTTATTTCAGAAAGATAAGGTTTTCCCTTATTTTTCTGAAAACCATATTGTGTTTTGGGGATAATATGAAGGGTCCTGTGCATGCTGTGAGTTTCTTCAGTATGATCCGCTCCATAATTTGATTGATAATTGGTAATGTTGCGAAGGGTCTGTAATTGCTGATTAAATTTCTTTTTCCATGTTTGTATATGGGTGATTATGGCGGTCTTTAGCATACTTGATATCTGTCCTATTTTAAATATTTTAATTATTAATTTTAGTAGGATAGCTAGTTGCATGTTGCTAGATATCCTTAGGTGTTATGCCAATTCCTGGGCCTTTCTTTGGTTTGATTTGATGTATTGCAGAGAGAAGTTCTGCTTCTTTTATGGTTGGGAACGAGTAATGTCGGTTTTAATTGTGGTCCAAGTGGAGGGACTCGTTTTGTGATTGGGGGAATATTTATGTGCAGTTCTTGGATGGAGTCTGCAAAGTATTGCTTAAAGTCATTTGCTACTTCTTTGGTAGATTTTGCGTCTTTCATGAAGCTGTGTTT
The DNA here is from genome assembly GCF_054136105.1 of Typopeltis vanoorti. Lineage (NCBI taxonomy): Eukaryota > Metazoa > Arthropoda > Arachnida > Uropygi > Thelyphonidae > Typopeltis > Typopeltis vanoorti. Next base: position 6,405,022 of record NC_143563.1, read on the forward strand.
TATGGTTTCGGAGGCGGTGGTGTTGGGAACAAAACCTAGCATCTCATTGATCAGATGCCAGGTTTGTTTCATGTTGTTTTGTGCAGAGGTTAGTTTGGAACGAAATTCCATTAGGGGATGGTTTTCGTAGGCGTACTTTATTTCGTCCTGTAAGAGTTTAGCGAACTTTTATAGTTATTTTCAAAAACTAAATATACGGATTCTTTCTATACTTATTAAATAATTCCTTTTGTCCTGATCATATTTTTTGTTCATTAGTAAGTCAGTCTATGAGACGATCCTTTTTTCCACTTTTATTATATTAGAATTTGCTATCTGCACATTTAATTAATTTGACAAATTTCTCATATAATTGATTTACACGTAATAGGTCATTTTGTGATTGTTGATATTTTTTTATATATTTGCCAAATGCATTATAATTGATACCAATGTCGATTTTTTCACGACTACCCGTAGAACTCATATCAACACTTTTATAAGTTCGATCACTGATGCGAGAACTCTCGACACTTCTGCGCATGGCAGAAGAAGGCGAATCCATTCCGATAATAGGGTAATCAATCTGTTTCGTGAAATGAGTGTTTATTGCTTCATCGTGGAAAGCTTCGCGTATCATGTTAAATGTGTCCGATGCCGATTTTTGCAAAGCACACAAAATTTAATCGCATAACTCTGTTCCAAGGACGCTTCCATTTCAAAGACTGGTCGCGCCTCGTAGGCGAGCCGATAAGCAGTTCCATCTATCAACCTCTTTTGTTAATACATACAGCAACAATTCTTTATTCCACAGAAATTAATATTGTGATGAGTGGTTTCACCACAGTAAAATTAGTCTTATTACTTAATGAACAGCCCACGTACATTTACATTGTTGTGTTTTGTATATATAGAGGGTGGTCGCGCATTACTCAGACCAGTTTCGACCTTTATTGAGGTCTCATCAGTGGGAGCCTGGGAACCAGGCAGGTGATATTTAAGTCATCGGCTTCTATATACAAGTAGCTCAGACGTGAATATATTTCACTCGCAAAACATTGTTTTGCTTCCTTAGGAGAAGGAAGTTACACCGCTTTTATAATATAACCGACAGATGGCATTGGACCCGAAACACCTAAATATACTCGTATATTCGTTTGATTGGCAAGTATTGTAGATGTCCAGTGGATTCAGAGTTACATAGAATTTATTATAAAATAACGCATCCAGTAATGAATAATGATAATAACAAATCATAATAAAATAATAAAAAAATAATACTCCCCTCTAATATTGTGACCCATATATGTGACAAGCAGAAAGTGTAGCGTTAAGTCAGGTGACTTATAAAGGTAGACTTCAATCCCTTCAATTCTAACTGCTAACTTGAATGGACAGGTTTCATTTGCAAGTATGTTTTTTACCTTTGACACTTCAATATGACAAGAGCAATGAACAAACACAGTTTTATTTTCTTTTTTTATTCAAGTGGTTGCAGCTAAGTGGAGTTTTGACTTTTCAAATGTTTTCCATAAAAAAAGAAAGGTACTTAATTATTTCAGAATACCTATTTAGTTAAATTCTTTATAAAACTATCTTTGGAGACTTAATTTGTCATATTATTTATACTTAATTTGTTCTAATTAATTTGTCACGTCGAGGGAGATAGCTCCTGTGTATTGCTACCAGTTATAGCCCGTAGTGATGTATTTGACCAATCTGTGAATCTGCTGGGTATTGCTGTGGTATTAGCGAAAACCAAACTGCTCTTTTGGAAGAATGTTTAAGGCTTGGAGTCTGGAGAGGATGAACGCTTCCGCAATCTTTTCCAAGTTTGAGATTTGGCTGATGGGATGATAATTTTGAGGTAGTTGTGGGTCTTTACCCGGCTTATCTATTGGAATTATATAAGGCATTTTCCTAAAGGAGGGAAAATATTTACATCGGAGAATTGAATCAGTTAAATTGGTAAGATGTACCACAGCTTTAGGGAGCATCAATTTGATGGCTTTGTTTGTAATGCCACCAGGACCAGGAGTTTTGTTTATTGTTTAAGGTTTTTATGATGTCATATATTTCCGCTGGTGAAGTAGGTTCGGTTTGATTAGTATGGGCAAAAGAGAGTTTTAATGAGTATCCGATATGGCGATGAATTTTGTAGATGAAAAAAAAACGTTTATAGAAAACCTTCATCATTCCCTTAATCATGATCTCTTAATTGATTCCTTTTTGTTATTTCAACAACACTAATTAACTAAATACACTTGAAGACAAACTCCTTAAAACTATTAAAATCTTTATAAAAACGGGCCTAGTTTTCAATAGACGACAGTCCTTTTTTTATAAGATTATTTAAATTTTTTGTTTTGAAACTGTCAGATCCCTTCGTTGCTTTCAGCACATGAAAGAGATGATTTCAGTGAGTAGTTGATTTATTTTCTTTTCCCTTGCTTACCAAATTCATGTACTGCAATAAACGGTAACTCTAATCTGTGAATTTATTTCCGGGCGTGTTTTTTAATTGTGGTCACAACATTTATAGAATCATTTAGGCGATCTCCGTTAGTAATCTGAAGCAGTAGCTAAGTATTTATGAACAGACTTTTCAGTTACTTTCAAAGACTGTTCTTAAATTCTAACCCTGCTAGAATTTCCGCCGATTAGGACATCTTAACTCCCATGAAAATATCCGCATATTTAAATATTATGAAAATAAATAAATAAAATTTTATTCTGCAGATTTTAATACATACGGCAACTATTGTAGATACCAATTTTGATATAGAAAGTGTCACCCTGATTTTTATGGAGATTCCATGGGCAGACGCATCTTTTGCAAAACACAATGAGAAATATTTTATATTCGTTACGAAAAGTTGTGCGAAGCGTAAGCGACAGAAACTTTCGCGGAACTCATGTTTTCTTATGTATTCTTGAAGATGCGTATAGTAATGTGCGAACTTTTACGGGAGCATGTCCTCATGATCAGTACACACACAGAAATGTTCTGGAAAACATGCAGAAAAGAGCGAAGCTAATAGTAATAATATATAACTGGTGGACTACGTTCTATCATAAAAAGGCGCCCAAATTCACATGAAGAGAAGTCGTGAGAAATAATAACAGTTGCATGACTGTGTTGTTGTGGATAGCGATGTTTCTCGAATGGTTCTTGACAAAAGATGATAGTTTAGCAATTATTAAAATTGTCAAACTGATTGATACCGCTTGACTACGAATTTTTGTCAAAGTAACTGAAAGCCACACCTGTACTGGAATTTTTCACGCAGAGTGAATCAGCAGGTCTGAAATGGAGATAGCATTTAGTCTAAAATTGAATTGAATTAGCCTAAACACGTACTAACTTCCACTCATAATTTATAATAATTATTATTATTATCATCTAGGGATTTCAAACATTCAAGGGCTAATTCACAGAGGGGGCACACATGTCTCATACCTTCCCTTAAACTGATTTACACAAAATGAATTCAGCCATTCAACAGAAAAACTGTTCCGCTCGTGAAATGCATTAACTCTAAATGTTTATAATAGTGAATGAACAATGAAAATCTAGAGCAAAAGACCCTAAATTGAGCAAAAACTCTCGTGAACGTCTAACAATCGGTTGTTTTTTAGTGTTATGTCAAAGAACCAAATGAGTCATCGAGCAAGAAACCTACACTATAACTCACTGTCTTCTCCACTAATTAATCCACCAGCGACATCCACACAACATCTACTACCAACCGAGACTGGAATTTTTTTGCACGTAAATTGTGTGTATTCTTCGGCCGATTTTCCTGTATCTTCATAATTTATAATAATTACGAAGATACAGGAAAACTACGAATTCTTCTATCTATCCCTCCTCGGGCCGGATAAAGTCCCCTGATTAGGGTTTACGTGGTATTATTAACACCACAGACACATCATTCCTTTGCCGTATCCCGTAAGGGCAAGTATTTTTGGCTGCAGATGTCTGTTCACAGGTCCAGTTTGCATTTTCTGAAAAATAAAAGGTCTTCAATCACCGTTTGGACCAGTCATCTGTTCGAAAAACCTGATAAAGGTTCCGCACATCAGAGACAGGATTCGAACACACGTTTTTCCAGCAAAATGGCTCTTCTATACCAACTGAGCTACAGTGGCTCGATTTGCCTTAACACGGGATGAAAAGCCCGAATTTCTGGAAATAAATTCCCGTAATTTGCGTTTAAGATCGCCTAACTGACATCATTTGAAAAAGACCGCATAACGATTCTTCCCGGAACGACAAGAATAAAAATCGGGTACTTTTCCAATCGGAAGGTGAAATGTATCTTCTATTATCTAATTGGGCTATGGCAGTGTTTTAAGATACATTCTTCTGGCAGTGCGACAGTTGCCTTGGAATTGATATCCTTTACAGTAATTTATTAAAGAATTATAACAATTTTTAATTTCCCTAAATAGAGCAGTCAGAGCAAAAAGTTGTGACCTCCATATGGTAGTTTATATTTTCAGATCAGATACATTAAAGGGAGAAAGTAATCTTTCTCCCTTTAATGGCCTATGACTGTGCTCAAATGACATTGCCTTATCCGGGATACTTTTAGGATATATGTCGCCGAGGTCAGCATCATCGTTTTGCACTTAAAATAAATAATAACACTTTTATGATTGTTATATGATTTTTTTTCTCAATTGACATGGACAAGGAGCAAAAAGCTAAAGTAAAGAAACATTTGAAAAATAACTGACAAACAAATCAAGGAAAATTTATCTACAAAAATTCAATATTCATATTAAAGCAACTAGAAGAGAAATCATTGTAATCATTATAATAATCCTGTTTACATTTCTTTTATTGATTTAAAAGAAACATTAAAATAAGCCACAATAATCACGTTAGAAATTTTGTGCGTTCGTGCGTGTGCGTGCATGCACAGATGCCATTATGGCAGAAAGTGGCATTAAACCTGATATTAAAATCGGAGAAGTCAAACTTAGCTCTTTGCTTTATGCAGATTTACCTAAATACGTGCAATACACATGTCCAGAGTTCACCAGCATAACAGCGGTAACAAATCTGGCAATAAAATCAGCGATAACCAAAACCAAAATCTATGAAAATAGACAGAAACATAGCAAATTTCAGCTTCATTCTAACTGAAGATCGTATAGAACAAGTAAAATAATTCACCTATTTAGGCACAATTTTCAGCGAAAATGGCAAATTAAATATGGAAACACAAACGAATTAGTAAAGATGGAATGGTGAGGAGTCATTTCGACAAATTTATATGGAATATTAGAGAAATTTATTCAATCCCTAACTTAAAACTAGTTTAAACTTGCAGAATATATGACAGTGTTCAAACCAGTTATGGATCATAGAGAGTTGAGTTAAGAATAAAGTAGTTGATCGAAGATTAGAAACCGCAGATATGAGTGTTCTGAGATAAAGTAGATCTAACCGATTGCATCAATGGCAGAATCATTTTAAAAAATTAAAATACTAGCAAGGAACTTGATATTGTTACCATTCAAGAATATGTCCGGAAAACTAATCTAAGGTGTTATGGACACTAAAGTTGAATGAGAGAGGAAAGGTTAGCAAAGAAGATGTTTGATGCCAAGATGGCAGGAAAGAGACCCAGATGAGACACAAGGTCTAGGCGACACCCAAAGAGCTCGTTGTCGGAACAATGTTACTAAATGGTCCGTTGTATTTGAAAAGATGTCCCGCTAATTTGTATTCATGTTTTAACATTTTATTGAGAACGACGTCAATTGTAACAAAGCACTCGATAATATATCGAGTACATTTTCCATTGCTTAATAATATATACAAAAAACTTAATTGAAATGATGAAGCCAAGGAAAGCTTTGATTTGATCTTATGAAAATATTTTAATCCATAATCTTACATTAATCCATAAATGTTTTCTAAAAATCTTAAGTATACTTTTCTTTTTTTATCCCACCAGCCCACCCCAAAGAAAATAGATTGTATTTCCTCTGACTTATTAAAATGCTTGCAGAAATACAGAACACAGAAACTGGGTAGGGGCCACTGCCGCACCACACCTCCGAACGAACAGCTGGCGTTTGCCTCAGCAACTAATAATAAATCCTATTATTTTTACAGGCTTACAAGGTTACCATCCTGCATCAAAGGGTCGACGTCTTTGAAACAGAGAGGAAAAAGGCCCAGACGAAGTGCAAAGATAGCCCGGCACCACACACACTTCAACCACATCTTTTTGTTAGACCTCGAAAACCTAATTCTCCCTTCTCCACACTGCAGCAAACCAACCGCCAACCGTCCTGACACGCAAACTTCTACTGCAACAACGAGGACAGATTGGTCACCGGGTGACCAACTGACCTATGGATCCATAACCGTCTTGCAATAACGAGAGTGTAGTCACGGGGCCGCCGTAATAACAATCCCGCCTTTCCTTAAAACATCGAAAATAAGAAACCATTCGTTTGCATAACTTTCAGTGGGCTTGATTTGGGTAGAAATAAAAATGGTTGATGTTTTAAAGAAAGCAAGTCAGAAATATCACCTACTTCAGTTCCAGCAAAACTGTATGGGAGACTCTCATAAACTGTCACCTACAAGGAAGTAATAACATCAGAAAATGTCAAATAACATTTCAATAAAATGTCAGAAATAACACCTACTTCATTACCAACAAAACCTCGGAGTGACCCATCTAATGAGTCCTCTACTTTCGCATTTTTTATCCTATCAGTGCCGATATGCACTAATATATCCTATTAGTGCCGATCTTTAGTACTGTAGCTATATATTAACATTCATTTCCTGCTTTTCCCATCGAAACGTATTCACTTAAGATATAAAAATTAAATGGAAACTTGAAAACAATTCAATAGCCAAGATTTATTCTTAAAAACCAGAATAGAAATCGTATAATTTTAGAACTGGAATCGCTAAATTAGCATTTTAAGATATTGTTAATTTCCGATTTTTTTTCTCAATTGTTTGCCGACTATTTGTTGAAATTCAAATTCTTTTCATGAATTTCAATTTCAACAAATATCCTGAATTGCAGTTGTAGATGAGATGACAGCTGTTACAGCTGGATTGATTTCTTGGGTAAAATGTTTGACTGCTGTGGCAATTTCTTGTTTTGATCTTATAAAAGGAAAAGGATCAATGTATTCCAGGAGTACTTTTGCTAATTTTTTCCAAGGTATGAAGCAGGGGGAGGCAAGATTTCTTGCTTTCCTAGCTGTATCAGTACTGGATTATGATCCAAGGAAATATATATATAGTCATCTTGCTATATATATGTTAAGTTGTACTGAAAGGTAACATTCTGCAAGATGACTATATCCAGGATGTCAGCAGTGTCATTCGAACTGTGATGCGTTGGTTCCGTGGGGGCCTTCTACAGCAGCGCAATTGGAGCCTGTGTAACTGAAGAGAATGAAGCCATTCTTGCTGGTAGTTCTACAATTCCAGGCAGGGTGCGTGGATTTTAAGTCTACAGCAATAATGATGGACTCTCTAATAGGACAGTATTCAAATCAGAATGCAGCAAAGGTTTTAATGGTGGGTGTAGGTTGCATAGATTTTATGTCTGCCGGCTGTGCTTGTGAGAACCTTCAATCCTGTAACTTCAATATTAGTGATTGAAGGGTTGTTAACAAAATGGTATTTGATATACTTTTTAGTGAAGATATCAGTTCCTCTGTAATTTAGCCTGTCGGTTCTGTGCAGGTGATTTTCCCTAATTTTAGGGCTGTCTGCAGGCCTCGGATAAGTTTCGCTTATTAAAACAATATCTGGATTGTATCTCTGAGCGAACTCCTGGAGCTACAGAACTGTTTCTGGCGAAATTTGCATTCCATGCAAAAATCTGTTGGGAATCTGAGGCCTGCAGACAGCCCTAAAATTACAGAAGATCACCTGCACAGAACCGACAGGCTAAATAACAGAGGCGAAACTGATATCTTCACTAAAAAGTATATGAAATACCATTCTGGATTTGATATACAGAATGGTATTTGATATAGTAACACTTTTATTATACAGATCTTTACTGGCTGTGAATTAAATTAAGGGGATAAAAATCCCTTATTATTTCACCGCCAGTGTGCGAATCTCTCAGATCGAAAACTAGGATATAAGAGTTTCATGCCGAAGAACTATCGGAGAATACAAGCGTAGGCGAACACCGTAGTACAACACCAAGGCAACTCGGAGCAAAAGTGGAGCAATCTCCCTCCCTATCATTAATATTTTCTCATAATGTAAAACACAGCTCCTAGGAGATGTAATACTGCCTTAGTTTAAGTGAACTACTTTTAAGTGAAAAGAACTTACATACCTTCGCTATACGAATATAATCAGTGATTTTATCCCCTTAATTTAATTAACTTCGCTAGAAAAATAGAGGTTTGGCTTTTTTATCTTAGTTATAATATATGGGCACACCTTTCTGGCATTCTTACAGCAAAAGTATGTAAGTTCTTTTCACTTAAACTTTAATATCTTCCAGGTCTACCTACTCACTGATGAGACCTCAAAAAATGTTGAAACCGGTCCGGGTAGTGACCTCTCCTCATAATGTAAGGCAGTATTACATCTCCTAGGAGCTGTGTTTTACATTATGAGTAAACATCAAGGATAGTGAGGTAAGTTGTTCCACCTTTGCTTCGAGTTACCTTAGTGTTGTACTACGGTGTTCACCTACGCTTGGATTCGCCGATAGTTCTTCGGCATGAAACTCTTAGTTCGTAGTTTTCGATCTCAGAGTTTCACATACTGGCTGTAAAATAATAAAGGATTTTTATCCCCTTAATTTAATTAACTTCGCCAAAAAAAATCCATTTGGCTTTTTGTATCTTAAAGTGGTTACTTTCAATATCTAGTTAGATAATAACTCCTTATGTCTTATCACAACTCAACTACTGAAAGTTATTCTTTCGACCACACAAATAGCATACAAATTCAACTTTCATGTTATTATAAATCATTTATATGTTTTCCCACAGGACCTTTAATTCCCACTATGTTTAAAGTCCTCCCACCTTACAAGGCAGCGAAAGATTTCCATCAGTTACACTGCCCATCCCTCTCCAGTTCACGGATAAAAAATATAGTAAGAATTCACTTCAAACTTTATGTGATGAGGATTTATTTGTTGTAAACACGTTCGATCTGGGCTGTTTGGCATTCAACAGGATATCGAAGGTATCGTGTGAAAGCGAATCTCAAAAAGTCAGGATTAACAGTGGAGAGGAAGGAGCAAAGATTACTCTTCACATACTTGTTTATGGTTTTGCGCAACATAAAAAAATTAAATAAAATCTGCACAACAGATACTAAAGGGCTCAAGATCCTTAAACCCTTTAATTTTGTAAAGAATAAGTTCAAATAAAAAAAATGAAACGGCAATTGACATAAAAGCTATTTATTAAATGTTTTAATAAATAGCATTAAATGTATTAAATTTAATGATATTTTTCCTTCTTTCATACACCTATCTGGCGGAAATATGACTTATGAAATTGAGAAAACTTGAATTTCAGAGCAAAATCCAACCGCCTCCTCCCAAGACTGAATAATTTTTGTCAAAATGTTCTGCACTCACTCGTTCTGCGTTCTTATCAGAAAGTGTCATTTTAAGGTGTTAAGGTTGGAAAAGGAAAAAAATAAAACAAACGAGTTAATATAATAAACACAAAAGTGCGACCTTCTCATCTTTTATCCTACATTACAAATGCTTACAGGTGTTGCATTTCTCTCTTTATTTAAATCAACTGATTTAAAATATCCATTCTTTTTCACAAAAACTCCCGTATGGTCAATACAACAGGAGCGATCTACAACAGATTCTGGAAATCCGTTAGGTAAGTTACCTACTTTGTCTCATAACCTCAATTTCAGTATGAATTCCGCGCATGCCCAGTTTTCAAAGGTGGGCCGCACTAACTTGACTAAGAATAAATAAAAAAATAGATAAAATTAAATATTCTTATTTAGTAATATCTATCATTCATCTAGGGTAGCAAAAAACTTTGAACGGAGCTTTCTGTGCTTTTATTAATCAAGTACATGTGCTGAATTTGATGAGAGAAAAAAAGGGACGATAGTGGGAGAGGAAATTAATGTTCAATGAAAGCTGAATGGAACACATTGACTGGAAAACTTGTGGTGAACCATTGAAAGCACTGTTTTTTTAGTCAATGAGCAATAAAAGAATATCATTCCAGCTAGGCACGTCATACACATATTACGTATTCTACCTTCTAATAATTAGAAAATTAACAAGAACCTTCGACGAATGACCAGTGTGTCGAAGATATTAATCTCATAACCGATTGGATTACTATCAGCCTTTACAGCCTCAATGCATCAGTATATAGACTTGCTCGGGGTTCCGAAAACACCCCTCAGACAGACATAATTTCTTGAAGTTCCATCCAATTTTTGGAAATGTATTCAACAAAGATGTCTCAGTCTACATTTCAATAATGCGAGTGGAATCAGGTGATTGATGGCAGTTGTGGATAGGAAATAATTCCATAAACGTAGTATCACTAACAGGTCAATGGAGTGTTCGTTAACTGTTACTGGATGGCTGGTGCGGTGCCTTAAGGCGTGAGCAGATTTCGAAATAGAAGTCACAAAGGATAAATGATAAAATGACTGAGTTGTGTAGCTAGATGCAGTTCATATCATTCAATCTTTGCTTCTGGTACAAAATGGCCTAGATCCAGTTGCCTCAGACTATCATTTCGCCACCTTCTGTTGTTATGATGTATAACCTCGATGTTGAGCATACTTGTCTTCCTTGGTCCTTTTATCTACGTGATATAAAAGAACTGAGATTCACCATTCCATATGATCTTTCTGCAGAACTACGTTATTCAATGTTCCTTTTCCAACCAAGGAATAAGTGATTTCCGAACGAACACGACGAAACCTTTGATGATATTTAACTTTATACCCACTTGAGTTAACTACACTTCCTTCCGGTTACCATGTTGGACTGCGAAGTCCTTCGTCAGAATGTAACACTTCTGTTAAATTTCAAAATCTTCGATCATCTGCTTCTCGCATCGATTAACTGATTTTAGTACGGCTGATGTTTAGGTGAGTCGTTTTAAACCATCCTCGGTATACTCTCCATGAAGTTGCAAGCAGTTAACCAACGCTTGGTTTGTATTTATTTGGTACACTGACCAACATGCTTTTTGGTGAACAATGCACGTAATTGGTTCAGATGATGAATGGCCAACAGCCTTAGTTGCTTCGAGCATATTTCAAAACAACCAAATCCATTATCCCTTATCTCTTTCTTTTCTTTCTCTCTCTCTCTCTCTCTCCTCACTCACGCAAACAAAATCTAATATCCATTTATAGTTGGATTCAAATATCGACATTCACATGTTTTTATAGTCCTGATATTATGACCATTGATTTCATATTATTTTTAAGAGTAACACTGCAATCAAAATAACAGTTGTGGAATTGTTATTGAAGCAACAATTCCTGCTTCAATAACAATTCTCTTCAAAACTTTGAGATCAGTGTAATAAAGTCTGTAGGTTCGGTGCGTTTGTGGTCGATTTGTCCATATTGCAGAATGAAAAAACTAACTTTCTGGTAGATACACGCTTCGCCCCAATATAAACAGGTTAACTCACCTTTAATTGGAACACCTTATAAAGTTTGTTCGCATGCGAACAAAATTCCAATTCTAGTATTCCCACTCCAAAGTCAAATGTGAGGACCGCTAGCTACTGTGCTGGAAGTGCTTGAAATAACAGTACATTTATTCTTTCACACTCATGACAGCGACTACTAAGTTGCATTTTACAATGGATTCCTGCTCATGTAGGCATTGATAATGAAGCAGCTGATAAATTAGCAAAAGAGGCCATCGAACTCAACCAAGAACCTCACATGATAACTATTGAGATAAAGAGCCAAAAATGATTCACTTACTTCGGTGATACAAAATTATACAAATTAAGTGGATATTGAATCCAACATTATTTCCAATCCGAATATAGAAACTCTAAGATAGAGACTACAAGAGCTTCACGCCGAATATATAGAAACTATAAACGTTTCGGAGGATCCAAGCGTAAGCCAACACCTGGTTCAGGTTAGGGCGACTCGTAGTAAAGGTGGAGTAAGTTCTGATCACTATCCTTAGTATTTTCCCATTATGAAAAACACATATCCTAGCGGACATGTATGATGCTATACATTATGGGGGTTGACCTTTGTTGTCTCATCAGTGAGTAGGTAGACCCAGATGTAAACACTGAGGTTGAAGTGATGCAAACGTTACTCTTTACCATACGAGTTGCGGAAAGGTGCACCAAGAATTACTGAGCCAAAAAGAGACAATTCTTGGTGTACCTTTTGGCAACTCGTATGGTAAAGAATAACTTCTGCATCACTTCAACCTCAGTGTTTACATATGGGTCCACCTACTCACTGATGAGACCTCAACAAAGGTCGAAACCGGTAGTGACCTCCCCCATAATGTATAACATCATACATGTCCGCTAGGATATGTGTTTTTAATTATGGGAAAATACTAAGGACAGTGATCAGAACATACACCACCTTTACTACGAGTAGCCATAATCTGAACCAGGTGTTGGCTTATGCTTGGATCCGCCGAAACTTTTATATTTTCTATATATTCTGCATGAAACTCTTAGAATCTCTATCTTAGAGTTTCTATATTCGGCTTGGAAATAATGTTGGATTCAATATCCACTTAATTTGTATAATCGCATGATAACTCTTGCTGATGCCAATGCACTAGCAAAAGCTAAACCAATTCCACTGAAATCAGTGATAACATCAAATTCCCGAAATCAGTGCTGACAGAAAGACCTCCACCACGATAGCAAGACTACGAACAGGACATTATACAGGAATGAAGATCAATACAGATGATACGAGAACATATAGAAACTGCAACAACTGCCCCAATACGGAACTGACACCCACTCACATCTTTACCTGTCCAGCTATTGCAGCAGCCTTGCAAGAAATAGATCCTAATCCTGAACAACAGCTCTATACAACCCACCCCCCCCCCCCCCCACCCCCCCCCCCCCCCACCCCCCCCCCCCCCCACCCCCCCCCCCCCCCACCCCCCCCCCCCCCCACCCCCCCCCCCCCCCACCCCCCCCCCCCCCCACCCCCCCCCCCCCCCACCCCCCCCCCCCCCCACCCCCCCCCCCCCCCACCCCCCCCCCCCCCCACCCCCCCCCCCCCCCACCCCCCCCCCCCCCCACCCCCCCCCCCCCCCACCCCCCCCCCCCCCCACCCCCCCCCCCCCCCACCCCCCCCCCCCCCCACCCCCCCCCCCCCCCACCCCCCCCCCCCCCCACCCCCCCCCCCCCCCACCCCCCCCCCCCCCCACCCCCCCCCCCCCCCACCCCCCCCCCCCCCCACCCCCCCCCCCCCCCACCCCCCCCCCCCCCCACCCCCCCCCCCCCCCACCCCCCCCCCCCCCCACCCCCCCCCCCCCCCACCCCCCCCCCCCCCCACCCCCCCCCCCCCCCACCCCCCCCCCCCCCCAAGGTAGGACTGAGTACATTTATCCACAGAAATGCCGGACTTGTGAAATTTCCTTTTCACACCAGAGGTGTGCTGCAGAATGGTAAAACTCAAGTGTAAATGATTGATCTGATCAGTGAAAGATTAGTTTAGAAATTGAACAAAAACGAAACAAGCAAAAAGATTAAGTATTGATACTATATATTCCACAACTGTTACGTTACACGTTCTACAAAAATAAATATTATAGATTAGAAATAGTTGCGCGTTAAATTATATATTATATTATATATGTTAATTATTCGGTAGAGAATTTATGTTTAAGTGCATTACGTTTATTTAGATGTAAATCTCCTTATTAGAATTGTAAGTCCTTCATCTTCTAATAGTGCAGTAGATCTCTTCTTTCATCACCAAAGCTCTCTGAAATGCAAAATGCGACAACAATATTAAGAGACGCAGGACGCAGGACATATATGGCGCAGAGGGTGAAGCTTGACGCTTTTCATATTTCCTGTTGTCTGTTTCGGGAGCAGTGATGGGAGAGATTTGTGAGCTCTTTTAGCTCGCCCTGAGTGGGCAGAAGTGGTTATTCGTCGTTGGGTGTTAGGATGGCTTTCGGCCTTTTATGTTTCCAGTGGTCATTACCGACAAAGTTTCCGGCTAATTGTATTAGTTGGTTTGGATGGATAGATGTCTTCATAAAGAATTTTTCTGCTAGGGAGCGTAGCAGTGGAGAGATGTAGGGAATATTTATGTCCCGGTGGATCTGGGCGTTCCTGATGAACCACGGGGCGTCCAGAATCATTCACAGGCATTTGTTCTGAAGTCTTTGTAGCTTGAGGATGTTTGTCTTGCAGGTATCGCTCCGGGCTGGGGAGGCGTATATGACTATGGGACGGATCACTGTCTTGTACAGTAGTATTTTATTTGTTGAGCTTAGTTTGCTGTGTCTGTTGATCAAGGGGTATAGCTGGGCGATAACGTTTGAAGCTTTGGTGCATGTGCTCTTGATGTGGCTGTTGAAGCATAATCGCTTATCGAGAAGTATTCCTAGGTATTTTGCTTCGGTTTTCCAGGGAATTTTAGAGTTGAACAGGGTGATGTCTCCTTTGGAGGATGCTCGTCTTCTTGTGAAGAGTATCGTTGTGCTTTTCTGAGGATTTAATTGCAGTCGCCAGTCTTTAAACCATTTTTCTAGATTCAGGATGGTGTCTTGTAGTTTTTTGGTAACGAGATGTGGTTGGCGAGATCTGGCTAGAATAGCAGTGTCATCTGCATAAAAGGCAATGGTCGATGTAAAAGGATTTTGAGGGATGTCTGCCATATAGATGTTGAACAGGATTGGGCTAGCAGTGATCCTTGAGTAACTCCAGCGAGGATTTTCCGTTGGATTGAGACTGTTTCATTGATTTTGACTTGCATCCTCCTGTTGGAGAGATATGATTTGATCAAGTGTATCATTAGCGATGATAAGTTTGTAGAGGAGGCCTTGGTGCCAGATCTTATCGAAGGCCTTTGAGATGTCTAGGAAGACAGCTCCAGTGTGTTGATTCCAGTTAAATCCTGTGGTGATGTATTCTACCAGTCTATGGATTTGATGGGTGGTGCTGTGATTTTGACGGAAGCCGAATTGTTCTTCTGGAATGATATTTAGTTGGTTTACATGATCTTGAAGTCTGATGAGGATGATTTTCTCAGCTGTTTTCCCTAAATTGGATAGCAGGCTGATGGGACGGTAATTTTCAGGTAGGTGTCGGTCTTTGCCTGGTTTGTGAATTGGGATGATGTCAGCTATTTTCCATGACTGGGGGAAGTGCTGCCATTTGAGGATGGAGTTTATGATGTTGGCCAGATGTGCTATGGCTTTGCGTGGTAGTGCCTTGATGACTTGGTTAGTGATGCTGTCAGGACCTGGAGCTTTCTTGATCTTCAGATGGTTGATGATTCCGATTATTTCGGTAGGTGAGGTAGGCATCATATGAAGGACTGCATTGTTTCTCTAGGTTTCTTGCTATGGCTTCGGCTTTGTCAGCATCTGTGTATGCAAGGTGCTGTTCTGCTTGCAGAGGGGGGAGGGATTTGCGTTTGATCCTGAGGTTGTTTAGGAATTTCCATATAGAATGATCTGCTGTGGAGATGGAGGTGAGCTTGTTGTCCCATTGTTGGTTCCTGTGGTTCCTGGAGAGCTTCTCGGACAGATTTGTTTAATCTGTTGAGGGCTGTTTTGTCCTGGGGAGCGCGAGTGTTGTGATATCTTTTTCTTTGTCTGTTTTTTTCCCTTATTAAGTCCATGATTTCTTCCGGGAGACGATTTTGTTTATGGGTAATCGTGGATACTGTGGCTGATGTTATGGCTTTATTGATTTGATATTGAGTGAGGTTCTTTATTGCCGTGTCTATTTTTTCTTCCTTGGTTTTTATATGGGGAACTGGACCAATGTGTTCTGGTAGCACTTTCTTAAGTTTCTCCCAAATGATGGAGGTTTGGAGGGGAGGTGACTGATCTTTGTTCCCTAAGTGAAGTAGGATTGGGTTGTGGTCTGATGATAATTCGTTCAATGCTTGAATGCTGTGCTGGTATTTGATGTTGTGTAGAATGGCGATGTCTAGGATGTCGGCTGTGCCAGTTGGGCTGTGGTGGGTTGGTTCAGTGGCTCCTGTTACGACTGCGTTGTTTAATGCTGTGTAGCTGAAGAGGATACGGCCATTTTTATTTGTGGTTCTACTGTTCCAGGAGGGATGTTTGGAGTTTAAGTCCCCAGCAACGATGATGGATTCATTTGTGCCTAGTATAGCACCCAAGTCAGAAAATAGTAGAGTCTTAGCAGGGGAGTTCTAGGCGGCGTAGATTTTAAGTCTTCCAGTTGAATTTGTGTGGACTTCGACACCGGTGAGTTCTAGGTTGGAGGTTGGGGGGTGAGAATTTCATTGTGCCTGATGCAGTTCCTGATAAATATGGCTGTATCACCACCTCTGAAGTCCAGTCGGTCATTTCTGTATAGTGTGTAGCCTCTCAGTTTTGGATTGTCTGCAGGTCTTAGATGTGTTTCATTAATTAGGATGATCAGGGTTGTATCTGTGAGAGAATTCTTGAAGCTCCAGTGTCTTGTTTTTTAGGCCATTGGCGTTCCAAGCGGCGATCTGTAGTGAGTCTGGGAGTAATTTAGTTTTATTCATTAACAAGCATTGATAATATGGTTTGAGTTTCTTTTAGAAATCTTTTTGTGAAGTTTGGTGAAGGGTTCGACTTACTGAAGTCTTGAAGCATGTTTGCCAATGAGGCTGTGATTACTGTTGTCATGTTTGGAAGAAATTGGTCCTGCTGGATATATTTGGATGAGCGGGCTACTTGGGCGTATGTCCTGCTTCGACGGTGGTTTTCCAGACTGTTGGTATTTTCCATTTGTGAGAGCTGGTATTTCGAAGTCTTTTGTTGGGTTTCAGGCAACTGGGGAGCCGTCAACTCTGGTGCCTGTGGGCAGGGTTGAGAGATCTGATTCCTTTTGTTGTATGTTTTGTTCTTGGGGTAGTGACTGCAGCCTCTGTAGTTTGCCGAGTGGGGGCCCCCGCTGTTAGCGCATTTGGCTGGTGAGGTCCTGGGTTTAGAGCAAGTTGCTGTGGGGTAGTTTTGCGCACATTTGAGGCATTTGTAGTCTGCTCTGCAGAGTTTCTGAGCATGTCCGTACTTCTGACATCTGTAGCACTGGCCTGACAAGGCTCTTTTTCTTAGTGGTTCTGTTGTGATCTTCAGACCACAGATCGTTGTTAAGTTGTATATGTTCTTGTGTGTGTTGGGTTTCTCAACGAGTACTAGGGGCATTGGACTCATATCAGCCCGTAGCATTCTGCTGACTTTGACAGGTGGGAGATCGTGGAGGTAGAGGTCTTCAGTAATTTCATCTGTGCAGATGTTTTCTGTTACAACCCTGAGTACAACTTTCAGGTTTTTCTCCGACTTCAGTGAGTAAGTGTGATATTTAATATTTGACTCGTCCATGGTTTTTGTGAGGAGTCTGTAGTCGCTTACTGTGGTAGGCTGGATTTTAACTCCGTCGTCTACGTTTTTTGCCCATGAATAGGCAATTTGGTGGTTTTGCATAATAGGCCTAAGGGCCGTCCAACGTTCTTTTTCCCGTAGAACAATTGGAGGAACTTTTTCGTTGTTGGGTGTGGGGAGGTCAGTGTTGGGGGTATCTTCTTCCATCCCCTCGTTTATCTGAGTCTCCGCTGTTTTACGTTTTTTCCGTGCATGGGTTTCTGCATCATGTTTTGGAGTGGGAGCAGAGATTATCAGGTTCATCTTCCCTTCTTCCCCTGATGTTGAGTTGTCCCCTTCTGTGAAGTCCTCTGTCGCTGAATATAGGTTTAGAAACCCTGGCCACTCTACCTCAAATTTCTTCAACAGTTTTTTTGAGGGGGTCGAGCGCCAGCTTCTTATCCAACGATTGGATAAAGTCATCGGGACTTAAACTGGTCATGTTCGAAATATTCAAATATATGCTTACCTGAGCTGGATCTCAAGGATTTCCGTATAGCGTATAAACACAAAATATAACACACTAAAGGACTATCGTGAGACCGCAATCACTTATTAACAACACAGTATCAGCTACTAGTTTACTTTCGCTTTCCGCTTATATCAAAAATCTGAGTCAACACTCCGTATTATTCATAACAGCTATCAAAATCACTGATCATATAAATAAACACTTGGCCACCGCCATCACGCATCAGCACCCTCTCTCAAGAATATTAAGGAGTTTGTTTCTCTCTTTACATAAACGAAATTTTTGACAATATTAGAGAGTTTAATTCCTCATTGGCTAGCTAATATCGTTTCTATTTGAAAATAGGTGTCAAATTTTCTCATTGGATATTTATTCGGGTGTGAAATTGCTAACTGGATGGGAGTCTCTTATGTAAGCATTACGTCATAAATGCAAGCGTGCGTGGAGCCCGTTCTAAGCCATTTGAAAATTTCTCTTTAGAAAGGAAAGTCCTTTTCAGCGTTAATTCTAAATTTCGGTATAACATTTCTTAAAATACCGTTCATTTATTTATTTTACTCCATTTTTTACAGACGAGGTTAATAAATGTGCGATGTTTTAGCCTCTCGCAGACTCTGCCCCGTTGGAGTACTTAATAAAACATTCTATACAACAAAGAATAATAACAGCCACTCTATTACTGAAACTTCAAATAAGAATAGCATTTCGTTTTCGATGTATAAATTAAATATTACCAAAACATTACCAGTTCACTACATTTCATATTTCTGTATGATTTTCTTCGTAAATGGCAACATACATTCGAAAATGTTCCTTTAGACGCGCTAATGCTTTTCTTCCTCTTAGGGAGAAGCAGTTTTGTCAAACTGGTCGTAACCGGTTTTCATGCACGGGAGTGCAGTGTAAGTGCGTCTGCTACATTTATTGCTTCCGCTGTTGTTATGGTTTGTTTATTTTTCATTTATAATTCTGTTGATTTTCATTTCAACGACATACAAGTAAATTTTATGCACAGTTTCCGTTAATTTTTTGAAATTTAATATTTTTAGTCACTAATCCTTCATTTAACTGTCACGTGATCACTCTAGAAAGCGCAACAGAATGAATATTTCTGTTAACGAACTAAAAAAGGCTATACTGGACACTTTCGAACTTTCGTACCTTAGGTCTAATTTAAAATATTTTTTAAACTTTACATCCCCCCCCCTAGAAACAGAATTACTGGTAATGAATGGTTCCGATATCAAAATGAACTACGAGCTCACGATTTTTTGTAATATAGAGCTAAATATTATTGCTTACCTTTCTAAAATCACTGAGGTTCGATATATTGTATTCTTCGCAACTGTATTGTAATATAATTATTAATTTCGATAAATCTATTAAACGCCGTTACTGCTTTCTGTTTATTAAAAGCTATAAATGCACTACTTAGCAAGTGACTTACTTATTCGACTGCACTTTTAAGAACGAGAGTCCTTATAAGGACTGGCTTAAAGGGGCGAAGAATGCTTTTCATCTAATACTACTTTTTAATCTAATATCATTAGCTATGGGTTCCGGTAACAACGAGACTGCCTTTTCTATATTACAAATGATATCCACTTTAGGGACACTTGACAATGTGAGATGGATAATAGAAAGAGCACAGGAATATCACAAGAATGTCTACCTTTGTTTCCTTGACTATAGCAAGGCTTTTGACTCTGTAGATTATGTGAAACTGTGGAATGTGTTCAGAACAATGGAAGTACCAGAGCATTTCATTATCCTTCTGAGGAATCTTTATTATGAAAAAGAAGCTACTCTCCGAACAGATCTTGGAGAAACAGAGTATTTCACAATAGGTAAAGGGGTGTGCCAAGGATGTATTTTATCTCCGTACCTGTTTAACTTGTACAGCGAATACATTTTCAGTTGGAATTAAAATTGGTGGAAAAAATATTAATAAGTTGAGGTATGCAGATGATATCACCTTGCTAGCAGAATGCAAAGAAGATTTGAAGGAACTTATTATGAAAGTTAAAAAAGAAAGTGCTAAATATGGTCTTAAACTTAACCTCAAAAAGACAAACGTTATGGCAACATGTGAACTTAATGATTTTGAAGTAGATGAGGAGAAAATGGAAGCAGTTAACAATTTTGTGTTCCTAGGATTCCGAATTGATAAAGATGGTTATTGTACTGAAGAAGTTAGCAGATACTCGGAAAAAAAGCAATGACAAATTTAAGCAAGATCTTTAAAGATATCAGCCTCACAACAAAAATCATAATCGTGAAAGCAATGGTATTCCCTGTGGTGCTGTATGGATGTGAAAGTTGGACCCTGAGAAAGAGTGAAAGAAGAAAGATAGATGGATTTGGAGAAGAGTACTAAGAATACCGTGGACTGCAAAGCAAACCAATAAATCACTGATAGACAGAATAAAGCCAGATTGCTCCCTTCAAGCTATGATCATCAAGCAAAAAATTGTCATACTTCGGACATATGCGAGCAAATGACAGTCTCGAGAAGAAGATGATGCTTACTAAAGTTGATGGAAGAAGGAGAAGAGGAAGACCAAGAGTTTGATGGGTGGATGGAGTTAACGAAGCAACTAGAATGCACTTGAATGTTCTGAAAGACATGGTCAGGGACAGATCGGAATGGAGAGTGTATGTTCGTGGAGTCGCCAGGAGTCGGAAACGACTCGATGGATCATAACACACACACACACACACACACACACACACACACACACACACACACACACACACACACACACACACACACACACACACACACACACACACACACACACACACACACACACACACACACACACACACACACACACACATTAACCAGCTACCTCTCAATGGCAAGATCTGCCAATACGCAGACGATACAGTTTTAATGTCCATCCATAATAATGCAAACATAGCTCAAACAAATATGCTGCATGGCATAATCTGCTCATTGACGGACTCACGAAAAACTCCATACACCTAAACTCTGATAAGACAAAAATAATTATATTCAGAAATCCACTGAGTCAAACAGTTGATGATATACAGCATATATAACCATCCAAAATCTACTCTCCAACATTAAAAAAAAAAACAGAGAACAGTAAAACTGCTACCACTATTCAGTTTGAAACGATACGATGCCATGGAATTTATTTCGATTCAGATCTGAACTGGAATAGCTACATGAACTATCTAAAAAACAAACTTCGAACAATAACTATCAAACTCTACAAGTTAAAAGACATTTCCCGCACGCCCAAAAGCACTAACCTACAAAGCACTATGCCAAAATATACTAAGATACGCTATAAACAACGTATGCTTTCTGTGCACCCTACAAACTAAACAGATTAATGTCGTTACAGTACAAAATTATAAATCTGATCTTTTGGGAACAAAGAGAAAATAACGACCTCGTATAGATTGTAATGTCAGAACACAAAATATTAACAGCAAAACATTTATGCCACTATGCAACTTTGCTAAAAAAAATTATTTTGATGGCAACTACAGGACAGTCAGAAATACATACCGTATAACAAGACCTCAGACAACTAATTATATCACATATAAATACAATAATCACTACGGAAAGGCCACTCGAAACTTCTACATCCTAGATATGCTAAATAAACTATTTTGAATACAGGAACCTTACAAACTACAATAGCCTGAAAAGAACCCTACGGACATACTATGAATGAGAAATACGCACCCTACACAACTTACAAACTTTATGAAACAATATTTTAGTTGAGGTTTTCCAGTTCAGTGACGCCTCGTGACATTCCAAATGATCGTGTGTGTGTGTGTGTGTGTGTGTGTGTGTGTGTGTGTGTGTGTGTGTGTGTGTGTGTGTGTGTGTGTGTGTGTGTGTGTGTGTGTGTGTGTGTGTGTGTGTGTGTGTGTGTGTGTGTGTGTGTGTGGTGAATATCGGACCTTTCAAACATCAGCCTACTTCCAACACGGCAATCAAACAATAAGCGATAACTAACCGGTGTCGTCCTCAGATAAACTTCATAAAAAGCTTCGAGTATCTTCAAGCCATGTCCTTCGTTTTTTTGCCTCTTGATCCCTTTCCCACAAATTTTCCTTTTAAAACTGTTAGTATCCTCTGTGCTGTTGAACTTCTTAGTGCATCTTGCCAATCTCATCTTTCTCTGGATCATTTCCTGTAATAAAGATCTCTGTGTTCTCATCCTCTGTAGGACATCTGTAATCTGTCACATGTTCCCTCCATGGGATTTTCAGCGCTCTCCTATAGCACCACATTTCAAAGGCCATTATCTGTTACCTTACTCTCTTCTTGAATATCCAGTTCTCACTTCCAGATGTGAAAACTGGCCACACTAATGTTCTTATCATTCTTTTCTTTGTCTCGATACTCACAGAACTTCTGAGCAGATCTTTATTTTTCGAGAATGCATCTTTAGTTATGTCTGTTCTTATTTTTATTTCTTTATCTTGCTTTCCTTCTGCAGTAAAGTAGGTGCCTGAATATTTGTATTCTGTTGTATGTTCAATTTTCATATTGTTTATGAATATTTCTGGCTCGGATCTGCTTTCTTTTGAGATTTTCATAAATTTTGTCTTTTTTGCATTTATATCTAATCCAAATTCTTTACCTTCTTCAATTAGTAGCTGCAGTAATTTGATTAATTTCTTTCTGTTTTCTGCTATTAGAATGGTATCATCAGCATATCTAAGATTGTTGTATTTTATACCATTGATACTAATTCCTATTTTTTATTTTTCAATTTTTAATCACTGTCTCACTATAGATATTAAATAGATTTGTGAAAGGATACAACCCTGTCTAACCCCTCTTTTTATTTTCACTTTAGAAGTCTCAGAGTTAAACAGCTGCATTTTCTGTTTGGTGTAAATAATTTTTATAATCTTAAGTACATGATGTATAATTTATCTAATATATTGAACATTTTATTATGTTTTATAAAATCAAAAGCCTTCTGAAAGTCTATGAAGCATATGTAAATGTTCCTATTTCTATCGAGTGATCTTTCTATTAATATTTTTAGTTCCAGGATAGCATTAATGGTTTCCATTTCTCTTCTGAAGCCTTTGTGTTGTTCACTCAATTCACCGCTTATGGGTGTTTCAATTTGTTGGTTAACGATGGTTAAAATAATTTTAGATGCATGGGATATTAGGCTCACAGTTCTGTAATCCTCGCAATTTTGTGCATTATTTTTCTTTGGAATTGGTATGCAGATAGATGTTGTAAAAACTCTTCAGATAATTGTATTGTTTTATAGATGTCCTGAATGGATTCCACTAAATAGTTGTTATTATTGTCAGTCAAAGCTTTCAGCAGCTCATCTGCAAGCTTTGACTATTATCACGCCCAGGGGATTTATTATTAGGAAGATTCTTGATTCGTGTTCTACCTCCTTTCTTGTGGGTAGAGTGGTATCTGTTGTTGCGTTTGATTTAAGGTGTCGTGAATCATCTAACATGTTACCATTATCATCATCATAGAGATCTGATAAGTACTCCACCCATCTTCCATTTATCTTTTCCTTATCAATGATTATGTTTCCATCTTTGTCCTTGATGTTATTAGACTGTGAACGTTTTGCTTTTCCATTAAGTTCTTTCGCTTTGAGGAATGCTTCTCTGATTTTGTTCCTATTTTGCAATTCATCTATCTCGTTGCACTGCCTCTTTATCCAGTTTACTTTCAATCTTTTACATAACTGTTTGATTCTTTAATCCAAAGTTTTATATCTTAACATTTCTTCTTCACTTGCTCCTTTTTTCCATGTTCTTCTTTCATCAATAAGGTCGATTACCTCTTGAGTTATCCATGGTTTTTTCTTTCTTTCTTTCTTCTTGTTTATTGATGTGGTTTTTAGCAGATGTTATGATAGCTGTTTGCAGTCCATTCCACTGAGAGGGTTCATTTTCGTTTTGCAACTGTGCAGACAGCAGTTCTGAAATATTTTCATTGCTTTTTGATTTTATTATTGGATTTTGTACGATTTTCAGATCCCATTTTATGGGTTGACTTCTTTTAAATTTTATTGTTTTCAGGCGAATATTCATCTTCATTCAGACCAGTCTATGATCAGATCCACAGTCAGCACTTGGCGTCACCTTTGAGTTCCGTATTCCATTGAAGTAACGTTTACTGATTACAATATAGTCTAAATGATTTTTGCATCTTCCATCCGGACTTTCCCATGTGTAACGTGCTGTTGGTTTTTGCTCAAAATGTGTTAGTTATGATGAGACGGTGCTCGTTACAGAATCAATCAGCTTTTGTCCTATCTCATTCCGAATTCCGAGTCAAAATGGACCCACGTGTGCAGATGTTCTGTCTGATCCAACTTTTGCGTTCCAGTCACCCATAGCACAAATAACTCGATCTTTCTTGCCTCCAAACGCATAATATATGATCATAATTATTCACATTAAGTGGATGTCGAATTCGATTATTTCAAAGCCGAATAGAGAAACTACGAGTGTTTCGTGCCGAATAGAAAAACTATAAGAGTTTCATGCCCAATATAGATAGAAACTATGAAAGTAAGCAAACCTTTCATAACAGGGGCAACTCGTAGTAAAGATGGAGAAAGGTCCGATCACTATCCTTAGTATTTCTCATAATGTAAAACACCTCCTAGCGGAGATGTATGATGTTATATATTATGGGGGGGATCACTACCCAGACCGGTTTCGACCTCTTTTGAGGTCTCGTCAGTGGGAGCCAGACCCAGAATAAATATTGAGGTTGTAGTGATGGTGAGCTTATACTTTACCATAATACGAGTTGCCAAAAAAGGTGTCACATCACCAAAGGCACCAAAAGAGAGTCAAAAGGCTTCACTTTGGCGATGCAAAATTATTCAAATTAAGTGGATATTGAATCCACCATTATTTCAAAGCTGAATAGTGTTGGATTCAACGAAATAATGATGGATTCAACATACACTTAATTTGAATAATGTTGCATCGCCGAAGTAAAGCCTTTTGACTCTCCTTTTTCAGCATATAGTCATAATTTTAACAATGACAATTATTCTTAAAATTTTTATAGAAATCTTTAAGAATTAATGAACCATAATCTGCAGCATTTAGTTGCTGTACTTTGTAAAATAACATGTTCGAATGTCACTTAAGATGATTATTGGATATGTGTAAATATTTTTAAGATCAATAAAAAAAATGCTCATAATATTACGTAATATAGTAAAATGTAATAACATAATAATATTATATAATGTGATAATAAAATATAATGTGACAATATTACAAGGTAACATGAAAAAAAACCTAATAAACCATTATCATTATTAAAAATTATATAAATAATTTTTAATAATAGTGTTGGATTATCACCCACTCTATTCAACATATACATTAACGATGTTCATAACATACCCATAAGAAGTCAAATATTTTAGTACGCAGATGACACTGCACTACTAGCAATCCACACAGACATCAACACGGCTCTCTGCAATGCACAACAAGACCTAAATGAAATCACAACATACTTCCACCAAAACGCAATTCTAATCAATGGCACCAAATCGCAGATGTTGATAATACACAACCCAAGAGTCATGCATCCTGTACAAATATCGCTACACTGTCACACATACCGCTGCATTAACAACAAAAATATTTCTGCAAATGTCCCGAAATCAAACCTGTAACACACGCAAAATACCTCGGTCTCTATATAGATTCCCACCTTAAATGGACAAAACATATAGAATACCAACACATCAGACTCCGGATCATCGCAGCAAAACTCTTCAAAGGAAAAGACATTATTCCATTCAACATAAAAAAAAACTCCTATATTCACGGTATTTGCGAATCCCTACTCAGATACGGAATAACAGTCTATACAAATACATCAAACAGCCACCTAACAAAATTAGAAATATTACACAGGAAAATCGTTGACTCCTGACAAATAAAGAATTTCCTTTATTTGTTTTTACCCGGTAAGGTTTAAATTTTTACAACGGATCTCCAATGCATTAATTTTTGTTTCATTTACATCGACGTTTTTTAGTATATCCACTCTTCCATTTTATCTCTGCTTATCGCAGTGGATGTCTTGCATAAGAAGGCATAAAAGTTATCACAAGGCATTGGAGGACATTTCTTTAGAAGTTTTATTTATTTTTATCCTTATTTAGTTTAACGTATTATGATTGCGCAGCTGTGATTTCATTGCAGTTTTATTTGCTGCTGCATTCATTATTTCCGCGTCCAAGATGATCTAATAGACATTCCACCAATCCGACGTGACCGTTCATAAGAACCGTCACGTCGTGTATCAGTGGATTGACGTCGGCGTGCATGAGAACGCCCAAAGGCGAAATATTGGCATAAATCGAATTGCCTTTGGAGAATGATCAGATACGTAATGAACTAACATAATTCATTATGTTAGTTCATTACGTATATATAAATATATACGTATATATAGTATATACGTATATATTTATATAACCTATCAAAAGGAAACAAAATTTATCTTATTTTAAATCTAAATAAATGATATGTTTATAAACAATCTGTCCTAATAAGGATGATATCCTCTGTTCAAAAAAATATGGGAAAAAAATGAAATAAAAGCAAAAATCAGCCAACGCCTTTTTATCCCCGTATGTAGGGAGTAGGCGAGATCATTTACCCCTACCTAACTTTTGGAGACTGAGTGGGCAGTTCAATCTCCACTGGTGCTGCCCAATCAGAGCTAGCTGGCCCAAGGCTATCACTAATTAAGCAGCACGCAATGTAGAGAGACTGCTCCACAAGTACCGCCATCTCGTGGTCCCTAACCCTAATTTCCAGATTATTCATGTGAAATAATCTGGGTCTACGGTCGAGTTTCTTGAGTTTCCGGGAGGAAAAACACGCTTGCCCGTGTCAGAGATCGACTAACTCGGGAACCGGTCGAAAAAAGGCTTAGAAAAATTTCTTCTAGTCGCCGAATAGATTCGAAACCAAGAAGTCTTCCTTCGTGCGGTCAAGCGCAGTGGTGTGCAAACGCCACATTCACTGAGCTACACACAAAAAAAAATTTTAAAAATATGATTGCAAACAAAACGGCGCTTTTCAGCTAGCATTGTGTTGTGATGTCATTTGTTATCTCAACAACTGAACTTAGAGCAGGTTTGATGTAATGCACTATAAATCACTTGCCATTTGTAACCTAATTTGGAATGACTTTTCTTACTGAAAGGATGATTTCGAAACTCAGATGAATTAATGTGCTCGCCAATGTTGTTCACGGATATAAAAGAAAAAGAAAATATCATCAATGGAGATAGCTAAAATCGGTATTCAAGTTAATTGACAAAAAAAAAAAAAAAAAAAAATTCTACAGATTTCCTCATCAGATGTTTATCTGATGAATATAACAGATTCATACCCCACTCCCTTTGCAATCGTCTGAAACCAATCTCATTTCGTTTTGCGAGCGCATTTTCTTCTCAATCTCAGCCCAACCTGTGGTTGCATTTAATAGAAAGTTGCGTTTTTAATTTAAACATTCTTTCCATTCATAAATCATCGAATAATATCCGGCAAACATTACCTTCTTATTTTCACACGCAACAAAGTCCACTTAATTGAATTATTTTCTAAATCTCGTTTGTTTTTAGAGAGAGATGTGGGATTGAAAAGATTAATTTATCGCGGAGAGTTATGTGACAGTCGTCATACCCACGTCATTCATGTGTTTTAAGTGATGACAGTGAGCGTCTATGAAGACGCTCACAGGCAGACAAACAGTGTTATTTCGAGAGGGCTTCTAACACATCGGAAATAAATTAATAAAGAAAACTTCTGAGATGAATTATTTATATAATATAATAATTAATTAAAAGCATATTCAGAAAAATGTCACTAGTCTTCAACTAAAGATCAAAAAAAAGTAATGATCTAAAATTAAATTTTAAGTAATGTATGAAAGTGCATTTTTGCTACGTATGGTGCTGCAGCGGTTAGGATTTTAATAACATTTTTTTCTGAAGTTAATCATCAATAGTGATCTGGATCGCAGTTTTCCAGTTTTTTAAAGAAATATTCCAATGATGTTCGACAGCTGCTAGTATTTCTCAATAATACCTTGAAGTTTTGCGAACGAAGGCCCATATTTTATTCATTCCATACTCGATCGACTCTTCTTGGGAAATAACAAAGAATTTTCGTTTCAATATTTTCTTAACTTGTTCTCATTAAAATAGTCGCTCATCCTCATCGCTTCCTGCGCATGCGCTCTGTGACAGTTCAATAAAAGATTGAATTTGTGAAATCATCGGCCTGTTTTTAGTGTTTGCATTATACACAAAAGTCATCGATGGACTGAATTGTTCCATTTTGAAACGTAATGCATCTTCAAGCTGTCTCACCAATATTTACTTGATTCGTTCGTAGTTTATTCATTTTAACTCAGTGGCTTATGTCATAACTCGTAATACGTCATAGAAACGTCGTCTATTGGTGGAGCTATAAGAACGTTACAGTGAAAACAGCGGATTCAGTTTCTCTAATAGCGCTTGGAAGGCATTGCTTAGCTTTAAGGATTTACTTGCGTCTGTTGACGTCTGAAGTTTTCGAAAGTTTTGAAATATCGAATGAATTTTTGATGAATCATGCAGCTATTGAATGTGCTATGTGGCCCGTTATATAAGGTTATAAATATAATATCACAAAATAAGTGTGGCGTGCGATTAAAATATTACGCTCAAGGATAATCAAAGAAATCATTAAAAGCACCTAAATTAAGCGCTGCACATCCTTAAGCTATTCTTAGTGGTTGTCGTTCGACTCCTCCAGAAGATGTGCTTCTTGAAACACCCAAAGTCACAATTTAACAGGTCTGAATGTGCTGGGTGAAGAACAGTGAAGTTTAAGAGTATTATAATTCCGTTCCATTGACCTCTATTTATTGAGATCTCTATTTACTAATTGCTATTTCTAAAGAGATGAATAAAGCGGAAGGAAGTTGATAGCTGTTGAAATTCAAGCGTGTAGTTGAGATTTACGAGAAGATGAACAGTTGATCGTCTTAGTGATTTTGGTCCTCAGGGCAAGTACTCGTTAGCGTCATCAATTTACACTAAATGACATTAGCAGTAGGGTATTTTTCCACAGTCATTCGTTTTTTAATTGATACGCCTTATCTGTAAGTAATTATGTTGTGCTTCGGCTCCCAGTAATATGAATTGTGATACATTAGTGCGAATGAATACATCGAAAGCCGCTTTTGCAGCGAAATAAACAAATAATTCGAAAAGAATCCAACTTTTAGGGACCTTAACGTGATGTTTTAGCCACATTCGCTAGCGAACAGTATAGTTCAGTCGTTCGCATGTCTCACCTTTTGTCAATGGGAAACGACCGTGGAATGGATAACCGGTTTTAATGGAATTTAATTATTTGATGAATCTCGATTTTTCCGGAAATTTCATTTTCGGAATGAAAGGCACTCTAACAGCCACCTTGATTTTATTTGCTCTCAGTATACGTAATCCCACAAGATTTCTTCAGCTTCCTTTATTTACTAAGTAGCAAATAATATCGCGAAAGCGCCGCAGAACGATACTGACTTGATGGGTGAAGCATAAATGCTTTTCATATTCCCCTTTGTCTGAGGAGGAAAGTTCTTTGAGTGAAGAATTATTGAGCTTTAAGCTCGCCCTGAAAGGGCAGTGAGATTAACTGTGTTTAGCTGAGCATAGAATTGACTTGGGTCTCTTGTATTTGCAGTCATCTGCTTTATTATAGGCTGAAGATCAGTGGGTTCGGATGATTAATTGTCTTGATGAAGTACTTTTCTGCTAGGTCATGAAGGAGGGGTGTGATGTAGGGAATGTTGACTTCTCTGTGAACTGGGAGTTTCAGATAAACCATGGGGCATCTAAACTCATTCTCAGACATTTGTTCTGTATTCTCTGCAGCTTCTGAATATTTTTGTTCGAGGTGTGACTCCGTGCAGGAGATGCGTAAGTGATGACTGGGCGTATTGCCATCCTGTATACGAGTAGTTTGTTCTGAGTGTCCAGTTTACTTTTTCTGTTGATCATGGGGTAGAGCTGCGCAATTATTTTGGATGTCTTTGAACTTATGTGTTTTATATGACTGGTGAATTGTAGTTTTTTTTTTTGTCGAGAATTACGCCGAGATATTTGACTGTATTCTGCCAGGATCTTAACTCCTAGTAAATGTATATCTTCCTTTATCTGAGGCGTCTTTCTAGTGAACAGTAGAGGTGAACTCTTCTGTGGGTTGGCATGGATCCTCCAGTCCATCAACCATTTCTCTAGTGTGTGAATACTGTTTTGGAGTCTTTTGATGGCTAGTTTGGGGCTGAGAGATCTTGCTGATAATACAGTATCGTCTGCATATAATGCAGTGATTGTTGAGCTTGGGTTTTGAGGGATATCAGCCATGTAGATAGAAAACAGCAAAGGGGACAGGAGTGAGCCCTGTGGCACACCCGCCAAGACCTTGCGTCTCGTTGACACAGTTTCATTTATTTTGACTTGCATGAATCTGTCTTTGAAGTATAGTGTAATGTTAGGAAACAAATCAGGTGTTGCAATCAAATTTCTACAAAAATGTCTCAACATTGTGATTTGGCATTGCGCTCATCTTTTACACTTAGTATTATATGCTTTTTATCATCAATCACCAAAAAATCAACGAGAATTAAATTCGATTGCAAAAGACCTTGGGATCGAAATTTTGAAGATCGGCCGTGTGTTTGGACCACGATGGCAGCTTGCAGTTTACGAACGGCTTTTTGGAGAAATTACCTAGCTTTATGCAAGCATTTTGCATCTATCGATAAATATAAGGGCTTTTTGAACCGACTTCTCAATTTGGAATTTTTAGCATTAATGATTGATATCCTACAGGAATTATCATATCTGTCAGAAGCTCTACAAAGTAGCAATATAAGTATTATAAGAATAAGTTAGGCCTTTTTTTTTTTTTAGCTCGACCATGCGAGCCCCTTGTTAAAATTTTCATAGCCCACCACTGGTTGTAAACCTAAAAGTAAAAATAATTCTTATCTTGCAAGATTTGTTCAAATCTTTATTTTTCTAGCGAAATATTATTTTTAATAAGAAAAAAAATAATCCGTTAGCTTTCGCGAGCTTTATATTCTGTTAGCAATTCTCTATCTGATGCTTCGAGAAAAATGCTGGTTCATATATGCACGATTATGCAAAAGTCAAGGTAGTATACTGATCGCATTAAATCATTTTTTTGATTATGTCAATATGTTATATCCAGGGTTGTCGCCAGATTAGATCGCGCCCTGAGGCAAAAAATTAAATATCGCCCCTGATGGCAAAGACAAAAAATATAAGAAAATCTCCAATTGCTATTTTGTTTTTATTACAAGAGAAACATTAATGCAAAACGATCACATAATAATATTAATTAATTAAATGTTTGCTCTACGGGGATATCGAATAATAATACTGTTTATAAGCACTTCTAAATTTAAATTATAAGCAATGTCCGCCTCTGTCGATAGAGTTGCTATAACAAGCAATCTTTGTTGGGTCATTGCTGTTCGCAAATAATTTTTAATCAGTTTAAGCTTGGAAAAACTTCTTTCCGAACTTACTACGCTGACAGGAATTGTTAGCGACGGCTACTACTGCAATATGGCTGAACGAGCGCCCTTATTAAGCCGCGCCGTGAGACAGGCTGCCTCTATGCTACACCCTGTCGACGGTACTGGTTATATATACCGAAAAATGTCGGAATGTTAATACTTGGCCTTCCACACATGATCTATTGAAGATTAGACTATATTTGAACTTGTATTTTGATGCCACTTGTTATATTGTTGAAAATATTGAAAACCTATGGTATATTTTGTCCGCGCGGTTAGCCTAGTGGCTTTGGCTTCTCAACCATATGCCTGGGGAAGAAGTGTCCTAGGTTCGATTCCCGTCGACGACGTGAGGAGCTTAAGGATCTCCCTCAGCCATAGCCACCTTGGGCGTGGACGGCAGAGTTTTTTCCTCCAGTTTATCTGGGGTTTTTCATCCCGCAAGCAGGCAAACTGGCCCCGTGAACACAGAGATACAGTCAGGAATACTTAGAGGCATAGGGCTGACCATCTTATCCTCGGATTTCGGTTACGAAATCCAAGCATGCTTGGAAGGCTGTGGGCCTTAAAGGCCTGTTAAAGCCATTGGGATACGATATCGTATATTTTAGTACCATGGGGTGAGTCAAGGATTGTTTAGGAATCCCGCTGTGGATGACAAACATGGAACTTTCAAGTTTGTGAATTCAGACCTCCAGTATGCTGCTCGGTGGTGTCACACTTAAATACAATCACACTTATAGTTGCCCCAATGAAAGTCAAACTCATTTCTTGTCCTGTGGGTATCTTGGAAAACTTTGTTGGATATCTTTGATCGTTCCCTTTCTCCGATTTTTCAATTGTAGCATTTACTTTCGTTTGATTTACTTTTCATTAAATTTCGTATTTCTCTATTATTATGCGCAGTTTTTCTACTGAATTCAAGTAATTCTTCAATAGCTCTGATTGGCTAAAATCTTAAATTAGCCCTCCTTGACTGTTGTTTAGGCCCCTCTCAAAGATAAAAAAGTTTTCTCAATGTTTCTTACCATGTGTATTTTAATCGACTCTCTTCCAAATATCCAGATTAATTTTCCATAACTTTAAGAATTACTAAAGGAACAAAAAGTATTCGTAATACGGGTTTTGTCTTTTTAGCTGAATAAAATCTCTAATTCAGCAGTGATACATAATCTCCCCACACTCCAAGAAAAAGCTTTCCGAAGTATTCATTGCTTTAAATGGAGTCGCACTCCCAAAGAAAAACAATTCATTGTTTAATTTTCGTGTCTTTTCTTGCGTCTATTTTTAGACACCAAATGTTGTTACATCAACATATTATTTACATGAGCGTCAATGTGGCAGCGAGCAAAATGGCCTGGTCATCGACCGACCAACCAACCCTACACGAAGTGACGCCACTGGAAAGATTATTCTTTTAGCTAATTTTCTTCAGTTTCTGTTTCAGGAAAATAACAGCCTCAATTTATTCCATTCCTTTTCTTTTCCTAGACATAAGCTTAACTTTCCCCAAACCTCTGAGCAACGTTTCTCCATGCAATAATATTTTTTCGAAGTTTATTGCATTCTTTGATGGTAAATTAGAGGTCATAAAAGTTCACGCCGAGCATCGGAGTAGCATAATATTTAGCAGAAACTTTGGATGTATAAAAACACATATACCAGTCTGCCAAAGTATGTG
The DNA here is from genome assembly GCF_054136105.1 of Typopeltis vanoorti. Classification (NCBI taxonomy): domain Eukaryota; kingdom Metazoa; phylum Arthropoda; class Arachnida; order Uropygi; family Thelyphonidae; genus Typopeltis; species Typopeltis vanoorti. The sequence continues at coordinate 6,438,384 of NC_143563.1, forward strand.
GACACCGCATATGTTATTTTTGACTTCTTTTTTTCTCTAAAATTTCTTCGTAAACTTTCATTCTATTTTGGAATCGCGATCGTAACATGTCAGGCAATTATTCGTTAGTCACGGCTCAAACGAACGTTTACAGGAAACTTCTATTCGGCCGTCTTAAATCATCGATGGTGTTAGTTGATGTGGAATTGTGAGCGTGTAGACGATGTTAACGGTTCGTCGACTTCATTTAATTTAGTCGCTCAGCAATTTTCATTTTGCGCTAGGAAAATGCGCCATTGAAATAATTTTATTCAAATTTTTTAAGTACACAGAAAAAACTCACTTTTCTCGAGATAACTTACGTGATTTGTGGAATTTAAACAAATTTTGTGATAATTTGCAGGACAGGCTTTATTCCCTGTTAGGAACACTTTTATACTGCGTTATTGGACTGGCAGCAGTTAATTATATGCGATAATTCGCGTGAAAGAATTGTTGCGATTACAATTATTCTCGCGGTGCTCTTTGTTGGAAGAGAAATATATAAACTATTTAAATTTTGCAATGCATTGAAAACGATGGCAATACAGGTAACCCTCGTATAACGCGGATGTTAGGTACAGAGAAATGCCGCGTTATGTAAATCGCGTGATGTGAGACTCAGATCACATAGATAAAGTAGGTTTCGGTTCCGGAATCGTTTTCTCTTTTTTTTTTTTAATTATATAAACAACAATGACATATCCAACAAAATATATTTTCGTTTAATTCAGCTAATTCCTGTAAGTTAAGAAAACACATAAACTATGAAACAAATACATAGTATAAAATTATAAAAAATTATAAATTGTACGTAAATTTCATTGCATATAATTTTTATTAATAATATAATGCATAAATGTTTTAGGCAAAATAAAATGAAGTGTATATTTTAATCGTCATCATTCCCTTGAAAACCAACATTTCGTAGATGTTCTTTATTTACGAGTGGCCGGACGTCGTCATCACGTGAAATCTCTTGGACATCATTTGTATAATTCTCATTGCATACTTAAGCTGATTTAGTTATCAAGAAATCAGTAATAAAACCTTGTTTCTAATTTTGATCACTATGCTGCAATTTTTATTAAGTTCATAATACGGAGCTAAACAAATATCCAATTGTCTCGTGAATTTTTCGGAGCGCTCCATTGAGAGTTCATTATCCATAAAATCCATATCCATATTATCGCAATCCTGGCCTGATCAGATGGACCGACCTCCTCCTCACCTTGCTATCTATGTTGGTGACTTCAATTCCCATCACACCATGTGGGGCTATTCCTCTAACAACCGGGATGGTAATAATCTAGCTAACTGGATGGATACACATAACTTGTATTTGAATTACGATGCCAAGCTAGACGGCACTCTTTACTCAGCCATATGGAACAGAACCTACACCCCAGAACCATACTTAACAGATTCCCTAATAGTCAACATCGTCCTACATTAATAGAGATAGGAACATCAATCCAAGTCATCAGCGGAACACAAATCGTTAGATGGAATATCCGCAGGTCCAACTGGACTGCATTTCAGAAACAAATCGAGCAAACCATTACAGCAATTCCACTCACTCCTAATTGCTATCCTACATTTGTTAAACTACTCAAATCTGCATCAAAAGCCTCTATTCCTAGAGGCTACAGAAAACAATATATTCCATGTTGGAGAAGAGAAAGTGAGGAACTCCTAGCCAAATATGAGGAATCTGAAGATCCAACTATTGCTAAGGAACTCATATCAACCCTGGATAAAAACAAAGGAAAGATGGATCTCAACCATCAATGAACTCGATTTCGTCATCACATCTAGTAGGAGAAGCTGTTCACTTCTGAGAAAATTAGGTGGAGCAGAGCCAACAACACACAAAACAACAGAGATAACTCCTGATCAAATGGCTAACCATTTATTGAAAACCTGAAAGATTCATCCCAGCTCTACCAGGAAAATTGCTGTGCAAGCTTCCACTAGACAAATCCTGAGGATGGAACCTGAGTTTCTTGAACTCGTACACCCAGTATCTCGGGAAGAGGTACAAGTCTTAAAACTTACCAAGAATGGCAAAGCTGCAGGAGTGGATGGTATACTCCCCGAGTTCCTAAAACATCTTGGTCAACATGGGCAAACATGACTGTCTGCCCTTTTCTCAGAAATCATCATGACTGGTAAACTACCAAAGCTGTGGCGGGAAGCCAAAATAATTGCCGTGCCCAAACCAGGGAAAGATCCAAATGATGTGAAAAACCGGCGACCTATCTCCTTGCTTTGCAGCACCTTTAAGCTCTTTGAAAGAATTCTCCTTAAAAGAATTTCACTACTAGTCGAAAGAGCACTCCCGACTGAACAAGCTGGCTTCAGGCCAGGAAGAAGTGGCTTCGACCAGGTCCTGGCCCTGACAACTCAAACTGAAGTAGGCTTCCAGAAGAAATTTAAATCTGGAGACAATTTCATTGACCTAACATCTGCTTATGACACTGTCTGGATCGGGGTCCTCCTCCTAAAACTACGAAATATAAAGTGTAAAAAAACTTTCCAACTTTTTGATTCTATTCTCTCCAACAGAAAGATCCGGGTCCATATTGGCGGAAAAAAGAGCAGGCCCATATTCCTTCACAACGCTCTTCCTCAGGGCTCTGTGTTATTCCCTATACTTTTTAACATCTGCGTGTATGATCTGCCTCATACCAGATCAAGCAAATATATGTATGCCGATGACTTAACATTCTTACATCATTCTACCTCCTTTACCAATCTATAATCAACCTTGAATACAGACCTGAACACTCTGGAAGAGTACTTTAAGCAGTGGTACTTGTAGCCAAATCCAACGAAAACCGTGTCTTCAGTATTCCACCTGTACAATGCAGAGGCGAATCGACAACTCAATCTTTCTTTATGTGAAAAAATGGTAGAACAGGAGCCTCGCCCAAAATACCTTGGAGTGAGCCTGGACAGAAGCCTAACCTATAAAAGGCACATCATCATCCTCTGCAATAAAATTAAAACCAGAAATAATATCATTTCAAGACTTGCTGGAACAACCTGGGGTTGTGGTGCAGAAGTCCTAAGGTAGTCTGCACTAGCCCTCGCATTCTCTGCAGAATGCGAGGGCTAGTGCAGACAGAATATTGTGCCCTGTCTGGGAAAGAAGTACACACGCTAACATTTTAGACACCCAGCTAAACTCTACCATGCGCACAATTAGTGGGACAGTGAGACGCACACCTCTCTCCTGGGTGCCTGTTCTATCTGACATTGCTCCACCACACATACGTAGAAGACAAGCCTCGATTAAGGAATTTAATAAAGCAGTGAGCAAACCACTCCTGCCCCTACATCAGACTCTCATAAACTCACCTAGTCTACGCCTCAAATCTTGAAAGCCTCTCTGGTCCATGAACGAACTCTCTTCAGCTGCGCTGCCATCAATATCTGACATATGAAGAGAAAAACTGGCCCAACAATCTATCAACAAACGGCTTCTTGGTAGAAGTTCCTGTACTCCGCAGCCTGGTTTTGATCTTCCTAGGAAGATTTGGTCATCAATAAACAGGACCAGAACTAGTCATGGCAGATGTGGCTACCTTCTACATAAATGGGGGCTGTCAGATCAACCTTATTTTGATTGTTCTCCCGTGGCTCAGTCGATTACTCATATTGTGTACGACTGCCCAAGGCGGCAATTTCACCGTGGTGGCCTACAGCAGTGCTTCCCAAACTTCTGGATGTCAGGGCCCCCCTTTGCAAAAATTAAAATATTTCACGCCCCCCCTCGAAAAAAAATCGTAATAGAGATATATTATTATAATATTTATTGAATTTATATTCAATACAAAACATACACAGCGAATATTGCAAACATCAAACGCATATATTATATTTTTTGCCTTTTACCGTTTGGTTCTGAAGACGATGCGGGCTGTTCTGACAAAATATGAAATACTGTCCTTTTTTTTGAGTCTGTTTCAGCTTCTTCTGATTGTTCGCGGGAATTTTTTTTTATTTTTTATCAGCCACTTATCCATCTCAGGGTTAAATTTTTTAACGTAGAATAGATCAAATAATATCACCACTTACCGATACTGGCACACCACAGACTGATAACATGAAATTGGTGAATATTACCTGAATAAGGGAATCCCAGGACCAGGAACATTTTTCTCTTTTGTGACTTTTCGCCCTTTACGGTAATTAAGCCTAACGCGAAACAGACAGCAAAGGCAGGTTATTAAAACGTGCATATGATTGGTGCGGTATTAGCAAAAGATCGCGCAACCGAAAGATAAAAGCATAGCTGACAATTGAGTTGAAATGCTAACTCTCTTCAACCGAATTCCATATGTGAAACTGCCATAACATTCATTATATATATATATATATATATATATTACACTTTTACGAATTTTAACACGTTCCGTTGAATTTTATTGCTGCCTTGGGAAATCGAACTCACACACATCTAACAATAGTTTTTAGTTAGATACTGTGTTTGCCCATGCCACATATGGTTTTGCTTGAGTCTATATATATATATATATATATACAGCATAGTTTCTGTATGAGGGGACATGTAATTCATTAATTAGTTTTTATCCCAGTTGTCTTTAATTGCACTATTTGTTGAGAAATATATTACACAGACTCCTCATACCTTATTCACTGGCATAATAAAAGTACTTGTTTTATTGCCTCTGCAGCATAGTGGCTCTTAGGGAGGACGTGTTGTTTACCACTGCAAGCGAGTTACTATATCCCCACATGAACTTGTTTAAGCTTTTTTTCTTGTGTGAAGTATATGCGAAACTTTTATTGGTAACAGAAAACTAGCTCGGATGAGAGTGATAATATAAAACGAGTTTTGATATGTATATAAAGTCAATATCAACAGTCCCTGATTACGAACGCGTGATGAAAGGGACAGGAAGATTTGGAGCTTCCCTGGAGAGCATTCGAAGTAAATACAATTAACCACTGCTTTGAAATGAAACATATGAATAAGCAATATTTACTAATATTCGTTAAGCGCCGAAATACGCATGAAGCAAAGTTTGTGAACCAACACCAATGTGTGAATTTTTGCATTAAAATATAAAAAATAATAAAAAAGAAATAAATAATTAAAGTTAAATACCTTTATTTTAAAATAAAAAATCTACTTAGTCTTAAAACATTTTAAATTTGTTTTCATTATATCACGCCCCCCCCTCAACAAAACCTACGGCCCACAGTTTGGGAAGCGTGGCCTACAGGACAACCACAAAAGTGATGGATGAGACCTTGAATTGGCTTTCCAGCCTGGACCTTGACCTGTAGTTGGTGTGGCGGTGGTTATGGAGGAAACAGAAGATCACGGTCTCCTCTCACCACGAAGACGTTATTCTCGTAGTCGCTCTCATAGTCCTCGTCATGGTATCAACAGAACTCCTCATGTTAGAAGATGATGAAATGTGAAATGGGCCCCCTCTAATGGATCAAGTTTTCTCACACAAGACACAACTCCCCTCTAATTAAACCTAGGATACAGCTACATTTATGTTGTGAAGTGTTGTGAGAACATGCAGCCTTGTCATACCTGTTACAGTAGGACGATAATTGCCCCTGGCTTGATTATGACAAGTTACTTTTGCTTTATTTAAAAAAAAAAAGAAAGAAAGAAAGACTTAGAAAACAGGTTGTGCCTTTTATGTAATGAACTTTTATATGTTAAGATTTTCATTATTTGTTGCTGGAAATTGTGATTGTACTCTTCACTTGCCAGTTTCATGTAGCCATAAGCATAAATAAATAAATAAATCCATAAAATAACTTTCTTGCCAAGTTCAATCCTTCTGCTAATTTTTTAAACTGAATTCTTTAACGGATTTTCATCGCAATCAGAATCTTCGGCAGAACTTTTCCCTCCATTTGGTTCGACGTCATCTATTAATTGTACCAGTTCCTCCTCATTCAAATCTATTTCCCCATCAATTAATTCACTAATTTCGTTTTCAACCATATCGCAAAAGCGCACTAAGTGGCCATTACTATAAAAAATAAATTTTTTACATAAAAAAGCATTACATATTGTATGTAACTCACCAAAAAATAAAGTTTCTCAGCTTGAGATTAACACATTTATGATTTTTAATGCGCTTTTCTGGCAGAAAACGAAGACAATTTTCAATAATAAACACTTCATACAGTAAGCAATTCACGTAAATACGTTCTAAAGGATATTTCTCATAATACAAATTCGCTATTTATAACTATATGCGCGATACGGGCAGACGCAAATTTGACGAAGATAAAATTTGACTTTTAAAGTCGTGCGTTGAAAAATGTATGGAAAGATAAAGGCTTACTACAGTTTGTAGACCATCTTATATCGAAACCGCGTTGTATAAGTACCGCGTTGAACAAGGGTTACTACAATTTGTAGTCCGCGTTATATCGAAACCGCGTTGTATAAGTATGAGGGTTACCTGTATATATTTGATGTTGCGAGTCTTTTTTTTCCTTTTAGAATAATGAGCAGGACATTGGATTTTTTTCCTTCCAGTTTTTGCTATGGTTCATACTAAAAATATCTTTCTGTAGTATAATTTACACCGCCTGCTTTGACTATAAGCCTCGTTTATCTATTTCGCCTTTGATTTTCTCGAGTGAGTTGAATGTTATTTGAACTGATTAGACCTGGTATGAAAAAAAAAAGTTAGACCTGTACTCGTGTCCATAAAAGGTATTTTGCACTGTAATTGCTCACTGTGTTTACGAGATATGGACTCAACAAAGCTTGTGTCCCCGTAATTGTATACAAGTAATGTTCCCGAATAACATCAGAGATAACATCATTGGATACAGGGTGCTCAGTGGACAAATTGATGGCGAATATCAACCATTTACTCTTCCCCAATCTCTCCTCAAACAACGTTACGATTGTCAGGGGTGCAATTTGCATCGGAAATAAGAAATACCCCATATATGCTGATGCTATATTTGTAAACACTTCTCAGCAGAATGCATTCTTGGCTACATTCTTTCTAATTTGAATGTGTTGGCCAAAAATGAAACAATTCTTCTCGTCTTTTACCTACCCACTATTTCAATGAATAAAGGATTAATTGCCTGTCTGCAATCATAATTAATTTTATTTCATTTTTAGCCAATAGGTCAAGACCCCAATTATCATTTCTTCCTTAAGTTGGGTCAACACTCAAAAATTCACCTTAATGCCTAGAGAAACGACCACTTGTGGGACCCTTCTTCCGCTCAGTGTATAATTATGGTGCCTTTCGGTGGAAAAAATCTCTGTCTCATACGGATATGGCAGGCTATTTGGGTTTCAATTATGAACTCCTGTTGTCTATCCGGTAGAACAGGTGTAATCGGCCAGAAAACACGAAATTAGCAGCCCAATACACATACTTGCCTGTTTGCCTTCAGTTCCTTCGGTATAATTCCCGAACAACAATTAAAATCCGAATGTTTTTTTCATAAATTCAGCGCCGCCCCCCCCTCTATCTTAAAAATGCAATATCGTACGCACTTAGCCTTCTACTAGATTTTTTAAACGTTTTTACACTAGTTGAATATTTTTTACATCAAGATTTCACTCTAGATAAATTAGAAATAAAAAAGATAAAGATTTCAGCGAAAAATAGACAGAAAATGGTCACGTTCTAAGAGATTTCTCTCACACTCTCTCTCTCTCTCTCTCTCTCTCTGCAGGCATTTGACATTCCGTCCCCCACTCTTTAACAATCTCTTTCCTTTCCTAACATTCCTTCTCTTAGTTCGGTATATCTGATGCAATAGAAAGAAAGCTGATTTTATTTTCATAAGAATGAAGGTAAAAGCGAGGAGATGTTGCACTGCTCAGGAAGGTGTTTTCGGCCACAAGTGGAACTATGAAGGTGGCTCGCAAATACTAATCTTTCATTCTAAGCAAATATGAAATCAGGAAGAGGATTTGAATCCAGTTGCGTACTCAGAAAGGCATTAAGTGAACTATGAAATTTATATTACAAAGGATTAGGAAGCATTGGTGATAATGATATTAGAATTCCTTTTATTTGTCATCTTAAAAGTTGTATGAATGCATTTTATTTTTCTAGATTAATGTAACAATCTTTATAATAACCCAGAAATATTATTCTCAATTAATATAAAACATGTACATTTATAATATTCCTAATGACAAATATTATATTTCTAAAAATTATTGAATGGCTTTTAAAATTCATACACCTATTATCTTTTATATTATATAACTATGCAGTGACGAGTCGATTTTAATTGCATTTTTATGTCTAATACATTAGGCACCCAAAGATAACTTCATTGGCCAATAAAAATGACCAATCGAGGATAATCGTGAAACCATTTGTGAAAAAGAAATTTTGCATTGTTAAACTTTAACAGTTAAACATAAACCTCTGTGAGATAAATCGTAGACTGTCGTTTGTAACATAAATATTGTTTACTTTGCACTATATTTCCAAAATGGTTCTATAGAAAACCAAAGAGTTTGTAAATTTTAATAAAGACGTTACGTACTCCATCATAAATTCTCAGTTCAAGAGGGTGAAATGGTATCATTTGAACAGGTCGTTACATTTTGCCAATACAATTGAAAGGACTTGAATTGTGAATGGATAAATTTTTGTGCTATTCTAAATTTTAATAGCCTGAATTGTTTTTGAAATTTTGGAAACGAGCGATAGTTCCTTACAAATCTATCATGCCATATGAAATCCAAATTCACGACATTCACATTACAAGAAAGTATCGCAAACTGCAGCTATTTTTATAATTGTTTTGGAGCATTTACATACTTGTTAATAAGAATAATTTAAATTGTTTTCGCGCTGAAATGTCAAAAGAAATCCTGTGGTGCTTTTTGCAATCCTAATTATTTCACACTGATCTTTGAGGGAGAGATGTCTGAATTCGGACAACACTCAGTGAAGTGCTCGGTTGGCCACGTGATTCGACATATCAGTTGCCTCTGATAGATAAATTAATTCAGCCTGGAAGTTATTTCTGTTATTTTTGGATCCTGAACGTATTTTTATTCTGTGTTTATAATATCTGGACAAATTGTTCTCTTACATTAAACAAGTAGACCTTAGAATGCAAAGGAAAAACAATTCTAGTGGTGTAATTATTAGTAAATCCAAAATCTAGTATGACAGACCATCTCTCAACTAGCCATTAAAAGAACAAATATGGTTATTATATTAACGGCTATTATAGCCTGTTTTTGTTTAGGAGTGTCCCTTATTTTAAATACATTGGCTATTATTACTCAAAAAAGGGGGTATATATATTTTAGGGCATTATGGGTGAGTATAGAAGGCAATTATAGTAGAATATAAGAGGTAGAAAAAATTTTGTACACACCTTGTTTTGATTCCAGCATGTCTTCCAATTTCATGATCCTGCTTTTGGAAACTTTGGAAACCCGGGTTATATATATATATATATATATATATATATATATTATTGTGTTTAGGGGCGCATTTTGTTGGGGGAAAGGAGAGAAGGAGAAGGGTTTACGTATGTGGAAACTGGGGCAGGGGAGGGGGTTAACGGGTGCGGACCGTTTCGGTCGACTGACCATCATCGGAACTTTTTCGGAATGAGTGTAGGGCTATGTCAAGACTGTAAGTTGAATCTACCAAATAAGGGCAATTGTGGTCGCTAAATGGCCGGAGGCTTGGCTTAATTTGTAGGTTCTGGATCGTCCGACATTCGGAAATTAGGTAGGGGCAGTGGACGCTGATTGAATTTTCATCGCATTTTATGGCGATAGTTTCGGATATTCTAAGCATTGTTTCGTTATCTTGTTTGTCTGTGATTATGGCCTTGTCGATTTGGGGGGTATGTTTTAGTTCAAGGGCGTGAGCTGCAATGTCTGTCTGCCCTGTTCTTTGTGTTTTATTTTTCTTTTTGATGTTGCGATGTTTTTTGTGTTCAGATATTCCGGAATGGGAATATTGCAATCCCTGAAGCGCTCTTGTAGTCTAGTCCATAAAGACCTAATAGTTGAGCTAGTGTAGGTGACGTCACAATCTTTTTGACAAAGAAATTTGTAGACTACTTTGTGGTGTTCGAATATTTCTTTGTGTGCGAGAGATTTAGTGGGTTTTAGGAGAGTTGTTAATTTTCGGTTCGTGGTGAATACTAGCTTATAGTTTGTGTTTTTGAAAATGTATTTGTAGGCTTTGTATGTGTTTTGGATGTATGGCAATTTGATGACCATACGTGTAGGGAAGTCTGTTTTGGTTGTATTATTGTTAAGACGGGATTTTGCCGTATAGTTCGCGTAATTTATTAGATGCGTGGGGTAGTTGCGATTTTTGAAAACCTTGTTAAATACTTTAATTGAGTGTGAAGATAATTGCTGTTGGTTGAGAATTTGTAAGCAATGATAAATTGTGATAGGATGAGTGATTTTTTTAACGGAATATGGGTGGTATGAATTGAAATGGAGGTAGTTTCCGATATGTGTGGGGTTGTGGAATATCTTAGTAGCTATCTTGTTATTGCTTCTGATTAATGTCAGGTTTAAGAAATTGATGGATTTCTTCTGTTCAGTTTCCATGGTGAATTGTAGTCTGTTGTTAAAATCGTTGAGGGATGTTTGTAAGGCGGAGATGTGTGAGGGTTTAACAATGCATAGAATACCATCTACATATCTGCCATAAAAGGTGATACGGGGGGGGGAGCAGTTGAAGTGATTCAATGTGTGCCAGGAATAATTCCGTTAGTTGTCCACTGGTGTTTTTGGCCCATTGGGAGACCGAAATTTCAATATTAAGAAAGAACCCAGATATCATGATCACAAAAGCTGACAAAGGAGATATTGTAGTCATCATCATCAACAAAACCGATTACCACAACAAAACAACGGCCGTCTTAAACGACCAACACACATACAAAAAAATCCACAATGATCCTACCCCGACCTCATAAAACAAATCAACAGCACCCTACACACCTTAACGAATTCTCTCTTTTAACAGTTACGTCCCAAAACTCACATTTTCAAAGACAACATTCGGTTGTCAAGCGACGTCGCAATATCTTATCTGCATAAATAGTAATTTGCTCTGGCAATAATATTAATAATATATATTTTTTAAACATTTTTATTTCTCAGATAAATTACATACACTATAGGAACACAATTATGCATAACAAATACTTTCTCGTACATAAACGTTTTTTAAATGATAATAATATCAATATCTGTTTACAACGTATATTATTATAATATTCATAGTGATGATTATTACAGATGTTTCTTTGCAATTTTACACTCTATATATACAATATCAATGGATATAATCACTCTATATTGCATACTTTTGTTACAATTATTACACACATTTGATTACATATGATACATCTTCTTGGACGAGAACGAATTTCTCTGCTTTCATCCTCGAAGCTTCTATGTAAGCTTATTATTTTTTATAATAATAATAATAATAATAATAATCAAGAATTTCATCATAGGAAAGATAAGACACGGTTTTCAAAGTTTCCTAACAGACGCATTGTATAAACAAACGCAAGAAAGAAAAAAGAAACGACATTGAAGTTCATTTACAGTTTAAGTCGAAAATCATTAAATGGGTATTTCGCAACGTCGGCGACAAATTATTTGCCGTAGTTAAGAACAAGCTCATCTTAAGGCTAACGCGCAGGATATTCGATCCAATGATGGTGTGGTTTTTATTAACGAATGTATTTTGTCGACACCTTGCTCACTGCTCGTAAGTTTTCCGAGCAACGTCATTTTTACTTGTTCTGCAATTACTGCTCCAACCCATAATTCCTTGAACGGTATGTTTCATAGGACTTTTAGTTTCACTTTCACTTTTAGTAAAATTAAAGCAGAAAATCAGTAAACAAGGTTTGCTGAATAAAATTATTGCGTAGACAGCGTTTCTTTCAGAAAAAATTTGCACTTTGAGAAACGAAGAAACAGTAATGGTGGCACTGATGAAGCCATCTGATTGATAATTGCAGTGTTGTTTGTTTTCTAACTTGATGCGATTAAATCATCCAAAGATGGCAGATTATGAACGGAAGCCGGTCAATGTATTGAATATCCGCTCTCCACCCCACAGATCGTGGCTTCGAATCCCACCGTGGGCGTGGATGCTTGTAAAATCCTGCTCTGAACGAGCCTGTATAGTATATAATTTTTTCTCCTTGACTTTATAAAAGCTTGTTTTAAGAAATGCCTGATAACATATATATATATATATATATACAGGGTGTTCGGGATAAATTTGACAGTTTCGTAAGGTAAAAGAAAATCTTCTTTGTATCTATTAAATTTAATGAATTGACAAAAAAACATTACAGGCAGAGTTAATTACAATACTATCAACAAGATTTACTCAAAATAACCACCATTAGCATCGATGACAGCTTCAATTCTGCTTCGGAACCTCGAACAAGCTGATGCTACAGTCTCCCTGGGAAGGGCCGCAAAAACTGTTTTAATTTTATCCATTAACTGGGCTTTTGTATTACTGGAAGTGCGATTGGTGTCTTTTTCAACTGCGCCCCATACAAAATAATCCATGGGGTTAAGGTCTGGGGAGTTTGGAGGCCAAACATTTGGACTGGTGAAGTCGTAGAAATTTTCAGACAACCATTTTTGACTTTTCCCAGAGGTGTGGCAAGGGGCCGAATCCTGCTGCCATACATACGGCCTACCATTGGCTACCCTTGTTATCCAGGGCTTGACTACAGTTAGCAACTCCACGAACAAAGCCTGAATTCCAATGCCAGGGTTCTTCAACACCTGTTCCTGCAGATTTGCGAGGAATTCTGCTGTACGAACGCAATCAGATCGTCTGCTAGGGATCTTTCTTCTTGCTACATCCTCGTAGTCACCATTGCAAGTCTCTAGTTCATGCCTGATTGTTTTTACTGTATTCAGGGAGCATTGGGCAGCAGTCGTAATATCCTTATTTTGATGGCGGGCACGAATCATCATGATACAAGTTATTCTCTTCCATGATTCAGGTGGGTTCCAGCTATCCATCCTTTCTGACATCTTGTATATGAATGAAGAAGGGTCCAAACTTTTAAATGAAGAGAAGTGTGTGTTAATACATGTAACTTACGGAAAAATATAATTAATTATAAATATGTCAAATTTATCCCGAACACCCTGTATATATATATATATATAATACAGGACGACCTCAAAGGCTATATCTCCTTGCCATACATCAGCACGCTCTCCAAGAAACTGAGTAGAATTTTGGGAAAGTGTAACATAAAAACGTGCTTCTCTACTCTTCCTAAACTAAGATGAAGTTTAGGCAAATACGAACAAGTTCACAGCTATCTACAATTTCCAGGTGTGTACAAATTCACATGTGACTGCGGAAAACCATACTATGGCCAGATGGAAAAATCCATCCTCCTACGTCTCGAAGAACACCAAAGAGACATCGCTTACAAAAGAACTAGAGCAAGTGCCCTCTCAAGCCATGTCCTGTTTTCGGTTAACACAAATAATGAAGGCCGCCAACATGAGATAAACTGGATAACAATTTCAAACGTGCCACGACGAGGTAGAACGCCGCATAATCGAGTCTAAAGAGATTGTCATAGACCCTCTTCATATAAACAGTAACCTCAGCTATAATTTGCCTGACTCTTTTAGCTCTGCTGTCAGATATTGGCACACTCGTAAAGCCACACGCGCACAGGTGTCCAACAATAGAACTTTAACACGGACTGTAGCTCAGTTCAAAATAGCAGTAGTTTATAGTCGATTTCATAATGTATGGTTTTATAGTGACTCAATGCTTCTTTACAGTGTTTTTTATTGGCTTTCTATGTTCTATCACGCCTGAAGAAGTCGGCCACCCCGATGAAACATGTTGCGTATTTTAATAAATTGCATTATTTATTCTAATTCCCGTCAGTCAGTATGTAAAAAACATGAATATATATGTAGAAAGTATATATATATATATATATATATATAAGAATTTGAGAATATCACGAGGTGCTAATTGTTACGTATCAGACCAACCTATTAATTAATATTTTTCTGAACTCAATCGTGATTGGTTGCGAGTCTTGTTACAAATGAGTATTTCAATAAGGCGCAAGAGCTAACGAGTGTCTACGGTTGGTATTTATGGCCTCGCCTTCTATTGTCGATCTTGAAGATTAATCCCGGTATGCTTTTAAGTTCATCCATGAAGAACATCATAGCAAAATAATTACCCTCATTATTTTGTCTATTATAACTGATAGTGACGATGTAACGACTAAGTGGAATTAAAGTTTTAAAATTAAATATCCCAGCGGAATTACGCAGCATTCAAACTCAGAAATATTGCGACAATTGTTTATTAGAAATATTCTTCAGCTTTAATGTCTAATCTTAAACCATAAACCGTCACAGGTGGTGTACCGAGTTTAAATGGACTTACATAAGTCCATTGGAACTCGTCTCAGCGTTTGCCTACAGAGTAAATTTCGATTCTTCAAAAATTATTTTACTCGGGTGGAATCCTCCTTTAATTTTTCCTTGAAATTAGCGAACTGCGGTCATAACAGGAAACAAACGAACGAAAACTGAAAGGCATAATGCTGCGTTCTTCTCGGACCTCCTCGTCTCAGCATCCCCATTCTCGTTTTGTAGCACTTCTTGAGCAACATTGCTCCTCAGTGAGCTTCCATGTTTTAAAGACAGGGAACAGCCGTCAAGCATAGTAGTACACTAAAATATCGTCTAAGAAAATGTTTGTTGCTATTTTTATGCAAGGTCAGATTTTATTACCCAAAGTATGCATTTTATATGCACGTGTCATTAATGGATATACAGTTTCACTGAAAATAAAGGAGAAAGGGCTACTATAGCAAGCGTGGGAAAGAACTCTCTCAGTTCATAGATTCCAAGTGTTTAAGATTGCGTGTGTGAAACATACAAATTTCAAAAAATAACTTATGACAATACAGCCGAATGATGAAATAGAAAAAAATATTCTAAAAGGAAATGCTATTCATTCTACGTGACTTCATCGGGTTCATTACACATACATACACACTTCCTTGTGTTGTTATTTATTCCTGCACCTAAAAAACGTTCATCTGGGACCACGAGTATTACTTAAATCCCAATAAAAGAATTCTCAGTTTCTAAACTTTTAAAACCCCATATTACAATCACGTGTCTCAATTATAATTGAGACAAGAGATGTAATACAAATTAAGCTTTCTTTAATTAAAATAACTATACAGAGTTAATTATTTGCATACAATTCATAAAAAATGATATTTCCTCTGGGACTTTGGCTTTCCATTGCAATAAGTCCACTCAGTTTCCATTTGAGAGCCATCTCACTAACTCCAAGTCAACATTCTTTCCCATAAAGCACTTTTTCTCGTTTCAGGACTTCATTGCCGGAAGAATTACCCTCATCCAGAGGGCTATCCGTCAAGAGAAAACACTTCGAGTGAAATGTTGGCTTCACAGTTCTCTAAACAAATCTTCTTACATGAATTCAGTTCCTTTGCTTTTCTAAATAATAATTTTCTTTTTGTCTTCAGTATTCCGTAATAGGGAGAACCCCGCTTAGGAGAAAAGCACCCCTTGAAATAAAATGTTCTGTCTTCACTTTCATCTGAACAAACAAACACTGAATCAACACTAGCACGGTGGATTTGCTCTTTCCAAACTTTATTTTTTTAAATAAGCAATATTAGATGCTTTCTCCATTCATTTTTTGGTGGTTGGTCGTACACTATTTGAAGGAATAAATGCATTCATAGAAATCTTTAAGTCTCCGAATACATTGCCTATAACTCTTTCTCCTCTAAAAAAAAACGTAATCCTTCCGTCTCCTCAGCAGCCGCATAAACAACTCGCTATTACTTTGATGCCTCAAATGTCTGCGCATGCGTGCTCCAGCTACAAACTGACAGAACTCAATTGACGTCCTCCTCCTCCTCCAACGGTAGGATAACACGTGTATAATAAACATTCGGGCAAGAAAAGACAGTGTTATTATACAGTTTCTCGCTATTACAGTAAAAATAATGATAATTTTTTCGACGTGTGCTGATCGAAGTTCTTGAACTACGAAAATTGCGAACGCCATGCGGTGTCGCCGCAGCCATTGGGAAACGGTGCCAAAGTTAGCGATATTTTATAACGAGCTGCGGTTATAAAACTGTTTTAATACGACTGCACTTCACAAATGATTAATTTTGTAATCATTCGTTATTTTGTGGAGACAAGTGAATTTAATTATATCGCTAAACGAAATAACTCGACAGTATTAATGGGGGGGGGGGAATAATGAAGTGGGGGAGTATCGTACATTTCATTATCCCAAGTTCTTTACATTTTTTTTTTTAAATTAAGATTGCTTAAAACAAAATTTGCCTAATTTATAAAAATAAAATAAAATAAAATGTGGGTATCTTAATTAAAATCATCAGATATTCCATACAAGACTGAGTGGATTATCCAATGACTGGCTTATAATTGTGCTTAACTACTCCTCCTCCCCTCCAACACACACCGTCCTGTAAACTATAAAATATTCTGTTTTACTGGGGTATTCTGGTCTCTGCTCTTCTCTTGGTTCACCAATCAGTGAAAGCTCTAATTTCAGATAGAAAAAAAATGAAAAAAATAAAATAAAATAATAATCTTCTAATTTTTGTCTCAAATATAATAAACATTTAAAATGCAATTTAAGCATCTCCCATTTCGCTGACCCGTTCTGACATCTTTTCTAGACATAAATTAGCTCAGTTTGCATAATTTCAAAGTTTTACAATACGTCAAAGTGTCCGATTTTATCTAAATGCCATTACCTTAAAAATTGGACTACTTTTTATATATTTTAGATTTTGCATTAACGTTTTATAAGGGTATGTGCGTAATTTGTTGCAGTACAAAAACTGATGCAATTAGACCAGTAACTAAGAAAATATTACTTCAGTGAAATGACGTGATCCACAGTACATTAATAAAACACCCACCCACCCTCCTATGCAAAATAGGAGCATTTATTGAGAGGATATTTTTAAAAAGCCCTAAACCGAAATCAACTGTTTAATATCGGTTGCTATCAAACTGACGTCGTCAATAAATCCAACTTAATCACCGTCGCAACCAAATACTCATAATGTCAAGCCATCACGCTGAAGACTACATTAGCTCTACATGAGGAAGATACCGTTCTTTGAACGGCGTCTTCTTCATGTAGTGCTAATGTAGCCTTCAGCAGCGATGTTTATACAGCAACAGAAATGCAGATTAAAATCCCTTTAAAATGTAATTCAGGACAGTATACGTTTGAGTTTCGACTGCACCAATCCCTACGCCAACTTCTTTCCATCTTTTCCACTTCTGAAATGCCACTCAAAAGCGTTCAAATTAATCCCCCAAATTCTATCTAACCGGATTAATTTTTCCTTCGCTCCTGTCCCGCCATTATTTCGTGTCTGTACCCACGATAATCCCGGAACAGTTTGTAACTCTAAAATGTTCCCGGCTAGTTTGACCTTATTGCGCGAGATTGTCATAGACCAGTTAAATTGGACGCAACTGTGCTTCTGTTCAATCAAAATTTTGATACTCTTCAATATTCCTCCCGTCTTCAATTAGCGGGAAGTGAATTACTGCTGATTCTGCGACCCATTTTATTCCTTTACTGCGATATTTTGAGGCCGGCTTTTCATCCAAATTATGTTCTTTAAGAATTGGGTATTCTGGAAATGATGAGTACTTTCGAGATCAGATCAAGAAAACGAAATGTCATAGTTTCTGACTATGATAGTCCTGACTATGCAAAGATAAGCTTTCTCGATTTATAGCTGGATTAATGTAGATGATTTCTCTGAATAGCAACCAGCAATGAAATATTACTGGACGGCTATTAGCTGAGTTCGAGTAGAGCGCTGAAATTTTCTGTTTTTTTTTTCCCGGTTCAAAAGTGATTAATTTCCAACGAAATCGTGTACGTTTGTAACATATATTCTCTTACTTACGGTTTAATTGCACCTTCCGATGGAAAGCGACATTATATATAGTAAAAAGTGGACTCCGAACCCTTGAAAGTAATTGTGGAGGAATTGTGAACATTGCGGGAGATTTTAGGATCGGGAGTTTGGTTCATTATTATTATTCAGGGAAGTTACATGACGAGGAAGAAAATTATTTTAAATTAGACAAAGCGGAAGTTCATTGTCAGCAGGCGATTTTAGTTTGCATTGAGACAAATCGGAATAAAAATTGGTGCCGTATTCTGTTACCTACTTTGAGGAAAACATAAAATACTCTTCTGAAAGTGCTTTCTTAAGCACTTTCAGAAGGATAAGCAAATGAATAACTGTTGAGTTATTCATTTGGTGGAAACAGGAGAAGTAGACTCGCGCAACACGGTGTTAATCTTTGGGCCGAAATATTCAAGTTTTATTCGTGATCCGAGTCATTAAGATCGTGCATCGAAGTACACGTCTTGGATGCGCGTGAAGTTAGAAATCAATCGAGTGTCGACTACTACTACTACTACTACACACACTGGAACCGCAGTCCTAACGCCTGGAGATGATAAAAAAATCAGTATGTATTAATTATTTTAGATGATGATATTTGCCGTAAGCATAAAAATAATTATAGACAGTCATACTTTATTTAGCATTCTCATATAGCGATATTTATTCACCCAGCTGTTGAACTCAGTGCCCTTTCGCGTTTGTGCATTGGCGATCGTATTCGTTTTTGTTTAAAGTAAACAGTTTTAAATCTCTTCTGAACTTCGCCTCATTTTCTCTCTCGTAAGAATGTTTTGACGTAAACGAAAATCTCGAACACCAAATTTCAGTAAAATCCATCCATTCAGAGTGATTGCTTTATGATCATGCGTACATAGGTACGGATGGTCATAAAGGCGATAGATATTTACGACACTTACTTAAAACTGACATTTTGTGAACTGGTTAGTTTCTATTTCTTAGGTGGAGGAAACGTCAGCTATTACAATCTAAAACTTAACTCGGAAAGAAACTAACTCCTGGTGCTCAATAAACTATTAAGATTCCAATATATAAGTAGTTGCATGCGTTTCACTTGCTGTCTACCTGCGCATCACCACCGACAGCTCCAAATTATTTCGAATGGAGATATGTTCAAGGCAGGAGTTAACGTGGCAGGGATAGGATAATCCCTTTTAATAATAGAAATATAAGGGCTCTGATATTTTCCAAGATTTAAAGTGGACTAATTTTTGTGTCACGGCTTCAAGTAATTGAGATAAGGAAATTATATTATAAACCGAAGTGGCAAATTTAATTATGCGTGCAAAGTGCACTCGTTACTTGCAGAATGATTTGAGTAGGCCGAAATTATGGGGTGCTTAAGGGTCAAAGCTGTATAACTGAGAGGAGACCTCCACATAGCCTTTAAAGGAATGCGGAGAACCGACCAAGGCTTCTGACCTAATGTCCAATCCTCACCTTCTCGTGGTGCACCCTATTGGGTATCTACTTGGATACTGAACGGACGAGGATGGGCTGGCAATTTGGGATTTAGCCGACCAAATTGTATTCTTATTGGTTAAACCAAAATATAGAATGATGGTACAACATGACAAAATTTCATGCCGGCTGGGGCGTCTCCCGGTTAAACAAGGCCCCCGTTGTTTTCGCCACGGAACCAGGGCGAACAGCGAAAAGTCAGCTACTGGAACAAATCTGAAAATAAACCCCAACTCAACATCACCAGAGTTGAAGATCGGTACTATCAACGTAAGAAGCTTGAATGCCAAAGAAATGGAGATAGCTGAGGAATTAGATAAGTACCAGATCGACATAATAGGGGTGACTGAAACAAAAAAGACCAAAACTGGTGAGATCTTTCTTAGCAATAAATACGAAATGTTATATTCAGGCAATGACAATCAAGGAAAAGAAGGAGTAGCCATAGTATTCAACACAAAATACGAGGCTAATCTTCTTGAATGGCAGTCAGTCTCAAGTAGAGTAATGTGGGCAAATATGAGAATAGGGAACTGGACAATGAGACTTATTTGTGCCTATGGTCCCACAGAAGGTTCTACTAAGTTAGAAGTGGAGGAATTTTTTGAGGCTTTAGAAAAAGCAACTGACACAATGAAAAATGAAAAGTTGGTCCTTATTGGGGATCTAAATAGCAGAGTAGGAAATGATTGTGAGACATACAAAAATATTTTGGGAAAATTTGGAGAAAAGTGCAAAGCTAATAATAATGGCAAATATCTGTTGGATTTCTGCTCAGGACATGGACTGGTTATTACTAACACCATGTTCCAACATAAAAATGTGCACAAATTCACATGGAGGGAAGAGGCAAGGAATAAGAAAAGTCTCATTGACTATGTTATTGTTGATAGTGATGTTTTCTCCCTGGTGCAGGACACCAGAGTGTACAGAGGATTTGAAATTGGAAGTGATCACTATTTAGTCTTGAGCAGGATAAAATTGAATTTCATATTGAAAAGAATAACATGTAAGAAAGTTTTAAAGCGAATAAAAGTTGAGCAGCTCTCAGATGTGAACTGTAGACTAAAATACACAAAGATTATTGAAGAAAAAATGAAAGAGTTTGAGAACAGGAATCAAACCTTGGAGATTCAGTGGCAAACTCTGAAGAAAACATTGATTGATTCTGCCAGAGAGGCATGTGGTGAAGTTGTCTGTAAGGATAAAAAAAATCAGAACTCCCTGGTGGACACAGGAAGTTAAAGAGGCAGTGAAGAAAAAGAAGAAAGCATACCAAAAGTTCCTGTCAAATAAGTCAGCTTGTGCTCTTAGAGAATATAGAGACAAATGCAAGAATGCTAAACACTGTGTAAAACTAGCTAAACAAAAGTCATGGGAGGACTTTGGCAAGAATATAGAAAATAAATATCAAGAAGGTGGCAAAATATTCTGGAGGTTGTTGAAGAAGCTTAAGAATGGAGGAAAGAGTGCTATAAAAGGAATTAGAGATGATAAAGGTGACATGAAAACGGGAGAAAAAGATATCCTTGAAGTATGGAGTAATTACTTTGAAAAACTGCTAAATGAAACAAGCAGTGATGTCAGCACAGTGGTAAAAGACATTGACCAGGCATGCAGTCAGGAACACATATCCATACTTGAAGTAGAAAAAGCCATCAAAGGCTTGAAATGTGGAAAGGCAGCAGGAGTAGATGATATTCGACCAGAAATGCTGAAGTATGGTGGTATAAGAGCCTTACAGTGGCTGCACTGCATAGTTCAGATAGCCTGGACAGAGGGATGAATTCCCGATGATTGGAGTAGAGCTCTCATAGTACCCATATATAAAAAGGGAAATAAAACTGAATGTGAGAATTACGGAGGTATTTCCCTACTGAGTGTTCCTGGCAAGATCTATGCAAGTATACTTGAGAAACGGTTGAGAAGAATTGTGGAAGAAAAGCTTGGTGAAGAACAAGCTGGATTCAGACCAAATAGAGGCTGTCAGGATCAGATTTTCACTTTACGACAAATAGTCGAGAAAGCATGGGAATATAACAAAGATCTGTATTTAAGTTTTGTCGATCTGGAAAAGGCATATGACAAGGTCCCAAGAGAGAAGCTATTCAATACACTGCAGTTATATGGTGTCAATGGGGCATTATATCAAGCAATACTTAGTCTTTATTTGAGTTGTAAGTCAGCAGTTAGAATTGAAGGAAGTACAGGAAGATGGTTTAATGTTAAATCTGGTGTGAGACAAGGATGTACATTATCCCCTCTGTTATTCATTATCTATATGGATCACATTATGAAGGAAAGTGGTATTAAACATGATATCAAAATTGGAGATGTTAATGTCAGCTCTTTGCTTTATGCAGATGATGTTATACTTCTAAATAAATCCGCTACAAGTCTGCAAGATTCTCTGACTAAATTGAACAGCTGTTGTAATAGATATGGTATGAAGGTCAGCAATAAAAAGACAAAGACAATGAAAATAGGCAGAATCATTGAAAATGTCAACTGTGTTGTGAATGGAGAACCTGTGGAACAAGTAAAACATTTCCGCTATTTAGGCACGATTTTTAGTGAAGATGGTAAATTAAATATAGAAATAGACAACAGAATCAGCAAAGCTGGTATGGTGGTAAGTCAATTGAATAAATTCATATGGAATAAGAGAGAAATTAGTCGGAACACTAAATTATACAAGGACAGTGTTCAAACCAGTTTTAACTTATGGATCCTAGAGCTGGGTCAGAAGTAAAACACTTGACCAAAGACTAGAGACCGCAGATATGAGAGTCCTGAGAAAGATTATAGCCGTGAACAGATGGCATCAATGGCAATATCGTATTAAAAATGCGAATATTAGGAAAGAACTTAACATCGTCAGCATTCAGGAATGCATTAGCAGAGCTAATCTCAGGTGGTATGGTCACTTAAACAGAATGGGCGAAGAAAGAATAGCAAAAACAAGTGTTCTCTGCCAGGTTTGCAGCAAAACGACCCAGAGAAAGACCAAGTTATAGGTGGATTGATATGGTACAAACTGCCTTAGACGATAGAAATATAAGATCTGATAATGTTGGAGTCTTGACAAGTAACAGACTGATTTGGAGGAAAATTGTAGATAGGAAGTTAGTAATGATGTAATTTTTTTTCATGTAGTACTATCATATTCTGTACACCCCTTGAGGGTACATGGCAGGAATTTGATGATGATGATGATGAAATTATGGGCATGGGAATGTGGGTATCATTTCAATGTCAGAAAATATAAAGTCACCCACTTCGGAGTGATTAGATATCCAATGTCGCATTATATTGGTGGGATTATGCTAGAATAAACTGATGAGGCTGGGGATCATGCAGTGTTAGTAGATAGGAAGGTGAAGTTCAGGGTCCATGTGGCAAAAATAATAGCAATGCAACGAACGTTCACATCTAAAGATAAAGCCTTGATAAAACCTCACTTGGACTATTGTGTGCAGGTCTGATCTCCGGTGTAATTCTCATATATTACAGAGAGTGCAAAGGAGAGTGTTAAAAATTATATCAGGATTCTGGAATACTGATTATGAAGACAGATTGAGAATTTGTAGCGTGCAGACACTAGCAAACAGGAGAAAGAGAGGTGATATGATTGAGACTTACAAACTTCTGTGAAGGGTCATAAAGGATTTTAATTGATGGAATTTTTCAGTTTATGGAGGGTGGGAAAATGGCATAAGGGCATCCTTGGAAGCTGAGAATGAAGGCCGTTAAGAAGGGAGTGAGTACTAGATTTTTCTCTCAGAGGGTGGTGCGTGATTGGAATGGATTGCCGTTGGATGTTGTGAGTGCAAGCAGTGTGAATGAATTTAAGAATGAGTATGATAGCTGGTGTGTGTAAGTAGGTGGCTTCCCTCGATGAGGCTGACTCCCTCGAGGTGTCTCTTAATAATAAGAATATACCGCCGCCAAAACAATTCTTTAATCACTTCAGCATCCTTCCCGCATTAATCCTACTATCATGACTTCTGCGGCTCTATTGAAGCCAAATCCCAGCCAAAAATTACTGTATTCCCTTCTAGAACCGTAGAAATAATGGAATCAAGCAACAGTTCAAGTCTTAATCCCTCTTAGTTTACTTACTCTACAGACCTTCCCGTCTCTGCTGGAATCTGTTCATTTTCAGATTTTCTTTCATGTTTATATGGATATTTATCTGTAACCAATAAATTTACCTCTTTGCAACCATTCTTATAAAAATTGAAGTCTTAATCTTGCTTAAAAGCACCAAAAGTTTACACCACGTAAGTTTCACCGGTTTGTTAAAATCTCCTCATTTCGGCCTGCGATGAGAGTAAACAGTTGATTTTAAAGACCACAATTTATCCTTCAAAAAACACCAGGAGTGTCTGGCTCTCGGAGATCTGTCTGCTAACCCTTCCGGTATATTTTTTATAACTCAACCTCGGCAGTGTGAGGCAAAATTGCTGATTTGATATGTTTCCCTTAAGATTATTTCGGAATGTATCTTCCTAATGGTTTCTTTTTATTCTCCATATACGTACGCCTATTTAATTAGCTTATTTTTCCTACGCCAATTTCAATATTTTCTTTTCCTTCTATACCAACATGTCAAGTACTCGACATTATGTTATCGCCCAACGAAGTCTCCTCATTCTGACTGTAAAGTTTTTTTTTTTCCCTCCGACTTCAAAGCAAAATGAATAGTGGTGGTCTTATTTGTGCTTCCATGTTGTATATATTAGAATATTGACAGCTTCTGTTAAAAGTATCTTCAAGCTTATCCTATCTACAATAAACTGAATTTATTCTTGCCGATTGAAAGCCACCAGTTAGATGCATGCTCTAAATACACAATTGAGCCTCTGTAGCTAAGTCAGTATAGACGAAGCCCTTTAGTCGGAAAGACCTGGGCTCGATTCCATCCATGATGAAGAACCTTTATCTGGTCTCTTTCGACTAAAGGTGGATTAGCGGGTCTCATACGGTGGGAGGAGATTTTATCTCCCGGAAACTTGGGTTTTTCGTCCCTCAGAAGAGGCAAACCGGCCCCGTGAACACACACACACACACAGAGCCGGATCTGCAGCCATGAATACTTGCCCTTAGAGGGTGCAGCAGAGGAGTGACGAACCAGCTGCATTAATTCGTCGTAAACCCCTACAAGCAGGACTCTACCGGTCCTAAGGGACGGATGAAAAGGGAAGGAAATACGTGATGAGTGATTTCACAGCTACATCTAAACATAAACAACCTACCTCTTCAGATGGACTTCGCATCGTTCATGTTAAAAGACTAACTAGTGCTTTTCCCGAAGTGAACTGCGGTAAATGAATGCTGGAAGCGTTAATAAAATGAACAATTCCTTAAACATCTTCTGGTCGAAAGTAGTTTTTACCAGGGAAAAAAAAAAACCCTAATGGTAATAAAGAATTTTAAAGACACCAAGTACGAATGGACTGGCATTGTATACTATGGTGCTCCAGAAACGACCATAGCCATAAAAATGCGAATGTTGTAAAGTGAATTCAGTGGTCATGATAACAATTGAACGGAGATTCACTGTTGTCTTACGTAGTATTCACAGGTGACGTGATTTGACGCCGCATGCCCCCTCAGCACTCCCGTAATTCATTGGGTTTGGGGAGTGAAGTCATCTGCTAGAAGAAATGTTAAGATTGCAGATGCCCTTTCCACACACGTTAGCAGAACAATCACATCTATGGAGGGATCCGAACCCGCAGCCTTTAGGCTGTAACCACTCGGCCAACAAAGCAAAGCAGGCCTTAGGAATTATACAAACTTTCTTATTATCGTTCGTTTATAACATTTCGATTTATTTCCTTTCTATTCTTCTGTTATTTCCAACAAACAGATGCACTGAAATCAACAACGAGATGATGCGACAAATTTTAATTAAAGATCGAAGACTATTCAGACGTCAACCCATTTCACAAAATCCATTCTTTTATTGCTAACTTTTCTCAGCGAAGCTAAAAACGTCAAATAAGCTAAAGAAAGAAAGAAGAGAGAATGAACCAAATCACAGAAAATGTCCTCATATCCCAGCTGGTTTTGGCTGACTCGAAGGGTGCTTGTCAGTTATGTGGCAGGGATCCCCACCACCTCGTGCATCACTTTAGCAGACAGTAATCCTATTACAGAAACTTCCCGTCATGAACAAAATATCTCCGGAAAGAAGGGAGCAGCGATCTTCCCCAGCCGTGATTCAGACGGACGCACTTCACCGACTGTGCTTGAACTAGGTGAGTGATGCGGGAAGCTTAAACTGCTCTTGCTAGTCTTCACTTTTACTCTCAACCTCTTACGACCCTGGAAGTTTGTAAATAAAGTTCTTGAAAGTTTCTCCATGCAACACGCATTTTTCAAACATCACGACAGAAGCTATCAAAAGCTTTAAACTGCCGTCTTATGAATTTAAACATCTTAAGGATGTGGACGTCAAAATGATATCCTCATCCCAAGCATAAAAGCTCGGCGCAATTTACCGTAGATCACGAAACATAGTTTCTACGTAAATTAGTAAATATTCTAATAATATTAAAATGTTATGATGCGCTTATTCATTCCCCATTGTCACCCAGATTTACTAACTCGAGTACTTCCATTCGCTACACATTTATTAGACTGGCTGCTGATGATTGTTCCAGTATATTTGCACTGCGCATGCGCATTACAGTTTTAAACTCTAAATCATTGGTGTGTATTTCCAAGTGACGAGTTTTAAACTAAAGCTATTGGTCTACAAAAGGAAACTGCTTCCAGAGACAATAAATAACCCATAAGATCCATTTCCATTTACTTCTTCCCAGCAGTTTCAAAATGCGAATTTACTTAAATGTTACGAAAGCAACAGTGACTTCACAAGCACACTGCGAAAGAATATTCAAATATCGATTCGTTACTTTCTTTCTAATTATCGTCTCGCTCGATATGGTAAGAGGTGATTCAATTGAAGCTGTGGAACCTTCCCATGTGGGTTTGCTGTTTAGCATATCAGCGAGAAATGCTGACGAGAGTAGGCGATCCTAAGTTGCAAGAAAACAGCGGTCGTCGATGGTGACTAACCAACCCTAGATATAGCAGCTCCTCGGTGATGGATGCCTGCGCTGCTCATCTGTCAGGGTGATTATTAGGAACGTTTGTGTTTGGGGTGCACGTGCGTTCTTTTTCGAAAACAGTACGGGCACATATTTTCCGAAGAAAACATTCGAATGTGAAGAGATGGGCTCGAAGGCTTGCGTTGGACCAAAAGAAGCACGAGGGTCAAAGCACGAGAAATAAATTTTACAAAACGATCCGTTTTGGTTTCAGAAAGATGTCTTACGTGATTATTACAAGAGTGTCTCTTATAAAACTTGGGATTTGTTATTTTTATTTGTTAGTTTTGTTTGTTAGTTTTTGTTATTTGTTAGTTTTATTTGCTGACAAAAAAATAAGAAAATCAACTACTACCAAACTTCCTATAGAACTCGTCATTCGACAACAGATCAATTATTCTACTTCTGCCAAACAATAATAAGCTCATTTCAGGAAAAACCAACAAAAAAGACAACTGCCATATTCCTTGATGTGAACTGCTACTTTCGATCGTGTTTGGATCAAAAAATTAATACAAACAGTACATGATATTGGAATTAGAGGAAACGCTTTAATCTGGATTGCTGATTTCATCAGAGGAAGAAAGATCAAAGTCAGAATCAATGCAGCAATATCAAAAGAGCGGAGAACCTGGGCTGGTGTTCCCCAGTGCTCAGTACTCAGTCCCTTACTATTCCTTCTATATGTCAATAATATTCATCCCTACCTTACAGAAGACACAAAAGTAACTTGCTATGCAGATGATATAGCCATCTGGCACACTAGTGCTAAAATCACAGAATCAGAGGAAATTCTAAACAAATCCATGAGAGGATTAGAAAAATGGTCAGACGAACTCAAACTCAAAATCGACCCAGACAAAACAAAACTAAGTACATTTAGTACAGACAGGAAAAATAGACATTCCTACAATCCCAAAGTCATGATCAACAGCAAGCTAATTGAAAAAGTCACAAATCCAAAATACCTTGGTATTACGCTTGATCAGGAATTACGTTTTGCACAACACATCTTTAACACTTCCAACAGAGCTCTAAAAAAATTAAATATAGTGAAAAGGCTTTGTGGAACAAATTGGGGCGCAAAGCCAAAAATCCTCAAAACTACTTACACTACACTAATAAGGCCAATAATGGAATATGCAGCACCTATCTGGTCACCTTCGGCTTCATCGGTAAAAAAAAAACTAGACAAAATACAAGCAAAAGCATCCAAGATTATCATTGGTGCAGTCTCATCCACTAACAACATCAGAGCCCAACAGGAATGTGGGCTTGACCTGCTGGAGGACAGACGAAAATTTGCCACCATAAAATTCATAAATAATATCAGAAGCTACCAAAGTGATCATATCTCCCTAAAAACTTATGAACATTGGAACCAAAATTGCAGACTTCACAGATCATCAACTTTACAATATGATGACACTATCAGGAAAGAAATATAGGTCTTGATCAGCTAAATGTTCACATAAACAAAGAACCTCTATTTTCCAGTCCTTTACCTTCAAATACCTCCATAAATCTAAACCTTACCAAACTCTGTACAAAAAAAGAACCAAAAGAAATGCTTAAAGAAAAAGGCCTAAATACCATCAACCTTCTTTCATCCTCCAAACAGGTTATTTGTTATACCGATGGATCATCAGACACCAATATGATTAATGGAGGCGCTGGCGTTTTCCTTCTACTCCCGAAAGGTGAAAAACTTTCAATAAAAGTTGGATCTGGGAGAATCGCTTCCAATTTTACCAGCGAACTCTACGCAATAAATAAAGCACTAGAAGCCTACTTAATTCTATCATCATCTCAACAATCTGAAGAAATTATAATTTACAGTGACTCAAAATCAGCTATGGAAGCAATCCAAACTGGCAATACCAAGCTCACACAAGACATCCATAAACTCTTAGATGATGGACTGGATGATGGACTATAACCATTTAGGGCTGCCACTTGGATAAATACATCAGGACTTTTTTTTTCCAAAAGAAGGGGGCGGCGGAAAAAATATACAGATGAAGATATGTGGGAACTAAAAATGCGGAAATTAAAGTATGCGAATTAGATACCGAAATATGCATATAATAATTTAATAATGGCCTTGTATCAAGGTTGAACTAAAAAAATATGTTTCAGAAAAAGGAGAAAGATAAAATATAATAAAGATTAAAAGTGGGAGATATGGGGTGCGAGCAGGGCTACGTCATGTCGGCTTAGTGTTTTCGCATAGCGTTTTACTTGACGAGTTTTGCCTCGGGTTTTAAAGCTTTTATCTGTTTTTCAGAAATGAAAACAATTTTTCCCCTTAGAAAAAAGATATACTACATTAAAATAAATATTGGGACTTCTCTATTTCAAACAAACCTTAATTGTTCCCAACAATAGCATGAGGGGGGCCCTCCTTTGTTACTAAACATTTCTTTCTACCTTTTGATGCATGCTCTCCAAGAGTGCGATATTTCAAACAAATATTTCACTATATACTGTTCCTGCGCCTGCTGGTCACCTTTCTCCTTAAATTTCCTCCACGATTGTTTCTTTTTTTGCAGCTCAAGCTTAATAGTGTTATTCATCCATTTAACCCCTACCTGATTTATTATTCGGACTCTTGGTATACAGTCAACCATTGCCTCCTAAAAACACTTCTTAACCACCTCCCATGCACTATCAACATCCAGCCCTTGCAGTTTTACATGCCATTAGTCCCATCCCTACTTTGATGCCTATACTTATCCTGTAAGATTTATAATATATAAATCCGCGCTAGCTTATTTAGTAGAATGTACAGCATGACGGTTCGCCTACGAGTTACACTTCCTCACCGTCTTAGAAGACGGTGACCTTAATCGTGATCAAGTGACACAACAACACTTGCGACAGTCAACGTTTTACTACTGCTTACGCACCCTCGATGGGTTTCTGTTCTTCCGCCCTTCACGAATTCACCTCGCTATGTTAATCAATGAGTAGTGGTGTTCTTATGAATGCACTAAGACTGCAGAGCAAAATTTAGAACTTTATAAGGTTAAAAAGAGCATTCAAATTCAAAGATGACGAACAGAAGAGACCATAGATAAGTTTACAAGAAATGCTCAGAAACAAACCGAAAACTCATGAAGTTGAAATGAGAAAAGTCAATCTGCTTCGGCTTCTCTTTCACTAACCTCATTTTTCAAAGGAACATAAAAGTGTCTCGTTAACACTAAAATAAATAAAATTAAATAAGGTAAGTTTGAGATACCAAGATGAAATAAACCACACTACACAAAAACACCTTCGCCTGAAGGTATCTTTATAAAATCATCGGCTATTTATGGCTTTTTACCTCGAATATTGACGGCATCCAACGAATTCTCGCCACTTTCATACATGCTTGTCCTTCTACAAACACCGCTATTCAGTTCCTAAGAGGTATACGTATACCTAGGACAACGAAAGCTCTACTCGGCTGTCTAGTGACGATAGTCAAAACACCACTAGCGCTGATGAATGAAAAACAAAAGAAAAAAATGTTATGAAATTACACACTTTAATGTAAGAGCACGCTAAGAAAATCACTTTGCGTTTTAAGAGTACAAAAGAATAAACACGCTGTTATCTGAAACTATGGAAACATGAACAACCAATTGCCACAATCATAACAGTTAGTATAAATAGTTGGCTAATCTTTATGATGAAGTTGTTCAAACTGATAAATGGATTACATTCAGTTCGCTATTTTCATAACTCTCGCAGGTGCGAATAGGTTTTGCTTTATAGAAAAAGAAAATGATAAAAAACTGAGTTATAAGGACTTGCAAAATGATCTTCCAAAACTCGCAATGAACTGCCAGAAGATCTCTCTTCTCGAACTTCGTTGCAAAAGCAGAAGAACGATTACAGGAATGGCAGCTGATGTAGAAAATAATTGAGTGCACATAAATGTTCCAATAGTTCAGAAAGGCCAGCAGTTGCTTATATCTATGGAGATTATAATCATCACATTAAAAGCTGCTTTCACAGTGACACTCTTTTCTCTAAACCGAAAATACGATTAATTTAGTCATTCACTCCTGCAAGTATTCCATCGCCTGGGCGTTTGGCAAAACAGATGATAGCAACGCTCTCTTCACGTACTCTTTTGTCCGCAAATGTTTTATACGCGATTCTCTGTCACATTCTTTTGAAACACACTATGTTTATCTAATAAGAAATTAAAAAAAAAAAAAAAATCTTGAAATAGACGAATTTCCAAAAAAAAAAAAAAAATATGAACAGAGAATTACGTATGTACTGTACTTTTCTTTTATCTAAGAATTGTATGAATTTTAGGACAATTTATCGATGTTTTATGAACCAACACCCGGACACGTTTTCAGAGTTGTCTGCATTTAAACACGGAAATGCTTAGCAACCACGAGCTAAGCATTTCCGCGGCAATTACTTACCACAGCAATTACTGAATCACATTTTCTACGATGCCCTCTGATTGAAATAATCTGCGTTCGAATCCCATCCCATCCAGAATACGAAGGACTACTGTAAGTGTTTCATCTGAAGGTGTTACTAGTTTCCCCATGGAGGAAGGTGGGGGGAGGTTTCCGGAAGGGAAAATCTCCAACTTCTTTTGAGACATGTGTTCCTGTTTGCAGAAATGAAATCTCCGAATTTCTTTTAAGAAAGTTGAAGTTTACATCCCTCAAAAGTTGCAAACCCGATATAAGAGCACGTGCAATTAACAGGCTTAATGCACACGCCTCACATCCGTACTTGATTCGGTCTTTATTTTAAGCCATCAACCGTACGAAATGCTAAAAATGTGCCGATTGCTAACCAAAACATTGCCACTGGAAGCCAAAATAAAAATAGATAAATTAAGAAATGTTTCTCTTAATAGCATCCATCCACCAGTACTGCGATATATGCAATTACTGATTTCTTGCTACCTTCTAAGGAGAATTGATTGTCCCCTGAGAAGAAATCAATTCCACAAGGGAATCCAGACTCGTAACACACCTTCTTTCGTAAGCCTACTTACAGCCGATAAGGTATCGAAATCCTTTTTTCCTTATGTGGATAGACTGCTTGGTTAGAGTATGGTCCCCTGGATTGCTGACATCCAGATGAAATAATGTCAGCAGGGCCATAGCGGAGCTGTGAAGCAGAGTTTGGGATGGTAATCTGACATCATCGCAGAAAAACAAATAGCCTGCATTTCAGTTTTTGAACGATAAAGATGGGTTTCCCCCTTTCAGGCATTTTGCTTCATTTTCATACCTCCGAGCCTTTATACTCATAAAGTGAATTTAAACAGTCGAAAAAATATTTCTGAAGTTCTTTATATCACTTGAGCTTTATTCTCCCCTACGTCAGCATGTTATGTTTGCTAAGAGCAGCCACCACCAAAATGCATTTCAGGAAGAAAACTGAAACTAAACTTTGGCTGCTTTGTTCATTCGAACATTCCAAATGCTCGCTATCTTGTGGTGAAATGGCACGAAGTTTTTTTTTTTTTTTTAATTCGAAATGATGTAATGTTTTACTTCTCCACTGGAGTAAAAATACTCAATGATTAAGTGACGGGAAAACAAAGTTTCTTTTTCAGTAACTGCAGAATAGGATCTGGCTGTGGAACTTGAGTTATTCATTGGAATTGCTTTTCTCTTTTAAGGTAAAACACGCAAAAAATCAAACAAAAATAAGGAACTAATAATGGATATGGTTTTATTTTATAAAAATAAGGTGGTTTAGATATTTTTTCTAACAATATAAAAATACTCCATTACTAAAATATCGTTTATTTACTTGTTGTAATTCTCTTGAGGTGTATTGCGGTTCCCTCACTCCGATTACTGCTGAAAACAGCAACTCATGCGCTTACTTTTTAAAACATTTTCATAAATTTTCTGTTATTGTATGGATACAAAAAATTTATGAAAATGTTTTTAATAAATAAGCGAATGAGTTCCTGTTAAAAGGAAATAAACGACAAAATAAGCAATAGTTTTTTCCTCCAAATTGCCAATCTTGGTCTAAAAAAATCATTTCTTTCCTACCCCGATAAGAGTGGGCGTTTCCCTTTCTGGAAATGGCGAATCTCTCACTTTCACCTTTCCTCGAAGGTGAGTAAATTCCCCTGGTGTCGAGTAGTTAAGAAGAAATCTCTAACGAGTAATTATTTGGGGGAAACGATCTGTGTATTGTATAAGTTAGAAACCG
The DNA here is from genome assembly GCF_054136105.1 of Typopeltis vanoorti. Taxonomy (NCBI): domain Eukaryota; kingdom Metazoa; phylum Arthropoda; class Arachnida; order Uropygi; family Thelyphonidae; genus Typopeltis; species Typopeltis vanoorti. The sequence goes on from NC_143563.1 coordinate 6,471,251, forward strand.
AATCTCTGCTGGAGTAAAAACTTTATTTTCCTGCCAACGTCATGATGGGGGAAAATATCAAGAAAGTCTTCCCCTAGTCGATGACTGGAATCGAACCCAAAATGTTCTTCGTCTAAGTCTAGAGCCACGAGAGGTAACGCTCGAGGATATTCGCGCACATACTTTTTTATGATAATCCTAGGTGATAAAATATCTCTGGGATACGAATGTAGCCTCCAGTCATCCCCTCCCATTACACAGGAATGGGGATGAGCGTAGCTGCAGAGGGGAATATCTGATTAACAAATTCTTTTTATGTACGAGTAGGGAGGTCACGCATGTGCAGTCTGTTCTCTTCAGATATAAACTCCCCTAAGCAATTATGTATAGACAAGGTTTCATTTACAAAACAAATGGAATGTTATTTATCTTTGGTGGTTTCTTAATCACTAACTTAATCCTGTTACAAATATATTACTTTCATTGCGTTTCAATGAACCTCCCGAGGAAGCAAATTCCTTTGTCTCTGCGATGTTTTTCTCATCACCGAAAAATGTTTCCTGATTAGTAAGCCGCTATTTTTTTTTTTCTGTCCAATTGCCGGTAAGAATCGAAATGAGGCAAAGGATTTAAAATGGGATGGAGTCGACTTAACATCGCGATAAAACGGAATTATTCACTTAGTGATGAACGTAACTCAGTCGAAGAAAGGCGACATCCATTTAAACTAATTCGCTCAATTAGGATGATTAAACGAAGCGGTTTCATGCCTTCAATCTGAACAATGAAGAATTCTTCCAGCAAATTAAAGGATGAAAGGAACAACTTCAATACTACCCGTTCATCTGATTAAATTTCATTCTACCTCGTTTCGTCGGAATATTTAATGCTGATTTCTGTGGGAATTGCAAGCAACTCGTTCTTGTCAACTCTCTTACTGAAAAGAACGAACTTCTTTTTCATTTCAAAACACTGAAGTTGCATTTTTCTCTGTACTTTCTTCCTTCAAATAAACATATTACAAAAAATTTGCGCAAATTCTCCATTTAAATGCAAAATCTAAACAATAAAGAAATTATTACAGACACAAGGACAATTTTCAATTCCTATATTTTCTTCGCTTTCTGTTGTTAACAAAAGAATTTCATTTATAAATAAATCAATTCTAATCTCAGAGTCCGAAAACAAATGTAATTTTTTTTTCAGGAAATCTTATTACAATACACACTCAGAGGATTGTGTTCTGTAATATATTAAGAGCTTCCGTTGCGTCTTCAGTTAAGTCTTCAGGGACTGAAGCAAGCAGAAGGGGGTCCTGGTTCCAGAATTGCTGCTAGAGAGGAGGCCTCCCGGTCCACAGCCGCCGTCAGAGAGACCGCCCAGACCCACGTTGATTGAGAGAGGAGTTTCCCGCTTCCAGAAAGGAGCTTCTCGGTTCGAGACGTCGCTAGAGAGAGACCATCTCTAGGCTGCAGACAAGGTTTCAAATTGCCGAAACGAAGAGTTCCAATTGGCGGAGAAAAGTTTCCAGGCCAGGTTAATGTCAGGCATTCACCAGTGTGTTGCGTTTTCATTACAATTTGATGAATCAAACGACTTCACTGATATTACTCAGTTAATGGTGTTTATTCGCATGGTATTTCAAGCGTATTCAAGTAAAGAAGAACTTTTGAAAATTACGCCATTATTGGGAAGGACTAGGGAAGAAGACATTTTTTGGCATTTGATGAATTTGTGAAACAACACAAACTTCCGCTTTTTAAACTTGTGTCTATTACTACTGGTGGTGCTCCTGCAATGATAGGTAATAAATCAGGCTTCATTTCATTATGTAAAAACGATGACAAGTATCCAGATTTTTTTTAACGTACCACTGTATTATTCACCAACAAGTACTGTGTAATAAAAGATTAAACACAAAAGATGTTTTGGATATTACATTTAAAATTGTAAATTCTGTTCGAGGGAAAGCTCTGCAACGGCGGTTATTTAAATTACAGGCAGATGATGATAGGGAACTTCTGTTGTACAATAATGTTCGCTGGCTCAGCAGAAGTGAATTTTTAGAAAGATTTCTTGTATTAATTAACGATATAAAAATTTTCTTGATGAAAAAGGAGATATTTATCCACAACTGAGTGATAAAAGATAGTTGGGACACATCATTTTAGTAGATTTCTGTACGAAATTAAGCAATTTAAATTTAGAGTTACAAGGTAGAGATAATTGACGTGTTAAGTTCAATAATAAAAATTTAATCGACATGTTAAGTTCAATAAAATCTTTCCAACAATACTTACTTTTATTAAACAAAAATGTAAATGACCGCGAATTTAGGCATCTCCCACATTTATTAAACTTTTTCTGAACAAAATCAGGAAATGCTTCGCTATGATTTAAAAGAATTTATTCGTGAAATTTAATTAGTTGAGGAAGAAATAAATTCAAGATTTAAAGATTTTAATAAAACTGAAATGATTGTATCTTTTATCAATAATCCATTTCAAGAAAACTTGAACATCACAGAAATTTCAAATAAAATGAATGGGCTGTTTGATATAAACCAAGCTGAAGTAAAACTTGAGATAATGAACATTCAGAATAGTTTACATTTAAAATCAATAAACAATGACGTCATTTGGAAGTATGCACATGAAAAATTCCCAATATTGACTGATATTGCGCGAAAAATTTTGTCGTGTTTCGGATCGACACTCTTGTCAGAATCCGCTTTTTCATATATGAACATCATAAAAAATAAATTAAGAAACCAAATTACAAATGATCATTTGGATGATTGTCTGCGATTGGCCACTTCTTCATATCAACTTGACTATGAAAATATTGCGAGGTCCAAACAATGCCAAATTTCACATTAACTTTTTTTAATCAACCAGCATTTCCTGTAACTTGTGAGTTTGTAATCAATCTGTTGTTTTTTCTAACTTTGATTTTCCAAAATAAAGAAATAAATATTTTATTTCAATATATATATTTTTTGTTGTATTAAAATAATTAAAAGTGAAAAATAAATTTTTAAATATACAAAAAAAGTTTTTAGTTGTTTATTTTGTTTATTTGTGCGTAATCAGATATCAGGTTGGGGGAACGTGATCTATATAAGGGAGTAGATCGCCGAATGACTTTTTATAGAGAAGTAGCTTGCCTAGTAAACATCGCTGGTATAGACGAAGCCCTTTGGTCAGAAAGACCTCGGTTCGATTCTAGTCCGTACGTGAAGAACCTTTATCTGGTCTCTTCGACGAAAGGTGAGTCAGCCGGTCTCATACGGAGGAAGTGGTTTTCTTCACTGCAAACTCGGGTTTTTCGTCCCATAGAACAGGAAAATCGGCAACACGGTCAGGAATACCTAAGACCAAGCCATAGGCCTGATTCGTCAACTATTCCGGTCCCGATCCCGGATAAAAATTAGGGGACTTGAGATGGTACCGTAATTCCCTGTAAAAAGGGTCTCACGGCCGTTGTATCATCGTACGCTAAAAAATAATCCGTAGGATATCGGTTTCGAATGCCTACGCAGTAAATAGTCTAAGGGTAAATTAAGATAGGATAAGAAGAAAATAAATAAAAAAAAGTTTGCCAACTCCAACTGAGAGGTTAACTTATCCTCACCGTGAGAACAAAAAAACCTTATTAAGAATTGTTTCTTCTGCACTAAAAAATAAAGGGCATAGCACTTTGTTGAAAAAAGTTTTCAACTTGGTTTTTCAAAAGGTTTTTCACCAAGTGAAAAGCTTTCAACAATTATCTATCTCTAATCCAGAGTATTTTAATAATAAGGTGGGACACCTTTTGAAAACCCAATATAGGAAAATACGACTTCTGCATTACTTCAACCTTGGTATCTGACCTCCGGGTCTGTCTCCCACTGATGAGACCTCAATAAAGATCGAAACCGGTCTGGGTAGTGACTCGTCCCATAATGCATAACATTATACTTGACCAAAATGAGATGTGGCTTTGCATTATGGGATACTAAGGCAAGTGATGTGAAGTCATACCACCTTTACCACCCAAGTCCTGAAAGACATTTCAGGTGCAAACTTGTTTGCTTACACTTGGACAAAGGATTAAACCAAATTTATAATTTTTTGGTATCTTTAATTTGGGATACAGCGTTTTTAAGAAATGGTCCCCCCAACTGGTCAAATAATATCTTTACAATCGAAAGGTGCGTAAATCTTATTCCATTTGAATGGCTCAAAGCTAATGTTTACAAAGATTATGATTGATCTTTACACCGAGCAGGATAATGCATGCATGCTAGCAGGACCGTCGCCAGACAATCGCGCCCTCAGGCAAAAAATTAAATATGGTGGATAAGACAAAAAATATAAGAAAAACTCCAATTGCTGTTTTGTTTTTATTACAAGAGAAACATTAATGTGAAACGATTACATAATAATATTAATTAAATGTTTGTTCTATAGGGATATCGCACAATAAAACTGTTTATAAGGTCTTCTAAATTTAAATGATAAGCTATGTCCGCCTCTATCGATATAGTTGCTAGACGAAATGAAATTTCTTTGGTCATTGCAGTTCGCGAATAATTTTTAATCAGTTTAAGCTTGGAAAAACTTCTTTCCGTACTTGCTACGCTAACAGAACGAGTAGCGACGACGCCTACCGCAATATAGCTGAACGAGTGCCCTTATTAAGCCGCGCCCTGAGGCAGGCTGCCTCTATGTTAGATAGTCATTAAGCGTGTTATTTTACTATTTATCTACCGCACGATTTGCGCAACTGCGGCAGAAATATTCTCAATCTAACTGTTTTTATTCATATGAAAGAATAAAGAATTTAAATAATTATCTCTAGAACAGGATTTCCGCTGTATATTATACTTGGGGCGATGTTAGGTAGACCAGGGATTACGTAACTAATGTTCAATGGATTTTAGGGGATGCAGTTATATATATATATATATATATAAACGATATCAAAACGATATCAGAAAAACCTCTGTGGCATCAAATCAGCTTTAAAATCTAGTTTGAATTTTTACGACACACTCCCATGGACACTGCAAACTCCGTAATGCTAAATGAAATATCCGACTACGTTAGAATCCTCAAAAAGTTTGGGATTCCCTTTGATCTCCATTACAAACACGAATCTGCAGGCTGTTTCAACTGATGGGTAGCTTAGAATGATAAGCATTTAATGGCCTCTACATCCAGATGGTTGGAAAAAAAAAAAAAAAAGATATCACCCTGATACGAATTTAACTTTGAAGGATTTCCCATTTCCTACTTAAATGTGCAAATCGGCAATCTATTCAATATGTGCCAAGAGTTATTTCAATATATTTTGCTTCAAATTAAAAACCAATAATGAAATCAAATGAAAAGAGTGATGCTTTCCGATTTCTTTATAAGTAGTTTTTGCATTTTTTTATAGTTTAAAATAGATGAAGCGAACAGTAAACGAACCATTTGTTCCCAACCTGGTCAAACCTAGAATGCAAATAAGCGTTTTGTTACTCTCCGCTATAATTTATTTACTGATAATTTTCTTCCACTACAATCATCTGTTTACCCAGTAGAAACACTACGAAAGTATTCACAACGTAGTTCCCTTCAAAAAGGAGCCCCTGCTGTAATTTAATTACAGCAGGCCATTCACAGTTTTACAGGAGATTCCGATCTTAAATATTGTTTATTGGAGCCAAAAATGAGAGATATTTCCTAGTGTCGGAAGAGAGCAAGAATACTGAACACAAAAGATATTAACTCCGACTATAATACTGAGAGCTCTTCCCAAAGGACGTAAATCAACACAACACACTACTAACCGAGTTGTGTACATTAAAACTGTAAAGCCACCCACAGATAATTATTAACGTATTCTGTTCCCTTTTATGACTTCCAGAAGAAACGTAATAACTTCAGTCGATTGATGAAAGTATACAAAAGCAACCAATTATCGTCTCGTTCTTATTACTGGGGAGGGATCGCTGTTTTGTGTCATTTCCAGCGTTGTAATACTGACGTATTAAAATAAACGAGTGGCGCCGTTAATTATCGACCTGCTCCTAATTTGCACAATCGATCCAAATTAGGGTCAGTAAAAATAAAAAAAGCAAAATCTTAATACGTTTCTGTATAAAGGGAAAACTATAAATTAATAAAAAAAAATCGCTCCGAACACGAACCCTAATGCGCAGTTGGTCGAGTTGAACAATCATTCGTTTATATCAGTGTTTCTCAAACTTCAGATTCTCGGGAAATCTATCAATTTCATTATTACCAAGTACCCCCTAATTAATTTAAAAAAAAGTAAATTAATTAATTAAAAATAAATTAATTAATTAATTACAACGAATACATTAATTTAAAATATTAGAAAATTAAATATTTATTTTATTTGCATTTATATGTTCATGTAAACAAAAAATATGATTTATTTTTAATAGAACAAACTTTATAAAGATATTATAAAGTTTTACTTACTTGAAATAATTTATCATCAAGGAGAGGAGTGAAATTGCTTATGGTGAGATAAAATTTCAGCAAAATTTGGCTCTATAGTTGTTAATTTCAATCTCAGATGCGGTTCGACATACTATAATGCGATTCCTCTTCTTCGTCTTAATATCTACAAGGGCCGAAAATCCAACTTCGCACAGATACGAACTTGGAAATAGAAAAATGAACCTTAGAGCTTTATCTGTTAATTCAGGAAATTCATTCTGAATTTGTAGCCAAAATGATGATAACGTAATCTCGCTGTATTTATTTTTTAGGAAACCATCAGAAGCTAGTTCTAAAACTTGTTCTTCTTCTATTGACGATAGACCCTCGGCAGTAAATTTGATTTTATTGAAAGGGTATCTTATCACTCAATACACTGTCCAACACAATTTTTGCTGACTTTTATATGAGACTTGTTTTTAACTAATTTGGGTGCGCTGATTTCAAATATCAAACCCATTTTTCTCTATCACGTCAGGTTTTTCCTCTATGGCATTTTCTTTTTGCTAATTTGTAAGTTTCTGATATTTTTAAGGAGGCAGTACTATTTAAAGGATCAAAAAAATCGATTTTTTAATATTATTTTCTGAAAGCATGTACTTTTAAAAATCTGTTCCTAATTTTTATCAAGAAATTCGAAAAATTCCCGAAGATATAGCCTATTATTCAAAGCGGTGCGCAGATCAGAATCGGAGCGCTCACCGCTCTCGCTTGTTAGTAAACGAATAAATGCGTAAGAAACTGCAACGACACGTACTGGTGCTTTGAATGCGAGGGAGGCCGATAATTAGATACATAACTACTTAACAATATTCATTAAAAATTACAAGAATATTTATTAAAAAATAACAAAATTACTTACACATGAGTTTCAGGGAATGAATTTTTGTTTGTAGCAATTTCTGCTGTGTGTTCTTCTTTGGCAATCCCTTTGAATACTCCAACAGTAGTCGGCCATCATGTGAGAATCCCATCTTCCTTGGTACCGATCTTCCATAGTTTTTAAGTCTTATGAAATCTTTCGCCTTGTTCATCGCTTACAGCACCTAAATTCTCGGGAAATCTATCCAGATGACTGTATAGGAAATGAAGCTTTATGCTTATGTTGCAACCTAGGCGCTGGAAATTTTCAAGCATTGTTTCCACTAGATCTTTGTAATTGCACGCTTTTTTGTTTCCAAGAAAATTATTCGTAACCATCGTAAATGAAGTCTAGGCCTCTTTCTCAATTTCGTTCATAGAGTTGATGAAATTTGGGTCTCTCATTAAAGTTCTAATTTGCGATCCATCAAATACACCGGCTTTAATTTTTTCATAACTAAGCCGTGGAAATTTTTCACATATGTATTGGAAACAGTCACCTTGTAAATCTGAAGCTTTAACATACTACTTCATAAGACCTAGTTTGATGTGTAGAGGTGGAACAATGATTTTTTCTCTGTCGATTAGGGTTGATTTATAACATTCTGTTCTCCAACATTTAAGGATATTCTAAGAAGCCAATGTTTCTGACTCCAATGTTGGTTTCTAGCTCGACTATCCCAGAAGCATAGAAAACACGTAAACTTTGTATATCCTCTTTGAAAGCCAAGTAAAAAGTTCACCATTTTAAGATCCACACAGATGATCCAGTTATGGTCTGTATATTTTAATAACTTCAGAACCTTTTTAATGTCCTCATATGTTTCCTTTAAGTGGACTGAATAGCCAATAGGAATTGAGCCATATACATTCCCATTGTGTAGTAAGACACACTTGAGTCTTCTGCTTGAACCGTCGATAAATAAACGCCACTCATTTGGATGATATTGTACAACACTCATTTCAGTTAGCAAACCTGAGACATTGTTACAGTAAACAAACCCACACTCGTGTTTAAAATATTGTACAAGATTACTTTCCCTGCTACGATAAAAAGTTATCTTCGTATCTTGCTCCAGTAAGTTCATTTAATCTTGAAGCTAACAATTCCGATGATTCCTTTGATAGGCCCAAATCTCTTACTAAGTCATTCAATTCCGCTTGAGTAAAACGTTACGGTCCAGAACTAGAAATTAATTTTTCATTGTCTAAATCAACATCCGGGTCTTGCTCCTCAAGAACATCTGGCATATCCCGATCATGCTCGTTCTCAAGTAAAGGAAGCCTTTATAAATTGGCACGGCTATTTCATTGGAATGAGCAACTGGCCGAATTGCTGAGTCGAGATTTGGATACACAATTTTTTTCTTATTCTTCTTATTATAACCAGAAGTCTGAACTAAACAAAAATAGCAATCATCTACGTGATTTTTCGGTTCACGCCAAATCATTGGAATGCCAAAAGTTAATTTTTGGCGTTTTCCCTTGCTCCACTGTCGTAAATTTTCTACACATGACTTACACACTTTATTTGGAGCCCATGACTTGTCCTGATCTGCAATTTTTACGTCAAAGTATGTAAAGTACACTTTCTTAACCAAATCAGTGATATTTGTCCTTTGACTGGGAACAGTAAAGCTGCCACAAATGTAGCAGAAGGAATCTACACTATTGACACATTTTAGAGTAGTAGACATGATGTATTTTCTTCACTGCCGAATAATATGCAATTAACAAGACACAAAAAAAAAAAAACCAGAGACTTTATTGAAACGTTATAAGTGCTCATCATACTTTCACGATCGATTAACGATTTAGTGATTTCGATCGTTCTTTGTCCACTATGACGCATATAGCATTCATTTGTTTTAGGCAGTTGTCATCGCCTACTTTTCGAAATGTATTAGGTTGGTTATCGGCCTCTCTCGCATTCAAAGCGCCAGTACGTGCCGTTGCAGGTTCTTACGCATTTATTCGTTTACTAACAAGCGAGATTCTGATCTGCGCACCGCTTTGAATAATAGGCTATATCTTCGGGAATTTTTCGAATTTCTTGATAAAAAGTTAGGAACAGATTTTTAAAAGTACATACTTTCAGAAAATAATATTAAAAAATCGATTTTTTTTATCCTCTAAATAGTACTGCCTCCTTAAAACTATCAAAAACTTACAAATTAGCAAAGAGTAAATGCCATAGAGGAAAAACCTGACGTGATAGAGAAAAATGGGTTTGATATTTGAAATCAGCGCACCGAAATTAGTAAAAAACAAGTATCAGATCATAATCAGCAGAAAAATTTGTTTTTTTGTTGGCCAGTGATATTAATGTCCAATTCAGGGAAATACTTTTTTAGATTCATTTGTAAGCTTTTTAAATGGTGCATGATAGTAATTTTCACATTATCATCAATTTGTTCATTTGAACTGGCGAGCAATTCGTGAAGCGATGGAAACGCGTCAAATACTTTATTACCAACCAGCTTTTGCCATAACTTCATTTTTTGCCAACGTGGCGTTATATTTACTGTATTAAATAGTCTTAATTTATCTTGGACATGAAATATAGAAATTTCCTTGCCTTGTAAAGATAAATTAAGACTATTTAATACAGTAAATATATCTGCCAGGTCTGCTAATTGACTGAGCCATTTCCAATTATGTAAATGCTTTTACAATTCAAACTTTTCATCAAGAAAAACTTGTAGTTCATTACGAAGTTCAAATAAACGAGAAAGGTCTTTTCCACGAGAAAGCCAACGAACATCGGTATGGAAAAGAAGTTGTGTATAGTTGCTTCCCATTTCTTTGCAAAGTTGAGAGACAAGTCTGGCGTTTAGAGGACCTCCTTTAATATAATTTTTACAGCTTCATCAAGGACTTTTCTTAGGTCTGTAGACATCATATGTGTAGCCGAAGCCTCCCTGTGCATGCAGCAGTTTGTCGACTTTGCATTTGGTGCAACAGTTGAATCCTTGAAACAAGCCCTTTTTTAGATACGACCATGGATTTCGCTCCGTCCGTGCTTATTCCAACGCAACTTTTCCAATCAAGCTTGTTTTGATGCATAAAGGTATTTATACTATTGAATATTTCTTCTCCTGTTGTATGTTCTGGCAAGGGTTGTCAATATAAAAGGTCGTCATGAATTTTTTGATTTTTTCGTACCTAACGAACACTAGAAGATTTGCAAAATTTGCAATGTCGGTGGATTCATCTACCTGCAACGCATAATAACGACGCTTACGTATATCGGATAACAATGTTTGTTTTATATTTTCAGCCATTTCAGTGATTCTTCGATGAACGGTACTATTTGAAAGGCAAATCCGATCAAAAGACCTTTTTGCATTATCTCCGATCATAATTTCCGCTATTATTTTTGCTGCAGGCTTGACCAAAGTTTCGCCAATTGTTTCCGCTGCACCACTTTTTACTATTAATAGCAACACACGATATGAAGCTTCTAAAGCCTTCATGTTTTCACCTCCTGACACGATCGACATCACTTTTTGAGATTCTTTTAAATTTTTTAGTTTATTTTGAAAAAATTCGACAGGTTTGTCCTTGCATTCATTATGTTTCGATTCAAAATGGCGATTTAATTTACATGGTTTCATGCTTTCATTTTTTAAAGTTTCACCGCAGATTACACATAATGGAATAGGTTCCTCTTCATTTCCCGTCCATGAAAATCTACATTTCATGTAATTTATTTCGTACTTACGAAGTTTTCTCATTTTCTTCCTAGTTGGTTCTTTAGAGATGTCAGACGACACACACTTATCAATTTTAGTTGATCCAGATGAAATATCAACATTTTCTTGTTGCTGACAGCTACTTGTATCTACTTTGTTCCTCTCTTTTGCGCATTTTAAAAATCCAGTCTTTACCCAGTGATCCATACTTAAGAATTTGAAAGCTAAAAAAAATTACCGTATTTAACGAACAGTCCTTCAACAAATGGCTTGTGAAAGCAGAACTCGAAACAGACAGCAATGGTAGGCCAGTAGAGATAAAGCAGCTATGAAGACGTTCATATGATTGGTGCGGTATTAACAAAAGATTGCGCTACTAATTGACAAAGGCAGGCCGACAGTTCAGTTGAAATGCTAATTCTCTTCAACCGAATTCCTTATATAATATCTGAAACACATTCACTATATATTTCTTAGTTTTTATCAAAACCATATGGTGCACCGGCAACATATGGTTTTGATTGTCTACTATACAGCATTTTATGTGGAAGGGGTCATGCGATTCATTAGTTAGTGCCGTTTTTATTCCAGTTGTCTCTAATTGCACTGTTTGTTGAGAAACATATTACGCAGCCTGCAGATGTCTTGTGCCTTATTCAGTGATACTCCAATAGGAACGTTTTACGATCTCAAACTTAAATTTTATTCCTTGCGTTAATGATGCATAGCCGAAAATTGCCACGGACCCCCTGAAGACCTTTCGCGGACTCCACTTTGAGAAACACTGGTTTATATGATAAAACAAGTAAATTTCTTACGTTGGGAAAAGAAAACGAAAAAAGGAAATCATTTATGAGTCGCAAAGCACAGTTCTATAAAAGAGAGAGAGTTGTCGCTATTGAATTCAGTCTCATAAAACGCATAGATCGGAAGGGGGGGGGAATTAATATCGTCTTAGCTACCTCATTTTTTTGTTAATTATTTCAAGCAATCCTACGCAGCACACAAAAATAAATAAATATAAAACTAATTCTGAAAATATATTAAAAATAAAACTAACTGTGGAAATAATATTAAAAACAATCATCAACATTACAAAAATGGTTTCACTTCCACCATTAAATGTTACAACTAAAAACACGATTTAATTAACTTTAACAGATCCAAATACTAGATTTCATCAAGCCAGAGGAACGAACTGTTATTTCGAATTATCTTGCTAAAAAAATATTAAATTTAATCACAAAATCGTTTTCATTCATCAGCTTCGTAATGGCTTTGCAACGGACACTATGCTATGAATGAAGCTTATCCATCCTACCAATAGTCACCGCAACAAGCTCTCGGTTGATTACACACGATGAGGGCCGACAATATTTAAAAGTGAAGTTCTGATTATCGAAATGTGAATTTGTTTTAGCACTTCTATCATCTATGTAATATCCTTAATTAGTGAATTCTATCGCTTGGGTAAAAATTCGATCTGGGTGTCACACGTCACGTGTTTTTATTACTTTTCGACTCGCTGTTAAGTTTATGAACTCTGCACAATTCTGTTATTGCCTCATTTTTTCTGCAAATGGCCGATGTAAACAAACCTGGGATGATTTCACTAAAATTCTTCCCTCCTTCAAGTTACCGGAATAAGCTTCAAACATTAATGGCATGATTAGGTATCCAATATCGTATTATATTGGTGGGATTAGGCTAGAAGAAACTAATGAGGCTAAAGATATTGGAGTGGTAGTAGATAGAGAGTGGAAGGTCAAGGGCCATGTGGCAAAGATTGCAAATACAACTCAAAAGATAATTGCAATGCTGAAATGACCGTTCACATGTAAAGATAAGGATGTTATTTTGCCTCTTTACAAGGCCTTGTAAAGAGGCAAAATAACATCTGTGTGATTCTGATATATTGGAGAGAGTACAAAGGAGAGTGTTAAAAATGATATCAGGATTATGGAATTATGATCACGAAGACAGATTGAGAATTTCTGGACTGCAGACACTAGCAAACAGGAGAAAGAGGGGTGATATGATTGAGACTTACAAATTTCTGAAAGGGTCATACAGGATTTCAATTGATGGAATTTTTCAATTTATGGAGGATGGGGAAAGGACGAGAGGGCATCCTTGGAAGATAAGAATGAATGCCGCTAAGAAGGGTGAGTCAGTGTTAGATTTTTCTCTCATAGGGTGGTGCGTGATTGAAATGGATTGCTATTGGATGTTGTGAGTGCAAGCAGTAAATGAATTCAAAAATAAGTATGATAGCTGGTGTGTGTGTGGAGTATGTGACCTCTCTCAATATGTTCCTGACAGCCTGGAGGTCTTTCTTAATAATAATAATAATATAGACGCTTAACGACTTTTGCGAAATGAAACTAAAAAACTGTTTTGTTCGATTTCTGCTTGTCATTTAGATTAATTATCTTTCACTTGATAACAAGCGTCATGCAGATCAAGTGTTTGTGTAAAATGCTATTTTAAGTAAAATACTGGGGAATATTTAATGACTAGATTACAATTAAAGTAAAAACATGAGGTTAATATTTGCATTATTCACATTTCATCTGCATTTATTTAAACACAAAACACTCTTTTCGTTTACAGCGCTAAATAATTCCATTTTCATTACCTATCTGATTCCCGTGTAGCAATTGTAAACGCAATTTACTGTCTTAACCGTTGCTTACGACTTCAGCACCACTAAGGAAAGGCGCTATAAATTGGAATATTCTTCAGAAGCCATTTGTTTAAGCAGTTTCGTTAATCTGCATTTTCTTCCTGCCATAACTGTGCTTAAAAAATGGGAGATTGTTGACCTAAAAGAAGATTCACGCGCAGTTCTCAGTCTCTGGCCATACAGCTAAATAAGCATTAGTAGCATGCCAGATTAATAACTGGAGCATAGTATATAATTTGTCCACATGTTCATCGTATGAATCGTAAATACTATTTCTGTTCATCACAAACTGATACTTACTAAAAGCAACTTGCTTATTGCTGCTTGCTACTAAATCGGTCCTGTCACAGCCTTTCTAAATCATAGATAGGAATGACTCTTTCCCAGTGGAACTTCCATTCTCTCGAATTAACAATCACAAAACACACCCCTTTTTGCAAGAAGTGGAACCCTTCCACATTTAGCATTAGAAATCTTTATGAAAATTTGCTGAGTGATTCCAATAGTTGTTGCATTCTACTTGCTATTTCTTCACACGAGTTTAAAAAGGCATCGAAAGTTATAAGTTCCAAAAACTCCACTTTCACTGAATGGGATTAAATAAAATTTTAGTTTAAAATTTTTAAAATCTCATTAAAGTCAAATTTTAATTTGACTTTAATGAGAATGTATTTTCCGATTGAAACGAAACACGAGATGGATTGCCAAATTTCCTTAAGGATCTCAGATAACGACTTGTAAATTTCATCGAGAGAATCTAAGAAAAACATGCTTATGGAAAGACAAAAAATCTAATAGGTCCACCAAAATTTTCAAAGCACATGAAAAATTGAAATACAACAATCGAACATTTTTCCCAAAGAGAAAACACTGGGGGAAGGTAATGACTATAACTACATTATTTCACTATTAACATACGAGCTTTTAACTGAAAATGAGGGAGTCCGTCGAACACCTTTCAACGCTTCTTTTTGAATAAAGCATAAGACGCATTGGTAATTTCGTGCATGTAAATATTTCATGTTACGTGAGTTCTTATTCTATAGACAGAATTCCCGATTAAAGAAGAAGGTGTTGAATCAGTTGAGTTTTCTTAACCTATAATCCTAGGAAAAACTTTTACAAAAAGAGAGATTACATCTGGTCATCCCTGTTCTTTTATACGCCTGTTGGTTTCCAGTGAGAACGCCACTTTAAATGGAGTGCAAATACTGATCTTTCAAACAAAGTTTCAAACAAAGCTATTCTACCAAATGCCACTCTTCCACCTGGAAACAGTGGGATTCCGAGCAGATTTCTGATGGTTCCTTTAAAGTCGAACGCCAAATTTTCTTCTTTTAGATGGAATTTAATCTGCAGAGTATTACCACAGTAGGATCACATCTTCATTGTTATGCAAAAATCGTTCAAGAAGTTAATCAGAGACGCGAATTCATTCAGTAGAAAACAATATTGAATTGGGGACTTACTGCACTAGTAATTAGCACTGATAATAAATGGATAAGATTTACGAAAGATATTACTGTAGCCAAGTTAAATATGAGTTATTTACTCCTCCTTATTTATACACTTATAAAAACACGGGCAACAAAAATGTCGATGAATAACCGTTAAATTCTATTGCTCTAAATCATTATTATGTCTGTCTGTCTGTCTGTCTGTCTTAGGTTTTATTTTTCTTAAAAAATATGGAAGCGATCCAGAGAATTGCAAAAAGGTTTCTCTGCTTATTTGAATGACGTTTAAACTAACAGTGACATCTACCGTGAAGTTTCAACGATATCAGGTTTCTATTGCGCTAAATTGTTACTTCATAATAGTCATAGTCTCAGAAGACGAGTCTCATTAGATTGTAGCTGCTCTTCTAACACTCGGACCAGTACCAATACCTGAATGGTTCGGTGCGGGAAGCAGCGGACGCATAGTGTCAATGGCTGCCTTGATGCTTCCGTT
Source organism: Typopeltis vanoorti (assembly GCF_054136105.1). Classification (NCBI taxonomy): domain Eukaryota; kingdom Metazoa; phylum Arthropoda; class Arachnida; order Uropygi; family Thelyphonidae; genus Typopeltis; species Typopeltis vanoorti. The sequence continues at coordinate 6,486,922 of NC_143563.1, forward strand.
CTAGTGGCCTCATCGCCAGAGCGATCGCGCAGTAACAGTATACGATAGCAATTCCAGGTAGGCGTCCTTTCAAAGGGCGAGGCACGAACATTACAGTGGCTAGTCGAGATTCTGCCTTTCAGTTCAGTCATCATCCCACATTAAGAACCTAAAGCCGTTCAGTTCTTAATGTGTTGTGGTACATGAACCTAGAGGCGTTCAGTACATGCATTAGCCACACTCGCCATTACTTATTTTTAATTCTACAGACCTGAATTATTAAGATTATTGCTAGATTTTCGTAGCCTTGCTAACGCCACGTCAGGGCCAGCCATGGATTCCACAGTCGAACTTTTCACGTTCTTCTGATATTCGCGAGTTTAGCCTGAATCCTACTAATCTACCTACACTAAACCTACCTGAAAATCTCCCCCAGTCCTCCGCCACTTCTGTGCCTGCACCAGAGTTTCCACACAAACACATCACACGAGGCTATTTACGTAACTAGTCATCGATAGAGTCGCTGGGGAGTCCCATCAAGGTCGCCACCACCCTTGTTCCAAAGAACGCATCACCCTCAGAGAGTCAGACAAGACGATTCTCAACAATTTCTTTTCTGGAACACGATGTTAGAGTTTGAATGGAGTACACCACCTCCTCGCGATTCGAATGATGTCATCGCTAGAGAGCCATTTCTCTGGCTCTCTAGCGATGCGTAAGTGCGCTGGTGGGTTGGCAACTTCCCACGTTTCTAAGAGTAGCACTCTGCATTCTTTCTACGGGTTTCTTAATGAGACAAGCCGGACCTGAAAAGGCTTGGCTTGTCTCATTAGGAATGTCTCATCGTGGAATGCATCAGCTGCGCAACGTGCTGGATAGCCCATCTGGCGTGACCATTTCGGTCGGCAGCTAACAGCGGACTCAGATCTGGCACGGACCAGGGGAATTCAACTGTCTGATTATAACAAAGTAATCTGATGGACGTGGAGGGTTTTGTCGCCAGTGTGCTGAATGTTTAAGTGAAAGAATATCATCAAGGTCGCTCCAGACGGGCCATCTGGCACTCCGCACAGCTGAGGCATTCCAAGAGGGGCCCTGTTGCTATCCCTGCTCAACCGGTCCATCACTGGAGAGTTTCACCCAGTCATGGTGCAGTGCCATACCCGCTGCATACCGTCAGTTCGAGGTCTGGTCCTCAGAGCCAATCCTTGTCCCGAGGTTACGGATCCGTCTTGCAGACTTCCCTTACCTACATTTCTCTGTCGATTAAAAATCAATCATTCAATTCATTTGATTGTTCACCTTGGAGACCTGATGCGGATAATGGTACGGTCCGGCACGAACACCATACTCTCTCCCTCTCTCGGATTTCCAAGGGCAGACAGGAGCACTGGTTACCGCAGGAGATGCCATGCTTTACTCGGTCTCCGGACGAACCGATTCCAGGAAGTCAAACCCTTACGAAGAAACGACAACTATCGCTTTGGGACTCCCGTTGAATTCTCCGAGTTCGGTTGCGTTACCGTATTTGGTCCCAGAGGGGCTGATTTCTGTGTCCGAGAATATTAACCTGATTTCCCTTCGGTCTACCTGCAGGACCAGCTTATTTTTCTCGTAACGTCCCGTTTCGGAACGGATTTGTCCTATCCCTTAGGACTGATGACCCATGTACAACTGCTGTTCACATGGAATCCTTCTCCACCTCAGTCCTCAAGGTTCTCACTTGAGTAATTGCTATTACCACCACCAAGATTTGAACAAACGGCGGCTCCAGGCGGGCTTACGCCAGGCAACTTCCGCGCATGCCGCTGCGACCCTCCTACTCACTGCCGCAGTCAGGCTTATCTGGGGCAGCGGTCGGGTATGGGCTCGCCGCTGGAGCGCCATCCATTTTCATGGCTAATTGCTTCAGCAGGTGAATTGTTACATACTCCTTAGGGGATTTCGACTTCCACTGTCCTGCTGTCAATAGCAACTAACATCTTTCATGAGGTCTCATGAGCGTCTCGCATCGGGCGCCGCGACTCGGGTTTGGTTCATCCCACAGCACCAGTTTTGCTTACAAAAGTGCCCATTGGGCACTCTCATTCTTTAATCCAAGCTTCGAGTCAGGCAATTCGGATTTCTCACTCATTTAAAGTTTGAGAATAGATTGAGGTCGTTCTGGCCTGAAGGCCTCTAATAATTCGCTTTACATAAAATACGTGATCAGGAGATTCACTCACAAGGTCAGAATATTGCACAGGAGAAGATGCATGAGGCAGTTCATTATCCTTGGACATCCTTGATGTCCAAGGATAATGAGGTCAGTTTGAGATCTGCTGAACATGCTACGCTACCGAAGAAGCATTTTATGAAACTGCATTAAAACATCAGATAAATTCTTCATGTGGCCATATATCGGATCCGATCTAGACATGCAAGCTGAACTGACGAAAATTATTGTGTGTCGAACCTTCTTCCGGCTGGGGAGAGCGCACACGAGGTGAGATTACCTGAATGTTGCCCGTATGAGGACTTCAGTGAGAAAGGTATATGTGAAGGTATAAGGCTGAAAATAATGAGCTCAGGAGATCGCCAGCAGCAATGTGGTATGAGGAACTAGATGGACAGGATATGAATGCTGCTTGACTCTACTCAAGAACTATCTGGCAGAGGCAAATCGACAAGCATTCAATACGCCAAGAAATTAAATAGAAGTGTGAAATGGATTGATGAAGAGTTACGGTATGCAATCTGGAAGAAGCACAAGACGAGGGGTAACAACCATTTGCATGAGTACAAAGAGCAGGTAGGGAAGGCGACTCTCTTAAGGGTAGGAAAAGTACAATAAGAGCAGCGGTTAATGAGGTTAAAAATCAGGGAGATTTTTAACCTCATTAACCGCTGCGGTTAAATTATTAAATTAATGAGCGGTTAAAAATCAGGGAGATTTTCGATACCGGCCACAGTAGAAGAAAGAATGACTATGGAAGGATGACTGACTGGTAAAATGGAGGAATGATAACCCATGCAGAGGATATGGCTGAGGTATTTAATGAAAAAAATTCATAAAGGTATTTCATTCTTGTGATTATGACATCATGAAGGACTTTAATACAATGGGAAGGGAGAACAGTTAGCAAGTGAGCAGGAGACATGCGAGGAATTGAATAGAACTGGATGTCAATAATAAATAATTGATAATTTCACCGCGTGTTTTGAAGGAAGGTTCCGCGAAGTTGACAACAGATTTTACATACCATTTTAACTTTGCACTGGGTCACACTAGTGGAAAGAAGGCAAAATTGTTCAGCTTCATAAGGGAAGTGATAAAACCAAGGCTTTGATTATAGGTCAGACTGTCTGCAGTTGTGATGAAAGTGCTGAGAGGTAAGTTAGGACCAACATTTATAATTTTGCTTAATTCATTTGATAATAGCAAAATACACTTTGTGATAATTCAGATGCAAAGGCTTTTGATAAATTGCAACATGACAAAATGGTAATTAAATTGGAACGAATGGGATCAGACCGCAGATTAGTGCATTGGAATAGAGACTGGTTGTCTCATAGGTATCAGCAAGTTGTCTATGGAGGAGCGATATCCTGGAGGAGGAAAGTCACTAGTGGTGTGCCCCAAAAGTCTGTTTTAGGACCATCACTGTTCAACTTGTATGAGAGAGGTCTGGAGGGTGAAATGCAGCTGTTTGCAGATGATGCAAAGATGGGGAGAACTATTAGGAGTAGAGCGGATTCTGAGGGTTTGCAAGAGGACTTGAATGCACTGGCTGTTGGGGGAAAGTGGGGGATGTTAATTCAATGTTGCGAAGTATAAGCTTCTGAAATTTTGAAAGGCAAAATGGGACGCAGAGTACACAATTGCTGGAAATACATTGCAGACCGCAGATTGTTATTGGAACAGAGACTGGTTGCCTCATAGGTATCAGCAAGTGGTTGTGGATAATGACCAAAATTCGGGGACAAATTGCTAACATTATGAGAGCAGCAGCACCACGGATTATGAGAATGATGCGGAGGACACTGACCTGTAGAAGTGAGGATTTTATGGTTCCATTGTATAAGGCATTGATCAAGCCACAAATGGATTACTGTAAATAGATTTTGTCACCTAGTTTTTCAAAAGATTAAAATGTATTGAAAGGGATACAGAGAGAGAGAGAAAGAGAGGGAGAGATTATCTAAGATGATTTCTAGTCTCTAAAATGTTGCGTATGAAGACAGAATGAGAAAAGGCAATTTGCAGAAAGTCGTGGTTAGGAGGCGGAGGGGTGATACGATTGAGACAAGTAAGTTGTTAAAGTACTATTACTAGATTAATGTGGAGGATATAGGTTTTGCGTAGAATGGATAGAGAACCAGAGGTCATTCCTGGAAGCTGTGTAAAGAGGGTGTGAACAAGGAGCAGTTTTTTGCGTGAGACTGCCTGATAGTCACTTTGTCTGGATTATTATTTCATTTTAAACAATTTAATTAGTCTAACAAAATGAGTTGCGTTCCTTCCGCAGAATTAAGTAATTTTCATTAAGGAAACCTATTTTGCATTTATATGTATATTGGTCAAACATACTAGATATTTAATTCCGTTTCCCTTAAAATGGTGAATATTGATTAACTAGTAATAATCAAATATTGTAAGAAATATTACAATAAATGTTGTACATATCATATTAAACATTACATAAATTGATTATTGAATATTTTTTAAATTGCTAGATTTAGTAATAAAATTCTAAATTGGCTAACGAGTTTTAGAGGTACACTTTTTTTTAATTAAATATATATCATAAACATTTAATAAAAGTAACTTGATAATTTGAAAAATTCCGTGGTTTGAGTTTCGAGGCTTGTTCTACTCTATCGCTTCTTCATTATACATATATTATAGAAACCCAAAAATTTCGTATCGTATAGAGAGTAATTAATTTTTAATTTCATATTAAGAATCAAAAGTCCTATTTATAAACTCGCTCATACGTAATGCGGGAAAAGGCGCACTCTCTATTTTTTAGTCAGATTTTTGCAAAACAAATGCGCCAATAAACTATTTAATCTCTCCTCTCACGTGATTGTTGCAAGCGAGTGGGAAGCTTTAGAGGACAACTCTGTTGAGGGCAAGAATGGTTTGGATAATGACATGCCATTCGATGTTATGGTTCGAACAATGCAGTGGAACAAATTTAAAAGTCACACCGTACTGAACAGACATCAGTCTCAACAGGAGAAGAGGAACACAACCACATCGCTACCGTCAATTAGCAGATACTCAGGGAATCATCCGCATATCATAAAGAAATCCCCAGCATCGATACGTTTATATTTCCTATGCGATCAATCAGTTATTTTCACGATAACAGCAATGAATAAACTGCGATAAAATTTAGATGGTAGACTTTATTGGTGTTAGAAAATCAGTATAGTCAACAGAATTTGCAGATTGAAAGAAAAAATTACCGAACAAAAGAACTAAGGTGTACAGTTAAATGTTTATTTATTTTCGTTATATAAATAATGGAGGGAATAATTAATCGATCAATGCGATTGAATATTTTCATTATTTAAGCAACGGATTGATCTCGTGTTTGATAATCAAATAATTAATTTGTTGGCTTCAATTCTTTGAACTTAATTGGTTGATGGACTGAGTCCTTGACTCTTTATCCCTTCATCTGGATTTTAGATTGCGGGTAATTTACCCGCTCATTGTGAGCATTGAGGCTGTATCAGCTTTCTCTTGCGATGGAGGATTTCGGTTTTTTATGTTTGAAACGATCTGAGGGCTCGTAGTCCGCTGCCTGTCGAACTAACTGATTTGGGTGATTATCCGTGATTGTGAAGAATTTCTCTGCAATGCTTGTCATGTAGGTCTTAATATCTGGAAGATTGGCTTCTTGATGTAACTGGATGTTTCTGATGAACCATGGGGCATTAAATGCCATTCTTAGCCATTTATTCTGTATTATCTGAAGTCTGTTGATGTTGCTTTTAGTCGTGTGACCTCAGGTTGGAGAGGCGTAAGTTAGTTGGGGTCTGATTACCGATTTGTAAAGAAATATTTTGTTTCTTATGCTTAGGAAGCTGTTCCTGTTCAAAAGTGGAATAGGAACAGCTGACTTGCCTTAGTGGCGACACTATCCCTATATGACTTGACGTTTAGACGTCTATCAAGATGAACTCCCAGATATTTGGTAGAATTCTGCCAAGGGATGATTTTACGAAACATTTGTATGCTTGTATTCGGTTCTGCTTTACGTCTGGTGAAAAGTACTGCAGAGCTTTTGTTTGGATTAATTGCGATACGCCATTTGGTTTACCAATTCTCCAATTCATTGACTGCTCTCTGCAGCTTGATTGTGGCCAGGTGTGGAAGGAGGGATCTGGCTATAATGATTGTATCGTCGGCATACAGAGCGGTGATAGCTGGAGACAGTTTGGGGAGATCTGCCATGTATATGGAGAAGAGTAGGGGAGATAGCAGAGAGCCTTGAGGGACTCCGGCCGTGATTCTCCTCTCTGTGGATATGATACCGTTGAGTTTTATTTTAAATTTTCTGTTGTGTAGATATGATTTGATAATTAGAACTAATGGTAATGGAATAACAACTTCGTGTAGTTTAAAAATTAGTCCGTGATGCCACACTTTATCAAATGCCTGAGTGATGTCCAGGAAACCTGCGCTAGAGTGTTGGTGCCATTCATACCCTTAGGTTATATATTCGATAAACTCTGTAAATTTGTAGCGTTGTGAAGTGATATTTCCTAAAGCCGAATTGTTCATCTTGAATGACATGGTTGATATCTGTTGCCTCTTGAACCCGTGTGAGAATAGCACGTTCGACTATCTTACCTGTGCATGAAAGAAGGCTGATTGGTCTGTAATTTTCAGGAAACTGTGTACATTTTCCAGGTTTCGGAATTAGGAAAATGTCCGCAATTTTCCATCGCTCTGAGAAATAATTTAGCCGGAGGATGGCATTAATGATGGCTAACAGATGCATAATCCCTTTGCGGGGAAGTAACTTGAGTACCTTGTTTGTTATTCCATCTGGACCCCGGAGCCTTTTTTTTATTTAGTTTTCTTAAAATCTCATATATTTCTGTTGGTGACACGGATTTGTTATTGGATTGAGGTATTTTGAATTATTTTATGCACTTGTGTGTGAATTTCACTTATGAAATTTATATCTATATTGATATAATCGGGGCTGCATTGTTTTTCTAAGCTGTCAGCAAATGCTTCAGCTTTTTCCTCGTCGTTTTAGACAACACTAACTTCACCTTGGATTGGAGGAAATGTAAAACGCTTTGAACGGAGTGATTTCATCATTCTCCATATTGATTGATCCTCTGTGTTATTTGGATAATTGTTTTATTCCAGAGTTCGTTACGGTAGTCCTTTAGGGCATATCGAACCTACTTTGTTGCTCTATTGACTGCTTGATTATCTGCTTTGTCCATTGTTCTCTGATATTTTCTTCTTAATCTGTTTTTCTCTTGGATAAGACGTTTCATATCCTCTGGGAGTTTATATGATGGTGCACATTTGGTTATATTTGTTACCTGCGTTATAGCTGTCAGCAGTTGTTTTTCAAGAGTTTTCAGTGCTTTTTCTATATCTTCGGCAGATGTTATATGCGGTATTGGACCAAGGTTTTCCTGGAAGGCTGAGGGAAGTTGTTTCCAATTTATAAATGTGGTGGTGTTTTCTGTTATATCTTGTATGGTGCCTAGTTGTAATATGATGGGGTTATGATCAGAACTTAAGTCGTTGATTGCTTGTATCTGATAGCCGTGCGCTATGTTTTTTAATATAGCTATATCTAGTACATCAGGACGTCCGGTTGCTCCGTAATGTGTGGGTTCGGTGGGTCCCATTACTGTTATATTTCTTGAAGTGGTGTAAGGGTTGAGTATTCTTCCGTTAATATTTGAGTTTCTGCTGTTCCAGACTTTATTGCCCAAACGTTCAGTTTGTTGAATGTTTGGCATTGAAATCTCCGGCTATAATCACTGCTCTGCCTGTATTTAGAATCACCTATAAGTCAGATTCAAGGAGTTTTTTATTTGGGGGGTTGTAGGCTGCATATATCGTAATGCTGCTTGTGTTTTCCATATGTATTTCTATTCCTGTAATTTCCATGTGTTCTGTTTGGGATTTGGCTATTGAATTATATTTTATGTTTCTTTTCACAAAGATGGCAGCGTCTCCACCTCTAGCAAAGCATCTGTCTGTAAGGTAAGTGCTATAACCACTGATTCTGATTTTGTCACTTGGACGAAGATGAGATTAATTTATGAGGATGATGTCTGCTGCAAACTCCAGCAGCTCCTGTAATTTGTTAGATAAACCATTTGTAACGATTCGGTTTTCTTTTAGACTAATCCATTAAGAATTTCCATAAGGGATGATTGTGTGTGCCTTAAGATGATATTCTTGGCTTCTTGAGTTGGGTTGGTTTGTCGGAGTTCAGCAAGCAAGCATTTCACCTAAGTGGCTTGTGTTCAGTAGGATAGGTTTGCTGGTTTGATGTGACTGATTTGGTTTTGGGTCTTTCTGGAAGGTTGATCTTGTAACTGCAGCATACGATCTTCCATCCGTTGTGGGGACTATGATTTGATGGGAGGACGTGCGTTCTTGAAGAGGTTTACTGGTTTTGAGTTGTATCTTTTGGTTTTGGGGAAATGCTATACAGCCCCTATAGTTCGCAGGGTGTGGTCCTCTGCAGTTTGCACACTTTGCTGGAAGTGTGCGGGGTTTATGACATTCATTTGATGCGTGTTTGCCACCACATTTCACGCAAAGAAATTCGGTCTTGCAGCACTGTTGTGCGTACCTAATCTTCTGGCATCTATGACACCGGATTATAGTTGATTTATGTTTCAATACCTCAACTTTGGCTTCAATTCAGTTTTTTTTTCTTTCGAGGCTGCGCCAATAGAAATTCACTTCGAACACTAAAAGTAGATGCAATTAAATTGATTCGCTAATTAAAAAGATTGTTCGGCATCCAGTTTACAAAATAAATCCTGAAGAAATAAAAAAAGCGCTTTTTCTATCGCAATAATGAACATCAAAACTCATATAGAATCTTCAAAATGAAACAACACACTGCCTTATACGTCAGTGCTTGTACGCAGCTTATTATTTGTATCTTAATTAAATAGTTACCTTCTCATAAATTTAAGGATTTCTGCAATTATGAACAAAAGTAAAACAGTTTTTATTTGTGTCGCATACTACATGGCTTAATTTAATCAAAAGAAAGCACCGTCTTAGATTCGAATGACAGACTTCATTTTGTAAACATGCAGACCGCTTTTATTTTAATGATACAACTTGCTAATAAAGAAGTGGAAATGCACATCAGAGTTGAGAAAAATACTGTTAAAACGTTTTTTCTTAGCCAATCGAAAATTTCACTTAAGCTGTGACATGATGTCTGTTTCTCTCAATCCATTTTCATTCTTAAAACTTTCCTTTATTCTTGCAGAAAATTCAATTATCTATTTTAAATCAGAGGAGAAAAAAGAATCAGAAGCTTTCGTGAAATTTCTATTTTTTGTTATATATACAGTGTGAGGTCCGCGCGGTTAGCCTAGTGGCTTTGCGCTTCGCAACCATATGCCTGGGGAAGGAGTGTCCCAAGTTCGATTCTCGTCGACGACGTGAGGAACTTAAGGATCTTCCTCAGCCATAGCCAAGTTAGCCGGTCTTGGGCGTGGACAGCAGAGTTTTTCTCCCAGTTTATGTGGGGTTTTTCATCCCGCAAGCAGGCAAACCGGCCCCGTGAACACACAGGCTACAGTCAGAGGATATAGTATGGCAAGGAAGGCAACGGGAACCACCTTGCTCATAATCATTTCCCTAGTATGGTAGCATATAGCTACCCCCACCAGCCGTATGGCTGAGGGAATAGTTAATTTTAGCGGCTATGCGTCACAATTCACGAAAAACGACAAATATGGATTACAATCCTGTAACGCGCAATACTCTCATGCACAAGCAAATTTAAAATACACCACAATCTTATCTGTGGAGCAAGCCTGAGGAGCAAGCAAATCGCATCTTGATAACAAACAAATCAATGCAAATAACATCAGTTATTTCTAGATTTATATAAAAATCAGGATTCATTTTCGTGAATTCGATTATCGTTGTGGAAAGTTTATATCCAATGAATGATTAAAATGTTAGGCTTACTCTAATAATTCCCAGCAACAGTTGCGCATGTTTTTGGATGCATTCGTTTTATATAAGATAAAATATGTAAGAAGTTTAAAGGATTCACAGTAAAATTTATGTTAATGGAGAATTAAAATTTTTAAAAAAAGGGAAAGTTTTCGAAATAATTTAAAATACGAAATATTCCAATGAGGTACGGCGAGATAAAATTAGCGAACGATGCTCGTCGAACGAAAGTTTTCTTCTTAAAGACGGACACGCGTCAACCGCAATATTTAAATCAATGTATTTTATTGAGACGGCAAACTAATACATTACCTATTCCTTGGAAATATATCAGAAAATAAAAGTCAGTCCCAATAACTCCCAAAAGATTAAGAAAAAAATCAAATAAACGCATTCGATATTATATTTTTTTTATAATATCGGCGCATTCATGTGATTTGAATTCATTTTAATTTTACTACCGCAGTTTGCCTTCTCCGATTGCCCCAACGCCACTCAAGATTGCAACAGTTTCTCAGTGGATTTTTTTTTATATATCCTCCACAACAATTTCTTTTGTTGCCGCTCATGCTTAATGATACTACTCATTCAGCTAACTCCTACCTGATTTACCTTAGGTATGCAATTTAATGCTTCCTTTAGATTCCCCTTAACTATGTCCCATGCACTAACATTCTTCGCTTGCAGGATTGTATGATTTGGAACAGCGTCAAGATTCCTCCTTGTAATAATTACCTGCCTTATAGTTCACATTACCACTCCTTGAGATAATATTCCTCATGTTTTACAATCTCCCAAGTCAAGACCGCATGGTCGCTTTCCCCAATCGAAGGCAATGCGTCCACCTTAGTTATGGATAGCTCTTCTGATCCTATGACAAGGTTCAATACTCACGCATCCTAAGTCCTCTCCGTCATACGCTGCCTAAAGTTACTATCTCTCAGTTAGTATATAAATTCCACTTTCTCCTGCCATGTGATCTTTCTTCCTTCCAGTCTATATCTCCATCGTCGAAGTCTCCCATAATAATCACTCGACCTGTACTCATTCTACTAATTTGCTAATGCATGTGTTCCAGATCATCCCTAAACCCTGTAATTTTTGTATTATTGACACTGATCTCACATCTGACTACTTCAAATGAACAGCCACCCTCCCGATAATCTCCTTTTTTTTTGCTGTAGTTCATCCGCAGGACCCCCTCCCCCATCCTATCTTCAATACTAATCCCTTCACATCGAATTCCTGTAACTCTATCATCTGCTTTTAGCCAAGTCTCACTAATGCTTATAAATTTTGGCAAGGTTGCGCTAACCAATGAGAAAAACTCCTCCCTCTTCCTCTTGATAATTCTGACATTAATATATAGAAACTGAATCATCTCTTTGGGCCCCATCCACCTTACTTCCTGAAATGTAAATGCCCTATTCAATATGTCTGCTTGAGGGACGAGATTCCGCAGTTGTTGGACCTTCTCAAACTCACTCGCCTGCATCCATCCAAATTGCTTAAGTTTTCCTTAAATCGCGCTTCAACCTGCTCGCTGAACACATTTAGTAATTTAGAAAATAGTAAATTAAAAGTAAAACAAAACATGAGACGACTATGATTAAATGATAAAACACACTTACTGCTTTATCCCATTTTATCCTTAATGGTTAAAACTAGTGTTCTGCTACAGTAGAGAAGGAATGTCATATTATAGGAACATATTTCTAGTCGCTCTCGATATCCCAATGATAATTGCCTTCTTCTGATTATGATCTGTAACGAAAGAAAGATTGCAATGAAACAACTGAAGAAGCTCTTATATTCATTTAAATGCATCCCCGAGATGGACATTATTGGATGCTTCTCCATAAATATTGTCATAACAGATGTCTTGAACGTATTCCTCAGACATTAAGGTAATGAATATAATATACAGTACATCGTATAGCTTCTAAACATGTACGTTAAAATAATTTATGTCAGAAATTGAACTATGTTACATAAATATCTGATCTGTCAAGCACTTTAATATCTTCTATTTAAAACAATAAAAATAAATATTTATATATTTTAAAACACGTCCCAAACTTGAGCACTTGGCCATGACTAGAAAATATACTTCGAAAATATTAGTCATCTTATCATTTGGAGGAGTGTTTCTGGACATACTAAAGGAATGCTACAAACGTTTTCCTTTCATGTTGAAACGCTAAACCGTAAATGCCACTAAAGCAGTGAAACACGTGAGGATGAATCTTATGCTACAAGAGCGTAATGTCTAACCTTCATACACTAGGAATTAAAGTTGAACGCGGTCAATTGTTAATCGAACGATATGTACTCTGCTTGCTTTTTTTTCTTTACAGTTATTACGATTTTATACATTATTGTTAAGTTTGTTGGAAAATTTTGAGTAAATTAATAATATTTACACAAGATGGTTAATTTTGTTTGGATATTCGGGAAAAATAAATATTGCCTCTACAGAAATATTTCTAAACTTTGAGTGGTCAAATGCATTCCGAACTTTATCGAAGACATTTGCACAGTGATAACTGCCATCAACTTTGAAGACTGAAATGCGAGAATATTTGCACGGTACGATGCCGTCGCTTTCGAATTCACCTGTTCATTACCTTTCCGACTGCTTTTCTCAACTCTCAATGCGTGTGAAAATATAAACGTTGAAGTTTTGATTCCACGGACTTCATTTTTAAAAAAATATATATTATTTTGCAAAATTGCTACACATATTCCCACACATTTATATTCTGATTTCACGATCTTCGTTAATGTTTAGATTCAAAAATATCCCACTTCATAGAATATAAAAAGGAAAAAAGTACTGTTGGATAGAAGATCAAAGTAAAACTGCGTATTGAGTTACGGAAAGAAAATTTTCATTGGTTATCTTATTTGTGGAGTGTTGATTTTTGGTTTTGTCTAAGATGTCGAAATAAGGTCAAACCAACTGGAAATACTCAGGAATAATTTTTCTTCGTAGGATAACATACGGATTAAAGTGAAAGGAATTCAGGTATCGAAATTTTTAGCTGCATTTGTATTAGCCAACACTGTTGTGAGCTCTTCGTTTACTTACTGCAAACAAAGTTGAATTGGAAGGCCAAGCAATATCGCCATTAATTTTATACTGATGTTCTAGATGGAAGAAAAACCTGCCTTAGTACCAATCAGATGCTAAAATTAAAAACACCTTTGACTGATTAAAAAAAAATCGAAATTACAAATGATTCTTAGACTTTTAAGCTATCCGTTTAATATTTCATTCTTCAATGGACTGAAAAGTAGTGTCTTTGCCAAAATTTTTAACCTTCCTAAGTTAAAAATCTTTAATAATTCTGGATGTTTTTTTTTATTTTTTTAAATTTCTGCATTTTATCATTCTTCTAAAGGAAAGAAGAAAATGTAAAAAATATTTCTTCCCTCTTTTTTAATATATTATTATGTATGGGTTTATTAATATATCTTTATACCTTGACTGCCATAATAATAATAAAGACTATTATAGGTTCATTGGTGGTCGTTGACTAGAGCTTCGTTAATTTTTCCCCATTTATATTACAAAATTACGATAAATAGTAATAAATGCATTACATCTCATTCATTTAATTTTTTTTGTTCTCACATATTAAACGTAGTTGTGAATGATTTAAACATTGTACCAGAAGTTATCCAGACAATAGGAATTATAAAATCTAGGGTAATTTTTTTTTTGAGAAAGTCCAAAACGAAGAGTCACCGTGCCAACAATTCCTTTACTTTCGTTTTGGACTTTCTCAAAAAAATAAAAAAATAAAATAAATAAATAAAATAAATAAATAAAAATACTCTGAATTTCATAATTCCTATTGTCTGGAGAATATCGGTTTTTTCAAAGATTTTTCAACACCTTTTCAATAATTTATGAAAAATGTCTATGAACTGAACAGGATCAACACTTCAAGAAGCGCATCGCTTACTAACATCATGTAGTACTTCAATGTTTATTATTTATTTAAATATAATATCAAAATATTCTGTAATTTTTATGAATATATTTTTATTTTCAATGGTTATGTGTCAATTAGGAAGGAGACAGTAATAGCAATATTGCTATTACAGTATTGCAATTGCAGTACTCTATTCTATAATCTACTTGTGAAAAAAAATTAAAGTAAATAATTAAATAAAAATTTATTGATGTAATTATTTGTCTCTAAGGTTTGCTTCCTGGAAAATTTTCTGCGGACGCCTATGCGTACGGGGATTCTGTGAACCTCGAAATCCGCAGCCCTGGGATGTGTTCTGATAAATAGGCTTTAGAACCACATGATATGTGATAGGTTGCTCCGTTCTATAGTGTAAGACCTCTAAATGGAATGTTTTTTGCATCACACACATCCTATGCAAATCGCTATTCAAGGTCACAGTTACACCCTCTTCAACGAAGTAGGGGCCCAATTATGCCACGACACCGGTAACCCAACACCATGAGGTGACGTTTTCGCTGTGAAAAGGTTTCTCTTGTAAACATTCAGGTCTCGAGGAAGCAAGAAACCTCTGAATTGGTCTGTTCCAATGTCGTGAAGATCCGTCCTTCCTTCATAATGCCTGATACTCGGACGAAGCGCATTTACATGTAAGAGGTCATGAAAACAATGAGATGGGACATGACGGACGAAAAGGCATCCAAGCTCCTTAAGGATTCCTGTAGTGACCGCCTCGGTATCTCGAGTTTTACTGTAATTACACATTGATTGCCTTTCGGGGACAAACGGCGAACAAACTGCTCATAAACATGTCGTAGGTTTGGACCATTTGTTCTACCAACTCCGCATGAATGAAAATGACTCAACAATAAACTTTTCTTCCAAAGTCAACACCATTGCTACAGCTCAAGGTGTAGACTACACGTGCGCTTCTATTAATATGCATGCAGTCTAATGGCATATCTCATAGCACGTGTATTGAAGGGAGTGTCGAAATTCAGCGCTTTTTTTCTTTCTTTTTTTTTTTTTTTTTTGCATTATACCGTACTTTTCGTTAGCAAAAAGATTAGGTAAAATCCCACAATGGAAAATATTCTAACATTTGTTTCCTATTATGCGCGTAAAAGGTTTTAACAATTATACAGTGCTTTAGTACTAAATAGAAGAACTTTCCTGATCATATTTATCGACACTCAGACATGAGATCTTACGACAAAAACTTCAGTACTCCCAATTTCCTACCTGCACACACTTACCAAACTCACCGTACACGGTAACCCATGAAACTGTTGCCCTCCCATCGTAATAACATCTCGCTCTATGAAACGGTTTCAACTCCAACGAAAGAAACTATTCAGCTGGGAGATCTTTTCAAAGGGGAAAAGACGATCGCCATTGCTCGTGCTTATGTTTTCTTTCAGCTGAAAGGTCAGAATATACCGTGTTCTTCGTTTCTATTCATAGGCCTTCCCGCCTGAGGGTGGCCTCCGATTGATAATCGTATGCAGTTATACTCCCCTGCTTCGGAAAGTATAACATCAATGTAAAGTCACTGCCATGCTTGCCCACCCCATAAATTTTAAAACCTCGTCGCTCTCAATTCTAAAAGCACCAGCGAAGCCTTCTTTAGAATTCAATGGATAATTTAAGACTGAAGAACGTAAAGAAAAATAGGTTCGAATTTAAGATCGCATCAGAAGAAAATTCAAGGTTCACTTTAGCAAAATTTCCCAACTGATTTCTTCTTGCTGAAAACATCTCAATATATTTTAACCATTGGGAGGCGGAATCCGTCACTGACGCTCGTATGTCCCAATTCGATTTCTGAGATAGAAAGGAACTTCAAATGTGAAACAAAATCCGGCATATTTTTGAAATACAGCATATTTCAAAAATCATAAATTTCTACTGCCCATTCTTCTAATTTTCACACCTTTCATAAACTGTTTAATTCTATTAAGCAAGGAAGATTTGGAAGTACTTTTAAATAGGGCAACGGCAAATTCAAACAGGCTATAAGTGATATGAAAGCGTACACAGCGTCAGAGTTAATAAATCGACAGACCAAAAATTTAATTAGGGGGGGAAAAACCATACTGAACTATAATACTATTAGCATGGAATCAACTGAAGTCGTGAGCTTTGAATTTTCCCTTTCTTTCATCACAGTGGACATTTGATAAGGACAAGAAACAACGGCACAAACGAAAGTAGTATGGCGGCCACTTCTGACCAAATGCTTCTGGTGGGCGTGGCTTTTCCCTGAGGGTATATGTGTCAATGGCTTCAGGTTGGAGGTTCTGACCAAATTCTTCCGGTGGGCGTGGCTTCCTGACGTCATTGCGAGTGACGTCATGAGTTTGGAATGTTTGGAATTTCCATGTGGGCAAGTGTGTGAATGGCTTCAGTTCTTGTGTTTTGGTTCGCGTATGGGATTATGGGGGATTTTTTTGGTTCGCCTATGGAATTATGGGTGATGATAGAGATAAGGATTCGTGTTGTGATTGGTGGGACACTTTAAACCAAATGCTTCCGGTGTGCGTGGCTTCCTGAGTCAGGAATTTCCCTGGGAGCATATGTGGTCACTGGCTTCTGTTCTTGTTCCCCCCCCCCCACCCCCCCCCCCCCCCACCCCCCCCCCCCCCCACCCCCCCCCCCCCCCACCCCCCCCCCCCCCCACCCCCCCCCCCCCCCACCCCCCCCCCCCCCCACCCCCCCCCCCCCCCACCCCCCCCCCCCCCCACCCCCCCCCCCCCCCACCCCCCCCCCCCCCCACCCCCCCCCCCCCCCACCCCCCCCCCCCCCCACCCCCCCCCCCCCCCACCCCCCCCCCCCCCCACCCCCCCCCCCCCCCACCCCCCCCCCCCCCCACCCCCCCCCCCCCCCACCCCCCCCCCCCCCCACCCCCCCCCCCCCCCACCCCCCCCCCCCCCCACCCCCCCCCCCCCCCACCCCCCCCCCCCCCCACCCCCCCCCCCCCCCACCCCCCCCCCCCCCCACCCCCCCCCCCCCCCACCCCCCCCCCCCCCCACCCCCCCCCCCCCCCACCCCCCCCCCCCCCCACCCCCCCCCCCCCCCACCCCCCCCCCCCCCCACCCCCCCACAACAACGTCACTTATTTACAAATAACAAATGACGACATTTATTTACAAATAACAAATGACGTCACTTATCTACATCTGAAAACAACACACCCACAACACGAATCCTTACCTCTACCATCACCCATAATTCCATACGCGAACCAAAACACAAGAACAGAAGCCATTCACACACTTGCCCACATGGAAATTCCAAACATTCCAAACTCATGACGTCACTCACAATGACGTCAGGAAGCCACGCCCACCGGAAGTATTTGGTCAGAAACTCCAAGCTGAAGCCATTGACACATATACCCTCAGGGAAAAGCCACGCCCACCGGAAGCATTTGGTCAGAAGTGGCCGCCCTACTACTACTAACGAAATAAAAATTAGAACTTTAACTTAAATTTAGAAGCTTCTTATGTCAAATGGTATTTGTTTAATCCACTCACTAAGTAAGCGGATTAAACAAATGCCAAGTGCTTTTTTTTCAAGTAAAAAAGTATGATTTAAAGTATAAAAATACATCCTAACATTCATTATTACTGCTAAATATCCAGTTTATAGTTGCAGATTTAATAGAGATCCAAGACGCGGAACGTTCGAGTCTTGTAACGGTATTCATGCATATATAAAACCGGAGTTTCGCAGGAAAAACGCTCCGACTCTGTCGAAAAAGACCAATTAAACTCCACTGAAAATTGTTCTGACTGTTTACCGCTTCGCTGAATGAAGTTTAACGCGTTTCTCCAGTGAAGGTCGTTATGATTTTGGAACGCCTGCTGAAGTAACTTTTTCGGTTCTGTCCTTGCAGCTATTCATAATTGCAAATTATCCAAGATATCGAATATTGGCCGTTTTTTTTTGTTTTTTTTTACGCACACACACACACACACACACACACACACGCCCCTTTAAAGTTCTGTCCCACCTCATTGTCGATGAGTTAATAGCTCGGCTTCTTTCGAAGTAGTACAAAAATATTTCGTTTTATAAGTAGCTTACTTTTAATTATTTCATATTTCGGCAGATCTCAGAATAACGAAATGAAATCCGAGTCATCCAAGTCGATAAAATCTTTCATCTATTTGAAAGAAACTCTTCGTAATCAGTAGAATTAAATAACTACTGCTGCTAGTCGGGATTTTAGTTATTTCTTACGGATTCTTAATGGGTTACTTTAAAATGCCCTCCTAATACTAAACTCCTAATGAGAAATTGTTAAAGTGCGTCACAGATGCCTTCATGGCAGAAGGCTCTTTTTATCATACTGGAGCTTGCGGGTTGGTGTTAATTGAAGGATGAAATTAACGTTTCTAAGAAGTGTTCAACTCAACGGCTATTTGGAAAATATACCAAAAACGTCTTTCTTCGCCATCTTTTTCATTAACTCGATCCAATGTAATGCTTAGATAAATTTATCAAAATAGCAATCTCCATCTATGGAAGAAACCGCATTCGTCTTTCTGATGCGTGACATCATCCTGTGAGTTTCTCAAATTAAGTCATTCTAGAAAGGGTTCGCAGCAACTCTCGTTGTGAAAGGTGGCGGCTTAATTACTCCTTGCAGTATACACAAATTGTACCTCACACTTAATCAGATGGCGAACATGAAAACCGTCTCAAACTAGCGGCATATCTTATGACACTAAATATAAGAACGCAAGAAACGAGGGGATTAAAACGATACGATGAGATTGAATAAACAAACATTGATATTGGCGACGAGAACAGGAGGGAATTGAATAACAAACAACTTCCACAACACTAATATAGATTAAGCAGAAACTGCAGAGAGAGCGACGAACCTTCACAACAATTTAATGCGATGCACCGCACTGGTGCATCACAGCAATGCAGGTTTTGCTTGCTTCAGAGTAATGAGAACCATGACACTGAACTGACACAATTTCAAGAACCAGTAACTCACTCACGAAAGAGTGAAAATCTGAATTACATCAGTACGTGAGCGGCCTAAGGAATTTTTTCAGGATTTCTCAGGATTACTATTATCATTATTTTGTAATTTATTCATTTGACCTAGCTTAAAAACCCGATTTATACACTCAACATGGACCGTTTTTGATCCTAATAAACGGGGAAGAGGTCTCAGACCGGGGATGAAATTGATTGCCCGCCTAAAGACAATCACAAATATCGATGCCTAACGTCCGTCTGTTAGAGCGCGGATGTTCCGATCGATTTCATTTCCCAAATATTTGGGAAATGAATCCGATCGATTCATTTCCCAAACTTTTTCTACGAAGGAACATTTCACAAATCCTGAAATTTTAATCAACATCTTGGTTAGAGTCGAGTATCAGCAATCTCGTATTCAATGTAAAGCTATCGCCGAAGCAGGCTGTATCGCATCACAAAAAGCGCACACTACAGGCGTGCCGGACGCATCGCATTGACCTTGCTTGTGACCGCACGTTTCCTAGAATAAACACCTCCGTACTTTGCTTGCCTTCGGAGGTGTCGACAACCGCGGGCGGCTGAGTCAATTATGCTATTGTGCCAGCACAATCTATTTTATAGATTGTGTAATATAGATTGCGCTATTAAGGTCAGCGCGAGCTGGCCTAAATAGCGCAATCCACACGCAGAGTGAGGAGCTCCTGAATTTCAAACATGTTTGAACTTGTCGCAGCATATAAAACCATTCCAGGTTCATATTAATTTTGATAATTTTTCACGTGTTAAAGTGAACACTTGTTCACTTTCTGCGGAACACAGTTTGGGAAACCCTGCAATATGGTATCATAACCAACAATGCTGATGTGAAAGAATATGACCAGAAATAATAGTGTGCATATTATCTGGCATAACGAAGAATAAGAATGATGCGGACATTATGTGGTGAGACCCGATAACGGACTTATTTTTCATGGGCAGACGCAATAAGATCGAACGATTTTGCCCTGTTGCGCTGTATTGTAAACGTCATAATCTGAAGCACCGCAAAATAAAACTAATACGCCTTAGAACAAGAGTTCGCTCAATGTGTTTTCATAGAAGCTGAGTGTTCGGAATAAGTGGAGATGATTGTATTCAATCGAGTGGCATTTGTGGAAGTATTTTCTCTGATAATTCGACGACAGTTTCTCCGAAATTCGGACTTATAACTTGTGCTCTACTTCTTATTCAGAAAACCACACGTCCTCGCAGAGGTTCAATTACTTCATCTCACGAGGGATAAATGGGTACTTAGAAACGAAGAGAAGAGGGACACCGCTGCACGTCGGTGTTAACACGCCAAAGCCATTTGTTGCTTTTAGAAAGGGACAGGAAAATGTTAAGGGAAAAGCGAACCCAAAAAAGTAAATTTTTTGTCGTCATTTTATGTAATTCTTTCATTGCAGAGATACTTCTATCTAACCGCGGTTTACTAAAGAAACTTCAAGTAGCGATCGAATATCTCAAAGATGTTTCCTAGGAAAATTTTAAAAAAAATTCCTGAACTCTGGCATGAAAGAAAACTGAAGGGAGTACCGACCAACGATATTTCTACTGCAGAACGTTATTACGAAGAAGTCATTTTAAACGCAGTAAATGTGCGCTATCACAAAGAGCAAGTTATAATATTTATCGATATCTTAATACTCGCTAAAATGCTTGTTCAAGTGTGCTTATTCGTGCGTCTATACGAATAATCGCATTTTCAACAGCCGTGAATTTCCTAACTGCTATTTTTGTTTTAATTCAGTGCACAGGAAAGATGTTGCTGTGTGTCCAACGAGTACAAATAGGATGTCTTAAACTTTGGCGTATCCAGTAAAGTTGTGTTCTGTTTCATACCAATATTTCGTACGTAACCAAAGGATTACTCTTGCACGTATAATTAGAGCATTCAGAAAAATAAACGAAGTAGGAGCTGTGTAGGATTTACTTGCGTCATCGGTTGATGGCAATGAGAAGAATTGCATCAAAATGATATTTTCTAGATTTTTTTTTTTTGTGTGTGTGTGAGAGAGAGAGAGAGCTGTGTTTGTGTGCGAGTTGTTCAAATACCGTGGTGAGTCAAGTGGGTGTGAAGCAATTTCAGTAAATTTCTTAAAGTGATATTAGCGCATCCCTTATGAGAGCAATGCATGTTGCAGGAATGAAGGGAGCTGCATAAAGCCGATGATGATAATGGGTTGAGCCGCATTGCATTAAACCGTCGGAGTTTCAGACCGAAATCCCAAATTCGGATTGCAACCCTCTTAACGCGATAACGAATGGTCTGGATGAGAGGGACGAGTAGTAATAAGAATATGTCATACAACCATTTATCTTCTCCTGCTTGGTCAGTATGAATGAAGAAACTCCACTTTGTTAATGATGGTTTTCTTGGTCTGAGCTTCCATTCCAATCGATTGAATTGAAAATCGGATAACTTCCACCCACGTTCTGTGCATACGATTTATTTTAAATGTCTCTCCTGTTTAATGCTTACGTTTAGAAATATGTTCTCGCACCTCATTATTCGAGTGTGCTCTTCTGTTCATTATTTCTTTTTTCGATTTTCATGTTCTTGATGCGTTACCAATCTCGAGGGATTTGACGTTGATGGAGGATCTTAACAATTTCATTTGAAATACCCTCAAAGAAGCTTTTTTTCAGTGATCATTCACTGAAGGATGTTCACCCATTGATTTTTATATTGCATTTGAGTTTTGAAGGCTTACAATGCAGAAAAAGGCTTGCGTATTTTTGCAAATACTTGTGGAAAATTTACATTTTGCATAATCGAGGTAAGTGGAAAAATTATCCACACGATGTGAATGCATAAATGATAAACAACTCAGAATTCTGTGGTTTATTCTACTTGCAAATTTTGCAACACACACACCTGTCAATCATTTATGCCACTTAATAGCGGCAGAAACAATGTGCAAGTGGCAGAACACATTTATAAACTGTTTTCAGGATACACAGCTCGCTTCCTGTGCAAACTGGAATTTGCGGTGATATGTTTCTTCCTTTCTCCCCCCCCCCCTAAAATTGCGTCTTTATTGTCAGTTACGCATCTAACTGCCAATACGCTTTCAACCTAGCGACGTTTATTTTCGGCATCATTTGAATGTTACTGTAAGTAGATATTTACGATACTGCTTCTGTAAACTGTTTTGATCCTTAAAATGCGGAGGAAAGGAACGCACGAAGAAAGGGTAAGGATTTCAGATTAAATTTGAAACTGCAGGGAGTGGATAAATGGTCCCTGAAATACTATAAAGTTAGTGTGATTTAACGGCAACATCACAAAATGGTAACTGACAGTGAAAACGTATGAACAAGACTGATTCAAATCACTTAAGTCTATGCGTTGCATAATCAGAACCGCCGTCACGTTAATAGATGTCGTTCGAAAGAACCCACTCGGAAACAAAACACTTCGGTGTAAAAATATCGTCGCTAAAAACAGATGCTAATTTGACTTTTCCTCTGCTTAGGGAACAATATTCGTCCTTTGCTTTCTTCGATAGCAAAATTCTGGCAGGGAATGAGCAGGCAAAGTGGCGAGCTCGTGCACCAGTTTGAGCGTATTTACAGTCCCGTCTTAAATGAACTTTCTATCGATTTAATTCTTGCGATAGCAGAGACCCTTTTTGGTTCTTGCTTTTCCTGGCGAAGCCAAGTGTCAGAAGTTACCAACTTACTTACCTCTCTGCATCTATAGGGGTGGATGTTTTCTTATTATGTGCGTGATAAATCTTAATCAGTCCACTTCCTTCTGATAATTAGTGAGGTCGCATTTTCTTAATTACGCAATAAATATCACAAACTGGTTTCTCAAAAAAAACTAGTGTAAATGCTCCTCAAGGAACTTTTATATGATGTTGACTTCATACTGGCAATGAATGACACTAGTCCAAAGGAGCTCATCACTTCCATCTTCACTCATTCAAATATAAGAAAAAAAAAAGCCAAAGAAAGGAAAGGCTTTGATTGAAATAATTTCATGCAGGATATTCTGTGAGAAGGAATTGCAAAAATGTCATCATAAAAGGACTTCGATGTGCTAGTGGAGAAAGACTGGATTAACCACAAGGTTAAAATAAAAGAATATCTTCAAAATTCTTTCATCCCTGTTCTATCAATTTTAGGTTTATACAGAAGAAACCAACTACTCACATATCTTAAGATTTCTTATACCGAAGCCAAAGAGTACTTTAACTGAAATTATTTCTTAGAAGGGCGAAACTTGCGCTGTATTAGGTGACCGGACAAACTTCAAGATGATTTTTCTCTTCAAAATGTGCATTATTAAAGGACATGATTAAACTAGGAACGTAAGAATAATGATCTGAGACAGAAAAATGACGCTCCTAGTAACAATATTCCTCTATGCGAGAAGAATGACTTACGCCAGGGCTGTCCAAACTTAGGTAATCCGAGGGCCGCATCACAATATGTATCTAGTAATTTAGTGAACAGCAGCGACACAACCTCGATAGCTGAACAAACGAAAGAGTTCCCCGTGAGGGCCCAGAGCATGCGCGTTGGAACAAATCAGTGTAAGAACGCTTCTTTGACACATCTAATATTTGAAAAACACGTGGGTATATAAGTGATGTAAAAACACCAAATAAAATTAGCAACATCGAGATTATCGATTAGTGATAGAATTAAAATATCTAATACGCATTCGATTCAAATTGATATCTTATTTTTTCGCTCGTGAAAATCAAAACCCACAGGGAGGCACAAAATCGCACCGCGGGCAGCCCTGACTTACGCAATTCCTTATCGCATGATTGAGCTTTTTGGCTTAGTCATTTGGCGTTATTTATAAACGTACAATTAGGAACCGTTTGCTCCAATTTCGCCACTAAAATTACTACTATTTAAACCAAAATTCAAATAGCAAATTTGGTTTAAATCACAGCAAAATACGAAAGCTCATTTAAAATATGTCCAAACAGTCGGAATATTGCCGAAACGTAAGACGGTTACCTTGTTTATTTGCTGGTTTGATGCCAATGTTCAGACATTCCTTTCTTCTGAGATTAAGAAATTATTTGGCATAATTCTTATGAAAGGAGCTGAAGAATTTATACCGGATTTGAATTGGCTTTTCTTGCGGTCAAGAAAATTAAGTCATACCTTCCATGGCAAAATTACGCGAAGAATTTCCTTCACGAAGATTTTTTTCCTTCAAGGTTCGAAAGAAACTTTTGAAAATATAACTGCGTAAAACGAACTAATTCAGAACCAAATATAATCAGAACACTTATGAAGAATTGAGAATTCGCTTGCATTTCAGATAAGATTTGCCTTATGCGTTGGTAATTTTTAAAAATTTATGCTTGCCTTATTGAAATAATGAAAAAATCTGTTCCCGAGTTGGCCATTTTGATTAGAAAGATCTGAAATAATTCTTCTATTTGCGAAGACGGTCTTTTGCATTGGGGGTAAAGAAATAAAACAGATGTCGGCAAACTTTTAATGATTTATTAATTATATAAAATTGGAATTACTTTAAAATACGGTCCGCCGTAAATCTTAATTGAAATGCTACAATTAAGTTTTAGCAGAAAGTAATGGTTAATAGAGGATGACACACGAATGGATTTCGGTAAGAACGGTCACGCAGTTCATTTCTTCTGAATGCTACGACCAGGTTTTGAACGAGAGATTGCTCGAGAGTAAATACTGTAAAGAAACCCTTCCCCATTAAAGAAATTAATATAAGGGGTGGCTAATGGTATAGGCTATTTGCCCAAAGTCAGACCACCGTAATACAGCTGTGATGTCGTCCATGTCTTATAAATACAAAACATTCTTTGACGATCGTTTTAAGCTACGGAAGTGCACCTTAATTATTTGGGAAAGTACACTTTCCCAAATAATTAAGGTGCACTTCGAAACCGAAAATTGTTTGATTCAGAGCACCCGCAAAGAAACATTGTATACAAAGCACAAAACGATGGCAAAAGTGGATTTCAATAAGCAATAAAATACGAAAGTAAATGTCGATCGAATAGTGAAAATGACTTAAATTTAGCAGGACTTCTTCCCTAAAGAGATAGCTTTCATTAACTGCTTAACAATCGTGGTTAGTATGATGGCTTTAGGGATTCACCATATTTCAGCATGTTTGATAACTTTAAGATTGTTTCTGGTGCAGAGCTTCCTCAATGTAACGAAGTTTGATGAAGTTTTTTATCGTCGTGCTTCAATCAGTGGATACAACAAGCATGTTGTTGTTAAAATTTACTTTCAACCAGACTCGCGCTAAAATGCAGGACGCTTCATTCTTAAAAGTGCCGTCTGCACACTCGCATGAAATCGCTCGTTCCTATGCAGCATTAACTGCTGTGGACACTTCAAAGTAGAATCCGTTTTAGTGAGGTAAAGAAACCAAATTTTCGTTATAATAAAGATAAGTATTTGCAGTTAATTTTCGTATTATCCCAACTGGTATTAGTACGGTCTTCTGCTAATTATTATTTCGAATTGAAGGGACATTTCCGCTCTAAGCGTTTACATTGGCAGCGGCCTTTCGGCGAACAGGTTTCCTCTATGATAATCTTTATTACGTTCTGGGCATTTCTTTTTCTTTCGTACGAAATTACAATCCGCATGAAACCTCCGAAAATATTTTTGCGATTTAGTTCGATTAGGAATTTCACTGCCACTTAGCGAACAGAGTATCTACCTGCTGCAAGAAACTAAACTACTTCATCACGAGCAGCATGATTATACTCCTCAGTCGCATTCTCTTGAATAATAGAAAACCTCGTGAAATGACGAAGACGTTGGAGGTTTCAAGTTACTCCAAAGCTAATGAAAACTTCAAACTGACAATGCAATTACGAAGGGAAGGTCATTACGCGAATTTTATATTAACTTAATAACCTCTGCATTCATTTTTTCAAATATCCCTTCTGCTTAGATTACGGAATAATTTAGCAAAGATTTTTTACGCATTTTAAGGTTAAATGCAGTGTTAATTCTTCAGAAACATTATGATGAAAAATGCACTTTACTCCTACGTAACTAATTAGCTGAAGTTGTTTGTATTGCAGTTGATCTATTATTGATTTAGACGTTTCTCAAAATACGGGATTGCTAACTGAGTGATGAAGCGTTCTCCCAAAGAGAAGGATGGCTGGTTCGAATTCCGTAGTGAAATGGAATTTAAAACAAAAAAAAAAAAAAAAATAGTTGAAAACAAAGAATTATGTTACAAAAATAAATAATGTAATACTTCTTGAAACACATGCCAACGATGCGCACAGATGAGTCAACTATCAATGGAAAACCCAGATAGAAACGAAATCTATTTTGTCTGCTATTTAACAATAGAAATGAGCCATTTCCTGGAAACTATTCTTGCTCCAAATGTACAGAAACGTTTATAAAAACAATACATTTCTAAAGTGAGTAGGGCCGAGGAGATAAACATATTCAAGTGGTTTTTAAATTCACTTTACAAACATGAACTTCACAAAAGTTCCATTCATTCAGCTCACGTGCATTTCCCATCAAGCCAAAGGCATCACCTCTAAGAGGACGCAATAATTCGGACGCTTTGATCGTAGCGACGAATGCGATTTCCCAGTTTGAACACACCACACCTTATTTCATTTCTACCTTGCTTTTATTCCACCATATTGTTGACATCTTTAAAATGAGTCCTTTGGACACACCCATGAACAGGTATTGCAAATTTTCTTTTACTCTCCCTCTCGAGCAGGCATCAATGTCCGCTTTGTGAGACAAGATCATTATTCTGGTAATCGTACGGTATGCGGCCGATAAATCTGGGGTCACTACACTCGACGATATTCAGATCACGCTATTTGAGAAATTATTTCCAATAGCAAGTGTTTCGCTCGTAGCAATGAAAATTTTAATTGCTTGAATTACACGCTGTCATTTCAATAATTAAAAAAAAAAAAAACACTCGAGCCAGAATGACGCTTCTGCCTTGCCTTTTCAGTAATTAGGGCCAAAACAAGGCAATTTGACAGACATATTCGGAGGAAATCAGCGCTAGGAATAACAGATGACATTAAAAGATCCCAGTAGAAGTTTGACAGAGCAAATTATGAATGGTAAATAAAAAAAAAAAGAATTGATTTAAAAGCCACATAAACCATCTACACAACAAACTCCGAACAATAAGTGGCAAACTCTACTCTACAGATTAAAAGACTCAGTTCCCATACGCCTAAAAACGCTAATATACAAAGCACTATGCCAAAATATACTAAGATACGCGATAACAACGTAGGCTTTCTGCGCACCCTACAAATTAAATAGATTCATGTCACTACAGTACAAAATCATAAAACTGATCGTTTGGGAACAAAGAGAAAATCACGACCTTATAAACACTGCAATGGCAGAACACAAAATACTAACAGAAAAACACCATGCAGCTCTGCTAAAACATTATTTCAATGCCAATTATAGGACAGTCAGAAATACACACCGTATAACAAGACCTCAGACAACTAATTATATCACATATAAATACAATAATCACTACGGAAAGGCCACGCGAAACTTCTACATCCCAGACATGATAAACAAATTACCTTTTGAATACAGAAACCTTACAAACTACAATAGCCTGAAAAGAGCTCTAAGGACCTACTATGAACAAGAAACATGCACCCAAAATACCATACAAACTTAATGAAACACAATATATTCGCTCAGGCTTCCAGTTCAGCGACGCATCAATACATTCCAAGTTATTGTGTGTGTGTGTCGTCCCTCGTGAGTTTCTGACTCCCTAGAGGTCTCTCTTAATAATAATAATAGTAACATAATTGAAAAAGGAAACTAGCACTTTTGTGAAAGAAATGTTCTGTAAATGTTGAAACAGCACTGGTGTCCCAAAACTGAGATATAATCTGACATTCAGATTATATCACAGTTTGGCATTTCCAGACAGAAAAAAATATAAAAATTATTATTTTTTTTTGTCATCTTTAAAATATATAATATATTAAGAAATATATATATATATATATATATATATGTAAAATAAATTTTATATATTTACTTATTAATAATTATTTAATTGGTTAATAAATAATAGATTTCATCAGTAAAATGACGCAAGAATTATTCACACAATTCTTTGTTGACGTCTTCATGACCATGAAAATAGCACTTCTAGCAGTTTTCATTGTTGTTATGGTCTAAACAGCAATTGTTGGCGTCCCAAACTGTTAGCTGAAAGAAGCTCTGAAAACTAGGAATATCATCCGCGAATATTTAACATGAACGAAGAGGCGGTTGGGGCCTTCGTGTGGGAAGGATACCCTTTGATGCTTTCCTACAGAAAAGCTGTGCAGTTCGCAAAGCAGTAAGTTAATCAGGTTTAACTATCGAAAGTTAAGGCGTTATCAACTCCGGTATTGAGTGAT
This sequence comes from Typopeltis vanoorti, assembly GCF_054136105.1. Lineage (NCBI taxonomy): Eukaryota > Metazoa > Arthropoda > Arachnida > Uropygi > Thelyphonidae > Typopeltis > Typopeltis vanoorti. Next base: position 6,515,529 of record NC_143563.1, read on the forward strand.
TTTTCGGGAATTCACTGGAAGGAGAGAAATTAAAACTTCTCTTTCATTTAATTTTAATTTCGAAATTAAACTGCAGTATTAGAAGAATATCGTTGTTTCTTGACATTCATTTAGCTTATTTTTATTCTTTCATTGCTGCATAATTTAAGTCCTTGATCTCTGCATTATTCGACACTTATCTGACAAATCAACTGAATATTTATTCTGTTGGTTGCTTTTGTAATTTGCAGGAAATTGAGTTAATGATCCTTAATTGTCAGACGACGCGAATATGAATGGGAGACGGTTTGCATTTCAAAAACATTGTTTCAAACTAATAAAGTTGTTATAATTTAACCATGGCCCAGTTGCAATCATGGGATCTATACTAGGTTCGAGTAATAACGTTAAGTCAGTGGTGTCAAATTAGCTGCACGCGACGCCTCAAGTCGTTTTCATAATAAAACAGAAATATCGATTTCGACATTCGATTTATTAGTTTTCATACGACATTTACAGTTACAGCATGGATGCAGTGATCTGCTATAATATAATTGCAATGATAAAAATTTATATCGCAATTTCAATCTTAGATCCGGTTCTAATCAATTCTGAGACAATTAAGAGAATTCGACCAGTGAAAGGGTGAACACCTAAACATTTTGGATATATTTTCTAATCTAGGGATCTAGAAAAGCAATACGTTTTCTAGATTCCTAGATTAGCAAATATATTCAAATAAGTGTTCGGATTGTCTTAAAGAATGATGAAATTAAGATGTCATTATACATTAACCTTGATTATCGCCTGTTAGTTTGATGCATTCAAGGCCCATGCGTAAGAATTTTAACACTCCTCTAGATGAAAATGCTTGGATGTGGACAACCATGTTAATTCCCAACTTATATTATGTGTATATCAAAATATTTAATTTCTTATATCAAGTTTATTAAAGACAATCACTTATACTAATGATTCTGCGAATAAAATGAGCGAATTTTGAAAATATAGAACTATAGGTTTCTTACTATCACTGTAGTCACTGAGTTAAATTTCCATTCGATGAGATGCTACACAGGGTAGTTTCGAGTAGGCTGAAACTCAAAATTCACTAATATGAAAGTTCCCTACAGGAAGAGTCCTTCACATATACTTGACGCAAAAATTAAAATTAATGCAAATACTTTGTTAAGTACTTTTCTCGAATCTGCTAATCCATAAATAAATTCTCTTTCTTAGATATGCCGTGGTGATGCAAAATTTGAAGATCGCATTTCGCTGTAAAGGAAATTTTGAAAATTCCGAAGTCCATTCGAAAATAAGAACTTTCTTTTATTACATGAACTATGCACGGCTTCAGAGTCTGAGCCTTGAAAATATGCGGGTCGCTATATCGCAATGTCGTGGCTATCCACGCAGCAGCCTTTATAGCAGTTTAGTCCAGATGCTCAATTCTCAGCAATATCTGGAAGTTGTCCGATTTCCGCGAGCTGGCTTTACCCAACAAGAGGGATTTAACTTGCTATCAGTGCTGGCGAACGGAAATTATCGAACAGTCAGAGAAGTGCACCTGAAAGAATATTTTTCCTTCAACGTAGAAGTGTACAGGTGAGTTGGAACCATCCTGACTCTAAAAGCTTTTTCTTGTTTCACATGCTTATTTGAATTCCTTCGATTGAGAGGTAAATTGTTTATTGCTGGTAAGCAATTTCTAACGATGATATTATCCCTTAACAGTAATAAGATATAGAGTTCATGTAAATCATTACTCAATGTATGAATTTTGAAATATCTTTGCAGATTTGTAGAATTCCCTAATATTCTTGGCAAATTCGAAGCCCTTGAAACCGTCTCGTTAAACTATATCTACTTATCAGAGGCCTTGCTGATAAAATTAGGACAATCATGCAAGACACTAAAGAGAATGAAAATAAAATGTATACAGAGTGAACATCACAGGCACGTGATTCAGCAGCGCACCTGGTTGCAAACGCGAAGTGCCTTGCCATCACTGGAGATAGATGTCAGCATTAGTGAGTATAAATAACTCTCGAGATAGCTTTCAACTTTTTAACCTCTCAGACTGTTCCTTTTATACATTCAAGTGACGGTTTCCACTGTAGTCAGCAGAGGATGTTCTTCTTATGATAACTCATTCTTAATTTAACACACGTAAATAAATAAATGAATAGGATTTATCGGTCATTATTCGCCTATCGCAACCTGGAGAACTCCGCGTGATCCTTTTGTGTTTCTTTCGTTTTCAGACGATATCGTTTCCTCCATGGCGCTAAAGAATATTCTTTGCGAAGACATGCCTCTTCGTGCCCTGAAATACTGGTCAGTGTTCGAGCACCCCAGAGTGATCGCTAACGTGAAAGCTTTCCTATCCCATCTGCAATTCACGTTTCTCAACAGTATGGGTAAGTACTAATCACAATTTTGTATATTGTTTGCACTCTTCAATTGGTTTTTATCGCCTAAAATGGATTAAAGCAATTAAACATCTTATGCATGCAATGAAATTGTCTCGCAATTTATTTATTTTTTCGTGAAAATAGAGCAGCTTCTAGGGCTAAACATATATACATATGTATGTTCTGTTAATTCACTATTTATTTCTTCTTCGTATTATTTTTTCGTATAGAGGAACTTCGGTTGATATACGAAGGGAACATACCTCTTCCCATGGCACAGTTATTTGCATTAGTAGAAAGTTGCAAGAATTTGCAAATTGTAAAAGTGGGAAGCATCTTGTCCTACGAGTTGGTACGTGGTTTGTGTGAGCGACGCCTAATGAATCATTCTAGTGAGTTAAAAGCCAAAATATTCTTATTTTTATAATTAATTTGTTTATATTTTCCCCCTCGAGTTTATGTAATACGTAAATTTCATATGCACTTTTTTTAGTATTATTCATGATACATCCACGAATGTAGTACATTTTTTACTGTGGGTGAGCTGCGGATGTTTTCCCTCTAATTTGATCATTTGATATATTTGTAACACCTTATGGTAACTTGTACTGGTAAAATACTTATGAGCTCTGTATTACTAAATCTTGGTATTTCTAGCCTGGCTCCCACTGATGAGACCTCAATAAAGGTCGAAACCGGTCTGGGTAGTGGCCAATCCCTTAATGCATAACATTAGACATATCTGCAAGGAGATGTGTTTTGGCATTAAGGGTAAATATTAAGATTAGTGATCAGAGCTTGTTCCACCTTTACCACGAGTTGCCTTGATCTTGCACTACCTGCACAGGGTCACCCAGACTTGCACTACTTGCAGGCGCAAACTTGACTCGTTTGTCTGTTTGGTTACTTGGGAAATGGAGTAAAACCAAGTTTAAAACAGCTTGGTATCTTTAACATTTATTATACCCAAGATAAAAAAATACTTTCTACATATATTTCTACACACACACACACACACACACATATATATATATATATATATATATATATTTCTCTGGAGACCAAACATGGAACCTTTTCAAACCTCTTCAGGGTGTCAATAAACTGAGAGGTGAACTCACGCCTGCCAATGAAATTCCCTCATACACTTATGCAAATGTTGTTTTAATTACATATTCTTTACCTAAATAATATAGTTTCGGAAATATTTACCAGAAATATGAATCGATCTGATTTATTTTTTCTCAATTAGTTGAATATTTCGCCAAAGTTTAAAATTATGTCATATAGTCGCTGTTTATCAGAAGTGATATTTGATTGTATTTTATTATTTTCTTCATTTTTTATAAGCAGTATGCTGAAGTAACTTCGCAGTTACCAAGGTGAATGTTTGTCTTGCATTTGTGGACGTAACGCTGCCTAAAAGCAAGCTGGTAATCGCTTACAATGCAGAAAAAGAAATGATCTTACCTTCTGTGATAATCGAAGATCAAAAGCACTTCTGCTAGCTATTATAATCTGGATTCTCTTTCGGGAAACACATCTTTCGAAATATATTACTGCGAAAAAAAAAAGGCACATTGCTTCTTCTTTACACTAACGATATTAAAACAACTTTATTCCTAAAAGGAAACCAGTCATGGTACATTTCGGCCGAATGGGGCCCCGAACTCTGTAACAGTCAATCTCAGGGATTATTCTCGATTCTCACTTTATACTGAACCATATGAAAGAGTAAAACTTCCATCTGTGTGTGTGTGTGTGTGTGTGTGTGTGTGTGTGTGTGTGTGTGTGTGTGTGTGTGTGTGTGTGTGTGTGTGTGTGTGTGTGTGTGTGTGTGTGTGTGTGTGTGTGTGTGTGTGTGTGTGTGTGTGTGTGTGTGTGTGTGTGTGTGTGCCTGGAACTTGTGCATAAACTCAGAAGAAAGTTCTGCTCTCGAAACAGACTTGAAATCTTAATTATTTCTCAATTGTGTTATTAAAATGACCTCTTTAAAGAAACTGTTCATTGAGATATTCCATATTTACTTTGGTATTAATGAATGTGTTGATTCTTCCAACATACCAAAAGATTGAAATGTACATTCGTGTCCACGACTATTCAATGGTTCCACAAATGAAGACTTTGACTGATACACTCCAGAGCGATCTACGAAATATTGGAGTAGAATCAATTTTTGTCGTAACTCGTCATACATATTAGTAATAATGGTATAGAGGTTCACATTTTTATTATTATTCGCACTGCAAAATTACTGTAAACAAAAGAAAAGACAAATGTTTGGCTTTTAATAAAAATTTGTGTACCTTTATATAGCAATAAAAATTGAAATTTTACTTCTAGTGGTTATTTATTTGTGTGTCGAAAAATAATTAGAATTTCTGAATATAAATTTCATTCAGCTCGTATACATTATACATAGAAAAGTATACATTTTTGAAAGCATAATATGTTTATGTGTTGTTATTATCATATTCTATCTTCCCAAATTTATTTATATATTTTTCGTATTGTTTTATACTATTTATAGTACTTAGCATTTTAATGTTCCTAAAGTTTAATTTTAATATAAAATATAATACATATCTTATTTCGATACAAACAGATAAAAAATAAATAAAATTTTAAATGCACCATAAATTTTAAAATTAAACAACAAGAACAGAAACCAGTATATTCACAGAATAACACGAACTGCAAGTACATGATGTAGAGCGTCATGGTTTAATTACATTAGGGTTATAGTAAAATTATTTATGTAAATACTAAATAATATATATATATATATATATATTATTTAGAATAAAGAAATTTGAATATCTACCTGCTTTATAACAGTGGACATTGCGGTGCATTGCATCGTGTGTTGCACATTAAAACCATCTTCCTACACCTATTTTAATTTTAATTGGTGGCTCAGTAATTAAGTATAGGCTATGTTAATTGGTAACTACAGTTTATACCTTCGACGTAGCTTTGCCCAAAGTATTATACGTAATTATTATGACTGCATTACACTTAGAACCTTGCCTTTTTCATATCTACAATACTTGAGCAGCATTTTCCTTGCATTCCCCATAATTTCACGAATATTAGTCTTAAAATAAAAAATAATAAAATAAATTAAATCTAGTGCTGGCTACCTATAATTGGACTGAATCAAGATTCTTCTTCCTTTTCTCATACTTTCTTAGCACCTTTTCAACTATGCTTGATAAAAAAAATTACCTATATTTTTTTTAATCTCAAGTTTAGTTTATTTTCCTTATTATAGAAGGAATATGAGTGCTCACTTAAATCATGCAGTATTTATCTTTTGAACAGTCCCGTTATTTACAGGTCACCTATGAATCCGACCCGTGAACTTATATACACATGTATTATAAAACTATTCAATTATTCACGTAACATTACAAATAAACAAATATAAAAATGTTAATGAATAAACAAAGAATAAAATAATGTTTTGAATTAAACGACTCTTGAAATTAAGATATTAAAATCTTAACTTCTTGGTAAGACAGATATCAAAACCTCAAACAATCTAAAGCAGATTTTTAAGAAATATATTATTTGGTTTATTTAGCATTAAAAAGGTCTGCTTGAAAGCAAAACTGAGATGTTATTAGTTTTAACATCTCGTAAAGTGTGTCTAAGTTTTTATAAGTTTCCCATGTACTGAATTTCAATACATTCTGGATACCCATAACAGATAGTTACATCCATATTGACCTGCAAAATGCATTTCGTAAAAAAGTAATAAATAAATGAAACACGCACACAAATGCGTAAGCAATGTATGAAATCCAGAAGAATGCTGCTGGAGATAAATCCATTCTACACTTAGTAGGCTATTAATTTGATTGTTCACATTTTAATATCATCTTAAACAAAGAAGATTCCATGGAAAAAAAAAAGGAAGTCACATATTGTCAGGAGAGGTATTCGAACCTACTCACAGAGAACTGGAACGCGACCGGAGCACAACGCCTTAGACCGCTCAGCCAACCTTACTCATATTTCTATTCTGCTGTTATACTAATATATTCTGTTTTTAACGTATATTTCTCGATGACGCTTTAAAAACAGTAATTGGAATTCTAGTTTATTCTTCATTTATGTCAAAACATTTTGTTCATAAAACTGGCTCATATCGGATAATGTTTTGGTTTGTAAAGTATTATTACTTTGCCTACTGTTTAATAATCTCTTATGATATCTTCAGATATCAGGATTCAGTTTACCAACAAAAACAAGGCCTGTCAATGGGCAACCCTTTGTCCCCAGTGCTAGCTAACATCTTCCTTGAAGATTTTGAAACGAAAGCCATATCTTCCTTCTCATTTAAACCGAAAGTTTGGAAAAGATATGTTGTTGATATTTTCATTATTTGGAATCACGGGCACACATCTCTCATATATTTTCTTCATCATCTAAACATCCAACACCCTAATATAAAATTTACTGCTGATCTAGAAAATAATAACTCCTTACCTTTCCTGGATGTCATGCTTACACGATGCTCTGAAAGATTAAAAATCTCTATGTACAGAAAACCTACTCATACTAATAGATATCTGCATAATCTTTCTAATCATTTTCCACCACAGAAGCTTGGAACTATATCTACCTTAGTACACAGAGCACGCTCTCTTTTGAATGATCCAGATGAACTCCAAAAAGAAATAAATCACCTCACTCTTATCTTTAAACAAAATGGATACTCTGAAAAAACGATTAAGAAATTTCTTCTGGATCCTCCTAGGCAGTGCACAACAGAAACTATTAATTTTAAAGGTAACATCTCCATCCCATAGATTAGCACAGTCTCTAAAAAATTGGCTAAGGTCCTTAAAAAATACAACATCAGGACGTTCTTCACCACAGTTCCATAAATCTGTTCTCTTATCAGCCATCCAAAACCATCACATCCTAAAATATCCAGGTGTATATAAATTATGGTGCGATTGAAATATCCCTTATTTTGGACAAACCAACAAATCCATTGAACAACGTATAGAGGAGCATAAGAAAGACATCTCCTATGAAAGATCACGTGCAACTGCATTGTCCAGTCATGTTCTTTTTTCAAGCAATCCTAATAATGGTCTCCAAAGTCACTCCGTTTTCTGGGATAAATCAGAAAATATTTTTCGCTGTGGTGATGAGCTCGAAAGAAAAATTGTAGAATCCGGGGAAATCATCCTGAACACTTAAACAGCAATTTGAGTTATAACATCCCAGATAGCCATACTGCAGTTATTCAATATTGGCGTTCACGAGAGCCTGCACGTACACACGCAATAAACAATAGCGCGCAGTTAGAACAACTTAAAAAATACAACGTTTTTTGTTTCAATTATGTGTTGCAATTTTTACCTTTAATTCCCAGTTTTTTTTAGATACTTCAATGTTTATTGCTATTCTTTTCCTTTGTGAATACCTGAGGAAGGCTGTTATAAGCCGAAACTAGTAGTATTTATCATTAAAATCTTTATAAGTTATCTCGGTTTTGTAGTCATTAAATCTATATTTTTTAAATGTATAACAACAACCGAGTTGAAGTCTATGATTATATATGTGTGTGTGTGTGTGTGTGTGTGTGTGTGTGTGTGTGTGTGTGTGTGTGTGTGTGTGTGTGTGTGTGTGTGTGTGTGTGTGTGTGTGTGTGTGTGTGTGTGTGTGTGTGTGTGTGTGTGTGTGTAGAAATATATATGTGGAAAGTGTTTTTACCTTGGGTATAATATATGTCAAAGATACCAAGCTATTTTAAACCAGACTTAGGAATATTAAGATTTAAGTGATACAGAGCTTATAAGTATTTTACCAAAACAAGTTACCATAAGGTGCTTTGACTTTATTAAATAAAAATCTCAGGATGAGAGATAGATGTAGAAAGTTTTCTTACCTTGGGTATAATAAATGTTAAAGATACCAAGCAATTTTATAAGCTAGGTTTTAATCTATTTCTCAAGTAAGCAAACAGACAAGTAAGTTAAGTTTGCGCCTGCAAGTAGTGGCCCCCCTTGCCTTTAATGCATACATCTCCTCAAGGAGATATGCTTTGCATTAAAGGTAAATATTAAGAATAGTGATCAGAGCTTATCCACCTTTACCACGAGTTGCCTAAGACTTGCACTACTTTGCGGGTCACACAGACTTGCACTACTTGCAGGCGCAAACTTGACTTACTTGGGAAAAGAATTAAAACCAGGTTTAAAATAGCTTGGTATCTTTAACATATATATATTTTTGCTATTCGGTGTTTTAATCTGTTCGCTATAGATTTAAACAGGCAATCCAAATTTGGATTTAGTAATCTAAAACAGATTACAATCAATAAAATACTGATTAATCACATTTGTTCGAAAGGTACTGTATTTATTCGGTAAACAGAATGCACATATTACAAATATAAATAAATAAAATAAAATAAAGAAATAATGAATATGAAACCGTTTTCGAGTTAAATAATAATACTAATAGCACATCGCCTCATAGCCTTAATTGCTTTTGTCATAATTCAAATCAACTCTTGTAACAACACAACATCAGAAACTGAACACAACATAAAACGAAATCACCTAGGATACTAGAAACTCAAGTATATAAAAGTAAGGTAACTAATAAATTTAATTTAATTTTTTTTAATTTTATATTTTCTTTTAAAATTTTCTAAATTAAATAAAAAAATGCGCCATTTTTAATTTTGTATTTCTTTTTTTATAAGTTATTTCTTTTGCTTATACATACCCCGTGTGGTGGCTAGGATAAGAATAGTCTAACTCTATCATCGCGGCTTAGATTTTGGAGGGGTTTACCCTGGAGTCTCTGGGGAGAGTGTTCTCCCGGCGTGGCCGGTGAGGGGCCTTTTCCCTGTGTGGATGCTTTTCCCTGGAATATGAGCGGTTCTGCTCAGTTGTGCGATCTTTCGGGCACTAGTAGGGAGTGGTCCAGGGGATCGTCTTAATTTTTAGAGAGGGCTTTACTTACAACCCACATCTTCCAGTACGACCATGAGCTATCTAATCGGATATTGTGGTTCCCGATAATAAAAATAGACGAATCTCCTTTGCAATGCATTACAGTAATACCAACAAAAGACCAGATATCGACTGAATCAGACCCAAAGATGTTAAAGTTCTCTTGGCAGAGACTCGTGAGAATAGATTTCTACCATGTTTTTCGTAATAATGTTCATTAATATAGTAGAGTGACATTCTTAACCAAGGTGCAGAAATACGTGTCCGAACCCGTAGAATTTGTTCACTGACTAAACCAAGCTTGAAAGGTCTTCTGTTATAAAATAGCAATATGAATACTTCTTTAAGAGTCCCTCTTTCTGTTCACTAGTACCAATTAATTAATATTATAGAATAAAAATACCTGGGGGGGAATTGCCGTTGTCCCCCCTCCCAAATAAATAAACAAGCAAAAATACACAAATAGCATTTCAAAATCATACTTAAAACATGCTGAGGATGTTTAAAAGTTTAGATTGTTATATGAATTGGAAGATTCTTCTCTTGGATTGTAATTTAGAGCATTTCCCTACGAATGCTGGTAGAGTGAGCATTGCTGATGAAATATATGATGACCAGTTTTGATATGACGTCAAATAGAGGGCGAGGATGTACCACTGATGCTAGAACTCGTTGTAACGTGTTGGTGATTTCCAATCCATGAAATAAATAGCATTTTTGAAGTAAGATAAACTGAGGTGTAGTAAGCTATTAGAACGAACATGCCATTCGTCATACTTCGCTTTGATAGCCTGTGTAATTCAATTGGCTTCATTGGCTCCAGCACATTGTCATCCAGTACCCTCCAAGGATATTTATCACCGCATCTCACGGTCGATTCAATTCCCATTATCAATAATATCAATAATACTTTTTAACCCAATTTTTATTAAAATTTATCTGATTAATTACTTGTTGTGTTTATTTTGCATTTTTTTTTGTTTCTAAATAATTTAACCTTCTTTAAAAATTATTGATACATAAAAGAAATAACGTACTGTTTTTATTTAACTGTCAATAAATACTTAAATGAACTTAAACACAAATAAGATAATTTAAAACATAATGGTTTCAACAAAACAATGTTTTGTAGGGTAGGTACTAAAAAGTAGCAAATAGCCAATAAAACGGTCATTATTATCATATTCGCAATAATATGAAAAATGATCTAGTTTTATGGTATTAATTTTATTGTTATGTACGAAAGTTTAAAACGGCTAACTATTGCTTTTTTTTTTTCGAATTTTATCTGCGTGTAAGTAAATATTAACATTTTGTGAACTGCATTATTTTGTAACGGTTATTGTGTCTCAGTGATCATTGGCTGACATACAGGAATTTAAAACTCAAATGATTTTACAAATTATCTAAAGATGGCAGCACTGTACAATAGATATTGCAGTAACTGTTAAGAAACGAATATACCAGCTATGGAAGAATACGGCCATCACTTTAGTAAATTACTTTCTAACTTATTATTCAAAGTGCTAATAGTGCGAATGATTTTCTGATTATTTTTGGAGTCACTCCTTTCTAAGGTTTACTTCGGCTTTCATAGAGGAACAGTGATACAGTATCCCACAATGTCAAGCTGTACAACTTCTGCTTTTATGCTTTGGTTTATATTAAATTATTTCAAAGAAAATAATAAAAATTAGCTAAATACTAAATCTGTGATAATCATTGACCAACTTTGGAAATTTGCGTGCTGAAGCGGCAGTGATGGAAGCATTCGCTTGGATAGCAATGAGAGTGATTCTATATGTTACTAAAAGAGGGCAGCACAGGCCAAGCAAGCATTACAAATCACCAAAGTTTTTGAATAGACTGCGGAGGTGATAAGATAATAGGGATTTGAACTAAACATAAGCAGTTTTCTTTGCATAATCTTAAAATCCAGGGAGAATCGGCATCAGTAGACGCAGAAGCTGCCCGAAAATACCCAGCAGAACTTTAAAAAATCATTGAAAAATGTGGTTATAATGCAGACCAGGTGTTCAATGCGGATGTTTTGTTTCCCCAATATAATCAGGGTTATATTGGGAAAACAAAATGCCAAAACGCACCTATTTATTATTTATATTTATATAAATAATAAATAAGTGCACCTATTTATATTTTGATAAATGAAAGATCAGCTCCTGGATTCAAAGTTTCCAAAGATAGAATTACTCTACTGTTTTGTAGTAATGCACCACATGACAAAAACCAATGTTTATTAACCGATCCGCAAATCCTCGTGCTATGAAAGGGCTCGACAAGTCCACCCTACCTGTTTATTGGCGGGCCAACAAAAAGGCATGGGTTACAGCAAGCATGTTTGAAAAGTGGTTTTTCAAGTGTTTTGTACCCGATGTGGAAAGTTACACAAAAAAAAAAAAAGAATATGAATTTCAAAATTCTACTAATTTTAGATAACGAACCAGGCCACCCAACAAATTTAAGCCATCCGAATATTAAAATAACGTTTATGACGCCTAATACTACTTCACCTATTCAACCAGTCGACCAAGGAATAATATCACCATTTAAGTCATATTGTATTATTCGAACATTCCAATTAATTTTGGGGAGAAAATGAATTCTAATCGAAACATGACACTGCCTCAAGCGTGAAAAGAGCTTTCAGTATTGAATTGTGTGAAAAGTATTTCCCTGTCCATTAAGGAATTACAATCCTCTACGCTGAATGCTTGCTGGAAAAAAATATGGCCTGAAGCCATTCTGGAGCAAAATTTCGTACCTCCAGTGGATGCCGAGCTACGTCGTATAATAAATGTCGCACACATTTTGGGTGGAGAGGGCTTTTGCGATATGGTTGAAAACGAAATTAGTGAATTAATTGATGGGGAAATAGATTTGAATGAGAAGGAACTGGTACAATTAATAGATGACGTCGAACCAAATGGAGGGAAAAGTTCTGCCGAAGATTCTGATTGTGATGAATCATTTAAAGAATTCAGTTTAAAGAAATTAGGAAGAAAATTAGAAAGTTATTTTACGGATAATGATCCCTCAATGGAGTGCTCCGGAAAATTCACGTGACAATTGGATATTTATTTAGTTCCATATTATGAACCTGATAAAAACATTGGAGCATAGTGGTAAGCAAGGTCTTATTGCTGACTTCTTGATAACTAAACCAGCCGAAGTATGCAATGAGAATTATAGAAAGGATGTCCAATAAATTTCAAGTGATGATGAGGTCCGGTGACTCGTAAATAAAGAACATCTACGAAATGTTAGTTTTGAAGACAAATTTCTAATGTTAGTTTTCTCACTGTAAAAAATCTCACTTTGTGGGCATTGCCCACAAAGTGAGATTTTTTACAGGGTAGTTCACCAATGTCAGAGGTATGGCAAGGAAAGAGAAAATAAAACATGAGAAGAAGTTTGTAGCTCATTCAAAATGCACTTCGACATTATTAAGTTTTCATTATGAATAATGCGTTTACTGTATTTTGGTTGTGCTACCATCTGGTGGGAAAGAATGAAACTTCCATTACCAATCAGCTGATGTTCTTATAGAAGAGCGATGAGACAATGTACATTTTTCACGCTGGGGGCCAAGGTTTAAGGACAAGAGTAGTCTATATCTTTAAAAAACTTATCAAGGAAACTATTAGAAGACATCGTTGAATCGCTTAAGAGGACGTCCTGGTTTTCTTATTCCTAATGGCTTGTACTTTAAGGCTTGTTTTGGTAATCTTTCTGTTTTCATTCTTTCAACGTGTTCCATCCATTTCTGTTTATATTTTTTAATTGTTTCTATTACTGGTTCTTGGTTTAATTCTTTCATAATATCTTCGTTTCTTTTGTGATCAAATAGGGTATACTTTGCAGTTTTTCTCATAAACTTCATTTCTGCTGTTGTTAATCTTTGTTTGCCTTTTTGTTTTATTGTCCAGATTTCGCTTCCATACATTAAGACCGGTAGGGCTAATGTATTGTATGCTTTTAGCCTGGTTTGTTTTTGAACTAGGTTTAGCTTAAAGATAGAGTTGATTACGCCTGTTATTTTTAGATATTTTGCAATTTTTACGTTTACATCTTTTTCATTTTCATATGTGATCATACATCCTAGGTAGTTAAATTAATTCACCTGTTCGAAGATCTTGTTATCTATTACTATCTTAGTTCTTGCTGAATCTTGTCCTTTAAAGGCCAAGATCATTGAATGCGATTAGCTCACTTCATGTTAATTACTCAACCGGCCATGATAAGTATATACGTCAAGGTTACCATGGATGCGAAGTGTATATTAAAATTGTAATACCATTGATATTACATTGAAATATATGAGAGATACGAAATGATGTATTTTATCCATATTGACGGCGACGTGGTCAAATAAGTCTCAGTAGCTCAGTTGTCGCTAATGGTGACATTTGACTAGATAACTTCCCTTCTACTGTGAAGTAATAGCACAAAGTCATAAAATATAAGACAAACTTCTCGAATACATTGTCACACGAGACTTGAAAGATTCACGTCTTGTGGACTATTCTTGTGTATTTTTAAGTATGCCTCGGAAGGAAGAAGTTAGCCGATTTATTTCTTCTTTTTGCAGTCCTACTCGAGATCGACGTGTTTCTTGCATTTATTCCTTTTAAAGATGCTTAAAATTACACACGATATACTAATGCTTCACGAAGAGGACACTTCCTGACGAGTAAACATTGCATCAGATTCGCGTTAACATTCTGGTGTGCGATCACAAATACGGACACCTTTGAGCCTTTTGAACAGACGTACAGATGGCGCAGTGGGACAAATTCTTAGCGTTCTAATGGTTTACGAACCACCTAGAATATGAGGTAGGGTGTGCACTGAGACAACAGCACCCAGAAATCAGTGGCTGTGATTGGTTATTATGTCAACCAATCCAATTGAATGTTCTCGTTGCTCATGAGATACTTCTGTTTTTTGACTTTCATCTGTTTCGCGTGCGTGAAGCGAGAACTGACGTGTTCAGGACAGGTTAGTTCTCGCTAACCGATATAGACAATTATTAACATAAAAGACAAACATAAAAACATATAAACCGATATATACAAGTTTTGTAATATATAATTTACTATGAAAGATGCCCATATTCACAATGAGAAACAGTGTTCACGATGTACTGAACGTCCTGTTATCTGCCAGAGCTTTTGGGGATTGTATGATGGTAGTCGAAGGAGGTAAGCCTCGTCTTCCTATTCCAAATTTTACAACTTTCATGAATTCAAATATACCAAACAAATATAACATTCTCTTTCATTATTATTTTGTAATATTTCTTAAAACAAACATATTATCGACCACTACGCAGATTTGGGTACATTTAATTCATAAATTAAAGTTATCCTACAATTAATTGCATTGGACCAATTAAGGTCCAATTGACGAGCGCTGATGCACTCTTAAAACTTTCATACATCGATAAAAATGCAATTATGCGGTCAAACTGACGTGAATTTTGTAGCTCGCATAAGCCACACGATACTGAACCACACACACACCAGTGGCGTCGCGTGCTCATTTCAGTTGAGCCAGACTCAACTGAAATGAGCACGCGACGCCACTGGTGTGTGTATGTGTGTGTGTGTGTGTGTGTGTGTGTGTGTGTGTGTGTGTGTGTGTGTGTGTGTGTGTGTGTGTGTGTGTGTGTGTGTGTGGAAAGTATTTTACCTTGGGTGTAATAAATGTTAAAGATACCAAGCTAATTTAAACCTGGTTTTACTCCACATCCCAAGTAAGCAAACAGACAAGTCAGTCAAGTTTGCGCCTGCAAGTGATGCAAGTCTAGCTGATCCTACAAGTAGTGCAAGACCAAGGCAACTCATGGTAAAAGTAGAATAAGTAGAAATTCTACATTTATATCTCCTCCTGAGATTTTTATTTAATAAGGTTAAAACACCTTATGGCAACTTGTTCTCGTAAAATACTTATGAGCTCTGTATTACTAAATCTTGGTATTTCTAGCCTGGCTCCTACTGATGAGGCCTCAATAAAGGTCAAAACCGGTCTGGGTAGTGGCCCCTTGCCTTTAATACAAAGCATCATACATCTCCTTCATGAGATGTGCTTTGCATTATGGGCAAATATTAAGATTAGTGATCGGATCTTGCCCCACCTTTACCACGAGTTGCCCTGATCTTGCACTACCTGTAGGATCAGTTAGACTTGCATCAATTGCAGGCGCAAACTTGACTTTCTGTCTGTTTGCTTACTTGGGAAATGGAGTAAAAACCAGGTTTAAAATAGCTTGGTATTTTTAACACACACACACACACAATGTATATATATATATATATATATATATATATACAATCCTTTCGAATTTCCGATTCGAAAGGATTTACTTTAGTTTTCGGTTTTCGTTCGCCCGTCTAGCTTTCTCCTATATATATATACATATATATATATATATATATATATATATATATATATATATTTATATATATATATATATATATATATATATATATATATATATATATATATTTATATATATATATATATATATATATATATATATATATATATATATATATATATATATATATATATATATATGTATATATATATAGGAGAAAGCTAGACGGGCGAACGAAAACCGAAAACTAAAGTAAATCCTTTCGAATCGGAAATTCAGAAGCGTAACCATAAGTCTGAAAAGATGGTTAAAAGATGGGTTGGAAACGATTGCAAAAGCTAGTAATCCCACTCGGCACATATATGTATTCATATTTTATAAGGTTTCTTTTTGTCTTTTGTTAGTCTCACTTAACTGACCGACCCGACAAGACGATCCCCCTAATTCCTGGCCCGAAGGTAGAGCCCTGTCAGCCACACCCTTGTGGGAGCTATGATGTCCACTGACAGTGAATTTTGTGAACACTTTTTTCCCCCGGATATCACTTCCGCATAACACACAATGTATTTCTGAAAATCTTGGGAGCATTCGAATCACTAGATGGCGTTCCACAAAGCCTTAAGCAGGATACTTTAATTTTTGATCATCCTG
The DNA here is from genome assembly GCF_054136105.1 of Typopeltis vanoorti. Classification (NCBI taxonomy): domain Eukaryota; kingdom Metazoa; phylum Arthropoda; class Arachnida; order Uropygi; family Thelyphonidae; genus Typopeltis; species Typopeltis vanoorti. The sequence continues at coordinate 6,531,959 of NC_143563.1, forward strand.
TACTTACAAATGACTAAAGTATGAATTCATTACAGTGTTTAGCCAAAGAAATCTTGACAAAGAAATAATTGCTATCTCTGTGTGATCATTGCTCACAACACTGTCCAGTATAACTGATATTACAGATGCCCTTGGGTAATTTAGAAAATGTAACCTACTAGGATTTAAATAACCCATAATAATTATTATAAAGTTATCAGCGTCATCTTGACAACATCATTCCATAAAACATATCTTTAAGCTAGAAAGCTTAATAACCGATATTCAAATATCAGTGTACAGCAATCCCTCGATTAATGAGCCTAATGCGTTCTTAAAAACAGGCGCATTAATAGAAAGCGCACTAATCGAATAAAATAACCTATGGGAAAAGTAAAATTCGGTCCTCAAATTTCTTTTTTGACTCTTAATTTTTTTTAATAAAAGAATTAGGGTATATCTCAGGGCGTAGTTAAAGGAAAACCATCATCATCATCATTATCATCATCATCAAATTCCTGCCATGTACCCACAAGGGGTGTACAGGATATGATAGTACTACATCAAAAAAATTACATCATTACTAACTTCCTAACTACAATTTTCCTCCAAATTAATCTGTTATCTGTCAAGACTCCAACATTTTCAGATCTTATATTTCTATCGTCTAAGGCACTTTGTACCGTTTCAATCCACCTATATCTTGGTCTTCCTCTGGGTATTTTTCCTGCCAATCTGGCAAAGAACACTTGTTTTGCTAATCTTTCCTCGCCCATTCTGTTTAAGTGACCATACCACCTGAGATTAGCTCTGCTAACGCATTCCTGGATGCTGACAATGTCAAGTTCTTTCCTAATATTCTCGTTTTTAATATTGCCATTGATGCCATCTGTTCACGCCTCTAATCTTTCTCAGGACTCTCATATCTGCAGCCTCTAGTCTTTGGTCAAGTGTTTTACTTCTGACCCAGCTCTCAGATCCATAAGTTAAAACTGGTTTGAACACTGTCTTGTATATATACAGCTAATTTAGTGTTCCGACTAATTTCTCTCTTATTCCATATGAATTTATTCAATTGACTTCCCACCATACCAGCTTTGCTGATTCTGTTGTCTATTTCTATATTTAATTTACCATCTTCAGTAAAAATCGTGCCTAAGTAACGGAAATGTTTTACTTGTTCCACGGGTTCTCCGTTCATAACGCAGTTGACATTTTCAACGATTCTACCTATTTTCATTGTCTTTTTAATGCTGACCTAAATACCATATCTATTACAACAGTTATTCAATTTAGTCAGAGAATCTTGCAGACTTGTAGCAGATTTATTTAGAATCATAATATCGACCGCATAAAGTAAAGAGCTGACATTAACATCTCCAATTTTGATATCATGTTTAATACCACTTTCCTTCATAATGTGATCCATATAGATAATGAATAACAGAGGGGATAATGTACATCCTTGTCTCACACCAGATTTAACATTAAACCATCTTCCTGTACTTCCTTCAATTCTAACTGCTGACTTACAACTCAAATAGGCTAAGTATTGCTTGATATAATGCCCCATTGACACCATATAACTGCAGCGTATTGAATAGCTTCTCTCTTGGCACCTTGTCATATGCCTTTTCCAGATCGATAAAACTTAAATACAGATCTTTGTTATATTCCCATGCTTTCTCAACTATTTGTCGTAAAGTGAAGATCTGATCCTGACAGCCTCTATTTGACCTGAATCCGAATCCAGCTTGTTCTTCACCAAGCTTTTCTTCCACAATTCTTCTCAACCGTTTCTCAAGTATACTTGCATAGATCTTGCCAGGAAAACTCAGTAGGGAAATACCTCTGTAATTCTCACATGCAGTTTTATTTCCCTTTTTATATATGGGTACTATCAGATCTCTACTCCAATCATCGGGAATTCGTCCCTCTGTCCAGGCTTTCTGGACTATGGAGTGCAGCCACTGTATAACTTTTATACCACCATATTTCAACATTTCTGGACGAATATCATCTACTCCTGCTGACTTTCCACATTTTAAGCCTCTGATAGCTTTTTCTACTTCAAGTATGGATATGGATTCCGGACTGTATGCCTTTTGAGTGTTTTCTACCAATGTACTGTCATCACTGCTTGTTTCATTTAGCAGTTTTTCAAAGTAATTATTCCATATTTCAAGGATATCTTTTTCTCCTGTTTTCATGTCAGCTTTATCATCTCTAACTCCTTTTATAGCACTCTTTCCTCCATTCCTAAGCTTCTTCAGCAACCTGCAGAATATTTTGCCATCTTCTTGATATTTATTTTCTATGTTCTTACCAAAGTTCTCCCATGACTTTTACTTAGCTAGTTTTAGACAGTCTTTCGCTTTCTTACATTTATCTCTGTATTTTCTAAGAGCAAAAGCTGACTTATTTGCCAGGAACTTTTGATATGCTTTCTTCTTTTCCTTCACTGCCTCTTTAACTTCCTGTGTCCACCATGGAGTCCTGATTTTTCTATCCTTGCAGACAACCTCACCATATGCCTCTCTGGCTGAATCAATCAGGGTTTTCTTCAAGGCTTGCCACTGAATCTCCAAGGTTTGTTTCCTGTTCTCAAACTCTTTAATTTTTTTTCAATAATCTTTGTGTGTTTTAGTCTACAGTTCACATCTGAGAGCTGCTCAACTTTTATTCGCTTTAAAACTTTCTTACATGTTATTCTTTTCAATATGAAATTCAATATTATCCTGCTCGAGACAAAATAGTGATCGCTTCCAATTTCAAATCCTCTGTACATTCTGGTGTCCTGCAAAAAACTTTTGCAGGACACCAGAGTTTTTGGTGTGGCCAATTTGTAGCAAATGTAAATTCAAATCGAATATCGGTTAGACATGCTGATAGCTATTGATGGTGCATGTGTTAGGAGTCTACCGATATTCCACTAAAAACTCTTTGAATTTAGGCTATAATATAATGAAAGCTGCTTCCAATCGTTATATTTTTAAATCAGAAAAGTCACTTCGGAAAACCCTCTGAAGTCTATCAGAATTCATCAAGTGTGTGTGTGGGGGGGGGGAAGCTCAGATATTAAATAATATTTTAAAATTTGAAGAAAATAGTCCAGTCTAAAACGTTTCAACTTGGAGGTTGGCTTTATTAAATAACAACGGATAAAAAATATCCGTTGTTATTTTATGATAAGCAAACAGTGTTTATGTACATTAAAATTTTAAAGGTTTTCAGGGTGATCTCGAGAGCTTATGAGATTATAAACTATAGGAAGGAGTGTCGTTTGGTACTGCACTACTTTAAAGACACGAACTCTGTATAGAGATTTATTCTCCGCTTTTTAATAAGGTTAACCCACTATTAGTAATATTTCTTCATTAATGACGAATGATTTATATATAATTCGAGTTTCCTTACCGAAAAAGAAAGAAAAAAAGAAACAGAATTGATCACAATTCATCTCTTCTAAGTAATGCAATACTAAGGCAAATCATCGACAATCCGAGGGTTTCTAATTTCATAAGATCTAGGGGCGACTCGTGCATAGGCACTGCGGAACTGCAGTACTCCCAATTTTTCTCGATATATAAATGTATTTATTAATTTATTTATATTTGCTTGTAATATTTAATTTTATCATCAACAATCCTATACAATTCTCTTATTTTGTATAAAAAATAATAAAAATCCATCTTGTACCACTTAGGAGGCGCTAGCAGCACTGCGTTTACCACAGTGTCCTATTGCTACGCGCGCAAGCATATGCACGTCATAGTGAGACGTGAGCTATTAGCGTAATGCGGCACTGTCCGTCGTGCAGTTCCACTGTTGTTTATACGCAGTTTGCGCCAATAGTAGAGTGTTCGTAGTGCTTATCGTGTTTACTCCGTCTTTTTAAATATTTGGACATTACAATTAAAGGATTTAATTGTAATGTCCAAAAATTGTAAATCCATTCCTTTAATTACAATTAAAGGCATGGATTTTATTTTAAAGTAATTTTGAATTATACCAAACTATAAAAAAAAAAAAAAAATCAGCTAACGCCTTTTTTTTTATTCCCGTATATACCGGAGTAGGCGAGGCCATTTAGCCCTATCTAACTTTTGGAGACTGAGTGGGCAGTTCAATCTCCATTGGTACCAATCAGAGACAGGTGGCCCAAGGCTATCACTAATTAAGCGGTACGCAGTGAAGAGAGACGGCTCAAATGTGCCGCCATCTCGTGGTCTCTAACCCTAACACAATATATTTAATGTCTGAAATAATGTGGGTTCTACGGTCGATTTTCTTGAGTTTACAGGACGAAAAACCTGCTTGCCCGTGCCAGAGATCGACTAACTCGGGAACCGGTCGAAAAAAGGCTTAGAAAAATTTCCTCTAGTCGCCGACTAGACTCGAAACCAAGACTTCCTTCGTGCGGCCTAGCGCGGTGGTGTGCAAACGCCACATCCACTGAGCTACACAGGCTCTACGAAACTATAATTTTATCGATAATAAACAATTTTTTTTTTTCATGTTTAGTTTTTTTTTAATTTTTACCATAATTTTGATGTTTTATCCAAACACGTATACACTGTCCTTACAGTGTGTATGTATATTTTGAAAGTTGCAGAAGTGATCTTATTAGTGGCGGTTCAAACCACGAGCCGACACTAATAAGATCACTACGGAAACCTTCGAGTTTCATTGTCCGTTATCTGTAGAACAACAATTCAAAATGGCATTAAACTGCAAATTCATTTTTGTAGTGTTAATTTTTTTTAAAGTATTATTTATATAACGGGGGTTCCATTCATCGTTTCGGCAATTCCATCCCTTGGCCGTTCGATTATTAATCGTATTTACCGTTTACGTTTTCATAAATTTTTTACGCTGTCGGATATTAACTGATTTCCTTGCAAACCCTGTTATCGGTCTCGATTCACTGGCACCATCATTGATGCTAATAATATTTGCGTTATCTCAATATGCTCACCTTCACTTCACGATAAGGACATTATCGCTTTCGATAGTTAAAACATACAGTATTTTTCTCCTCATAAACAAAGATTCCTCACGTAACTGACGGGAATCGAAGGCAGATCATTCTGACCAAGGTCGCGCCGGTAGTGCTCGGACCTGTGTGCAAAACTTTAGTTGGCGCCCCTATACCCGTTCCCAATAAAAAAAAATAAAAAAAAAAAAAAACACTTTATAAAATCATTATTTTTAATATTTGACCAATAAAGTGAGTATTTCAGTTTTAATTTTATCTCCTAAATAGGAAGGAGATAAATTATTTTTAAATTCAGAATCATTAGCTTCACGTCCCGTGTGTTCCGATATAAAGGATCAAACTTTTCTAACATCTCAATGCATTTTTTTTTAAAAATTGCCATTGTTGCGATCGTAAAGTTTTTTACTTTTACCACGAAGTGCTAGATTTTGTTTGCCTAAAAACTGTACTACAAAAATTATTCTTTTTATAACTTCATAGCAACGTGTCCTTTCATTATCTAAAACTGTTTGTTGCAAATGATCAATACAAGTTTTATTTTTTAAGGATGTAATTAATTCTGTTTCATTTTTTGTAATTATTCAAATGATTTAAATTTTTCTCATGACGATTCAGGCACATTGCAAGATGTTGCCTATATTCTGCTGATAACAGGAGAACATAGAATAAAGTTAAAAACTGCAGCAGATTTTCTTATATATGTTTAGAGCAAATGCGAGTTTGAGCAAGATTTATACAAATTCAAACGCGCGTCATCCTGCGTACAGTGAACTCACGCTAGTTCAAGTTTTGACTTGTTTACGCTAAACTACTTCTCTGATCCTAGTTCTAACACTTCACTGTTAGAACTAGAATCAGAATAAAATAAGATCTTAAGGAATAATAACAAATAAGTGATTATAAATAATTTGTTTAAGACAAATGTATAAAATATAATTAAAATTTAAACAAAAATATAATTTATTTTGATATAATTAATGAATAATATATTTTTAAGTATTTCCTCCTCGCCTGAAATCTTTCACGCTTTTACTGTCCTGGCGCCTGTGTGCACATATTGCCGACGCGCCCCTGCCAAGGACTTCGTCTTTACCCACTGAACTATGGAGGTTCTCGGCTTTTTAATTTATGAATAATTTTTATAAATAAAAATTATTTATGAAATAATTTTTATAAATTCCATTAATCTTCTTTTCAAATCTTTATTCATCTTTATCTTCATCTTTACTCTCAAAATTTTTTGAACTTGATTCTTAATTAGAAACCGAGTCATCGCTGTCTTGAAATAATAAGTCATCCTCCAAAACGAAAATTACTAATGCCAACTTTTGAAAAGATTTTAAATTAATTTCGGGTTTCACTTCATTCCTTGAACTCTTTATCCTTTCGCACATTGCAAATTGTGGCCTACTTTCTCCTACTTGTAGATGATTACCCATTTCTCCTTCATTAATCCTTTAAATAATTTGTTTATTGATATATCTAAAGGTTGAAGAGTGGAGGTGAGTCCTCCTGAGATTACAGCTAGTTTTGTGTTCATTTTGGTAATTCATTCTTAACAGCTTCGGTTTTATTGCATCTAAGATGATCTAAACTAACAAAGCTCGTTTCTAACGTAAACTGCCAGGACATCTTGAACACACCTCCTTTATCCATAACTTCATCCCTGTCTCATCCATCCATCCATCCTTTTGGATGAATAAGAATGTAAACTCTTTGGGAAGATTTCCTTTGAGCATTCTTTTTCTTTTAAAAATTAAAAAAAAAAGGTGACATTTTTGTTCCATCCTTACAGAACGACAAAACAACAGTATAATGGGATTTTTGTGACTAAAAGTAAATAAAATAATAAATCAGCTAATGCTTTTTATTCTCTCATAGAGAATAGACGATTCCTTTATACCCTATCTAGCGTTTGGAGATTGAGTGGTCAGTTCAATCTCCACCGGTAGCCAATCAGAGATAGCTTGCCTATGTCTATCACTAATTATAGGCAGCCACCGATAAAGAGACGAGCAAACAAGTGCTGCTATCTCTTAGTACCTACTCCTAACAGGATATGTTACTGTCTGAAATAATGTGGGTACAGCGGTCGATTTTCTTGAGTTTACGGGATGAAAAATCCGAGTTTCCGGCAGGAAAAACCCGCTTGCCTCTGCCAGAGATCGACTAACTCAGGAATCGGTCGAAAATAGGCTTGGAAAAAGTTCCTCCAATCAGCTAGTCGCCGACTGGACTTGAACCTAAATCTAATTTCGAGCGACCAAGTGCAGAGGACGCAAGCGCCACTTCCACTGAGCTACACAGGCCTCGAGACCAAAAGTTTTAACAATATTTTTTTTACCTTTGGAGTCAACAGTCTTGTTTGAGGGCACATCAAAAGTCAGAGTCACTGCTTTCATATTAGCTATCTAGGAAAGTTCACAACTGTTTTGTTTTCTAGCATTTATGAAGGAATCTGCGAAACTTAGTTCTTTTATTTTCGAATTCGTGTGGAATTTTTTTGTGATATTTTCATTTTTACACGCATAAATCATTTCTCTTCATACATCTAAATCACCATGATGCCGACTCTGTAAATTCGATGATATTTTTTCTGTTGCCAATAATTTTGCTCGTTCAATAATCATTTTTGTAGATACATAGCAACCCGATCTTCTTTGATCAATTATCCAAGTTTTTAATTTATTTTTATTTTCTGGCCATTTTGTCGGTTTTCTGAAGAGATTGTGTTTTTTAGAAAATTGCTTCTATTAATCGCTGCTCTTATTTCCTCCAAGTTCGCACCATTTTTTCTGTAGGTGGAGGCTCAAGGTGCTGCTCTGCTGTCCTTCTTTTTTGAGTACTCAATCACACTACGCTTAAACACAGTCGTACAGCTATGTGTATGCTTCGTAGAATCCATGGGTTATAACAAATTTAAATAAAATAATAATAATGTATTGATTACTACTTTAAATGCATGACCATTAATGACCGTACAACTATTAAAACTGACACGTATTGACCTGGCGGTTCAAATCTACTCTCTGACTAGAGGAAATTTTTAAGGAGCCTGTGTACTTCAGTAGAAGTGGCATTTGCCCTCTACGGCCCTTCAGCGCACGACGAAAAGCGTTCGAATCTAATCGCCGACTAGAAGAAGTTTTTCTAAGCCTTTTTTCGACGGTTCCCGAGTTAGTCGATCTCTGGCACGGGCAAGCCGATTTTTTATCCAGGAAACTCGGGTTTTTCGTCCCGTAAACTCAAGAAAATCGACCGTAGGACCCACATTATTTCAGACATTAAATATAGTGTTAGGGTTAGGGACAACGAGATGGCTGCGCTTGCTAGCCGCCTTCTTCACTGAATGCCGATTAATTAGTGATAACCTTGGGCCAGCTATCTCTAACTGACTACCAGTGAAGATTGAACTGCCCACTCAGTCTCCAAAAGTTAGATAGGGCTAAAATGGCCCCATCTACTCCCTACTGGGACAAGAAGGATTGCTGATTTTTTTTTTTTTTTTAATGAATGAATTCATAATGAGGAACTACGAAACTTGTTTCAAAAAGTAAATGCCCTATCATTTATAAGAAACAAGAGAATTGAATGGTTTGATCATGTTTAAAGTGCAGTTGACCAGTTAATCAAAGAAGCACTTGCAAATAAAATTGACAAGAAATACCTACAGGAAGATTGTAAACACGACAGATGAACGTGGTATTGACAGCTGGATGCACACTTTACATCAGATCTAGCTTAGGAAGAGATCAATGGCGAAACCTGCTGATAGCAGCATTAGACTTAAATGGCCCATTAAGCTGAAGAAGAAGAAGCACTGTCATTGCTGATCTACGACCAATCCATGTCTAAACGACTTCTATCGTCAATGTCGAACAAACACACGAAAAGTCCCTAACGAAGGTAAATTAACCTGATCTCAGCCGAGATTACAAATAATCGTGGCGAAAGACTGGACAGGCAGGAACATCTTGATGGAAATGTCTTCATGACCGTAGCTCAGTCATTATCGACGATGCCCTTTCGGACTATGATATATACCAGGATTCGGATGTCGTTTCAAATTTGAAATGTGAACGTCTCAAAAGGAGAAATGAAGACTGCAGGCGATGCTGCAACAAAAGATCCTCTCTCTCTCTCTCTCTCTCTCTCTCTCTCTGTTGTCATAGGTATTAGGCCTGTTCACTGGAACATTGGTGCTAATTTCTACAAGTAGAAATTGCTTCATCAACTGAATGGCAACTGTCAAGTAACAAGTCGACTCCACATTTCTTCAGTGTGTCAAATAATCTAAGCGAATAAATAGATTTTATCGACGCTAATGAATCAAAGGAATTAACCATATTTTACCTCTCGGAAGCCATAAATTTATCATCCAAACATCAGTTGGAAAATTATGCTACATTTTTAAATCAGCAGGCTCCTAATCCATGCTGATTTTTTGCCAATCCTTTCCATTATTGCTATATGATACCACGAAACTCTTGAATACAACCATCAAGAGAATAAAAAAGAATAAACATCAAAAATAAACTCCCCCCGAGAAGTAATTTTTTTCTAGGAAAAAAAAAGCCTAACGTTGCACAATATGTCCACGAAAATATTCATCATATGTCACAGAACAGTCGGTTGGTGATTGCTTAAAACAGCAGCCTAAGGAAGTTTCTTAACAAAGCGTTCATTACACTGAAATCAACAATTGGATTACAGGAAAGCCTCGCTTAATGCGATTAATTAATCCATCAATTAATGCGAGCTAAGCGAAATCTCGTTAAGCGATTGCAATCAACAATAAAATTAATTATAATTCATCCATCAGTTAGTGCAAATTTGCAAAAAATTACAGTATCAGCTATATTTAGAGGATAAAATCAAAGTTAATAAAAACCAATTGCTTAAATTTTTATTTAATGTCTAAACATTTGATTGAGCTACTTTTTTTACAAAAAATTAAGCAAAGATGTTTGAATCGTGCTCGACTTTTCATCTTGTCATGCAATTTGCGATATCTGGCGATCGCTTTATCAAGATTTCAGCGGACTTCGAAGTTTCGTTCCATATCAGGATCAGAATCAAACAAAATTTCCTCAGCATACTCAACGTGATTGAAAACTATTGTAGATCAAGTTCTTTTGCAGTTAGCTTCTAAGTCATAACATTCTCTTCTTGTTCGCACTCCAATTCTTCTTCATATGCACGCTGTTCTTCTAGTTGAAGGAGATCATTCTCGCTTACCTGTTCTGAATGGGAATCGAGTAAGTTTCTCACATCTTCATTATCCAGTTCGTTAAATCCAAGTTCTTTACCAATTATGCTGATTTCATCAATAATGTTAGATCTTGGATTTTGCGCACGATAAACTAAGATAGGCCTCAATTTAAAGTCGCCTTCTTCATTGCCTCCTAATAAAAGCGTAGGACGCTCTTTAGGTGCTTTGTATTCTGGTTGATGCTTCTGTTTTAGCTAGGAAAGTTTTTGTTGGCATACGTTTCCAAAAGAGACCAATTTCCTCGACGTTGAATATTTGCCGATCGTCAAAATCACCCTTCTGAATTATCCTTTGCAATTCTTCAGGAATTTTGGCCGCACAATCTTTATCAGCAGTAGCAGATTCTCCATATGCTATGCAGTCCAGTTCGATTTTTAAAATTTCAAACCATTCTAAACTCGCAGTAAAACTTTCATATTCTCCTTGAAATTTGGTCTCTTCAAATGAGGTAAAAATATTGAGAGCTTTTGCCTGAATATTCTTTGTACTAATAGGTATTCTTTTTTGGTAATAATCCTCCATCCAGTGTGATAGAAAACACTCCATGTCGATGATTAAATGGCTTCTATTTCGGGTGATCTGCCTGCTTAAAGAAGCAGTAGCAACTTTTCCTTGTTATCTGTATTCTTTGCTCTTATTTAATATTGTCCAAACTGTAGACTCGCTGTATTCCAGGTTCGCAGAATCATTGTATTACTAGCACTACTTTCATGTCTCTTAATGACTTCCATCTTTTCCTCTCGCTGCAGATTGGCGGAAAAAAAATTCGCGTTACTTAAAAAAGTCGCGTTAACTGATTCGAGTATATCGAATTCGCATTAAGCGAGGTTTTTCTGTAATCTCTCCATGATTCATTCAGAGATTTATTCTCCCGCATCCCTCGATAAAGAGGATGCAGACGCATATCTCTGTGACACATATGGTCATGATAATAAGATTTAAGTGCTCCTATCAGAGCTTCCGTAATTTTGTTAGCATCGATGACGCCCTTTCGTTGGAAAGACATTAGCTTGAACCCAGTCTTCGATGCGAATAACCGTTTTTCGACTAAGGATTAATTAGCCGGCCTCATACAAAGGTGAGGTTTTACCTCAAGACATAATACTCTGGCCTCATGACCTTATTTGTCGTCGCTTCCGTGATTCAAAACAGCACAGCTGTTCCTGTAATTCCTCCAGGTATTATCTGTTCGACTGTGGCAATGAAAATGTTCAGTGCTTTGATAATGGTTTTGTATTCTAATTGAAGGTCAACATTTTTATTTACAAAACACTACGGAGATGTGTAAGTAAGGGAATTAAATCACTCACCTTTGTTTAGTTTGAGACAGACATGGACGTCAAAACAGGCACCACACAATACACACAAACAAATAATTTTGGCATATAAAAGCATGTTCGTCTGTTTAGATATTGCATTTCCGACTTTAAATTCTCTTTCCCACCTGATTCAATACCAGTGATGAGGAAATAGATAATGTAAACTATTAAATCCTGTAAAGGATTTAATCAAGGAAACTGAAATCCATGATAATATTTTTGCAGACCTTCACTTTAATTCCTAGGCAACAGGAATTAAAGTGAAGTTGAAGGCCTGCGCCCCCTTTCGGAGATAATTGTTTATATACGTTTTTCAAGGGTTAGTACATTTCTCTTGACAGTACATTTCTCACGGAATATTTAGTCACCCGACTTCAATGACGAACAATAAGAGTCGGATTTTACGAAATGTACTTCTAATATTGCTATATATTTTAAAAATTAAAATTCAATTATTTTTAATTTATTTATTTAAATATAAATTCTAATAATTAATTACGTAAACTACATAACCTAGTTCTCAAAACTGTAATTTCTTTATTAACTTCTATGCAGTTAATTGCTCATGAAACAAATTTAAAAAGTATTTTAATACTTTTAAATTCTAAAACAAATTAATGACACTCTTCTTTTAGCTCTAACTTATATAAGTTAGGGCTTATATATATATATTAAAGATACCAAGAAATTTTATACTTGGTTTTAATCCTTTTCCCCAGTAAGCAAAACAAAGTTTTGCGCGTGAAATGATGGGATACATACTAAAGCAGGTGATATGAAGTCATCAGCCTGTAGATACAAGTAGCTCAGACGTGAATATATTTCAAGCGCCAAACTTTGTTTTGCTTACTTGTGAAAAGATTAAAACCAAGTATAAAATGTCTTGGTATCTTTAACGTATAATACACTCGGCTTTTTCATGTCGTATATATACAGGCAAATCGAAGAACTTACACAATCTATAAACAAAAAATACTACTGCTGATGGTAGGCGGTAAGTGGTGTAGTGTTTTAATGGTGGTTGTGTTGTTGTGAGTAATTGGAGGATTAAGTAGCGGAGAAGATAATTGTGTGTGTAGTGGAGTACTGCGCCTTCCCTGGATGACCCCTTGGACTCTTTGAGGTGTCACGTAATAATAGTGATAGTAACATAATGAAGTTAACTCGATGGCAAGAATCATAATGATATAAAGAAGAACATGAATCGAATTGGGTCTTTTCCAATCAAGTGTATTTCATATTTTACACCCCCCCCCCCTTTTTTTTTAGATAATTTGAAAATATTTACATAATACATATTTTCAAAAATTTAAATACTAATATGATAACTAGTTACAAATGTTGATTAATTGGGAAACGTTATGATGATCATTGATATTAAAATATACCAAACTGGATTTACCACTGCCAAAATTGACGATGAATTGATGAATGACGCCTCAACCTATCATTATAAACTCTATAAAATCGCCA